>NC_136062.1:44077815-44784458 GCF_964261635.1 Lissotriton helveticus | reverse complement strand
TATAGTCAGTGTGGCTCACACAGCCACTGCTTTTCTGTATTCATCACATGTGCATGGCTTGGTTGTGTCGTTGATGGTTTGGAGGGGTACCATATGTGCACATATTGGATGGGGCCTACTTGGTGTTCCTATGTAGGCTGCAGTGTGCCAAGGGTATCAGGAACATTGTGGATGTGCAGTGTGCTACACATAATTGTGCATGTGTGCCATTGTGCCTATCTCCCCCGTCCCCCAGGCCCTGGTGATTACTCGCCCTGTTGCTGTCAGGTCAGGTCATTTCGAGCTGTGTCCAAGCCCCCAACTCCTGCCACCATCTCCTCACTGATGACTGTGGCCACCATTTGCTCCAGCTCATCCAGCTCCTCCTGTGGTATAGGAGGCACACCTCCAGTTGCCCTTGCTGCCTTCCTGTTGGCAGTGAGCTTCTCCTTGGTTTGGCTGTGCACTTCATGCCAGCGCCTCTTGACCTCCTCCATTGACCTCCTTGACACTCCGACTGCAATGACATTGGTGAAGATGGACTGCCATATTTCTGTTTGGGTTGCCAGTGCCACAGTGGAGGTGACAAACAGTTGTTAATTATGTTCTATCACCTCTGTGATGATGATCAGGTCTTCCTTGTCCTCTTCTCCTTCCCCTACCCCGAACATGGGTTCCTGACTGGTCCACCGTGGAGCTTGTGGACTTCGGGTTGTCCTCTGCACTCGGCCGAGGTGCATCCATGGTGCTATGCCGTTTGAATAGGTTTTGGTGTTTTTTCTTTTTTTGCTTTCATAGTGCATTTTTCCACATGACGCATGGGAATTGCAGGCCTGTCGCTGGTTTTAGCTGATTTTGATATCGCGCTTTGTGGCATCGCAACTTTTTGGGCACTCACTTTTCGCATTTTTTGTTTTTGGCGTTGGTTTGTACGCGGTGATTTGGCGCATTATCATGCTGTTATCGCATGGTGCCGCCAGGTTGAGAATTGGACGTTAAGACTGTTTTATTTTCTCGCGATGGACTGTGATATGCAAAGTTGCGTTGAGCTAAATTTGCGATGGTTAACACACGTTCTTGAGAATATCCCTCAATGAACCTTCCCTGAGAGTCCCTGGAGAAATACCTGGGGCCCTGGAGCCCTTGCAAGCACCAAGGGTTGCTGTGTGTCCAGCCCGGACACCATCAATGCCCTCACTTACCTGCCAACAAGGGACGTCAGAATTTCCAAGGCCAGCACCCAGAGTGGACCTGCAGTCTTGTTTTTCGTCCCTCTCCAGGTCAAAACACTGCAATCAAGCCCCCAGCTTGGATTCACATAAACTAAAGGTGTCACTGTGCTCCAGAGTCCATCAAGAGCTGAGCCCCCCTTGGGTTCTATCGCACTTGTCCCCAAGTCCCCACTTGCCAGCTTTCTTTTGTAGCTAGCTTTGCTATTGACTTTACAGCGTGGCACTCGAGGATACCAAAGCAACCTGTACCTCTGTATCTGGACTCACAAGGGCAAGTAAAACGAAACTACTGGTGGTTTCTTGGACCATGGCCCCTAAGCACCTTAAGTCCCTAAAGGTATCCTTCAACATAGTTCGCAATTGTACACAGTGAATGTTTCTTCCATAGGAGAACATTACAGTGATCAGAGCTCATATCTCAAAATCATTTTTTGACTGTCTTTTTCTACTACTGCAAATACCAATAACTTTTCAAGTACTTACCTAATTCCTTTTTTTTTTTTTTCATTTACATTTCATCTTATATTTTAACGTCTGGAATCTCTCCATTTCCTGACTGGAGCCCATATCTTCCTACCCATTTCGCGTGTTTTCTTTCCTTTAAAATCATACAGGCATTCCTCAATATTGTGCATCCCTAAGAGCCTAGTTAGCCATTGCTGGAATGTGGGAGCTGTGGTATCTTTCCATCCCGCAGATAATAATATACGCAGTACAGCTACAGTTATAAAAACAAGAGCTTGCCGTCCGTGCCTACTAACACCACTGTAGGGGATAGAACGATGTTCTGTTCTAGGAGCCCCTCCAAAAATATCTGTATCTCCCTGATTACCGGAGTTAAATTCGGACAGTTATAAAATATATGGATTAAATCTGCTGGGCCCGTATTACACCTAGGGCATCTATCATTGTCTCTTACACCCCAAGCAAACAGTTTAGAGAGGGTAAAATATAAATCAAACAGAGTCTTATAATGCTGAGCCCTCAAATTTGTGGACCGAAAGATCTTTTTATTCAGGACTAGTGCCAGGTCTAGATCTACATCTGGATCGCCAATTTTTTGGGCCAGGTTAGTTTCCGTTTTTTCTATATCATCCTTCTTCTCTTGTTGCAGGTAATTATATCCTATCCTGATTTTTCTACCCCCCTTTCTCAGATAATCAACTAATGGATTGCTCACCAGGAGAGAGATCTTAGGTCTAATTGAGCGAAGTGTTTGTGCAATTTGCCCATATAATAACCACTGACTCGCTGGGATACCAAATTTTTGCGGCAATATACTAAAACCAAGGATATCCTCTCCCAACATAACATCCCCATGACATCTAACACCTAGCTCCCTCCACAGTCGACTACTGCTGTTTTGACCTAAATGGGCAAAGGTGTTGGAGTTCCAAAGGTCAACATTGATATTAATTTTTGGAATGCTCTGAGATTTCCTTACAGACTTCCATGTCCCCCAAACCCCCATCAAAATCTTGAATCTAGATCTCTTATAAAATCTGCGGTCAACTTCACACATTAATAACCCCACAGCCTTCTTCCCTACTAAGAGCTCGAAAATGGTGCGAAGGGTATGATTGTCAGACTGGTGTTCTGTTCCTTCATGATTATATTGAAACAGTATATTCATTTGTATCAGAAGGCATGTCCAGTGGTACAGCCTAATGTTCGGCATCGCCAGGCCACCCCTCTCAAGCGGCAGAGACATGCGGGCAATCGATCTCTGATTTTCCCGTATTGCCAGATAAAACGGATGAATACTGCTTCAATTTTCCTGATCATCCCCTCTTCGAGTAATAGAGGAATAGCACAGAACAAGTAGAGGATCTTAGGGAACATAGTCATTTTCAGGACATTTACCCTGCCTATCAATGATAGATGTAGTACATCTATCCTTTTTAACTCCTTTTCAATTGATTCTATCAGGGGTAGATAGTTATCTAGGATAATCTTATTTACATTTGCATTAACCCTTACACCCAGATACACAGCTGACTCCACATATCTTTGGTCTAGCTTTGTAATATTACTCGTGCAAATGATCTGTGTTTTTTCCTCATTAGCCTGATCGCCCCCCGAAATCCTTGGCCAATTGACATATCTTAGCCATAGCCTGTTCAGGGTCTATTGTCATAATAGCCAAGTCATCGGCATAGGCCAGAAGTTTAGCGGTATGGCCATTGAGTATTACTGGGACGATTTGCTCCGAGGCCAAAATTTTCTGAATTAAGGGATCGATGTATAACGAAAACAAAATCGGGGAGCAAGGGCATCCTTGCCGAGTGCCCCTTCTAATTATTATTTCATCCGATTTCTGACCCATAACCCTAACCCTCGCAACCGGGTCACTATACATCGCCTTAATAGCCCTCATACTATTATTCCCGAAGCCTCTTCCCGCCAGAATCCCCCACAAACAATCCCAGACCACACGGTCAAATGCTTTCTCCGCGTCGAGGAGGATCATGGCCATATCTCCACCCGTAGCAGCATGGGCATCAAAAAGTGCAATAGCACGTCTTATATGGTCCGTAGTGCCACGGCCTGGCACAAACCCATGCTGCCACGGGGAGACAAGACTGCCTATGACCCCCCCAATCTCTTCGCCCACACCTTCGAGTATAATTTCGTGTCCGCATTAATAAGAGAGATGGGACGATATGAGCCTGGATTAGTTTTTGGTTTACCTTTTTTTATGGAATATAACAATATTTGTCTCCTTCCAAGATTCTGGGATTGGGCCTGTGCATACAATGCCATTAAATAAATCCAATATGATTGGGGCGATTTCCTCCTCTAGGCACTTATACACTTCAACGGGGATCCCATCGGGCCCTGCAGCCTTGTCGGCAGCTAGTTACCGCAACGCTATCTTTATCTCGGCCAGAGTTATATCGCATTCCATAGCCTCCCTGCTACATTCATCCAAGACTGGACCAGAGTCCTCAAATTCTGGGCTTTGTATGATTGCTCCACCCTCTTCATCATACAATTTTTGATAGAAAGTCTGGCTCTGTATATTCTGTACCATCTTCTTTAATGCTGGGGATTAGGTTTTTGGATCTCTCCTGCCTGATTCGGAGTGCTAGTGCCCTACCTGCCTGTTCTCCGGTCTCATAGTACTTTGCTCTGGAGGATTGATACCCTCTAGTCTCCTTCTGGGTCACTACCCCCTGGAGGTCGGCTTTGATGGTGGCAATTCTATTTAAACTTGTCAGACCATCAGACACTCGCCCTATCTCCTTAATATGTTGTTCCTCTGCTATTCCTAGCTCCCCAATCAGTGTCTCAACATTCCTCTTATCTTCCTTCCTCAGTCTTGCTGAGCAGCTTATTGTCTCACCCCCTCAAAGAAGCCTTGAAAGTTTCCCAAACTACATTACGGGAGGCGCTATAACAATTTATCTCGTTGAACTCCCTGGCCCATTTTCTAAGATATCCCACAAACCTGTCATCAGAGAGAAGTTTTCTCTCGAATGACCAGCCTGTTTGTTTCCTTTCAACATTATCTACCACACATGTTAAAATCATTGGGTTGTGGTCAGAGATGTATTTGGGTAATTTCATGACATTAACTTTACAAAGCTTATCTGAGGAGAGCAGGAAATAGTCCAATTTGGAGTATTTCCGATGCGGGAAAGAGAAGTAAGTAAAGCCCGGTTCGGTGGGTTTTTTCACATTCCAATCATCCTCAAGCCCATGCGATCTCATTAGTGAGGTCAGGGCCCTAAACACTTTTGGTTTACATCCTGAATAACTACCTGGCCTATTCCAATCAACCGAAATATTCATATCCCCACACAATATAATCGGCTTCGGCCAGTCTGCCAACTCTTCCTCTAAGATATCAAACACTTCCGGGTCATCATAATTTGACCCATACACTGTGCACAGTGTATATCCCAGGGTCAAATCGGCTATTGCCCATCTTCCTGAGCTATCCGCCTTCACTCTCTTTGCCCCACCTAGACTTTGTTTGGCAAGAATAGCTACCCCCCTGACCGTTGAGGTTTGTGATGAGCAGGCCAATATCTCATAGCCCCTGATATTTAATAGGTTTTTCCTAGCCCATGGGAGGTGGGTCTCTTGCACACCCAGAATATCCAGATTATTATATCTGACAAAATGACCCAATCTCTGGCGCTTTCTCCAATCATTTAGCCCACCAATATTGATGGAGCAGATTTTAATGTGTGACATAAACTTGTATTAACATTCCCTGATAGTATAAAGCACACACCCATGATTTATCAATTGTTGTTGATGAAGTTCTCTGACTGAAACCCGAAACCTCTTTGTACCAAAACATCTCATTTTTTGCTTTTTCCTAGCTCCTCCCCTCCCCCTCCCTTCCCGCCATTCTCCCACCCCCCCACCCACACACCCACTCAAGTAAGGCGCTCAGACCTAGTCTGTGCACGCGATGGAGAGGCGGTTAAAGCAGTGGAGATGAAATTAATCAGTGTGGTAAATAAATAATTAATTACCGGTACTATTTTTGAATACAGTGAATAAAACAGATAGCTCAATAAATAAGAGACAGGATTCGAGGTATCTTGAGTCTTACAGGCTTTAATCAGGCATAAGGGAAGGGACAGGAACGGGATAGCCTGCACGGAAATAGAAAGGATGGCAGCTGCCAGAGAATGGGTAAGGGGATAAGGGTCGATAAAAGGGTAACTTTCAGTAACAGTACACAGTATATATACTAAAACAATTACATTACATTCAATACAGTAGGCGTAGCAGTAGGCGTAACTCGTAGCAGTCGCGAAAGATAAGAGTAAAATGGGTGTAACAAGAAGGCGTGTACAGGGCGTATACATAGACATGTGATGTAGACGTCATGGAAGTGTCATAAATGGGGCGGAAACATGGAGGGGGCTACCTGAGCAGCTGGGACCTTTAACCTAGTGGTGCGCGCAAACGGGCAATGACGTGTTACCAGGGAGAACTGGGGCTATGACTTCTACGCTGGAAGAGGAGACTAAAGTCTGCAGTGTCAGAACGACTTGTACCTATATCATATCTGGTATCTTGTGTTTGGAATACATGTTGATAGAATCCAAAAGTTATCAGGGCAAAGGCTACTTGACACTAAGACTGGTGCATGCATAATTCTACATGTATTGCGTGTGCTAGGAATATTCTATGAATATTAATACAGTATTTCTCTTACATGGAGACAGAAAGGCTAGACCATAGCTGGAACTATTGATGCGATTCAGTAGCTTAGGAATGCAGAGAAGGAGGGCTGGACTGATAACTAGAAGCATAACATACTCTTGACAGACTGGGAGGCAGAGCCAGGCCGGGCCGGGCACTGCGAGGCAGTAAGTAAGTGAAGGGTCAGGGATGCAGGTGGGGGCTGCATCGCTCCTCGGAGCGGGTTCAGAAGACTGGGGCTTGAATCTGGTGTCCGGGCCCTTTTGAGGCCTAGAAACGGGGACAATGCGGTGAATTAACGTGTACACTGTAAATCGTGGCAACATGAGCCTAATACTTGTTGCTTTCACGAGAATTGGAAACTGACATACTAGAGTTGGACACAACTATGATTGCGTTTTTAATCGATCATAGGGGGATACATGCATATCGATCATGCACATATAGCTTAATATGGGGAACACGTAGGCACATATAACATGGCAAAATTTACTTTTCCACATTCCCTCCTTGTGCTCTACGTTTCCATCAGGAAACATCAATATTCATGATACCATCTATCTGTTCATATAGCATCATTTGCTCGTCTCGAATTGTCTTGGAACGGGATTTAGAACTAGGAATACAAGAGGTAGCACACATGCCGCAAATCGCAGGGCCACATTGTAAACAGAGGCAGCAACTGAATATGATCATTACTGCTATACCTAGGAATGACAATACTTTCCATCCCCAGGCAGATATAATACTCCAGAGCCAACCGGACCACGTCCAGGTGCCTGGATTCTGGTGTAACTGATGGGCAATTTTATGAAGTCTGGTTATAGCTGAATAAACAGACGGCGCGTTATTAGGAATGAAAATGCAGCAACTAGATCCGATGACTCTACAAGCTCCTCCTCTATCGGCCAGTATGACGTCAAGGACGAGACGATTTTGGAGCACAACAAAACGCATAGCAGATTCCTCTTCGGTTAAGTTACCTAGAGCGGAAGTAGTCTCATTCACTACTGCTTCAAGGGTTCTGGTTAACCTACGTATTAACTTACTATTCTGGACAGGGCCTATAAAGAAGAAGAAACCTTTATTGAAGTCTTGGTATTGTTCTAGAGTAGTTTCAGTTTGATCGACAATTGGGGACTCGGTCTCCCTTCTATGTCTAACGTATACTAGATGTGTGTTTCTGTGATAATCAGATGGGGCTAGAAAAACTGGTGGCAGTAGGAAGGCAATATAACATGTTCCATCCCAATCAAGGGGCAGACGAACATATGCGGTCTGACCACAAACAAAATAAGAATGACGTGAGGCTTTGAAAATAGATTTCCCACTGTCACTATACTCGACCACAGTAGTACAATCACTATGTCCTACATGTGCGGAACCATTCTTTCTGACACATAATTCGCCTTTGACGGGTAGTACTGAAATAGCAGGCAAATCTGGAGTAGTATCGGACTGAACATTCAGGACCATGAAATTGGAGGAATAATTACCTAAATCATATACTTCGTTTTCTAGATCTAACCCTGTTCTATGGGAAAGACCTTCCTTGTCTGGAAAACATGTTCTATTCAGAAAGGACATATCAGTTGAGGATGACGTTAACGTGGACCATGCTCCACACGAACCATTATGTGAAAACGGATAAGGAAAAAGTGGCAGAACTCCCTTCGGTGTCTGGAAAGGGGGGAGTCGACCACACACCCAACAATTAGTGGCATTGCTGGTCTGGTGTGAATAGTGCAACATTCGAATGAATGTATTGTTACGCATAGCAAGACGATAGGATAGCTCGTGAGGAGGCAGATCACTAAATGTGTGCTCTACTGTAGCATTAGAAAGCATATGTACACGTGAAATTGGAAAACATAAATGTAAAGCATAACTTATGCATGTAACCATAAGACTCAAAAATAACAAAAAGAATAGAACGATAATACATCTTTTAGAGTTTTGACTAACTCTCTCACTGTGTGGGTCTATCTCATACATGTCAGGAACCTGTCTAACCGTTTCACCCGAGAGGGACTTAGACAATTAAACTGACTGACTTATTTTACTAGACCGGAGTTTATCTTTATACTCCTGCTGCGGAGTTTTCTCTAACAGGGGAAGTTTGAATACAGAGTCTGTTTTTGGGCAGTCCTTAGGAATAAGGCAGTCTTTAATCAATGTCTTTTGTCGCAGTCCATGGAATTACTTGATATGACTGATGTGGACCCATCCTCGGCGTCCTTCTAGCTTGACTGCGGTCCTTGTAGTTAACAACACCATTTGGGGCTCCTTCCAACGGGGCTCCAGCGGACTTGAACGATCGAAATTGCGCACCAGGACGAATTCTCCCGGAACGACCTCATGCGGTTTCACCTCAGTGTTGTCTGGAAATGCAGCGGCAACCTGTGAACGACAAGAGTGTAGGGCAGACATCAAGGAAGCTAGGTAATCTGTCAGCATATTACTGGAAACGTCTGTGATCTTTCGGGGCATAGGTGTACCCCACATGTTAGGAGGACGGCCGAATACGACCTCGTACGGGGACAGACCTGATCTGGAATGTGCAACCATTCTCATGTAGAACAGAGCAACTGGCAGGGCAACTAACCAATCTACACCTTTTTCTCTACATACTTTAGCAATGCGGATTTTCAAAGTCTGGTTATGTCTCTCTACGAGACCGGCTGCTTCAGGATGGCGTACACAATGGAACTTCCACTGGTACCCTAACAGAAGGGAAACTTGTTTCATGAGTTCAGATGAGAATGGCTGGCCGTTGTCTGAATACACGACCCTTGGTAAACCATAGCGGGGAAAATACTCACGAACCAACTGCTTGGCAGTGGTCGCAGCTGTGTAATCTGGAACTGGATATGCTTCTGTCCACCTGGACAAAGCGCATACAACTACGAGGACATACTTAAAACCTCGACATCGCTCCATCTGAATGTAATCCATTTGGAGGACTTCAAAAGGGTGGTCAGGAGGTTGGAATCCCCCTTGTTCCACCGGGACACTTTTACCTGGATTGAACTGACAACATATCATACAGGTACGTACTTTCTGCTTGGCTGCAGCTCGTAAATGCTTGTTGAACCAAAGGTTCTGGATACTGTCTAACATAGCTTTTTCTCCTAGATGTGCTGGACTATGTGCGGTATTAATAATGACTTGAACCATAGAGTCGGGGAGAAACCATGTGGCTTTTCCCTTCGTCAACCATCCTTGATCTGTCTGGACCCCTCCTTGTTCGGACCATTTCTTGATTTCTTCGGGAGTAGCATGTGACTGTATGTCTATGACATCTTGTGTAGGGTCCTTAACTGTCATACAAGTAGTCTGATCTGGAGTGAGTGTCTGTGTCGTGTTAACTGGAATGTCTGGAGTTTGAGCTGTGAGCTTGGCTGTTCGATCTGCTAGATCGTTACCTTGGGAAATGATGTCAGTAACTTTCGTATGTGCTTTGCACTTCATAATGGCGATAGCTGTCGGTAAATGTATTGCATCTAACAGAGCTTGAATGAGGAGACCATGCTGGATCTTGGTTCCATGAGAAGTCAGAAAACCTCGTTCTTGCCAGAGCACTCCGAAGTCGTGTACGACTCCGAATGCATAACGTGAATCTGTATATATGTTAACTTTCAGGTTCTTGGCATGTATGCAGGCTTGGGTCAGAGCGACTAACTCTGCTGCTTGAGCAGACAGGGTGTCAATACGATGTGTTTCTATAACTTCGGTGTCAGTAGTCACTGCATACGCGGCTACTAGTTCTCCTGTACTTGTTCTCATACATGAACCATCCACATAAAGTGTCAGGTCGGGATCAGGTAATGAAATATCTGTCAAGTCTTGTCTTGGCTTTGTCATGGTGTTAACAATTTCCACACAGTCATGTGTGGCAGGATTTGAAGTAACTGACGGTAACAGCGTAGCTGGATTTAGAATGTTGCAGCGTCGGATTTCTATGTGTGGCTGAAACAGTGTCAATTCATAACCTGTTAAACGTGCAATTGTCAAGTGCTGAGTCTGGGTTCTGTTTAAAAGAACTTCTACGGAGTGTGGGACTTGTACTGTCAGAGAGTGTCCTAACACTATGGAATCACTTTGTCTGATAGCTAGAGCTGTGGCTGCAACTGACTTGAGGCACGCAGGCAGAGCCTTGGCCACTGGATCTAATGTGCTAGAAAAATAAGCACAGGGCTTGTATTGTCCTGCTTGATCTTGTGTGAGAACAGATAATGCAGTACCATCACGTTCTGTGACAAAAAGTGTAAAAGGCTTACTGTAGTTTGGTGTTGCTAGAACAGGTGCTTGGCATAAAGCTTTCTTTAATTCATTGAAAACAAGTGTATGTTCCTGGGTCCAAGAGAGGACAGTCGATACGGCTGCCTCCTGTGTCGTTAACCGTATCAGTGGTTTGGCTAGATATGCATACTGAGGAATCCATTGTCTGCAGTAAGAAGTGAGGCCAATAAAAGCTCGTACCGCCTTCTGAGTCTTGGGCTGTGGAAGATGTGCTATTAACTGGATACGGTCAGGTGTCAACTGCCTACCCCTCTTGGACAGTAAGTGTCCCAAGTATACCACTTGCTGGACACAGAATTGTAATTTGGAAGGGGACACCTTGTGCCCCATCTCGGCTAGAAAATACAGAACTGTAAGTGACGCACGTTCGCAGTCACGTTCAGAACGGGCTGTGATCAGTAGATCATCGACATACTGGAGCAGGGCAGTGTCAGTTGGCATGTGAATACTGTCTAGTTGTCTTTTAAGTGCTTGACTGTAAATGCTAGGGCTTTCTGTGAAGCCTTGAGGTGCTCGTGTAAATTTATAGCTTCTTCCATTTAAACAGAAACCGAAAAGGAACTGGCTGTCTGGATGAATAGGGACACTAAAGAATGCGTTCTTGAGATCGATAACTGAAAAGAATGTGGCTTCAGAATCAATGGCTGTCAAGAGTGATGAAATATCTGGGACTACTGGGTACTGGGGTATGATACATTTATTAAGTTCTCGGAGATCAATCACTAATCGATATACTGGGGGTGCATTTGGATCAGTACGTTTCAGGACTGGAATGATAGGAGAATTACATACATTGGAGTCAGTTTCTACAACCACTCCTTGAGCAATAAGTTCGTCAATAATTTTGGATAAGGCTGCTACAGCCTCGGGTGGCAATTTGTACTGTCTGATTCGTGGTAATACAACACCTTGCTTCAGAGTCACACGATGGGGTGTGATATGCATACAACCTACATCAGTTGGACCTTGCGCCCATAAATGCTGTGGTACATTCAATAATCTTGGATCAAAATCACGTAATACATAATGACCTTTGAAGTCTCTCAAAAACAGGCGGACCCCCTCTGGGGAACAGCAAATAACTGCTCCTAATTCTTTCAATGTCTTAATGCCTAACAAATTTTCTGGACAAGATTTCGTGAGTAACAAATCAGTAGTTCGGGACAGTGGACCAACTTCTAGAGTAACTGGTTTCGATATTTCATTAACAATCGGCTTTCCTGAAAATCCAAGGGAAACATTTCTTGAGCCTGAGAGCGGAGCCCCTGGAACCTCGTCATGACTGATGGTAGTCCTACTTGCCCCTGTGTCAATCAGAAACTTTCTGTCTTTCCCTAATACTTGACTGTGTACATAGGGACCCTCTTGATCTACAGGTATCTCGATGAGAGGCAAGCCTACCTCCCTCTCTAGGCTGTTTCATGAATACGGCTGATAATCTGGATACTCTGACTGTGCATACTGGTACATCTGCTGTGTAACATGCTGTGTTGTAGCTATAGGCTGCGGTACTGTAACTGTCTGTTGTGCATTCTGCGGTGGCTGGGAAGTCTGTGAAACTTGTTCTTGTCTCGGCAGACGTGGTCTTTCTTTAGTCTTACCAGTAGCTATGTTATGTTTCAGAACTGCACATTCGTTTATAAAATGACCTGGCTGTTTACAATAATTGCAGGTCCCTTTGACGGGAGCTGTAGGATGACTGGCTTGATTCGGACCCCTCTTCTGACTGTCTTGCGGAACAGATTGTGCAACTAGTACTTTCATTTTCGTGTCTTTCATACGTCTCCTTTCATGTTCCTGCTCTTCCCTGATTCTGTTCTGGTGATACTGGAGCATTTGTAACATTTGTGACGGAGTATTAGCTTGCCAGGTACTTTCGACTTTCAATACTCGATTTTTAACTTGTGGACTTGAATTCTCGACTAGTTTGGTAACAAAAAGATGAGGGTATGACTCACTACTTGTTTTCAGACCACTGTTAATAATGAAACATTTTTCAAATCTAGAATAAAAATCACTAGTATCTTCGTCTTGTTTCTGTTTACAGGCTGAGATGGCATCCCAGTCTTCCTTTTTCGTGGCTAGTAATCTTGGCAAGACTTGTATCAATAACTCGGGCAATTCTTTGGCTTTTGCCCCAAGACCGGTACCTGGTACTCGTGTGTTATCTTCAGCTTCTAAAGCTGTCCAATCTATCTTTTTCTCTCCCACCTCCCATTCTTTTTCCTTGAGTTTTTCATATATGCCCGCAGGCAACAGGACTTTTAACATTTTAATGATATCAGGATACGTGTATTCTCCCATACGGAGCATGTCTTTTAATTCACGGTGGAACCCTGCTGGATCTTTGTCGTGACAGGGAATTAACTTTTTCATCTCTAAGAGTTCCATCTTTGTGATAGGGGTGTAAACAAATACTCGTTCTAGATCACCACCCGTTGTCCTAACTGGGTGTACTTCTCGTAACGGATTCTGTCTATCTATGTAAAATGATTGACTTTCTGGAGGTGAGACGTGAACAAAATGTGGATTCAGAAACGTTCGATATTTGTGGCGTTGTTCTAGAATTACACTAATTAAATCGGTACCTAGACCTCTCCATCTATACTGGAGTAACTCGTTCAATACATCATGTAAAGGACCTGGATCAGAATGCTGTTCCTCATACAGTGTAATGAGGTACTGGATCATATACATACCTACCAGTCGCTGCTCGGCTGGGGGCAGTTTCAGAAACATTTGTGCCACTATTTCGTCTGGAAAAGTGGTAGAATCACTAGTCCACCGGACTGCTGATCGAGCTAGTTCTTGTTCATGCATTGTACTAAGCTCACTATAACCTATTCGTGATTTCAGAATGTGATCGGTAGCTTGGAATACTTGCTCAAGAGAACCCTGTTCTGGTGCTGGAGGAGGAAAAACTTTCTTGTGATCTAGGCGTGAATGTCGGTCGGGAAGTCTAGTTCTACCTACATACGCTATTCTGGAGGGATTCTCGTCGTCTACCTCTTCGGTAGGAGAGTCGTCTTCTTTCTCGGTTACTTGTGCTGCTTCTCGTTTCTCGTGTAACTTTATTATTTCCCTACGAATTTTCTTGTACATACTCTCTATACAATTCTGTGTCTTGTGTCTTCCCTCTGCTATATGGTCACTCCACCTGGTCAGGACTTTCATTTCTTCTTGATCTTTTCCTGGACAATCTTGTTCTCTTATTAAACAGTTAATTAAAAACTTTAAAAGCATAAGCTGGGTCTCGACTTTTCTTTGAATCATGGCGTCGCGAACACTTTCTGGATCCACTCCTGTACGGATAAAACGATATATTCTGTCTAGATGTTCTCTCATATCGGGCAGGGTGTCCAAATAGTCGGTCACCCGTCTTAAACGTAATGAATATATGACCATAGTACCATCGCCTGGAACTGGATCATAATGACATTCGGTAAGTGCTCGCTTGATATCTGTAAATGTATGAACTTTTGGCGTACGCTGTAACGCTAGTTCATGTAGCGTCATACGTCTGTGTTGAGGCGGGGTACCAGGAGGACTTCCCCCCGCGGCTCCTAAACTGGAATCGTCGGTGGGTACTGTACGTGTTGGTAGAGTGACTGATGTAGCTGGAACATGTACTGTATGCTGGGCCGGGGGTGCTGTAACAGATGTTGTAACGGGTGCGGTAACGTGAACTGTACCCACGGCCCTGGTGGCTGGAGGAACAGGAATTACATTATTTACGGGAGCAGGCGGAACAGGATTTGCATATTCTGGGACTGTATCGTCCAAATAGGACGAGAGAAAAATTTCAGCTGCGGTCGGTTTATGACGTAGCTTAGTCGGGACTAATGGTGGCGGAAAATTACTGGATGCTTCCGGGGTTGCTTTTGGCAAGCCCTCGGCAAGGAGAGGATACATACCTTTAACAAGGGCATTTCTCTGTCTGTCTGACTGTTCTGCTCTAACTCGTTCACCTTCTTCTAGAAGTTCCCTTTCTTGGGCTCTCTCTGAGGATTCCCTACTTAACTCTGTTTTTCTGATTTCTTTTTCGGTTCTTCTATGAGATTCTTTGCGCCATAACTCGATGGCATCTTTCTGGGACTGTCTGGCTTTCTTTTTCCATAATGCTTCTTCTACTCGCATGATGCACTCGGCATCCCATGTACCTGATATGGGCCATCTATATTTCTCTTCTAGATCCTTGGTATAGTCGACCCATAAATCTAAATACAATATGGCACGTAAGCCATGCTTATGATACATAAAATGTCCTGGACTGTCCCTAGGCGGGACAGGAACTGCTTCCTCGAGCAACCCTTTTCGGGTTTTTAACTGACGTAACTTAGAGAATAGAGGCATTCTGTACTTGATTCTGAACACAATACAATACACGATAAACACAATAATGACTAGAAAAACAAATCACTCATACCACGACATGACACATTAAATAACATTTAGAATAACAGTTCGGACAGAAATATTACCTGGTATACTGAAAACAAAGACTTGAATTTCTCGAGAACGAAACTTACTAGAATTACTAGATGCACTGCTAAAACAGTACGAAACATACCGGTCCCCTAAAGAGACACGTCAGGACCCGCATCCACCTAGGTGGACACTTCGGACTGGATCTGCGTACCCAAACCCACGGACCAGAGACAAATTAATTGACCCTGTCTAGATACTACCCCAGCAACGATACTCACCGGGCAGCAAGAACGGAAGGCCTCGGACTGGACTGGACTGCTACGACGTCGGACTACGAACTTGGGACACTTCGGACTTCAGTTACAGGTGGGCCTCTGGATACCTCGGACCTTGGACTCTCGGCTTGGGCTCTGGTCGGGACTCGCCGCGTTCCTCACCGCCTCGTCTGGATGCTGGACCGCAACCTCCGTCTCCTCCGTGGGCCTGAGGGATACTTGAAGCAGAAATATCTGCACGTGCACGGTATAGTTCCGTCACGGCTGCAGAGGGTCAGGGGGCCTGTGTGGCTTCGCCGGCGCGTGGGGAAAGGGCAAGTCCCTGTTCGGGCGCCAGTATGTGGTAAATAAATAATTAATTACCGGTACTATTTTTGAATACAGTGAATAAAACAGATAGCTCAATAAATAAGAGACAGGATTCGAGGTATCTTGAGTCTTACAGGCTTTAATCAGGCATAAGGGAAGGGACAGTAACGGGATAGCCTGCACGGAAATAGAAAGGATGGCAGCTGCCAGAGAATGGGTAAGGGGATAAGGGTCGATAAAAGGGTAACTTTCAGTAACAGTACACAGTATATATACTAAAACAATTACATTACATTCAATACAGTAGGCGTAGCAGTAGGCGTAACTCGTAGCAGTCGCGAAAGATAAGAGTAAAATGGGTGTAACAAGAAGGCGTGTACAGGGCGTATACATAGACATGTGATGTAGACGTCATGGAAGTGTCATAAATGGGGCGGAAACATGGAGGGGGCTACCTGAGCAGCTGGGACCTTTAACCTAGTGGTGCGCGCAAACGGGCAATGACGTGTTACCAGGGAGAACTGGGGCTATGACTTCTACGCTGGAAGAGGAGACTAAAGTCTGCAGTGTCAGAACGACTTGTACCTATATCATATCTGGTATCTTGTGTTTGGAATACATGTTGATAGAATCCAAAAGTTATCAGGGCAAAGGCTAATTGACACTAAGACTGGTGCATGCATAATTCTACATGTATTGCGTGTGCTAGGAATATTCTATGAATATTAATACAGTATTTCTCTTACATGGAGACAGAAAGGCTAGACCATAGCTGGAACTATTGATGCGATTCAGTAGCTTAGGAATGCAGAGAAGGAGGGCTGGACTGATAACTAGAAGCATAACATACTCTTGACAGACTGGGAGGCAGAGCCAGGCCGGGCCGGGCACTGCGAGGCAGTAAGTAAGTGAAGGGTCAGGGATGCAGGTGGGGGCTGCATCGCTCCTCGGAGCGGGTTCAGAAGACTGGAGCTTGAATCTGGTGTCCGGGCCCTTTTGAGGCCTAGAAACGGGGACAATGCGGTGAATTAACGTGTACACTGTAAATCGTGGCAACATGAGCCTAATACTTGTTGCTTTCACGAGAATTGGAAACTGACATACTAGAGTTGGACACAACTATGATTGCGTTTTTAATCGATCATAGGGGGATACATGCATATCGATCATGCACATATAGCTTAATATGGGGAACACGTAGGCACATATAACATGGCAAAATTTACTTTTCCACATTAGAACCGTCCATAGAATCCATACCCTGGATATGAATAAGCCGCTAATGAGTTCCTGAATGCCAAAGAGAAGCCACACACCACACTTCATACAGTCATAATACCATGCTGAATGGAAAAATAAATTTGGCCTGTTAGCAAGTTTCTCAAAACTTATCAATATGCCATTACCCATCCTGTTATGAAAAAGAGTTAATTAAACCAACTCATGTCCCTTGAGAGTATAAATATTTTTTGGCTTTGACTTCAGACATGAAATACAATGTTCTGCCAGCATTGATTATTTTCAGTTGTGCCGGGTTGATCAAGTAAGCCTGCATCTTTTTAGCTTGAAAAGGTATAATCAACTGTCTCAACCTCCATCGCCTCTCCACTGTTATATGACAGAAGTCGGGCCTGACAAAAAACGATATCCCTCCAACGGTCTTTCTTGAGTCTGGTCTCGCTTTCTCCGATATCGCTTGTCTCAGCACAAAGTTGCCTAAGAATATCAGTATCGCTCTTGGCTTATCCCCTTCCTTTGGATGCTTATTTGGCTTGAACGGGGTGCGATGAGCCCGCTGTATTTCCTCTGCCCAGTTCCAACCTGGTAAATCTACAAATGCTTGCTCGAAGAGCTTAATGACAAATGCTCTCACATCCGTCCCTTCAGCCCCCTCCTGTACCCCCAGCACCCGGAGGTTGTTCCGTCTCTGCCAGTTCTCCAGGTCCTCCAGCTTCCCTTGGATGTCCGTTATTTGAGCATTTTGGGCATCTACCTTGATAATGGCTGCCGCTGACTCTGCCTCCGTTGAGACCACTCTTTTCTCGAGTTTTGACACTCTGTCGCCTAAGTTAACACACACTTTGGACAGTTTCCTCACCGTGCCTTGCATCTTTCTAACAGCGGCCTGTGCCTTACGACTGTCCTGACGGGTTTCTTCCCTGTGTGCAAGGATCTCTTTGTGCATCACCTCTAGGAGGGACATCTGTGCGGCTTCCCCATGTGGGCTCCCAAGTAATGGAGTGGCTGACGAATGATCCCAGCTAAGCTCCTGAACTTTAATACCAACAGGTGGTCTTGCCGCAGATATATATGACCCAAGCTCATGTTCTGGCTCACTTTCTGTATCCAAGTTGCTACCTTCCTGCTCAGAGCTGTCATCCTCTGACCACTCACCACCTTCTGAAACGGAGAAGAAGCATTCGCTAGGGGCTTTCTCCTTAGCAGTTAGTTTTTCAGGGCCAGGATGAATTACAATATTTTCCAAAATAGCCTCCTGAAGCAGTGCAGGTTCCAGTTTAGATTTCGTTGCCTCTTCTGAGCTCAGGTTTGCATCCTCTATGCTTTCTCCTGCTCCCTCCCGGATCACTGTTACTTCTTTCGTCGATAGCGTGTCATTAGGTTGCCAATTAGGTTGCCCAACAGTCTAAGTTGGACTCTGCTATGTTCGAGAAAGGTTCAGTAGGTTCAATAGGTTCAGTAGTTAAATCCGGCAGTGGGGAGGGTGCGGCTAACAGCCCCCCCTTCGGCATCCACACCTGCTAAGACCTCTTCAGCCACTTTTCGCTGCTCCTTTTCCACTGACAAAACAACAGCTCTAGGGCCCTTTTCTTTACCCATTTTAGCGAACATCTCAGTGATAGGGGTCCCAGCCGGCTTCCCTTTGCCCCCAAGTTGATGTTTCCTTACCGGGGGTGTCTGCTTCACCTGCTGGCTATCCTCTTCATCAGCAGCTTTCCTTTTGGTGGCGGCTTTAGAGGTCGTATTTAATTTTGGCTCCATGACTTCTTTCCGACATTTGTTCCCGCTATTCCCTCGGTTACGCGAGCCTCGAGCCGCTGCAGGGGTCTCCTGCTTGCTCCGTGGGCTCCGTGAGCTTCGTGAACTTCATAGCGCCGGGCTCGTCCCTTCTGTGTGGATTCTGCCTCCTGCTGCCAGCACTCTCACCGCTAGCGTAAGCTCCCGCAGCAGTCGTCCAATGGGCCCGTGGCAGGTGAGAGGCAGGAACATGAGTCACTCGCCGATCGCCGTTCTCGCCGTTCGCCACCTTCCACCGCTCCTCGCTCCCAAATCCAAGAAAAGGCGTTTCAAATTACCAATATCATATTTAACAAACCGATTTCTGTGCCGTTATATAGTTTCGTGAAGCATTCTCGTAAAAGAAAAAAGAAACCAGGGCTAACCGCTCATCTCCGTTGCTTCACCGCGCACAGCCGTTCTACACGGCCGCCATCTTCGCCCGCGTACTTACCTAATTCCAATGATCTTGCTGTCTGAAACTATTATTAAAGATCTGTGTTATTTTTATTAGTTGGTCTCGAGTTTATTTTTTGTGTCTCATTTATTGACTCTGTGTGTACAATAAATGCTCAACACTACCTTCTGATAAGTCTAAGCTGCTTGACCAAACTACCACAAATATAGCACTTGGGATTATTAATTTAAGTTCTGTAAATAAAGAAGGGTTTTCTGGCCTTTTTGCATGGCGTGGCCTTGCATTGGCACTACCACAAAAAAAGTCAGCTTTCTACAGCATCTATATACTTTCCTGAACACTGTGACTCCTTAAACCGTGCTCTTCTTTCTCGTTCAGACACTGCTCCTAAAAATTAAAGAGTAAGGAAAAATGTAACCAAGATAAGAAAATAAGTAAATGATGAAAACTGCAAGGTGACAGTGGAAAAGAGACAGAGGAGGCACTGTTAGGATGAGGAAGGGAGGAAGGACATAAAAGGAAAAGGCAGACTGTTTTCCCAACCCACCAGGAACCTGAGTTAACCCAGACAATAAAATATTGATAACTTAACTGGGACCGTGGAAATACGGACAAAAGAGAGGAATGCCCCCTGTCTGAGAGTGCGGCATACTCGAGGAGGACCTGAAGAGGAATGCTGGCCCCACTACTAACCAGGAATAACATGGCACTCTCAGGTAGGTGCCGTAGATGGGGAGTATTTCCCTGTGGGGTGTAGGGGGGGAGTGCTTATAGTGAGACCTTTTGTGAACATATGGGGCTGATTGAGACAGGCTAAGTTTGAGTTTTACTTACTTGTACCCTGGCACAGATAGAAAAGCTACCACTCTATCTGATAGCCACTAGTGAAAAAAAACCAGTCTCTAGAACAGAGTTAAAAAAATAATTATTATTTTTATACAGATAGAGAGTGAGAGCAGTTATGTAGTTTAATTAAAATATACAGTTCAGTGTGGTTCACTCAAATTAAATTATTTGAGATGTAAATGACTTGAACTACAATGAGCACACAGAAAAGACTGTGCAAGACTGTTCTTCATTCAACGACATGAACTACAAAGGAAACTGTAAAATGGTTGAATTTAGTGCAACATAATATTATAATTTAGATCACTTACTTGATGAGATGATCATAGATGGATTTGGCAAGTATTAATACAGACTTTGCAGTAATATGGTCTTTTTTAAATTGTGTCTGATTGGGGCATGGTTTCAGCAATGGAGAAAATGGCCACAACCTGTGTAGCTACACGTCTCCTTTGAGTACCCGTTAGAACACTGGTGATGGCGGGGAGCCTTCACTTTGCTCCAGGCGGAGGCCATGAAATCTTTGGTATAGGAGGTGGGGGGCCACTCTTTTTTGCCAAAATTAAAGTCTTCTTGTGTGGTTTTTCTGTTTTGCCGCCTGCTCCTGAATTCTGTGAGTGGAGCAGCAGTAATATTGGGCAGCTCTCTCTCACCTCATGTAACACGCTGAGGTGCTGATGCCAAACGCTTTCTGCTGTATTTTTGACATCAGAATTTGTGCTACATGACTGACTGAGACTGATTCTAGGATAGGTGACTTTTTCCAACTCAACTGACTTCAAGGATATCTGAAGCTATTATATTATATCGGCAAATCTAAAAGGCACCTTCTGAGTCTGTTGCCTCTGCCTTTTCACGGGTCACGTCAACAACAATGACCTCACAAATTTCAACTGAAATAACTCACTTCACTATTTCACAGTCCTTCTTCTTCAAGTTATTATTTTCTTTCTGGAATTTAGAAACTTTTGAAAGTGGTCGGAGAAAAAGATTTTTATCACTCAAGATGTTTCCATAGCCACTATTGCTAGACTGAAGGAGTCCCTCAATCTTCGACCAGTGCATTGTTTTCTGGGTGCATGATATGGCCTGTTTCATACCTGCTCCTTCAAAGGGACATATCAAAATAACACTACAAGACCCCTTGCAACTTCGGAAATTCCTCCAGTAACATCCATCTGATAACATGGTTTACTGCAGGACCTTCTCATCGTTGAGTCTTTTAGACACGCAGATCTTTAGTAATTTTTGGTTTTGGCCCCTTTGATTATAGCTCTGCATTGGTGGTTTCATGTAGTTTTATTCGTAGTTCTTTTCTGGTATTTTGTTGTATATTAACTCCTTCTTTTTGATTTTTGTTTCTCAGTCTTCTCTATTTCTGTTAGTATGCTCTGTTGTTGAAATGTTTTGCTCTATTGCTGTGCTATTTTCATTCTGCATTGTCTCCGTCCTCACCTTTTAAGTCGCCTTAAGGTACATTTCTTCAGTCGGCGCTTGTTCACTATGTGCTGTCTCTATGTTTTCTATCCTATTTCCCTTGTATTCTCCCTTTTGTATTTACTCACATAATTCAGAGTGTTATCATAGAATGTTAAAGTGCTTATGAATCCCATTAAGCAACAGTGAGTTCTATCTCACCTGGCTAAATACATTCTGTATATAGCCCTACTACAAGAGACTCACCTCACAGAAAGTGGCACTTTGAAATTGAAATACCTGGCATTATAACTATGGGAGAATGCGCCAGGCCTATGTTGCCACTGAGGTAGTCCAAATCCTATCAAATCTACGAGGAGGAGCCCAGCACCCAATTGTAATGCTCCTTCCTGCCTCTGCCAGTTACTGATTACTTTTTGGCTCCTGCCTGTCTCTGATGTATATAAACGCAGAGGCAAAGTTGCATTTGGGGCCTTTCGGGAACCTTCCTTGAGAGACCGGGAAAAATACCTACCATCTGCTTGCCCTACTGATTTACTGTCCGAACACTTCTTAATGTATATACTGGATTGACTTCATCTGCCCATAGCCAGATTACACCGTCCTACTCACCGTGATCTCCCTGCTATCTGGAGTTCCTGGACTGACCGGACTGACAGCTGCCTGGGCTAATGAGCTCTTAGGCTTCCCCCGCCCTCCTCTGGTGATGACCCGAGGACTGCCTAAGCCAGGGTCAGCCTCACAAGGTCAGCCTTGTTGTTTACCCACTGGATTACAAAGTGCCAGTCACTGACTGACCCCTACCCCTCCTCATGATCTACCAGCACTATGAATGGGTATTGCTCATGCTACCTGGGATCAGAATCTAATGTAGGTGCTCCCTCTTCCTGATGCCCTGCAACTCATCGGTCATCCCTGGCTCTGCCCCGGAGTAGCAAGCTCTCCGAATTAATGCTTGACCCACTCCGGCAGCCTATCAAAGTCCTCCCTCCTGGCCTCACCGATCCCCTTCACTCTCCAGTATGGCAGGGTCTTGTCTAAATGGGGCAATTCCTACACCATTGTATACCCTCCTAACCTCTTCAGGATGCTGCTAAAACCTTCAAACATACACTCCTGAGAAGACACCCCAAGACTCTGATCTCGGACCTGTATTTTAACGCCGACATAGGGACACAATTATGAATGACCTTATTTTCTACTCAAGGAAAACTACGCAATGACCCGCAGCCATATCTAACCTACATAATGTACATGAATCCAGGAACGGCGCCAAACTCACGATCGTGCCCTCTCATAATCTAAGAGCTGACCTTACCATTACCCTATACAAAAACTGCACCGTCCTGATCCAAGCTCCAAACACAGATCTCAACAAATTGCTGACTTTTTCACCTTCCGTAAAAAAATTGTGCATGACTCCTATCCCTCTATGCTCCCTCAGTGCCTGTTGTCACCATCTGGCTCTTCTCATAGCTCCGGTCAATGGAGCTCTAAGGACAAGGCTAAGGGCTTCCTGTTAATGTCCACCAAAGCTACAGCCACTCCCCCTTACACCCCCTCTCCTAAGGTTCAGACTGGCCCAACTCTACCTATGGTGTACCCCAAGCGAAACGATACTCTGGGCAGCATCTCCCCAATATCTACTAGTGAACATCCTAACTTTACTACTACTAAATGCCTTCTGTGAATACCAAAAGTAGTCAGTTTAGGATTTTATCTCAGATTAATTTTGTGAAATGGCCCCATAGTGACTAACACAAAAGTCACTCACAGCGCAGCTAACACCCACCCCAATAGCCCTGTGACCACTCTGCTGAGCGTGCCTAGCCCTTCACACACCCCTCTTCTCAAAAACCTAGATGCAGGGTGGTCGAGCCCCCCTACCAGGCTCCCGACCATGCCAGCAGAACAAGTCCTGACCCACTGGTTGCCTTCCCACAAGTTCAACCTTCACTTATGGACCTAGAAACTCTGAACCTCAGAGCAGCCAAAATAGCTCAGAGCATCCATAACTCTGTTCATGAACTGAAAAGCATCCTTTAAAAAAAAAAAAATAATTAAAGTTTATTGAGTACTGTCAAGACAAAGCATACAGTTCTACAATGCAAAAACTGCATGTGACAAATCTATGAACACCCCCCATCCCACCGCCCTCCCAACCTCCTCCCAGGCAACAGCTATACATTAGTGTCCCTCTTCTGCAGTACAATAATAAATGTGCACAATATACAAGCAGCAATCAGAATGAACAATCCCTGCAGCTCCTGCCAGAAGTCCAGAAAATCAGGAAAGCTTCAGCATATAAGCAGTAAATTTAAAACATGTTCGGGTGTGACATCAAATAGGATGTGATAGGAGCCCAGAAGTCTTTGGGGCGGGAGGACTCCAGCAATTCCTCCTCATATACCTGCAGTTGATCTCTACAATAAACCAGATCCCGAAGCCACTGCTTTGTAGTAGGGATGGACCTTGATCCCCATCTCTGTGCCACCGCCCTCTTTGCAAACAGGGTAGATATCGCAACAATATGTCTGTTAGCCGGCTTCAGGCATTTCACATGACCAAGGAGGCACAACTCAGGCGTACAGCCTACTGGTTCCAGCACCACTTCCGTCAGAATGCGAACCGCTTCAGTCCAAAAGGCAAACACGCCACCACACACCCACGCAACATTATAAAAGTCTGCATCCGCAGCGGCACACTGCACACAGTTCGCAGTCACTCTTAGGCCATATTTATGCAACTTCAGAGGCGAGTAGTTGACCTGGTGCAGATATTTAAAATGAATAATTCTGAGGTTACAATTGGCTGTAAGATGGCTCGTGAGCTGGCAGCATGCCGTCCAGACCTCCATCGTAGTGGGGCTACCTATCGCATTTTGCCAGCACAGGCATGTGGGGTGTTCCTCCAGATTTTGTTCCCGCAGAGAGGAGTTATAAAGTTTAGTTATAAGGCCTTTGCGGCTCTCCCCTGTCAACAAGGCCTGCAGTGCACGAAGCGCCGTGGGCTCCGCAGGGTACTCAGGGTACGCATCCCGGATAGCTTGACGGACCCGGCTATATGTGAAGTTAAACATAAAACTACGATCTACTCCATTCTGAGCCTCAATTAAAGTCTTGAATCGACCCTCTCTATACAGGTCACCCACTCTGACAATGCCCGCCGTCCCAAGCTCCCTCAGGGCAGAGGGCTCCCGCGCCGCAGACACCCCCCAGATGAGACACTAAAGGTAGCAGAGGAGCATACAGACAGGTAAATAAGCTGCGTTCTGGATCCAATGCTTGCCACGCCCAGGACGTGCACAATGGACGATTTATTTCAGTCCGAGGCCCTCCCAATCCACCCAAGAGGGTCATCGCCCGCACTGGGACAGGGAGTACAGCATCCGCCTCGATAGTAACATGTGGCTGGAAGCGCTGCGGGAAATGCCAATAATGGGCGAAGTGTGTCTGGTCACACAAATAGTAGAGGTGAAGATCCGCAGCGTCAAAACCCCCCCGAACAAAGGGTTGCACTAATAAATATATATACCACACAACACCTTGCGTCTAGGAAAAAAAGTGGAAAATGAGCAGAGAAGAGACCAGCTAAGAAGAAAATATGTCAACAGGTTAGGATGACAACCACCTCATCGGGAGAGGAGTGAGTTGTCATCATTTGGGTCTGGCCTCCTCTCATACGGGTACTCAGTCTAAGAAATTGACTGAGAAACCCTCAGCTGTTTTCCAAACCAGAGGATGGCTGATGACTCTTATAGAGTACACCATGAAACCCATAGGCATATATTCTTGCTAAGTGAAGAGGGTTTCTAAACAAAGAATAACAAGTGCAGCGCTAAATAATACGAAAAAAGTGTGGTAAAAATGACTAAGGGAGCTCCATCTCAACTTTATTCTCAGAGTGCCCCTGTCATGGTTAAAAAGCAGAATGCTAACAATTGAGAGTCAAATGTTAAGCGATGAACTAGGTCGACATGTTTCTGCCCTCACAAGGATCTACAGTATCGGGGCATTCCTCAGGACCAATAAAGATAGAAATATATATAGCTTCTGCTATAAACGTGAAGAACTCAGAAAGTGATGAATTTTAAAATAAACAATTCATATACTCCACCGATAATATCCAGCTTGGCTGTAGTGGAACAAATTATCGGTTACCTGCAAAACAATATGCATATATTAAAGCAAAGCTGGTCACAACACTCATAATAAACCACACACAAGGCCTCTTTTGAAAAGGCACAGCTACGGTGAAACCCTATGTGATTTCAAAAATATCTATGTAGTGCATACAGTATATACACTTACCCACTCATGTTGGGTGTCACCCTCACCTCTACCTGGTAACTACTCAGGGAAGGGGGCCCCGCTCTGTAATAAAAATTTGTAAAGTCCATGACTCTCTTGTTCATAGCATACTTTTCTATCACATGCTTCTCTATGATACCTCATGGCACTATCAATAAGCACTCTCAATCTAAACCGCCTACTTCCAAAGTACGTGTGCCTCATGGAATTCAGTTAGAGTATCACATTGTTGTCATTTGTTTAGAAGGTAGAGAAACCTCCCTCACCGCTATCATTCTGTACAAGGATCAGTGGGGAGTCCCTCAAACTATCGTGTCACCTGCTGTGATGAAAACTCAAGTGAAAAGATCTCAAGCGCTGCAAATGTCATTTACAGACATTGTCACACTGCCTTAAGTAAGCCGACAACGTAAATGATGCATCTAGGTGCATAAGACGATCGCAAACAGCAGTAAAATATGATGGAATCACTCGAGATCAAGGTGTTGTGTGGTATATGATTGTAAATTAGGGGAAACACACCTTGCAGGTCTTTAAACTGTCCCTGAGACCCTCCTTAATGTGTTGTGTTCTGCACTAATAAATCCCATCTACATCTGGGCTGTTTCCCCACAAACAAATGACAAGAGCGACGACTGTAACGTGCGGACCTGCGCTATATTCACTGTTATGGGTATGTTGACAAAAAAGTATAGCATTTTGGGCAAGAAGACCATTTTTACAATGGCTATCCTATCAGCCAACGACAGTGGTAGGTGCAACCATCTTTCAGCCTGCTCAGTGATACGCAGAATGGAACGCCCATAATTCTCCGTTATTACCACCTCGGGGTCTCAGTGTATCCACACCCCTAGGTATTTCACGGGATCGGAGGTCCAAGACAGTGGAAAGTCAAGTTCTATTTATTTTGTGCGCGCAGTCAGTGAAAAGACCACTGACTTGGACCAATTAATTCCAAGTCCCAAAAATCTTTCAAATTGAACATATTCCCTGAGCAAGGATGACAAGTATATAGAAGGCTCTCTGACATAGAGCAGCATGCTGTCCGCATATAGGGAGACTATCAACGGGCGCTGTCGAAACCGCAACGCCGCAGCCTAATGCTTCTGACGCAGTTTACATGCCAGAGGCTCTAGTACCAGGAAGAAGAGCAAGGGAGACAGGGGGCAACCCTGTCTCGTGCCCCTCTCTATAGGAAATAATGATGACACCCTACCATTGACTCGCACTCGGGCAACCGGCCCACTATAAAGGACCCTGAGCCACTGTACGAAGAAAGGAGGAAACCCCATCCTGCTCAGAACTGTGAACATGTAGGACCAGTGCACCGAGTCAAAGGCTTTTGCTGCATCAAGCAGCACAGCTACGGCCTGAAAATCCAGTTCGAAGTAGTGCAGTGTGGAGAACAGCGTTCGCAAATTATGTTGTGGAGCGTTCCGTAACAAAGCCGGACTGATCTGGCAGGACTAATAGAGGTATCAAAGGCTGAAGCCTGGTGGCTATCATTTTCGCCAATATTTTTGTGTCAATGTTAATGATTGAGAGGGGTCGGTACGATCCACACTTATTAGCGGGCTTGTCTGGTTTTAAGAGGGTGACTAGGAGGGCCTCCCGGAGAGAAGGTGGCAAAGCCCCATTGTCATATGCCTCCGCATAACCTTCCAACTGCCTAGGTGCGAGCGATGCTGCGTACACCTTATAAAATTCACTTGGTAAACCATCCGGCCCGGCTGCTTTACAGGTTGGCAGGGCCATAATGGCTGCCCTCCCATCCTCCTCATCGAAGGGCTGTACCAGATATTCACGGTGTGTGTTGGACAGCCATCCCAAAGCTACGTCATCAAGATAATCATGCATCTCGTTAGTAGTAGGGGATTCCCTAGCCGCATATAAATCCTTATAAAATGTTAACACCTCATCACAGAGTTCCTCCGTCGAGTGACGAGGCTCACCAGCGTCGTCTATGAGCTCATTGATATGTTCCTGGCTATGGGGCTCTGCGAGTCTTTGGACAAGAGAGCGACTAGGCCGATCACTCTCCCCATAGTACCTAGCTATTCTGCGGCGTGAGCACTGCCGCAACTCCTGGTCTACCATTTCATTATGCTCCGTGACTAACTACCGTATTTCCGCTAGTTTATCGGCCGAGGGATCTGCATCAAAAGCGCGCTCCAGGGTGGATATGTCGGCTGCCTGTTTCCGTATCCTATGCCGGATATCCCTTAGGACACCGGACTGCACCCCGATACAGGCTCCATGAATGGTGATCTTGAAGGCCTCCCAGAGAACACCCACACTCTCCACAGTGCCTTTATTTTCTAAGAAATAGTTCCTGATTGCCTCTGCTATGGTCTGCCTAAATACCGGATCTTTAAGCTCCGAGGGTTGGAGCTTCCACGCAAAAGGTGGCACCCCATAGCCCAGCAGACGGAGCTCCAGGAGTACAGGCGAGTGGTCTGACAGGGAGCGGGCCTCATGCGAAACTTTTGTTATCCAGCTGCAGGCTGTCTCCGAGGCCAACCAAAAATCAATGCGGAACCAAGAACCGTGCACCTACGAAGCAAACGTGCTCTCTCGGGCAGCAGGAAGGTGTAAGCGCCACATATCCTGCACGTGTCCTGCGTCTATGAGCCCCCATAGCATATCCGCCGCCCGTTTGGATCGGGCTTCGCTAACTCTATGCCTATCTTTAGTGACATCAAAACATAAATTGAAATCCCCTCCCCAAATAATTGCAGCAGGGGGAAATGACGATATCCTGCGCCACACATCAGAGAAAAACGCGGGGTCATCAATATTAGGCCCATAAACATTTACCAGCAGCACACTCTCACTCCTAACCTGCCATACACAATCACAAGCCGGCCACCATCATCCACTTCCGTCTCAATCTCCGTAAAGGGGACCCCCTTTTTTACCAGAGTCAACACCACCTATGTTTTTAGCCAAAGCAGCAATCAAATGCGACCCCTGAAGTAAGGCAATTTGGACTCCCATACGATCTAAAACCGCAAACATCATCCGGATTTTCTTTGGGGTGTTAAGGCCGCGTATATTCCATGTGAGGAACTTAATACTGCTACTCATTACATGGCTGCCATAAGTATAGATACAGGATAATTGGTCGCAAACGGGACATCAACAAGCAGTAGCTAATGTTACACACTTTTCTTCTGTGCCTGTGAAAAAACCAAGAGCTCCCCCCTGACCCCACCCCATACACCCCAACCCCCTCCTCCAACCGCACTCCCGCTGCAGAAACCCCAACAATCTAAAGATATCCCAAAACCCAGCCCTCCCCTCCCCCAACATACCCAACAGTGATAAAGACAGTGAGCCATTGGTCAATAGAGATTCTGTCAAAAAGCATAGAAATGCCAATTTGTAGTAGAAATACCAATTCGCGAAATGTCAAACATGATGAAACATCATTATGTACTTCACCCAACAAGACCCTGCATCCCCTCTCCCACTTCATCGTGCCCAACTTGCCAAAGCCATCCCTCCCCAACAAACACAATCCCCACAGAACAAAGCAACAGTAGAGAGCTTTGTAGCTCCCACAAAGTAGGAGGGGGCTAATCAGCTGAATACAGCTATGCCTCAGCAACCCAGGACTGAAATGAAGCGACATACAATGCATCCTAGACATAATACTTGGCATAGGCAATATAGCCCGCAATAAGCTCTGCAAAGTAGACTATCAATCTCACAGCACGTCAACTACCACCGGTGGCAAGCCAGCTGGTCTGTAAAACCCAAATGAAACAAAACCCACAGTTACAGCACATGTCACAATTCCTCATCTTGTGGATCCATCTGGGACTCTGGCCTCCTACGTTTCAGTTTTTTAGCATGCTCCATAGCTGCCTTGGGATTAGAGAAGATTTTGGACTCCCTCTCCTGGCCTATGCGAAGGCGGGCAGGATAAAGCATGGCATAGGGAATGCCTTCTGTTTGGAGGAGCTTCTTAACCGCTTCGAACTCTCTCCTGGCAGCATGAACAGCAACCGTAAAATCTGGGATAAAGGATAGAGAGCTCCCTTGGTGTTCAATAGTTCCCTTCTCCCTGGCCATTCTCAGGACACAGGCTTGATCCCTATAATTCAATATGCGAGCTATGATTGGTCGGGTCGGAGCCCCCGGCAACGGCCTCGCCACCAGCGAGTGATGTGCCCGCTCTACAATAAACATGTTGGATACATTTTCCGGGCCAGAAATGTCTCTTATTAGAGTCTCAACATATATCTCCATCCTCCCCCTGTTGGTCGATTCCGGCAGGCCGAGAATTCGAAGATTGTTGCGGCGAGACCTGGCCTCTAGCTTGTATCAGTGATAACACCTTCTCTATATTAAGGGTTTTGCCTGCAACGCCACTCAGCCCATCTTCAGTAGTGGAAACTCGCTGCTCGATCTCCCCCATTCTGGCATTTTGCTTTGCCAGCTGGGAGGACATGTGGTCCAATCTATGGTTCATGGCGGCCATCTTGCCTTCAATGGCTTGGAGACTTTTTTGCATTACCATCAGGGTTGTTTCCAGAATGGAAGGACCGTCTGCACTTCCTGGGGCATCCATCTCCGAATCAGAAGCAGCATTGTGTGGTGTTTTACCTGGTTTACGTGCCTCAAAAGTGAGGAGAGTCTGAGCTTTATCTGTTCTCCCCATATCGACCAACAAGCCAGTCAAAGAGGGAAGCGAATATCCAGCCAACTGGGCCCCAAATGTCAACAGCGCCTCGGCGCCTCCGCCTCCCGGAGCACTCAAGGGATGGGCAGGTACAGCTGAGAGAGACGTTAATATTCGCGTAGCAAGCACTCAACTGGTACCCCCCGCAACACACAATTCAGGAGAGCTACCAGGCCATCCTGTCAAATTCCCCAAATTTCAGAAGCGAGTGTCGTAGGTTGTGAGAGGACGTTCGTCCCCCTAGCCTCCTCCGTGCGCACAGTCTGTTCAGATCAGGCCAAGTGCGCTAAAAGGTCATTTAAGCAGATCTGTGGGCCAGAGCACCTAAGGTTCGTGCCTGTGGACTATGTGCAAACAAATATGGTGCCCTTGCCCAGCACTCCAGTAGGGCACACTCTAAAGAAGAAAAGCCGGTCTGAAATACATCCTTTAGAGGTCAACAGGCGGTATCCCAAGGGCTATTATCTCCACAGGGCGTTCGCAGCTTGAATTAGGGAAAAACACATAAAGTATGCCAAATCGCACTAGTAATATAGGTCTCCGACGCAGTCCTCCTCCCCGCCCGACATCCAGGCCGCAGTTTGCAGGTCGCAGCCCTCTACACGGACCCACACCCGCCTCCGCAGCGCAGGCCCCAGCAGAGCCACAACCCACTCACCGCAGCCTGCTGCCAGCACACACAGGCTCCTCTGGCAGCTCCAAGCTCTCTCCTCCTGACCTCCGGTCGCAGGGCCTCCCGGTGTCACGCCCCCCAGGATCACAGGGGCTCCAGGCAGACGAGGTCGCAGTCAGCACGGCCACGGAGGCTCAGTCACCCCGCTGGTCCAAGGCAGCAGCCAGAACCCGGATCCCTCGATAACTGCCAGATCGCAGATTTGCACACCAGCTGCCTCCCGCTGTCCACCGGGTTCCGACCGACGCCCCAGGGAGGATCAAAGTTCTCCTCATACTCCGAGCCCGGGAGAACACTTCAGGCTCGGACCACGTCAGCCGCCATTTTCTTTGCTGCACCAGACGGGCCAGGCAAATATGAATATATCCTGATCTGGCCGGATCCGACAGTCGTGTTGCCCCTCAGATGAAGGCAGAGTCAGTACGGGGCTGCAGGCAGTTGATTGCCACCTGGGATGCCACTGCAATTATCGGATATTAGGCGGATGGTCGGTCAGCCAGCAGAGCTACACTAGTGAGGCCATCTTGCCTGGCGCCCTCTAGCGCCACACAACTGAAAAGCATCCTTAACCTCATGGAGAAATCTGCATTGAATATCAAGCTCTCCCAGAACTCAGGGGTCCATTATGATGTTGGGCGGATCGCCACCGTCTGACCGAATGTGGCTATCTGCCTGACAAAAAATCCCTGCAAGCCCTCCAATAACCCCGGCCATATTACAATGGCGGGGGTTGCAGCGGTCGATGGAAAGACCGTCCGCCGCATCTCCGCCGGCAGGCAATCCCTCTGATTGCCTGCTGGGCAGATTCCTGGCCAAATATGGTGGCGGTATCTGGAAGACCGTTTTCCACGTTCTTAATTTATAGGATCCTCCTGGCTACACTTATTAGCGAGTACAGATCCGTCACCAGTTTTTAATAGTAACCAAATTGCCTGGAATAAATTATTTTATAGGAACAATTTGGCGACTTTTTAAATTCACACTGACCCCCCACACAAACAACCAGCTCCGCTGCAGCTGCAGGCATTGTAGCACACCAGGAAAGCACTCGGCTTCCATGGTGGGGACCCCATGATGAAGCATGTCACCACCAGGTTGGTGAGTGAGGGTCCTTAAAACAAACATTTGTGTGTCCCTTCTTTATTAGCTGTTTCAAGTAGCGACTCTTCCGTTGTTTTTAGTAGATTTAATTGGGGGACTAAGAGTGCTATTTTCCCTCACTCTCTAGTTGTTTTGACCGGTATCTGGAAGACACCACCATCCATATCAGGATGCCTGGCGGAGAGGGCCTTTGCATTGCTTCGATGCCGTCATGGAAAGGCATGCAGTCTTTTGTATTGGGGTCCGTTGCGGACCCCGAGGGTTGGGGGGTGCACTTGCGGGTTCCCATGGTACCCCCTACATTTGCATTTACATTTGCATTTACATTTGCATGCACAAGGTGGCAGGCACCGCGCGGTGCCTGTCACGTTGTGCATGCAAATGCACAACATGCATTTTTTACATTGCGACAGGTGCTGCTTACAGCGTACATCGTAATGATTTCCTCAGTTCTCCCCCACCACCAAGCTCTTCCTACAACCCTGGCTGCTAGCCTTTAGACACCTTTGTTCTCGCAAGCATCCCAACTACCTCTCTTAGGACTAAATTCAAACCCTCCTCTCACCTATAAGTCCTCTCCTGATGCCCCTGATGCCCCTAGTCCTCCAGACAAGAAAGATGAATACTTAATTCACACCGTTGCAATCAACTCTAATAGACCATCAACTCTCCGTAACAGAGGCGTAAACAGCTACAACTTAGCACAAGTACCCTTATCCTCCCTAATTTACAAGACATGCACCGACCCTCCTCTGCCCTGCATCCTAAGTAACTGCCGATCAGCAGCAAAGAAGGCCTACAACATCGCCGCTCTCATCCTGTGCCAAAAATCGGACGGAGCAATCCTTACCGAATCATGGCTCAATGAATCATCGTCACTTTACCTAGATTTATTGGTCCCTTCAAGTTATAGCATTGTAAGGCTTGACAGGCAAATACAAAAAGGGGGAGGCATTGCTTGCTTTTACCACTCAGACCTTCTCGTCACTGAACTTAACGCTGACCCCACTGACTCCTGCGAATATCTTGCACTCTCAATTTGTAACAACGCTACCAAATTGCACATCTTTACCATTCCCAGGCAAGAATGACACCTTCATCGACCACCTCATGGAGATTATTACATCTAAGGTTTCCCCCCACTCCAATGACATTTTCTTCAGAGACTTTAATCTGCACTGGAATGATCCTCAGGTTAACGCCCTCAAAGACTTCCTTGCTGACCAATCACTTACTCAAGCCTGCACATTATCAACTCACACGAAAAGCGCCACGCTGGATTGGATCATTGCTAAGGCACGGTGGTCAGGCTTAACTCAACAGATCCATGCGACTGGTCTTACTACCACGCTATTACCTTCCTATTGCCTGGCACCCACAAGACAAGGCCAATGAAACCGAAACTCTGGCTCAGGGACACAAAGAGTCTAGATCTCAAGAAGCTGGCTTCACATTGCAAGAATCACCTCCTCCCCCCCAAAATCTCTCAAAGGTCAATGACCTTACAGAACACTACAACTCAACTATGTCGGATATAATTGATGATATTGCCCTGCTAAGTTAAAAAGATCCAGAGTCAAAGACAAAAAAACACGGTTCAACGGATCCATTAACAATGAAAGGAGAACCCTCCGGATAACAGAAAGAACACAACACCCCTCAGCCTCCCAACTAAAACTTCTCCGACAGGCCAGAAATGCTTACAACAGGAACATCCTCAAATCTAAAAAAGAGTTCTTTAGATCGGAACTGGAAAACTCTAGCAAGCTCTTTAAAATGGTCAAACACCAATCTAACAAGCTGGCTAAAACATCCAAAGAAGCCTCAGAATCCCTAATAACCTGTGAGGAGTTCTCCTCCTTCTTTATAGGCAAAATTATCTCCCTAGGAAACAAACTTATATCTGCCACCAACATCTGACCTCCTCCTGCTGGGTCCCATCTCTCCTTTCTTCCCCCCCGGACAACAGGCAAGAACCAAGTGCACTGGTCCAACTTCAAGTTATATGACAACCATTACATCTCAAAAACTATATCCTCCTTAAATCCGAATACTCACTTTAATGACCCACTCCCCTCCAGCTGTGTGGCCGCGACCCCCCAATTTATCATTCCCATTTAGACTACAATAATCAACGCTACCGTACTACAAGTGTCCATATCTGACTCTATAAAATCCAGTCAAGCCATCCCCATCTTAAAAAACCCACCCTGAATCCTGCTACTCCAGACAATTTCAGACCAATATCCAACATCCCACTTCTAGCGAAAGCTCTGGAGAAATGTGCGCAACTTCAACTGAGCCAACATATCACTCACTTCAATCTGCTGGATGAATTCCAATCTGGGTTCAGGCCTGGGCACAGCACAGAAACTACTATTCTCCATATTGTGGATGATGCTCTTCCTCGAATGGTTTAGATCCTTCATCCGGAACTGCTCCCAGAGATTCTTAATCAACAGTAATCTATCTGCTCCTTCTCCAATAACGATCGGAGTCCCCCAAGGATCAACTCTTTCCCCAAACCTCTTCAATCTCTACCTTGAACCGTTAGCTGAATTACTGCATACCACCAACTACTCCTTCCACATGTCTGTTGATGATACCCAGATCTCCATCAAAATCTCATCTCTAGATGAGATCTAATCTTTGAGTGAGGCTCTAAAGCTGACTGTTCAATGGCTTGCCTGCAAACAGCTCAAACTAAATGCACAAAAAACAGAGTTCCTTCTAATCCCCCCCCACCAAATGTAACACTGCCATCCGGGAATGGATCAAGTCGATCACAGCACTAAACTGCACACCGACCATAGTGGATTCTGCCAAATCTCTCGGAATAATCCTAGACAGCAACCTAAATTTGCGAGACCACATCAGCTTGATGGCTAAAACTGCCAGGTTTCATCTGAGCTACCTAATGAAACTAAAACCTTTCCTTAATGCCTCAGACCTAAAAATGGCAGTCCAGGCATTAGCTATCTCCAGAATCAAATACCGATGCTCAACCCTTTCTGGTCTCCTCAAGATCTCCATGGTCCCCCTAAAAGCTTGGCTCAACGTCGCCGCCAGACTCTTTAACAGGCTCAAATAAATTCTGCCACATCTCACCACATCTGAAGGTGCTGAACTGGCTTCCTCTTGAAGCCAGAATCCAACTCAAACTGCCATGTATCATCCACAAAGCCCTATACACAAAATCCCCTGAAAATCCTGGTTTCTGGGGAGCCAGAAACTCCCTGCCCGCCAGAGACTTTGTGCTCCAGCCGTCCCGCTCCCGAAAGGAAAGAACTTACAATCGTGCTTTCTCTGGGGCCGCACCAAGAATCTGAAACTTTTGCCGCCGTCTTTCACTAGAAGGATTCCCTGTCAATATGTAAAAAGGAAGCCAGAACCCTCCTGATGGGCAAGTTTCTCCCATAAATCATGCATTGGACACACCACTCAGCGGCTTTGCTTATTTTTGTTGCCCTTGTATTGATCTTGTACTCCCACAAATATAATTGCTGGATTTCTCTGCATTATGATCTGAACATTGTATACACCCTGTTATTCCCCAAATGTTTCACTTCCTTCTACCTCCAACGTTTTTGGGGTTATTTGTGGGACTATTTCATACTGGTTTACAACGTGTTATCCCTGTAAAGCGCTCTGATACCTTAACGGGGCACGTTTGTGCTCTATAAAACACTAAATAAATAAATATGGATGAGTTGGCTCTGTCTTGGTAGCCCCTTCTTTGTATAAAAAGAATGGAGTGGTTATCCTATGTAATAAAAAAAAACCTGTATTTTAATGTGTTATCACAAGAAACTGACTCTGAATGCAGATGGATTATAGTTATCAACACAATTCCGATAACAGTGTTTAATATTTATGCACCTACTCAAGTGGATTATGAGTTTTGGCCTACTATTCCATAAAAATGTCTTCAATATGATGATTCATACTCCATTTTGGGGGGAGAATGTAATCAAATTTACGACCCATTTCTAGACTGCCCGTCTTCAGTTAGGTTTGTACCACATAAAATGCTCAAACAATTTGTTCTATTATTTCCCACACTGCTCTTCTTGACTCCTGGAGATTGTCACCTTACCTCTTGAGACCATACATTCTTCTCTTTGGTTGACTCACTAGGCGAGATTATATATTTTTAAGCAAACAATTGTTACAGTGCCTAGTCACTGCTAGTGTTGTAGAGTTGTGAGCACCCGATCTATGTTCATGGCCACTGCCTGTGTGTCTGACAACGCAACCTGGATCCCTAGGTCCGGAAACCCACCCGTTCCCATCTAAGTCCCAGGTCCAGGAGATCCCCTAAGGGCACCATGGCTAGACCCGCCAATGGGAAAATCAGCGACTTATTGCCAGAGACCTCCCCAAACCTATCCAGATGATGCAGTTCTGATACTGCTTCCCGAGGGGAGGCCAAATAAAAAACCGCATTGTCTGCGAATAGGGAGATGATATGGTTGGTATCTCCCACCCTGAGTCCCCAGCTTGTATCCGGACCGCCAATGGCTAGTGTGAACAATAAGGGCGAAAGTGGGTATCCCTGGCGAGTTACTCGTCCCAACTGCCATTCTTCTGAGCGCGTGCCCCCTAGTTTGACCCCTGCACAAGGTTCTGTATACAGTATTCGGACCCAGCAGCGGAATCTGGATCCCAGCCCCACGACCCTGAGTACCTCCAAGAGGCATCCCCAGTCCACTGTATCAAATGCCTTGGCTTGGTATATAGAAACAAGTACCATCTGCTCCTCTCGATTGCTCACTTCGTGCATGATATGGTTGAGTCGGCGTAAGTTCATGGCTGTATTCCGACCAGGAATAAAGCCACATTGATCCCCATGTACAAGGTGCAGCATATATGGTCCTAGATGAGATGCCAGCAATTTACACAGAATTTTGGCATCCGTGTTTCTCATAGCGATTGGTCGGTATGACAAAGGCTCATGGGCATCTCCTCCCTGCTTCAGGATCATACAGATTTCCCCCTGCCTCATGCTAGGGTGGAGGGCACCCTGCTCAAAGGCTTCCCGATATACCTGCAGGAAGAGTTGGGGTAGCGTGCCTGAGAAGGCCCAGTAAAACTCAGGGGGGTACCCTTCGCTCCCTGGGGACTTAGCTCCCAGTAGCTGTTGCAGCGTGGACTGTACTTCGTCCAACGTTAACGATGCTTCTAGATCCTTCCATACCATTTCGGGGATGGATTTTAGGGTCATAGTCTGCAGGTAGGGGAGATAAGCGTTCTCATTGACCGCTGGGTCTGCAGCATATACCATCTGCAGATGAGACTTCAGGACCCGTAGTAGCCCTATCTCAGAGTGGACCAGGCCGCCAGTAGGTGCACATAGTGCCACTATTGGGGCAGGGTTTTGTTCTCGTCAGAGAATCAGGTTAGCAAGCGACCTGATTTGTCCCCCTCCCTATGTAAGCATTGTCCGTATTGTGCGAGAGTATATTTGTCAAGTCTGTCCCAGATGTCTTGGATGAGTGTCCGAATTTGCCACTCCCCAGACCCTTCCGCTGCATCCGAACATTCCTGGATATGTGTCTCCAATAGGTCTCGCTCCTCGGTTTGCAGTTCCTGCTGGAGCTGTTTGCGAACCCCACATGTTAGGCTAATGCAGGCACCTCTCACCACAGACTTCCCCATATTTTGTTCTACGTTGTGGGGTTTGTCAGGGCTGCCCCTTATTGCTGCTAATATTTATGTTGGTGCTAGAACCCTTTCTTTCACGTATCTGTCACAACCCGTTAATCTGCTTTTTTCTCTGGTTTTCTTTATGGTGTTCAGCAATCCAAATTTACAGCACATGCTGATGATATTATCTTTTCTATCTCGGATCCGGATAATACTATGACAGCTCTCCTTACAGTAATTTAATCTTTTTCATCACGTCTGGCCGCAAAATCAATCCGGACAAATCAGAAGTACTCCCACTTAATAAATATTGCTTTAAATGATATGTTGCCTCCTCTGAGTTTCAATGGGCCTGCTCCAAGATTAAGGCCCTTAATACAAGTCATAAGATTAATAGCCTGATTACAAATTTGCGCCGGATTCACCACCGCCAACTGGACGGTCCGTTCACCATTCTACGATGCTGTTGTATTTCAGAATCAAAGTCTGCCGAAGCACTGCCACCATCGCCAGCCATTTGCTGACCACCACTGCATCGGTCGGGGGAAAGTAGCTGCCATAGGGCAGTACAGAGAAGTGTCTCTATTGTCCGAATTATGAGTTATCCTTCTGATGAGCTGACCATACCGGTGGGATTGCCTGCTACGAGTGGCGGAAACGAAAAAAGATTTTGTGTTGCATTTTCTTTTCTTCTCTTCAGTCTCTGATGTGGATCCCTTCCTCCAGGTTCCCCTTCACAGCAGCATTTTGTCCCCGAAGAATACTACTCTTTCGGTGCCGAAATCCAGCTAAGTCCATTTTGTAGTATTTACTCGTTGACTGGACTGGGCATATATGGTACACACTCCAGTAATGGGTAGTAGGTATTTTTTCATGTGTCATGCATATGTGTACATTTGACACTTGTGCAGTCAGAATATACACACATGCATCGACAAATATGAAAAAACATTCACCGCTGTCAGAAAGATCCCCGTCGCTCCTCATTCGTTTTAAAAAAAACATTAATTCTATGGTTTCCAAATTTTTATGAAGAAATAAAAAATCTAGCATATCATTATTTAAACTCAAGAGATCTAATTTGGAGTGCGGAGTGAACTTTCTAGACTTTCGTCGTTATCACCAACAACGCCTATGGTTTACGACAAATGGCTATATGGCTTCAGACTTGCTCTGACCCTTTCTCTCCCTTATGACTTGAATTGGAACGATCCTTGCTTCTGCCCTTTACTCCCGCTAGAGGGTATTGATTTTACTTCCCCTTTTCACCTAACATCTCCACTTTTTAAACACACTTGCTATTACTCCCTAAACCGTTTTCCATCTGGTTGAGCGCCAAGATACTCCATGGAGTGATAGATGCGCTATATAAGTGTCCCCTACATTTACATTTACATTTACTTGAAATTCTATTCTTCTCCTGGTACACTCTCTCGAGATTACTTTTTGCACTCCCCTTTGTTGAATAATAAGTTGGTCAAGCATAGGAATAAATCATTATCCTGGACGTCTTAGAGAGAATGGAAGACCAATCAATCAATCAGGATTTATAAAACGCGACTTTTCACCTGATAGGGTATTCAGGCGCTTGCAGGTCCCGGAGGCTTATTCAAACAGCCAGGTCTTGATGGCCATTTGGTATTCCGGAAGTGAAGTGATGGTCCGTAGGTGCGTGGCGACACTCGTCCAGGTCTTTGCTGCAATGTGGGAGAAGGAGCGTCCTCTATGTCTGCTTCGGTAAATGTGGTGAGTATGGGCAAGTAAAAGGGAGGAGGAGCATAGTCCTCTCGATTGCTGGCAGAAGTTCAGGCGGTAGTTAATGTATGTGGGTCCTTGATTGTGTAGAGCCTTGTGTGCGTGGGTCAGCAACTTGAATTGGCATCTTTTCTGTACAGAGAGCCAGTGGAGATGCCTGAGGTGGGGTGTGGCGTGGGATCGTCGGGGAAGGGCAAGGATGAGTCTGGTTGGAGTGTTCTGTATGATCTGAAGTCTCTGTAGGAGGTGTGTGTGATTCCTACATAAAGGGAATTGCTGTAGTCCAATGGGCTGGTGATGAAGGTCTGTGTCATGTTGCGTCTTGTGTGTAGGGGTAGATCTTACGTAGCAGGTGCTGAGTGATAAAGCAGGTGGAGATGAAGAGGTTGATTTGTGATTTCATGGTGAGCTTGTTGTCAATGATGGTTCCAAGGTTTTTGATGTAGTTAGAGGGAGTGGTTGCAGGTACTAGGTCTGACGGCCACCATGAGCCGTTCCATGTGTTGCTGCTATTGCCAAAGATCAGCACTTCCGTCTTGTCTGTGTTCAGCTACAGGCATATGTTCTTCATCCAGTCAGCTATGTTTATCATGCATCTGTGTAAGTTGGTTCTGTTGGTGTTGGGGTCGTCGGTGAGTGAGAGGATGAGTTGGGTGTTATCTGCATAGGAAATTATGTTGAAACCGTAGGATCTAATGATATTGGCCAGCGAGATCATATATGCGTTGAAGAGCATGTGGTTGAGGAATGAGCCCTGGGGGACACCGCAGGTGATCTTCTTGTGTTAGGAGGTGTAAGGTGCAAGGTGGATCCTCTGGGTTCTTTCAGTGAGGAAGGATGTGATCCATATGAGCGTGTCCACTTGGATGCTGATGTGGTGGAGTCTTTTGATCAGCGTGTGGTAGGATACGGTGTTAAAGGCTGCCAAGAGGTGGTCGTTGGTGGCTGCAATCATGGTGGTTTCGAAGCTGTGATTGCTGCGGAAGCCGGATCGGGAGGCGTAAAGTAGCTGGTTCTGCTCCAGGTGTAACACAAAGCAAAAATTCCCCTTACAATAGATGAGAAAGCAAGCAGAGTCTGAAAGTAAATAATACACACAAACCAGAGATCAGGATCATGTGATATAGACAACTTCTACCAAATAGACAAAAGAAATAGAGAAAACAAAGACAGAAAACATTGATTTACAGGCTGCTGTGTTGTGTCGCAATGATAATCAATAAAGTCAATATAAAACATATGATCAAATATATCATAATTTTTTGGGGTAGATACATAGATGCTTGTTGAATGGGTAATTTTCTACTGTCTTTCCTGTTCCCTCTTGAATACTTTGATATTGAATTATGTGGTCCTTCTATGTTTTGATTTATGGAACTGTCTTGTACTGCATGGTCTTTTGAGCATTGTTAATAAAAAGAATTAAAATATATATAACTCATAATTTTATTAAAAACTGATTAAAAATGTTTTTTTCATGATATTGCTCAAATATTGAAAAAGTGCCAATGTATAGATTAACAAGATCATTTCAAAAGGATTTCACCAATACAAGGGTGTCATTCTTTTTCGCCATGTCATTAAAAAAATATATACTTGCAAATGGATTAAACATGCACAAAAAACTGTTGATGCTGCGTTTTGGTGAAAGTTAGATATATCGTCACCTTCTTCAGGGCAAAAATTGTGGTTTATCTGAATAACAATATGAAAAAAGTATAAGTGTATTAAAATAAAGAATATTTATATTGTAGAACACACACATATTACAGCAACTTGAAAATCAGGTCTGACCATACAGAAGCATTTATAATCAACTTTTCAATGACTAATCATACATCACATAATCCATAAGGTCTGGGTATTTCCGGTTCAAAATTTAGATTGCTTATGATTATAAACTCCTTCCATAAATTAAAAGACAATTTAAGCCTCACTCGATTGTTCTTACCAGAAACTGATCCAGGTGTGGCATGAGTTGATTGTTGATGATCTTTTCTAGTACCTTCACTCGGAATGTGAGCAGGGAGACTGGCCAGTAGTTTTTGAGTTTGCCGGGGTCGGCGCAGGGTTTTTTGAGTAGTGGTCTGACTTTGGCATGTTTCCAGGCGTCAGGAAATGTTGCGGTGGTGATAGAGAGAAGAGTGGGGAGTTCCTGAAGATACCTTTGTTTCTGAGGTTGAAGATGTGGTGCGGACATGGGTCTGAGGGAGCCCAAGAGTGGATGGATTTCTTGTTGGAGGTGGTGTCCTGGGTGAAGAGGATGTTCCAGGTGGGTAGAGTGTGGTTTGTCAGTTACAGTAGTGGCGTATCTGTTGAGGAAATCCATAGGTGTGGGTTGGGGTTCAAAGTTTCTGTGTATTGTTGCCATCTTGTTGTGGAAGAAGTGGGTGAAGTTGTCGCACAGCTCATGTGGGGTTATGATGTTGTTTTCGCCTGGCTGCCGGGATGAAGAATTCCTTAACGACGTTGAAAAAGTTCCTTGGTGTTGCTGGGGAGGGTTTTGAATGCATTCAGAAAGGGCTGTCATCTTTGTTTTCCTCAGCAGCTGGTGGTAGAGGTTGAGGGAGGTCTTGAAGGCTGCCCTGTCTGAGATGTTCTTGCTGGTGCGCCATCTCTGCTCCAACTGTTTGCTGTCCCATTTCACTGTTCTGACTTCTTTTTTTTTTGGGGAGGATTATCTCTGGATGTTGCTCTTGATGGGGATGGTGCTGTCTGCACAATTAGTGATCCAGGTGTTGAAGTTTTTCTCTCACTATCGAGGTTGGCGGCAGTAGCAGGGTAAGAGGTGTTGAGGGTGTTCACCTAGCTTGTCTCTGAGATTTTGTTCCACTTCCGCTGGGGAGCATTGATCATATTGTGATGGCTGTGCAGAGTTGTAGATGTTGAAGTGGACGATGGAGTGATAGGTCCATGTGAGTTCTGTGACATGGCCTTATTTGACGTGGTTGCTATAGGTGAAAATTTGGTTCTGCAATGTGTGAAGCGTGGTGTACAGTATGGGTCAATCCGAGGCTACTCATACTGTCAAGGAGCTGTGGAGTGTTATTGTCGTTGGGTCATCAATGTGGAAATTTAGGTTGCAAAGGAAGATGTAGTCCTTGGAGTCTAAGGCTAGGACCGCAATGAAGTCTGCAATGGTGTTGCAGAAGCTGGAGTATGGGCCTGGGGCTTGGTAAGCAAGGGTGCCTCTGATGGTTGTCATGTCATCAGTGTAGAGCCCGCAGTTGAGATGTTCCAGGGGGGTGGTGGTACACTGAATGGTCTTTTTGTGGATGATGGCTGTTCTTCCTCCCGGCTTGTTGGTGCAATTCTGGTGAGTGAGGGTCAGCATCAGGGATGTCTGGGGCGGATGTGGCTTTGAGCCAGGTCTCAGTGAGGAAGACTATGGGATCAATTAGGATGGCGGATGGATCGCCACCGCCATGCAGGCGGTGGCGATTCGTCCGCCATCCCAGCCCGTCCGCCACCTATTTCCCCCCGCCATATTACAATGGCGGGGGGGGGGCCGTGGCGAACGGTAAGACAGTCCGCCGCTTTTCCGCGAGGCGACCGCGGCGGAAAAGCTATAATATTGGGGCGGTGTCTATCAGACACCGCCAGCCATATTAGGATGTGCTGGGGGCTATGCCTTTCCGTGGCGGCAATGCCGCCACAAAAAGGCATACGGTCCTTGCTTTGGGGGCCTGTTGTGGGCCCCCAGGGTGAAGGGGGGAAGTGGGGGGTGCACATGGGAGGTACCTATGGTACCACCCTGTGTTTCAAAATACAACATGGCAGGCACCGCGCGGTGCCTGTCATGTTGTGCTTTGAAACGCACAACATGCATTTTTAACACTGCGGCGGGCGGTGCTTTCAGCAATGTTAAAAATGCGAGATGCACCCACCACTGTGGCGGGTGCATCCTAATTCCACGGACGGGACCTCCGCCCCTGTGGTGGACAGTCCAGTCCTCAGACGGAATGGCGGACGGACTCCGTCATCCTAATTGACCCCTATGTACGGTGCGAGGGTGGGGACGTGATCCCATCATTCAGTGGAAAGTTTGCATAGTGAGCATGTGTTGAGAAGGGCGCATGCAGGTGAGTATTTTTGCTCAGGTGCTACATGTGATGTGTTTGGGGTAGATCTCGTCAGTGCACTGGTGTGTGTGCAGTGGCAGGTGAAGTGGGAGTGGGTGCAGGTGAAAGGTCCTTCCGTGGAGCGTAGGTCAGTGCAGTGGCAGTGTTTGTTGCTGCATCCGGGGACGAGGGTGTAGAGTGTGGCGGTGGAGTATCTTCAGCAGGGCCAGGGGTCGTGTTGCTGGGTGTGGTCCAGGCACAGACAGGCTTGCCTTTGGCGTGCCAGCTGCATGACCACTGTGGGCATCCGCTGCATGGTTACACTGCAGCCTGCATTAAGTAGCTCCTGGGGTGGGTGGGGCTTCTGTTAGCGGTAAGAACAGCAAGTGGGAAACTCAGTCAGGAAACCCAGTGGGAATACTCTGGCAGCTGCTGTGAAACTGGATCAGTTTGGAACAAGCAGAAACTGGAGGCCACAAGCAAGTGGCAAGCTAGGGTGTCAAGGTGCCTACTTATTTGGTCACACTGCTGCCTGGATGAGTGGGCGGGGCTTCTGTTGGCAGGAAGAACGGTGAGTGGAAAAACCCCAGCGGGAAAACCCGGGCAACAACAGGGTCACTGGTTCAGTCTGGTTCAGTCTGGAGCAATCAGCTAGGTAAGTGGCAAGCTAGGTAAGCTTGCCACTTACTTAGCTTGCCAGGTAAGTGGAAAACTAGATGTCCGGGTGCTTGGACCAATGGGTCACTGATTTGTTTCAGGGGGAGACATCCATTACAACGCAGGCATTACAATGCAATGCCTTTACAATGCAACCATTACAACGCAGGCACCATTACTTCGCATGCCATTACAATGCATATACCATACAATGTAAGCCATTACAATGTATACTATTAGAACGCATGCTATACAACGCATTGGTAAGTATAGGATGGTAAGTATTTGTTTGGTAGTTGTATTAATTTTTATGTAATAATCTGTTGTTTTTATCTATATTATTTTATATTTTCATATGTGTTTAAAATATTTAATAGGTAAAAAAAAAGGTTGTAATTCCTTATTTTAATACTCTGGTATTAATTTTAATACCAAAGTAATTTTAATATATGTTTAAAATATGTTATATTTGTTTAAAAGAGGTTATTATTGTTTATTTTAGTACCCATGTATTACATGTAATACTAACGTAATACTAAAATGTTTTTAAAATATTTAAGATGCCAAAAAAGGCTTTTATTATTTATCTTAATAGTTAGGTTTTAAATTAAATATTAAAGTAGTGTGGCTCACTGGTTAGAGGCGGCAGACCCGAGAGCAGAGGACGGCCCGGGACCAGGGTTCGATTCCCGGCGCGGCAGGTTTCTGGACCAGGGTCAGCGGACTCGATAATTCTCTCGCCTCGGTGCCCACTCTGATCAGCGATCACACTCGGCAACTCTGGGCATAAGCTTGCCTCATCTTCACTAACGGCCCCACCAGACCGCCGGGGATGCCTGGTCTCACCCTGGAGATACCCATTAAGGGACCATCTCTCAGGGAAGCCAGGAAGGGTTTCGCAGCGGTCGAAGCGCCTTGGGACCCTACGGGTAAGTAGTGCGCTATATAAATGCCTATACATTTACATTACATTTACAAAGTATTAATATAATAAAAAATAGATAATAATTTATAAGTATATAAAAGGGCGAATGTTTTAAAAAAATTGAAAAATATAGCTAAATTATTGTTGTGCAAGTTATTTTAAAAGGTCAGGTTTATAAATAAATACTACAGTATTTAAAAAAAAGAGGTTTTGTAAAATGTTAATATTATCAAGGAGAAGAGATTAATTAAAAAAAAGTTATAAAATAAAAATAAATATTTGTTTAGAAGATCGAATTTACTACTCTAGTATTAAAATAAGCACTAGAGTATTTTTAAGAAATTATTTTATTAAAAGCATTGATATATATCAATATTATCCTGGGGTAGTGTATTATATTAACAAATAAATACAAATAAAGTACTAAATATTTTTGTGGATATTAAATATAATGTATATGTATTTAAAATAAAAGTAGTGTTTGTTTCAAAAATTAATTAAACACAATGTGTACTATTAATTGGAGAAATGAAGGAAGGATAAAATAAAATTAAAAATTACATTAAAAAACTATTTTTTATTGAATTCTAAAATAATACTCAGGTAAAAAAATTAATAGTACAGTATATATTTATTAAAAATATTATAATGAAATGTTTGTGAAAATAGTACTATTAATATGAAATATAAATTGGTACGGAATTAATATTAAAAGTTTTAACACAATTAGGAATTTAATAGTTAAAAAGGTATTTTTAAATTAAAGACACTATTTATAAAGTTAAAGAAATATATGAAAAAGAGACATTATTGTGTAAATAAGAAAAACATTATTTTGTACTGTTTATCCTATTTTAATATTTTTATATAAAATGAAGAAAGAAATACAAGGCATGTAATTATAATTAATAATTAATAACCTATTTTTATTAACATTTTTAATATTTTTATATTATACAAATAAATCATAAAACATTTCAAAAAATAGTTCAAATACTTAAATATTTAACAAAAATAAATTGGCAATTTATTATATACATTTACATTTTTTAACATTTTTTTTTACATTTTTCCCACGCTTTTCCATTGAAGTCAATGGTAGAATATGTCCTTTTTTTCATTTTTACAGAAAGACATGATGTAGCCGCGTAAACGTAACTTTCGTCACCACGGGGATCGTTGCGCTATGGATCAGATGCAAGGGAGAGCTCCGTCAAGGCAAGACAAATTGAAATTATTAAAATATATAGGGGCCTATTATGATAGCAAGCGGATCGCCACCCGCCATAACTCCCCGACTGATGGCCATTTAATCCCGCCACATTAGCATGGCGGGGGGTACCGCAGCAGACGGTCTTTCCGTCGGCAGGCCTCCGTCACGATTGCCTGCCGGGCGAAAAAGGCCCACAATATGGTGGCGTTGCCTGCATATTAGGATGGGTGCATGGGGCATGCCTTTCCATGGCGGAGACTCTGCCATGGAAAGGCATGTGGAGAATGCCTTTGGGGGCCCATTTCGGGCCCTCGGTGGGGTGGATGCCTGTCTTCATTGGCATGCACAGGCTGGCAGGCACCTGTTACGTTGTGCATGCCAATGCACAACATGCATATTTTGCATTGCGGTGGGTGCTGCTGACAGCACCGCCTGCTGCAATGTAAAAGGTGCAGGATGTGACCGCCAGGGTGGCAGGTGCATCCTAATTGGCATAGCGGGACCGCCGCACCTCTGGTGGTCGTTCCTGTTTGCCGTTACGGTGGCGGGCGAACAGAGTTCGCCCGCCCGCCATCATGATGGGGCCCATAGTGTAGTGGTAATGTTTATTGTAAGGAGAGAGTGGGAGGTAGATAGATGTAGTAAATGTGTTTAAGGTACTTTTGCTGTGTGTTAACCCACTATTTCACTCCATTACAGGTTGCAGTAGTAGACCCACGTCAGGTCTCGTTTTTTCGAAACTATTTTTGTTTAATAAAGTTATGAACAATATATACATTGAAAACTTTAAGAAACAAAAGTGTTTCGAAAAGTATGTATTTTTCTTTTTGCAACAGGTTTCTAAAACAAAATAAGAATTTAGTGTTGTAAAGTAAAGTCCACATTTGTAAAGCGCACAATCACCCGTAAGGGTCTCTAGGCGCTGGGGGCCGTCGGGAAGATTAAGCGAGCTATTGCCCAGAGTCACATGGTGCTGGGCTAACCTGCCGCCGGAGCCGGGGATCGAACCGTGGTCCCCAGATTCCAGCGTCAGTCGCCCTGGCCGCGGCGCCACACCTCTCCCTGTCGCGGGTAGATGTATTTTTATAATGATTTTAAAAAAAAGATTTCCATTTTGGAAAATAGAAGATCGGATATTTTTACATCCACTTCTTTTTGGTTTTTGGATTTTGGATGTGCGAATTACATTTTTTCTAGATGGATTTTTGGAGATGGATTATGGAACATGGAATCGAAATGGAATTGATTTCAAAATAGGTTGGATTTCATCGTTTGATTATGTTGCGTTTTTTGCAGAAAAACAAAAAACAATTGGGATTTTTTTGGGTGTGTACAGATTTTTTCTTTTTTTTTAAATGTGTACATAAAAAAAAAAAATCGGGTTATGGATTTATTAAAAAGAATGTGGATTATTGGTAATGGATTTAAAAAGAAAAAGGACTCTTGGTGAAAAAATTGATGGAACGTAAGACCAAGAGTTGGAAAAAGAAGATATCTGAAGGTAAGGAGATCCGACATTTATTATTAATTTAAAAATGTTAAAAAAATGCCAAATGAATTAGTGTTACTTTTTAGGGCAAAACATACAAGTAAGAGTATAGTGTAGGTTAGAAATGGAGGATGTGTGCAAGATTATCAAGGTAGTCTGAAGCCACCATCAACGTAAACTGTTGAATTACACCCAATAGTATTTTTGCCAATTGATTTATTTGAGGAGTTGTGCCATCCCTCTATGGCATTGTTTGTTTTTGCTCCTCCCTCTAAGCAGGTCGTGTAGCAGTTCCACCACTCCACATGGTTACATGGCTTCCCCTGTGACCCAACATGCTAAGGGCCCCATTACGATGGCAGGCGGACTTTGTCCGCCCGCCACCTTAATGGAAAAAGGGCCCGACTGCCAGAGTTGCGGCGGTCCTGCAGGGCTAATTAGGATGTGACTGCCACGCTGGCGGTCGCATCCCGTATCTTTTACATTGCGGTGGGCGGTGCTGTAAGCAGCACCCGCCGCAATGTAAAAGTTGCATGTTGTGCATTGGCATGCTCAACGTAACAGGCACTGCACGATGCCTGCAACCTTGTGCATGCCAATGATGGTGGGTATCATGTGTATCCCCCAAGCCTCCACCCGCTCCTCTTAATACCCCAGAGGCCCGCAATGGGCCCCCAGAGCCTGCATGCCCAATGCCGCCATGGAAATGCCTCAATCCGCACACATCATAATATGGCGGGCGGTGCCTGCTAGGCACCGCCACCATTATATGGCTCAGGTCCGCAGGGCAGGCAATCGTAACGATTGCCTGCCTGCGGAAAAGCAGCGGACGATCTTTTCGTCCTCCGCTGAACCCCCCCGCCATTGTAATATGGCGGGGGTAAATGGCAGGCGGGGAAAGATGTCGGGCGGATCGCCACCGCCAGTCGGACGGTGCCATTCCGCCCGGTATCATAATGACCCCCTAAGATGGCCAATCCATGTGTCTTCAAAACAAATAGGTGCCAATTCATCTTCGTTTGAGGTAAAGTATTCCGATTCTGTAATTGAAGTGTAGTACTCGTCGAACAAAGCAAAGGGCAGTTTTTAGTTAAAACTGTAATTTGCGATCTGATATATAATTCTCAATTAAGGACGTTTTTTGAATTATTTGCCATTATGCCTGTGAAAAGTTTAAAAAAATCCTTGAATTTGGGTATCCGTGTACAATTTGATAATAGTACTAATCATAGATAATTTAAAGTCAATTAGTACTTTTCTAAGACTTTGGTTGGATGTTTTAGCTTTTATCACTGACAATAATTCAGAGTATGTTGAGGATTGTTTATCAGGGAGTAAACAGTAAACTAAGGGAACTATTGTGTTTTTAATATATGCGTGAATAGTGTATATTTGGGTGAAAGGATGGGGCATGCTTTTAAACGCTCCATCCATCATCCAAATATCACTGTTCTCCAACCTTACAAGATTATGGGGTGTGCTATGATTAGAATTCTCTTTAGAGAGTTTTTATTGTCATGCAAAAGGAATGGTTCATTAGTAACAGTTACAGCAGGAGCGTAACACAGGCCCCCGCAGCCCCCGCGTTGCGGGGGCCCCTGTGCTCCTGGGGGCCCCCTCACTCAGCTTGGGCGGGTGGCTGCTTGATTTAATTCATGAGGATGCCGTGCACCATTTAATTTATAAAGAGTCTTGCTTGCTCCAAGCAAGCCGCTGTATAAATAAAATGGTGCACGGCCTCCTCATGAATTAAATGGTGCGCGCCAAGGCCAGAGTATTTCGTCAGAAAAGGTGATTGATTCCTGCCACGGCGCGGCTGACGTCACATCCTGCTGCCTGTTGTGGGAGGCAGGCTACAGTTATTTGCCGCAAATCATGGCGCTCGCAGCAGAGCTGGCTGCTTCTACTGTCCCGCCGTATCATGCTCAGCTATCAGAAGAGCTGCAATTAAAATCAAGCAGCCACCCACCCCCTCCTATGCCCCCCTGGTGCCAAGGAAAATTAATTTGCAGAGAGACTCTCCTCGCCACAGAGAGGCGAGCCAGGCTGGTAATCTTTCTTCATTCCTCAATCCCCTGAACAAGTTGGTTCCACCGCCCGATTTATGCCATGTCTGTCCCAGTGCTAAAGACAATGATCTGTCTCCTGAGGAATTAACAATGATCTGTCTCCTGAGGAATTACCTTAGGCTTCACGACAATGAGGTAACATGTGTCAATTTATTTCAGTGTAATAGAGTTGGTTTATGCTTGTCTCACTCAAAAAGTAAGTGCTAATAGGCTCCAGCTTGTGCGCACCGTAAACGCTGGCATCTGCAATGTCCTTAAAAAGTTACTAGTAGAGAAACGCTTAAGAAAAGAGTGATCAGCCGTCCACTGCAGGTCTCGGGTATGTTCACCTCGCTCACTGCTGAATATATAGGGCCTGATTCTGATGTGGGTTGGAAAGCTTACCGATTGAATCGGTTTGGAAATGTTTTCCGACCCACTCGGATCGGGAGAGTCTGACCGACGGAGTACGATGCATCCGGATGCCTCCAGATACGATTTGGTTGGACTCCCATTGACTTCAATGGGAGAATATGTTCCAAACCGCATCATAATTGGGCCCTAGGTTGGGAAGACATGTTCCTGATCCGATTTGGAAGGAGCAAATGTCATTAGGGGACCTTCCTAACCGCATCAGAATCAGACCCTAGCTGGGAATGCTTTCCTAACCGCATCAGAATCAGGCCCATAGTGTTAAGAGGCGTGCTTTCCTGAAATGATTTGGAATGAAATGAGATCGGGACCGTGGACATTTAAAGACATTTTATATCAGCAATACTGAAAGCGGGGACGGGATTGCCTGTATTTATTGGAAGCCAGGTGCTTTCGAACAGATTAAAAGTACTGAGGATGCTGGCATCAGATATATGGAAATACAGCTGCATATTAATTCCAAGTAACTGTGTGCCTAGGGTTAGTTATAAAGCGCTCTGATACCCCATAGGGTCTTGTTTGCGCTATATAAAATGGCAACGTAAAATAAACGTATACGTGGAGACTGAACCTCACAGTGCTAAACTTAAGTACCTTAAGGCCTGCTTCACTAGATAGCCAGAGCCCTGCTGAGCAACAAAAGCCTCAAACTGTAATGAACAGTCAGAGCCATGGGGCTGGATGACAAATCTGAGGCGTGCTGCACAGAGTTTGAGGCCTGGGCGCACTGTATGCAGTCTGAAGCTTGCTGCACATAGACATCCAGCCGCATGCAGGCAGAGTCTGAGAGATGCGGCCTAAGGCATGATCTCTAAGGTCTGCTGCACCCAGTTATACTGTACACACAGACGCAAGACTCCTGCAACCATACATCACAGCACACAGTTCGCTGTGCACACAGACGCAAGCCTCCTGCATGCACAGAGCAACATGCACAGCTACACTGTGCCCACAAACGCAAGCCTCTTGAACCCATACAGCATAGCGCACAGTTCACTGTGCATACAGAAGCAAGCCTATTGCATGCACATAGCATCGTGCACAGCTACACTGTGCACACAGATGCAAGCCACCTGCACGCAAACAGCATCACACAGCTGCACACTCTGTGGTGGCCACTGCTACATACTGAATGAACCTGCAGTCTATTATACATAGAAAGTAAGGCCTGAAACCAAAAGGGGCAGTGAAATAAATGCTGGACAGTTCGAGGCCTTCTGCACACGGGGCCAAGACCTGATGCGTGCAGTGCTCCGAGTCATGCAGAGATCGAGGGCACACCAAACTCAGCAGTCACTAGTCTGTCTGCAAAGGTGTACCACTCATTTAATTTACTTTATTAGGAGCGCGTGTGTTCTGATATTTGTTTCCCTTACCTTCATTGCTTGATTTTACTTGCGAGAAAGTGTCACTCATAGTTGTTGAATGTCACTCGTAATTACATTGAAATTATGAAAATGTCACACATGGCAATCTGAAACCTCGGCAGCTATGCGGATGTCTCTGTGTCTGCGCGTCTTCAGGGTGGGGCTGGTGACCAATGCCATACACTCATGCACATTGCGCAGCAGCGCAATTAAAAGTGCCAGTGACGAGTGAGGTGAGGCATCCCAGGACCCAACCAGACTACTGAGAAAGGCCGTCACCGTGTGGTGCCCCCGGCCATAATTTAATTATTACTTGCCCCTGCCTGGCTAGCTTTGCCTTTGCCCTCTTCTGCTGCCCACTTGCGCCTGCCACTGAAGCTGCAGGCCAGGCCTCAGGTGAGTCTGTCTGAGATGAGGCAGGAGTGGACCGTGGTGGCAAGGAGTCTTAGTGGGTGGGTGGGGTGGGAATGATGCCAATCTGCAGCTTCTTCCCCCTGAGCCCCTGTACGCCTATTCTTTCTACCCCTTTAAATCCCCATCTCCTTAAACCCTTTATCCCTGTAGCCCCACTCACTTAAAACATTTTTCACCCCCTTACGTCCTCCATTCCCTCTGTAGTCTCTGCAGCCTCACCCCCACCTCATAAAATGATGGCCTTAGATCAGGATGTAACGTACTGTCGCCACATGCCTAGGAACTAGATACTTTAGTGGTGAATGAGTAGGAGGTGGGTAAAAGTCCAGAGCAAGGGTGTGTGCAGTGCAAGTCTTCCCTTGTTCAGTACCACCGTACAACAACACTAGGACTTGGACTTGTATCCATCCAGGAACTGAAGCACCCTGCCACTGCACCCGTTTCTCCCCCTTCTCCCCCACTATGGATGCTAAGGCAAAGTGCTAAATACTCATGTATTAAGGGAGGTACAGGGCGCTCCCACAGCACAGGGACAAACACATTGGAGCGATCACCCAGAGCTTCGGATATGGTCAGGGGTCACATAGAGACACAAACGCTCCGACAAAACCCTAAGAGGTCTTCCAAACACCCTGCCTTCAGATTAGTTGGATCGGCTCATAACCTGAACTCCCCTGGTGGTTTCTCTCACCAGGTATCTAAGCCACTATGTTTGTGAGTTCCTGTGGGGTACTTACCACTAGAGGGGCTACCCGCGAGGAGAACGGGAAATCCTCACATTGGGAGCCTGTGCAAGCATGTGTATCATAATGAAGTAAGCTCTGCCTTCTTAAGATGGCGGATCTAGGGAATGGGCTACCTGCTATGCTTACTTCTAGGATACCAGTGCCGGTGCTGCCGGGACTTATTGCAACCACCTCAGAGAAGGGCACAGCATTGACCCAGTGCTTTGCCCACTACCAGGTTTGGAGCAGTGATTAATTTGCAGAAAAATAAGTACCAGGGATGTCATCCGGAGGACACTGCACCTTGCACCACACATTGCCCCTGCCAACGCAGCCAATGATAGTGACAGCACAAGTACTAACATTCACACTCTTACAAGTGTTTCAGGCCCCAAAATGATAAGAATCTCTTGGGTGGCAGGAAATATTCGATTTTAAGGTATATTGAGTTAATAATTAACTGTTGTTGGGGTCATCTCTAAATTATCCAGACAGTATGGTATTTCTGAGCTATGTGCCATATAAGCTCAACCCAGTGAGAGCTATTACATGTCTGCGTGTGGTGTACATTATTGAAAAGTGTTGTTGGGTGCTACAGTGCACCACAACAGTCAGCTTTACGCTCTATGTGAGGTGCACAGTCAAAATACCTTTGTTAACTGGTTACCGAGGTTAAGGGGCCCATTAGGATCCGCCCGTCATCCTGTCGTGTCTAGGGACCGCCCACCTTAAGGGCGGGGGTCCCGTTGGGGGCATTAGGATGCGCCCGCCACAGTGGCGGGCGCATCCTGTATCCTGTACCCCCATCCTGTACCCCCCATGTGCACCCCCCACACCCCCGGAGTCCCTGGGGGCCCGCAACGGGCCCCCGCAGGGTGTCTCCGGAGGCGGAGCTTATGGACCAGAGGTGGAGATTTCAGTCACGGCTAAATCCTCACCTCTGAGCCGTAAGCTCTGTCTCCAAGCCATAAGCCCCGCCTCCGGGCCGAAAGCTCCGCCTCTGGGCCGGAAGCTCCGCCCCTGGGCCGGAAGCTCCGCCTCCGGGCCAGAATTTACGGCCCGAGTGCGGACGTAAAGTTAGTAGTCTTAAATCTATTCTGTGACTACCGAACGTAGTAAGTTCACTCTGTGAATCCCAAAAGTAGTAAGTGCATTCTGTGAATACCAAATAGTAGTAAGTTTAGGATTTAGTCTTAAGTTCATTCATTTGTAATATGACTTTTCTGTCTTTGTTCCCTTTAATTATGAGTCATGGACCACATCATTCAGGCAGCCCTAGAACACAATTAAAGTGCATTCTATTTTTATTTGCTGTCCGAAGTATGCATAGATAAGTGCTGAAAATACAGCTTTAGGTGACTGCTTATTTTTGTCGGTGGGGCAAAGTGGTAAGTGGTGGTCAGGTCCGTGGGGGGGCCTCATTGTGCTTTGCGTGGTGGCCCCCTCAAGTTTTGTTACGCCTCTGAGTTACAGAGAGTTCAGGTGGAATGATTATGTCAGAATAGGTTTGGGGTGTTACTCTTTGTGGGTTGCTTGCCTGTTTTTTACGTTGTACAATTCTTCTCAGATTAGGAATTGTAGGCATACAACTTGCAACATGTGGTGGAATGTGTTGGGCTACCTTCCTCAAAACTGCACCACAGGGTTCATTGGAGGTGGATGCAATATTTTTATTATCATTTATTGTTTCTCTTACCTCCATCTTCATTGCAGAGGCAGAGTGGTTATGTTCTGCGATTCTTAAAACAGAGTCAGCAAGAGTAAATGCTCTGCCTGTGCAATGGGATAAGTAGTATTGCACACACCTCCAATGACACCTGTGCTCAGATAGTCTCTCCTTACAATAAACATACCCACTATGATTGAGTAAAAAGTTTCCCTGGCTTTATGATATATATTTGGCTTGATTTGATATCATTTTCTGTTATGAGTAGAAAAAAGAAAAAAAGAAGAAAAAAATGTTAGTTTATTTTTAATTTCTTGTGTTTACCTATTTAGAGCAAAAAAAAGCTTTATTAGGAGAAAAAAATGGTTACGTTGTTTTATTGATAAATATTTCTACCTTCTTTCCTTTTGATCAGATTTGCTTGATGCTTTTACTTTGGTGGACGGTTTTGTTTTTTAGTTGATTCTGAAAGGAAAAAGATTGTATGTGTTTTATCAGCCTAATGTAATTTTAATAAAGTTTACTAGGGAGAGAAACATGGTTAAGTAATGTTATTGTTTTTGTAATCTTACCTTTTTTGAAAGGTTTTGGTTGTGGTTTTCTGTTTCTTGACCAGGTTGAATTTTATTGTGGTCTGAAAAAGTAGAAAAGAAATCATTGTTAGGAGTGTGAAAATTTTAAAATGTTTAACTGAAATAGAATAACATATTTTTGGTTATGGAAGACTAGGGTAATGAATTGGCTTTTTACAATACGTTTTGTCTTTTTACAGAACAAATACAATTGTGTTTATTTTGTAATATTAATTATGTGAAGATTAACATATTTATTTACCTTCAAAAGGTATTTTTCTATTGGAGAAGAGCATTTTGTTGAATTTAAATATTAATACATTTTTGTACGGTCCAAAAACGTTATTGACATTTTTTTTAATGTAAAAATTACCTTGTGATGTTTCTTGTTTTGATGCTTGACTTTTAGAAATGTTTTGATGTTTAAAGTTGTAAAATCTAAAAGAAAAAATATCTTTACATTGTTTTAAAAATGTAATTTGGATGTAATTCTATTTTGCAAACTTGTTTTTCATACAATATCATTGCTTTAGTCCTTTTTCGTGTAAATATTTAAAAAAATTACCTTTTTAAATAATTTTCATTAGGTCTTCTGTTGATTATTTTTTCAAGAAAATATATTGTTCTTTTTTACAGCTGTTGGTGGATGCTGTAGTTATCTGTTGAGATATTAAAATGTATAATAAATATTTATATATTTTAAAAATATTTATAGCCTAAAAAAAATAAGAATTAGTAATTTTGCACCCACCACTATCCAGCAATTTTTTTGAGTTAAGCACCGCTTGTAGTAGGAATAGTCATTTTAACCTCACCACTATCATGCACTTTCCCTGAAGCAAGCACCCTTCGAACTACGAATAGTAATTTTAACCTCACCACTATCCTGCACTTTTCCTGAGGTAAGCAACCTTTGGAGTAGGAATAGTAATTTTCCCTCCAACACTATACGGCACTTTCCCTGAGGTATGCACCCTTTGGAGGAGGAGTAGTTTTTTAACACCACCACTATCCATTATTTTCCCTAAGGCAAGCACCCCTTGGATTAGGAATAGTAATTATAAACACACAACTATCCATTACTTTACCCAAGGCAAGCATTCTAAGGAGTTGGAATAGTAATTTTAACCCAACCACTATCCAACACTTTCGCTGAGGTAAAAACAGGTTGGAGTTAGAATAGTAATTTTGCCCCACCACTAGCCAGCATTTTCCCTGAGGCAAGCAAACATCGGACTAGGAATATTAATTTTATCTCCACTACTATCCAGCACTTACACTGAGGAAAGCACCCTTTGGAGTAGGAATAGTGATTTTAATCCCACCACTATCCAGCACTTTCCCTGATGCAAGCACCCTTCAGACTAGGAAGAGTAATTTTGCATCCACCACTATCCAGCACTTTCCCTGAGAAAAGCACCGGTCAGACTAGGAACAGTAATTTTGCACCCACCACTCGCCATCATTTTCCCTGAGTTACGCACTCTTCGGAGTAGGAATAGTAATTTTGCCCCATTACTATCCAGCATTTTCCCTGAGGCAAGCACATATCGGACTAGGAATATTAATTTTATCTCCACTACTATCCAGCACTTTTGCTGAGGAAAGCACCCTTTGGAGTAGGAATAGTGATTTTAATCCCACCACTATCCAGCACTTTCCCTGATTCAAGCACCCTTCAGACTAGGAATAGTAATTTTGCACCCACCACTATCCAGCACTTTCCCTGAGACAAGCACCAGTCAGACTAGGAATAGTAATTTTGCACCCACCATTATCCATAATTTTCCCTGAGTTACGCACTTGTCGGAGTAGGAATAGTAATTTTATCTACACCACTTTCCAGCACTTTACCTGAGGTAAGCACCCTTTGGAGTAGGATAGTAATTTTAATCCCACCACTATCCAGCAGTTTCAGTGTTGAACAACCCGTTGGAGTATGAATAATAATTTTGCCCCTACACTATCCATTAATTTCCCTGAGTTAACCACCCATCGGAGTAGGAATAGTAATTTTGGCCCCACCAATAGCCATTATTTTTCCAGAGGTAAGCACACATCGGAGTTGGAATAGTTGTTTTGCAACCAGAACTATATATTAATTTCTCTGAGGCAAGACCTTGTTAGAGTAGTATTATTAGTTTAAACATTAACAATGTCGTCCTCTCTTTTAATGTTAATAAATGTTTGTTTTACTTAAAAACAATAAATATTTAAACATTAAAAGTTATGTTTACTCACATTATATATTTTTTCTGTGACTGTTTTCTGCAAAGCTGACAATTTTTCGACAAAATCTGTAAGATATTTAAAATGGTATATGTGATTACATTTCTACTTGGATTAATTTGCTAATATTTTACATTTAAAGGTATCACTTACTTAAAATTGTAGATGGCACTGTTTGATGTCTATAATTTTCTGGCAGGTAAAACGAGTGTGGTGTGTCTGGCAATCAGTTAACCACTGTTTTTAAAATGGTGGACGGCTGCTTTTATATGTTTTTTATTTGGTGTACGTTAATTGAAAAGAAAATATTGTTTGTGTATGTTTTATTGTCGTATTTTTAATGCCTTGTAAAACTGTAATTATAATTTTAGATTTATAAATGTTCGTAATTTTTATATATATATATGTTATGTTCGCCATTTTGGCGACCTGCGGGTCAAGGTGATTTCATTGACAGTGTTGTAGGACTTTCATTTTTGTGAAGTTTAAAATGGTGGATTATTTGGTTGGATTCTGATTAGTTTTGTGTTATTGGCTTTTTATTATCTTTAATATTTTAAATAATAAATGGTAGATATTTTCATAAAATGAAGTGTGTTAAAATATTTTGGAAAATTTGATATGGTATGTATTTCATTTAAATATTCATTTAAAAATTATATTGTTAATTATTTTCTTATATACATTTTTTAATGTGTGAAAATTATAATTTTATTATATTAAATAAAAGTATATTTAAATAGATGTTTTTTTCAGTGTTCACATAAAAATAAATACATGAGTATTATGTTTAGTACTCGAGTATTCATTTTAATGTCTGTACTTTTTTAAATACTGTGTATCAATACAGTAACCATCCCAAAACCCCTTTTTACTTTGCATCCCGACCCATTTGTTAGTATAAGATTTTTTATATAATAATAAAACATGAGTATTAACTTTAGTACTCAAGTGTTACTTTTAATACTTAGGAGCTGATTCTGATGAGGTTACGAAAGCATTCCCACCTAGGGCCTGATTCTGATGCGGTTAGGAAGGCCTCCTAATGGCATTTTCTCCTTCCAAATCGGATCAGGAACGTGTCTTCCCGACCGAGGGCCCAATTAAGATGCGGTTAGGAACATATGCTCCCATTGAAGTTAATGGGAGTCCAACCAAGTATTATCTGGAAGCATCCAGATGCATTGTACTCCGTCAGTCGTACTCTCCCGATCCAAGTGGGTCAGAAACCATTTCCTACCCGGTTTGGTCGGGTAGCTTTCCAACCCGCATCACAATCAGGCCCTTAATACTAATTTTAACTATCTGTGTTTTAATACACTACCCCACCTAAAACCCCTATTTTCTCTGCATCCCGTTCCAGGGGTTTAACATACATTTTAAAACGTTGTACTAGTATGCGTTGTAATAGTTAATTTAATGCATTAACATAATTTTGCGTAGTAATGGTATGCGTTGTAAAACATGCGATGTAATGGTACTTGCGTTGTAAAAACTGCGTTGTAAAACCATGCGCTGTAATAGCTTGCGTTGTAACATCATATATTCGTTTCAGGAAGATGCCCCAATACTTTCCCACAATTTCAGCAATATTTTAAATGTCCCACCTCCTTGCGGTCTCGCTTTACCCTTTTGATAAATATAGTTTTGGATGTCTTTTTTCCATTGGTATGCATAAATATGTCAGTCTCTTTGGATCAAACGTTGTTAGGTTTCTTAATCTCCACTCCAATAGCTTTGCAATTCTACAAATATCTTTCCCCTTTTAATCCCCTGAGGACCAAATCTAAAACAGAACAACTTTGGGGAGCAGACTTGGGTTGTATGTGGTCAAGTATATTTTGGAATAAACTATGAGGGAAAATGTATAAAACATCAAGAGCAGCAAACACAACACAGCCACTACTTTTTATTTATAACAGACTATGTATTACCCCTACCCTTTCAACTAAATTGTCCCAGAAGCCTGATCCTTACTGTTTGTCCTCTAATAAACCTAATGGTGATGTGATGTATATGTTTTTGTGTGACCACATCATCTTTTCTTTTGGCAGAAGGTCTGGTAGCAAATTAATGTACGTTTTTCACAGTCATTATCCTTTTAAGATTATTTACGTATTTCTTGACACTTAAATTGATGTTGAGGATGCTCCTGTATTTTCTAATAATAATTTGTTAGACTTGCTACTTGCTGTTGCTTTTCAAGAAATAGCCATTATTTGGAAATGTTCTTCAAGGTATTTAGACAAAAATCCCCCAAAAAATATGGTGTAGCATAAATATATTGTGTCAAGAACAGCATGAGACATAAATATTGTTGTCTTTAATATTGTTGTAAAAAATTATGCTTTAGGAATTTAATATCGATGTATTTAATATCGATGTAGTTTATGTTGTTGTTCATAATATCCCTTTTTAGTGGTAAATAGTGTGTAATATATTGTATTTTTCATTGTATATATTTTTATTTATAGTAATTGCTTGTAATTTATTTAGTGCATCATGATAATAAGATTTTTTTTAAATTTTATTTGTTAAAAAATGTTTTATTTGATATAATTATTTTTTTTAGGAGCAGGATGTTGGGTTTATAGGGGATAAATGTGAGAAGTATTTTAAAAATAATGAATTAGTGTACCGATTAGGATGGCGGTCGTAAAACCACCCGACCGCCACGGAAGCGGAAAAGAACCGCCCGCCGGTACCGTGGAAAAACCGGCGGCCAAAGTAGGATCATCTGCCAAAAACACAAATCGTGGCGGAGCGGGGCCAAGAAAAAATGCCCGTAGCGGGCGGTGATGGCCAAAATCCGTCTGCAGCGGTCAGATACGCAGCAGAAAAATACCAACCCGCCGCAGGCATAGCAGAGACACCACACGAGAATTTAGGATATCCTCGATGGTCCTGCGGTACGTTCTGCTGTTTCCGACCGCCGCGGTCGCACACTGGAATGAATGGAAGAGCCAGCAGAAGAGCTGCAGCATAGCTACCGCTGCGGACGATCCGTGAAAAATATGGCGGGCGAAGCAAAAAAACACCAGAAGGCCAAAAAGTGCACACAGCAAACTAGCCATGCCTCCCAAATACACAAAACACACCCATATGACACAAACACATGGCAAAAAGAAAAATACAATTCCCAGGACAACACACACAACACACCTGACAACAACACCCCATTTGGACACACCCACATATCTGAGTATAAAACCAGCCCCTTCCCTGACCACAATCCTTTGCAACATTCCAAGACTGAAGGCCACCAATCCTCACAACAAAAGATAGGCAAAGCAACACACCAGCACTACTCACACCACACACAGCACCACCACCACTTCTACAATGCACCACTAACCCCCTGCACATCACACACCATACACATCACAACCACACCCACCACTCACACCCCTGCACCCACAACCACTTTGCACACTGCACACCATGGCAACACATAAAATGCCCAAAGTCACAGAGAGTGAGTTGACAGCCATGGTAAATGAGATAGTCAGAGTGGAACCACAACAGTTTGGCAGCCTGGTCCAACAGACACCGTTAGCCACTAGGACACAAATGTGGGCAAGGGTAGTCCAAAGGGTCAATGCAGTAGGGACCACCACGCGATCCAGATGGGAGATCATGAAGCGGTGGCATGATCTGAAGAGGGTTGTCAAAGAGAGGAGAAGCAAGAACCATGAGCTGGCTGAGAGGACTAGCGGTGGCCCTCCTATTCCACCAAAAACATTAACACCATGGGAGGAGAAGGTGCTTGCCATACTGCATCCAGAGAGTCTCACAGGAGTAGCCGGGGGAGTGAAGGCTGGTAAGTACAAACAAATGACTACCACCACACTAAGGGCCCTATTAGGATGGTGGGCGGACCTGCGTCCGTCCGCCTGCCCAGAGGTGGAGGGACCGTACGCAGGGGCAGCGGCGGTCCCCCCGTGCAAATTAGGATGTGACCGCCACCCTGGCGGTCACATCCTGTATGTTTAACATTGCGGCGGGTGCTGCTTGAAGCAGCACCCGCCGCAATGTTAAAAATGCAAGCAGTGCATTTGCATGCACAAAGCGGCAGGCACCGCGCGGTGCCTGCCACTTCGTGCATGCAAATGCAGGGGGTACCATAGGTACCCCCATGTGCAACCCCGCCCCCCCTTCACCCTGGGGGCCCACAACGGGCCCCCAAAGAAAAGACCGTATGCCTTTTTGTGGCGGCATTGCCGCCGCGGAAAGGCATATCAAATGGTACATCCTAATATGGCTGGCGGTGTCTGATAGACACCGCCACCATATTAGAGCTTTTCCGCCGCGGTCTCGTGGCTGAAAAGTGGCGGACGGTCTTGCCCTCCGCAGATGACCCCCCCGCCATCCTAATTCGGCGGGGGGTCATTTCACTGACCGCAGCAGTGAATCTGCATCCTCCGGGCCGGCGGTGGCTTCCGCCGGCCCGGAGGATGTGGATTCACCGCAATCGTAATCGGCCCGTATGTACTGTCTTGCACAACTACAAAGCTATACCACCTAGCACAAATCCCATTCATCTGCACCACACACACCCAAACCATGTCTCACAGATCCAACATTCACCCACTCCCATTCACCCCAAACGTAGCTACCAACATTACCATGGGGGCATGTGTACAGGCAGCCAGCACTACAACTCCCATCAGGTACCCTTGTCCCACAGCATCAGCAAGATGGACCCCTCCCCCTACCCAACCCAGAACCATGTGTCTGCCATTACACTACCCTCGTCAAACTAACAGATAGATAGCCATATTCCCTGCGAGGGTGTTTGTGGGTGGGAGGCCTGTCCCACTACTCCCACCATACCCCCTTGCCCACACCTCAGCAGGATGGAGCACTCACCCACCCCATCCAGAAACAGTTGGAAGCCATTGCAGTACACCAAACACACTTACAGGTAGGTAGCCATCTACCCTGGGAGGGCTGTTTGTGGGTGGGAGGCCTGCAATACTACTCCCACCATGCCCCCTGTCCCAAACCCCAGCAGGATGGATAACTCCCCCCACCCCACCCAAAAGCATGTGTCAGCCATTACACTACCCACATCAAACTTACAGGTAGGTAGCCATCTTCCTTGGGAGGGTGTTTGAGGGTGGGAGTCCTGCACTACTACTCCCACCATGTCCCCTGTCCCACACCCCAGCAGGATGGAGCACTCCCCCACCCCATCCAGAAACAGTTGGAAGCCATTGCAGTACACCAAACACACTTACAGGTAGGTAGCCATCTACCCTGGGAGGGCTGTTTGTGGGTGGGAGGCCTGCAATACTACTCCCACCTAAGCATGGGCGGATCTAGCGGATCTCGCGTATGCGAACTTGCGGATTTACGGATTCGCAATCCGCGAAGATCCGCGAACTCTAGCGGATTTGCGGATTTTCCCGTTTGTTGTGTTGGCGCGCGTTCGCGCCGATCTTGGGACAAGTTCGCAATTGTGAACTTACTTTTCGGCTCGCAACGGCCGCGACTATGTTGTTTCTACGTCTGGTTTATCATCACAGGTTCACAGCACCCTCTGTTTCACCACTGCCACCCTCTGGGACACCCATGCCACCCTCTGGTACATCCTCACTGCCACCCATTAGGTTTATTTATCACTGTAGATTATGGTGGTTGAAAAAAGCAAGCACACCTGCCCTTCTTCAACTGCCATCAATTAATTTGTGGGTCATTAATGTGTCAGTAATATTGAAACTTCCAGTCTGGCTGGCACCTGCTTCCTTCCTTATCTGTAATTTGCTTTTTGTTGCAGTGAAACTTTTTTTCACAGGACCTTTATGGTCTACTTGTAGCTATTCTATGGGCCTGCTGTTTGGGTCATAGCAGGGTCATAGAATAGTTGCAAACTCTGGAGGGGCCCTTCAGGAAGCACTACCTTGAATGTTACTAATGTTAAGTTTGAACTTTTGCACCTGCTCATTGCTTTCAGTTTAGCTAAAATCGTTTTTTTCTGCAATTTCGCGCGTTTTTTGGTGCTCGAATCCGTGCGAGATCGATTTCGGAACCCGCGAATACGTGCGAATACAAAATTGTTTTTTGTGCGACGTGTATGTTCGCGTGATCGTGCGCGTGTTCGCGAGGCGCTTCTAGCTATACATTTGCCAAGTTACCCTATCGGTCGTACACGGGCACGGCCATCTTGTTTGCGTGACGTAATTCCGTTTCCGGCCGCTATGTGTAATCTCGCAAAGTGTGCTGCTCGCTAGTACAATTTCGCGCGTGCTCGCAAGGAAAATCTCGCGCGAACTTACCCACGCGGTCGTGAACGGGCGCGGCCATCTTGTTTCTCATTCATTGCTATGGTTCTGGGCATGCTTTCTCTATCCTCTCTCAATCTCTGCCATCCTTTGCTTGTTTGAAGTTTATTTGATCTAATTTTACTTATTATCTATCCCTCTATTTTTCTAGCTCTATATTTTTGTGTTTTCTGCTGCTTTTAGCTACTTTTAAACTACTTTTTTAAACTCTTTTCTTTTCTTCTTCACTATTCTATTTCTTGTTTATCATTTAACTGTATTTCTGCCCAGACCATGGTAAAGGGAGCCGGGAAGCACCCTGAGAAGGGGAAGGGTCCCGCACCCCGTGCCCGGCTCCCGTGCGGGCGTTTGAGGGGGGAGCAAGTGGTCCCGCGGAAGATCTTCAGCGCGGAGGAAGTGGCGGCACTGATCTTCCACGTCCAGCGCCGCCTCCCCAAGACGATCCTGGGAGGCGGCAAGATCGCGACTGGCTATGGCATCCGGGAGCGCCGCAAGCGGTGGGAGAAGGTGTGCCGGGCCATGTGTAAGATCTCTGGGGTCCGGCGCACATATAACCAGGCCACCCACCGCTGGACCGATGTCATGGACCGGGAGCGGGACTTGCTGGACGCGCTCGGCGTAGAGGTCCCCGGGCTTGGTGAGTAGTAGTAGCTATTCATTTACTACTCTGTTTTATCCGGCTCTGTTATTTGCAAATCTTTGTTCTTTACCAAGAGCAATAATGCTGCCGATTACATTGAGTTAAATTATATTTCAAAATCTTCTATGCATTTCAGGTGCACTGCTCTCCTTCTCAGTAGCCTTGCTTGCTACTATGCTTCTTTGTTTTGTATGTTGTGTTCAGAAGCATTTCATTGGCCTGAGAAATTATGTATGAGTGTAGTGTAAAGATAAGAACTGCGTAATGCTAGACAGTAAGGGTCATATTTTCAATTACCGGCGCATCCCTGCAAAGTAGCAGGGATGCGGCAGTAATTGTGTGCCATGCCACCACCACCCATTGGCCCAAAACGTCTCAGAAGCCTTACGCATCTGTGCCGTAAAGGCAGCGCATTGCTGGAGTTGCGTGCCAACGATGGCGCAGCTCCAGCAATGCTCTGGGGTACCCTATCTCCCCAATGCTGCATCAAGCCGTACGTCGGCTTCAAGCGCGCAGGGTTTGAGTCATGCATCATTGTCCTAAAAGTGACTGATTGACATCTTGTAGATTTCCCTCAGCCACTTTTAGGATTCGTTCCTGCGCAGGTACGCCCTCCCTTGCGCCGGAACGCCCCCTGATGGCGCAGGGCTTTACAACGTGATGCATCGCCCATATGCCCATATGTGTTTTTTTTAATATATACGCCGCACCAACACCATGGCGAGTCTTTTGTTCTGCCGCTGCGTCCCAAAAGGCACGCAACAATGGAGGAAAATGAGCCGCAAGGGACTTCTAAATCAGCCCCAACAGACTGAAGTCCAGTCCTTCCTTTAGACACATGGCTATAAGAAGAAATAGTGGCGGTGGTGGGTGGATTGATAGTTTGAGTATTCACTGATCTGCAAGCAGGATGGACTTTGTCTGTCACTTCGCGTGCTGCGGACTGCTGCCTGCAGTGCCAGGCCTAGGCAAACCTCTTTAGTAGTCTGTTTATTGAGTTACATAGGAACTTTCTAAGTCAACGTTCCGCAAATCAGGCAATACGAATAACGTAGTATACCACATGAGATAGATCCCGTGGAATAGTTGTCTATCTATTTGCTATTTCTCCAAAATATTTTGTTATTGTTCTTTTGAAATGTTTGATTTGGTTGAAAAATCTCATCCATGTTTTCTGGTTTTTCTTTCTTTCATGTTGTACATCAGCTCCCCCCAAGGGCAAGAGGACACAGGAGGAGGGTGCTGAGGATGCAGGGCAGGATCGGGCAGGCGAGGGCTCCTTTGCTGGCCCCAGTAAGTTTACATTTTAATAAACAGTACCTATTTTTTCCTAGCGTTCCTCATTCGATTTTTTCTAAATCGTCTTTGATCTTCTTGTAGACTGGATATAAATTCTTATCCTGCCTCGAATATGACTCCCTGTGGTATTACTAGACTATTCTTATTAGTCTGTCTGTGTAGCTAACTAAGATTGGACATTTGGCAATTCCATTGGACTCCCATTCTATTCAGCAATAGCTCTATGCACTGTTTCGTTACTGACTAGATAGTGTGGCAGAGTCATTCAGCTCCCGAAGTCACCGATGATTGATCCCCAATGATCTCTAGATTATCGTACGCAGGACAAGAGAGTACGGAGTCACAGCACAGTCAAGAAGTGTCAGAGGCACTCATGCTTGCAAAAATTCCAAAACCTTTAGCTCATCCACTCTAGTCTGGAGGAACAAAAACCACAGAGTCTATTTAAGTTTAAAAGCTTTATTAAAAGTAAACACATTTATTAAAATCTACTTTGTCATAAAACTATTTAACTGAAAACGGAAAAGTGGTTAGTGCTGACGATTAATTGGACACATTTCTTGTGGTCGAGCCGAGCTCTCACCTGGTTTGAACTTGATCCTGGTCGTGTTCTTAGGAGTCAAGCTTCTGTCTGTTAGGAGAAAAAGTGGTGCGTGTTAAAAATCAAAAGCAAGCATTCATCAGTTGTGCATAAAAGTGCAGCAAGACAACAGCCTTCCCTGGAAAATGGGACATTTTTACTATGGAGTAGACAGTCACAAATTATTAATTGTATTCAGTTTTTTTAACATTTCTCCTAGGCCAAATATTATATAGTAGTGAGTGGTGTATTCTAACATTCTTAAATGTACTTTGTAGGTGTAACATCTGGTGACGGGGCCAGCGCGGAGGTGGCTGTGTTGGGCGAGGACTCGGAGGACTCTGGGGAGGAGGCGGTGCAAGAGCCGGCGGACGGTCCTGTGGGGGTTCAAACGGTGGTGGCGGAAACAGGTATGCTATATATTCCTTACTTATTGAGATTGAAGACTGCATAGTGTGCTTTCTGCACGGGTGTATTACAATTACAAATCAACCAGGTAGTAGCCTCCTCGAAATGTACTTCGACTTAGCTGTGAAGTTTTTGGTGAGAAGAATCCCAATAAGTTCTTAGACGAACGTGATGGATGGGATGAACGAAAAGCGAAAGAAGGGTGTAAGTAAGTGGGACGCGAACTTGTATGATGGCTGGCAAAGAAGAACAATATGTGTTTGCTTGGCCCCCGAGGTGGCTGGGAAGGAAAGAATATGGTATGGTGCATGGCTGGGTCAATGATGAAGCAAGGATGGGTGGAAGGACAGCAGCCTGGGTGGGTGAAACAGAAACTGTATGTGTGCGTATACTTTGACTGAATGGATGCCTGGAGCATTGTATTCTTTGACTCTTAGATAGCACATGTGTATCTAGAGAGAGTAGATGGTCGCCAGATGAAGTAAGTGTTACCTTGAAGAGCATGTACCACCGCACCCGCACGTCCGTTCCAGTGCAGGGAAGGCAAGGAAAAGAAATTGTAAATGTGTCCAATACTACCATGTATAGTAGCAGTACTTTGTATTGCGTCTGCAATCACAGCATATATCTGGTTATTACGGTGGACACTCCGTACCTCTCTAAAGTCATCCCATATGTCATCAAATACGTCCCATGTGAAGTGATAGATAATCAAATTAGTTAGCTTCTTCATTTTCCTTTTCTAGTACTCATTTGAACTGTAGGGTGAAAGGTAAATTAATTAAGCAGTAGCCCTTGTAACAGAGTATTCTCAGTGCCACCCGTAATAGAAAAGTAATAGCTTCACCACCTGCATGTACTGGACCGGTACAGTAATGCAAGTCTGTCTCACTCATCATGGTGTGCAACTTTTTTTCTCGGGTGCAAGTTCACTGTGCTGTCCATGTCATTCTGCCGGCTTGCATAAGATAACGTACCAATTTCCTAAACAAGAGAGAAGAATAAGAATAAGACTGGTGTACTGTCATAGTCGACTGTAATGGAAGTCCATAGTGGTCGTAGAATTTATTCATTAAACTACCACTAATGTTAGAGCAAGGATGCAGAAGTGGGAGGTTACATAGATACTGTCCTCAATAGTTATGTACTGTGCTTTCAATTTGCTACTTGTACTGTGACCCAACTTTCGGCTCAATCACTTTGTGTTATTAATGCTAAGGAGCATTGGTTACAGACTATGTCTTTCTTTCTTCATATAGTTGCTCCTTCCAAATCAACAACACGGAGGGAGCAGGCTAAATTGGCCCGGCAACGGAGGCTGGAGGCCACTGTCGCCGAGTATCGGCGGCTGGTGGCCCTGGAGGAGGAGGAGGACACGCAGTCGAGCGGGGCAACAACAACATCCTCGACTGTGACCACTGCATCCTCCTCCGTGACTAAGCCAGCGGGACCGAGCCGGGCTAAGAAAGACGACCGCCACCGCCGCCAAGCAACAGAAATACCAGCTGCCCCCCACAGGAGCTGCAAGGAACGCCAACGCCGCCTACGAGTCCGCATGTCCAACCTGGAGCAGGAGGTCCTGAAGTATAAGAACTTGGTTAAGGGCCTCCGCTCCGAGCTTACCACCCTCCGCAAGGAGTATGATGCCCATGCCGCATTATGCACCAGCACCAGCACCCTCCAGTAGTGGAGTGTCCCTTGCCCTTTTTTTATAGACTTTTGGGGGGTGGGATTTGGGAGTTGGGATCGTTTTGGGACGTTTCAAAGACAATCGTTGGGGTTAGGGTGGGTGAGGGAGATTATTTTGTTAGGGCTACATAAATATATTTTTAAACTTTATCTGACCATACCTGTTTTTTACTGCTTTTCAGTCTGGTGGGTGGGGGGCGGGGGTGTAACAGTAACTTTGTTTTCCTGAACAGTCGTAGGACTTTAGTAGTACAACCGTCAATCTCTTGTCTACTCCGAAATAATACTCCATTATACTACCTCCCACCAAACGCTTATCTTACCTGTAATTTGTGTTAGAAATTAGGGCTAGGCCCAGGGCTGGCTCCAGGTGAAATGGGGATTAACGTTGTCAATCCTGGGCGGGTGACATTTCCTCATTGCGGTGGTACTAGTGGTGTGACACAGTGGCAGTTGCATGCCTATGGAAAAAAAGAAAACGAAACCTTGTTTGTCCTTACTGTAGCATTACAACGGTTACGGTACGATCGAGAAAATAGCAGGTGACAGTACACTAGAACAGTGCCATAATGTAGCCTAACAAATGGTAAAGTATTTGCTTGCAAGTATAACTAGTACTTGCGTTGAATTTATTTGACATTGGCTACTACTACTAGAAGATATAGTACTGAAGCTGAGTAAGTCACCAGCCTGTTGCTATGACCTTATCCTCCCCAGCAAGTGTGTGGAATTATTGATGTCATTTTAGTCAGACATCAAGCAAAACAACACATCCCGGGGGAAGAGGGTTAGGGTTTGTAAAATGGATGGGAATGGGGGTTTCTTTTTGGGTAGGTTTTGTTGAGAGAAGAAAAAAAAAGCAGAGCATGGACAAACAATAATTGAAGATAAAGACAATCTTTGGTTACAAACTAAAGGTAAGCAGTGCACATGCAGTCACACTCATAGAATAAAAGACAACAATGGATACTGTATCTGTATTGCATATGTTGTTGGAGTTGTCCTGTTGAATTTGGTAAGTAAGTTGCATGCAGCAAACAATTCCTCTTATTGGCGGCACTCCTCCATTCCAGCTGACGCTTCGTCCATCAATGTGGTGACCACTGACAGAAGACACCCTGTCCACTGCCTGCCTGGCGGATGTTGACTGAAACCCGGCCTGTAATTATTAAACGGAAAACAGGAAGTGCTATTACAATACCACTGATAAATAAATAAAAGGTATGTACGCTGTGTGGTTCAAAAAGTGACACTTTGATTTCCCTAATAGACAGTACAATATTTTTGAAATTGCGTGCTCTGTCTGAGTCACCTTTTTAAGGATAAATAATTATGGCCAAAATATTATAGCGGATCTTTCCCCTCAAGGTAGGTGTACTGTAAACTGTGTTTTAGAACAAAATTTGACCTTCCCAGCAATGCTCCCACCAAGACCCTTACTAAAGCCAGTCGCAAAAATGTAGAAGAACCCCAATCAGATCTCCAAAAACGATGCCTAGCAGAAAAATGGTTACAAAACGTACTTTGAAAGTAACAGTAGGCCCAAATACAGACCGTGGATTGTATTCAAACCACTTGCAAGCAAGCAAAAGTATCCATAGCCAGCATCGCTCCAACAGTGCTCTACAACAACAGAACTGCGTTGCAATAGAACCCCCCGAAACACATGCAATCCTGCTGCTAGGGCTAACCCTAACGAACCCTAACTTACAAAAAGTGCCAAAACTGGTGTTTCCTTATGGATTTTGTCCAAAACACTTCTATCCGGTATTAGACCTTCCCAGGAATGCCCCAGGCAAGACCCGCCAGGCGCCAACCCACCCGCAAAAAACCACCCGACAACACCCCCAAACAGCGAAAAAGCTAAATCTCATACTTACAATATCTCTCGGCCTTCGGTCCAAATGCGGCGCTGTTCAGCTAGGTCATCATCATCATCAATCATCATAACTCCTGTTTTCCACCACGGATTTCCTGGAAAGCAAATGCAATTAAGATTAGACTGTCGCAGCAGTGCTTCGACAGAGACCCCGGCCGCAACCCACCCACGAACAGCAGGAAGCCCCCCAAAACGCTACATTGAGCAAGATGTCAGAAGAAATAGCAAAAAAAAGGCTGTTCCTTATGGATTTTGTCCAAAACACTTCTATCCGGTATTAGACCTTCCCAGGAATGCCCCAGGCAAGACCCGCCAGGCGCCAACCCACCCGCAAAAAACCACCCGACAACACCCCCAAACAGCGAAAAAGCTAAATCTCATACTTACAATATCTCTCGGCCTTCGGTCCAAATGCGGCGCTGTTCAGCTAGGTCATCATCATCAATCATCATAACTCCTGTTTTCCACCACGGATTTCCTGGAAAGCAAATGCAATTAAGATTAGACTGTCGCAGCAGTGCTTCGACAGAGACCCCGGCCGCAACCCACCCACGAACAGCAGGAAGCCCCCCAAAACGCTACATTGAGCAAGATGTCAGAAGAAATAGCAAAAAAAAGGCTGTTCCTTATGGATTTTGTCCAAAACACTTCTATCCGGTATTAGACCTTCCCAGGAATGCCCCAGGCAAGACCCGCCAGGCGCCAACCCACCCGCAAAAAACCACCCGACAACACCCCCAAACAGCGAAAAAGCTAAATCTCATACTTACAATATCTCTCGGCCTTCGGTCCAAATGCGGCGCTGTTCAGCTAGGTCATCATCATCAATCATCATAACTCCTGTTTTCCACCACGGATTTCCTGGAAAGCAAATGCAATTAAGATTAGACTGTCGCAGCAGTGCTTCGACAGACACCAAAAATTACAAACACCCGGAACCCCGCCAAAGAGCACCTCAAAGGCAAGCAAGTCAGCAAAAACGGCAAGAAATGTCCACCTCATATTTGGTCCAAAACACTTTTGTCCATTATTAGAGCTTCACAGCAATGGGCCAAAATCCGTCAACTCACCCGCAAAGAAGTACAACACCCCCACAAGTGCTGAGTCTTTCTTCATTGGGCGTAATCCAGCACTCTGCTTGGAGGGAAATCGCAGTCTGGAGGAGGAGGATAGAGGAGCATGTTCTTCAGAACTTGTGAACCTGAGGAATGTAGACTGCGGCACCTTCAAATCAATAAGCAAACAAGTGAAGACAGTTCTGATGATGGTCTTGTTTTTGGGATTAGGTGATTAAAGTTTGAATTAAATTAACTGTGCAAAACAAAGAAAGAGAGACACAAAGCACACAGGAATAAAAGTGAATAAGGACGAAAAAGAAAGCTCTTGATTGATTGTCTCATTTTCAGGGCTCGGTGTCAGGGAATAAGAACAAGATTTCGTCATCATACTCTGCGAATTCAGGCTGGATGAGGTCAGTGCCACCGAACAGAGAAAAAATCCCCTCATCTACGTTGCCGTCCTCCTCGTCTTCATGCGGCGTACTTTCTCGTACTTTGTAATCTGGTGGTATGAGGTGCTGATTCATCTTGATCATTGTCAGCCGCTCCACATTTTTGGGCGAGAGGCGGCTCCGTTTGGGAGTTACAATGCCACCAGCAGCACTGAAAACACGTTCAGAAGACACACTTGCGAGTGGGCAAGACAAATAGTTTATAGCCAGGTTGTAGAGCTGTGGCCACAATTGTTTTTTGCCATGCCAATACTGCAATGGCTCATCATTAAGAAAGACCTCTGTTGAGTCATTCATATAGTCCTGCACCATCGACTCAAGGTCATCAACGGTTCCTCCACTTTGCTTACTTTTTGCTGTGGCTGTGACATTTTTTCGAGAACCATACCCAAGCAAACTTAGCCAATCCTCTACAACAGCCACTGTTTTTGTTGTGTGTGGTGCAGATGATCCAGTTGCCGGTGTCTTTAACGGCTGAGAGGTCACTTGTGCCCCAGCCACAGGTGCAGAAGTGGATTCTTGTGACTGGGGATGGCCTGCTGATGCTGATGTACTGGCTTCTCCTTCAATAACCTGCCGTTCTTTTTCAAACCTCTTGGCTGACCAGGCTAACCAATGTTTGTACTTTTGAACATCTGCATCAGCAAAAGGAAAGAATGCTTCGCCTGCCAGCGCCTTTTTGTAGCGTGGATCCAGAATAGTAGCACAAATGTAATGCTTATCTGACTTGATCTTTTGAAGACGTTCATCACCACGTAGGCGCTCTAATAATTTCTCTGACAAAATGAAATGGTTTTTTTTTTCTTCATCTTTTTCAAACTCAGAAGACACCGCCATCAGTTGGTGCTCCAGCATGCACAACAATGAGATAGCTTTTCCCAAATTACAGTCCTCCTGGCTGACTGCACGCGTGAAGAACTCAAAAGGACGAAGCATGTCTGTCAGGCTTTTAACTATGTCCCATTGCGCCGCACTCATCCGCAGGTCCTCCTTCTGAGATGTACCCTCTGTGAAGAAATAGTGATCGAGTACCGTATACTGCTCATACAGACGCTCAAGCATGTAGACGGTTTAGTTCCAACGTGTTGCCACCTCCTGGATGAGTGCTTTCACTGGCATTCTACGTTGAAGTAGCAGTCTCCGCAGATGCTTCCGGGCCTTAAAAGAATGGCTGAAATGGTTGCACATTTTGCGGCAGGTGGCCATTACCTCGAACGCTGGACTCTGTTTATCACTCAAGAATTTTTGAACTACCAGGTTGATACAGTGCGCCAAACACGGCACTCTAACATGGTCACCCATGAACATGGCCTTAACTACATTGGCGCCATTATCCGTGGAAACATAACCAATCTTGCGTTTTAGGGGGGATAGCATTGTCAAGACCTTTTTGTTAAACTCTTCCAAAAGGTTTTCTGCTGTGTGACTTTTCTCCAAGCCAAACATGGCTAGTGTTGCATGTTTCCGAGCAGCTTTGAAAACTTTGTCCGGGTCAACACCTGCGTTTAGCTTTGCTTTAACACCTGAAAAAGAGACCCAGTGTGCAGTGATGCACATGTAATCAGCGCCTGCGCCACTGGTCCACATGTCTGTTGTCAGATGTATTGTGTGAACAGCACTCTTCTGCAAAGCTGCCCCAATCGCCTCCAGCACATCTTCATGTAGTGCTGGAACCGCAACTCTGGCAAAATAGAACCGGCTCGGAACCTTCCATTTAGGGCAGAACGTTGCCACTAATTCAAGAAAACCTACCGCTTCTACAAAAGAAAAAGGTAGAAGGTCCACAGCTAGCATTTTAGCCAGCTTAGTGTTATACAGACGCGCCAGTGGGTGGTTGCGTTCATATGGCACGTCTGAAGTAAGCATTGTTCTAATGTTGCCCTGGACCAAGCATTTATGGGCTGATAATGACTTCGTTGACCCAATTTTGCTCGCTGGTGAACTTTTGTGCGTTGGTGTCTCACTCGCTCCAACACTCTTAGTGTGCCAAACATTGGGTGTGCTGCTGACAGGGGTACTGGGTGTAAGGGAAGTGTTTGACACGTCTTCTTCCTGCTCGTCATCATCAGATGAAACATCAACGTTTCCTTGAATTTGGCCTTTCTTGATCGCATCTAGGTGCGCAAACCATTTGACAGTGTGCTGTCTCCTAAGATGACCTCTCTGGCCTCCGGTACCATAGTTGGTACCTGGCTTACCACGACTAACTGCTTGCTTACAAATGGTACAAATGGCAAACTTTGGATTTTTTGGACAAACAGTAAAGAAGTCCCAAACTGGGGACTTGAAGTGTCTGTGGGACATGGAGGAGGCGGCGATACTCGTGGTGGTGCTCATGAAGCTAATGCCAGATGAAGTGGAGGATCTGGATTGCCCAACTTTTGTACGTTTTGCACTTTCACCGCCACTAATTAAGGTCGAGGTTGACGGAGGTCTCTTCTTGCCAGAAAGAAATATGGAAGCGGGACGAGTTGGTGTACTACTTAACTCCAATGATTGTGGTGTTTCCACTGCCTCCTCATCGACAACATCATCATCATCATCACGCTCAGCAGCTCTTCGGGCTAGGGTCAAAATGTCTGTTTGCTGCATGCCCGCTGGGGCTGCAGTGACCTTTATGATGACTGGGTCGTCGTTGGCAGAGTCTTCATCAGCAGCAGTATCCGCCACTTCTTGTTGAGACTCATCACACTCCATAACTCTGAGACTTTGGACGAGCTTCCTTTTACGCTTAACTACCTTTGTCGGATCATGGTGTGCCTCACTCTCAGACGGCTGTGGTGCTGGTTCCCAAGTTTGATCCGTATCATCAGAAGGAGGTGTGCTTGAAGAAGATGTAGACACCACCCTTGATCTCTTCCTTGCTAGGGGTGTGGAAGACAATGAAGGATCATCAGGAGGAGTGGCTTCCTCAAATGATACCTCGCCTTGATTGTCGATTTCCTGATGTGCCCCTACTTCGGGAGGAACAACTATTGTGGGCACTTGTGACCCTCCATGCACCTCTGCTTGCGCATCTCCTTGCGCTGCCTCTCCTTCCACATGTACTTGGGCTTGTACTTGCACATGTGATTGTTGTTGCGGCTGTGGTTGTTCAACACTCGTCAGATGAGCTACAACAACCTGTGTTGATTGAGGGACATTGCTGCTGCTTTCTTGCGATGAGCCAACATCACTGGTCGATGGTGATTGAACAACTATACTGGCTGCCTCTGCAGCACTCAAGGGCTTGGACTTAAGTTGGCGTGGTGGTGGTGGTGGCACTGAGCCCAATGGAGCGGGGGTGCTGCTGCCAGCTTGGTCCCCAGCAGATCCCGCTGCTGCTGCTGCAGGCATACTTTTTTTTTTACTCCCAAAAAAAGGGGCGGGCAGCACACCAGTGTCCTTGGTAACTTGCTTCTTCTGCTCCTTACTGGCACCTTTCTTGCTAGAGGAGCTACGGGTTACTTTTTTTGGGGCCATCTTCTTCAGAGCAGGTCAGCAGGCAGCAGTTGCACGAGTTGCAGAGGGTTCTGTGTCCAGACGTGACGTCGCGTGACGTTATGCTGCACACACACACCGCTGCAGGACTTCTTCCTGGCACTGGTGGTTCTCTTGAGTCTTCTTGTGCACCTAAAAGCAATGGAAGACAGAGGAACATCAGTTCAGTTATACACCCCAAAAAATCGACAAAACACAGAAAAATGAGCACAATCCCATGCCATCCATGATGTTTACATTGAAGACACCCCACAGAAAGACTAGGGACATGCAAGTATGCAACACTCACTACCCCTGGGCATAATGGATGAAAAGTAGCCAAAATAAGTGCAGGCCTCAGACACTGCCTCTCCTCAAAATGGCCCCTTACACCCCAAGCACATGTTGCCTGTACCAGCCAGCACTCAAGATGGCCACCACCACCACCCACATGGCCAGTCCACATCAACAGTACACCCCCAAAAAACAGGAAAACAGCCAGAAATCACCACAATCCAATGCCATCCATGATGTTTACATTAAAGAGAGTGAGACCACACCACAGGCACACTCAGTCCATGCACCACCACCCCTGGGCAAAAGGCCACACCAGCAGCCCCCCAAAAACGACAAAAAACAATAAAATAAGCACAATCCCAGCCCATCCATGGCCTCAATTATGTTTAAATTCAAGAAGACACCCCACAGAAAGACTAGGCCCATGCAACACTCACCACCCCTGGGCAAAGGGCCCCACCAGCAGGCCCAAAAAAACGACAAAAAACAATAAAATCACCACAATCCCAGCCCATCCATGGCCTCAATGGTGTTTAAATTCAAGAAGACACCCCTCAGAAACACTAGGCCCATGCAACACTCACTACCCCTGGGCATAATGGATGAAAAGTAGCCAAAATAAGTGCAGGCCTCAGACACTGCCTCTCCTCAAAATGGCCCCTCCCTTACACCCCAAGCACATGTTGCCTGTACCAGCCAGCACTCAAGATGGCCACCACCACCACCCACATGGCCAGTCCACATCAACAGTACACCCCCAAAAAACAGAAAAACAGCCAGAAATCACCACAATCCAATGCCATCCATGATGTTTACATTAAAGAGAGTGAGACCACACCACAGGCACACTCAGTCCATGCACCACCACCCCTGGGCAAAAGGCCACACCAGCAGCCCCCCAAAAACGACAAAAAACAATAAAATAAGCACAATCCCAGCCCATCCATGGCCTCAATTATGTTTAAATTCAAGAAGACACCCCACAGAAAGACTAGGCCCATGCAACACTCACCACCCCTGGGCAAAGGGCCCCACCAGCAGGCCCAAAAAAACGACAAAAAACAATAAAATCACCACAATCCCAGCCCATCCATGGCCTCAATGGTGTTTAAATTCAAGAAGACACCCCTCAGAAACACTAGGCCCATGCAACACTCACTACCCCTGGGCATAATGGATGAAAAGTAGCCAAAATAAGTGCAGGCCTCAGACACTGCCTCTCCTCAAAATGGCCCCTTACACCCCAAGCACATGTTGCCTGTACCAGCCAGCACTCAAGATGGCCACCACCACCACCCACATGGCCAGTCCACATCAACAGTACACCCCCAAAAAACAGAAAAACAGCCAGAAATCACCACAATCCAATGCCATCCATGATGTTTAGATTAAAGAGAGTGAGACCACACCACAGGCACACTCAGTCCATGCACCACCACCCCTGGGCAAAAGGCCACACCAGCAGCCCCCCAAAAACGACAAAAAACAATAAAATAAGCACAATCCCAGCCCATCCATGGCCTCAATTATGTTTAAATTCAAGAAGACACCCCACAGAAAGACTAGGCCCATGCAACACTCACCACCCCTGGGCAAAGGGCCCCACCAGCAGGCCCAAAAAAACGACAAAAAACAATAAAATCACCACAATCCCAGCCCATCCATGGCCTCAATGGTGTTTAAATTCAAGAAGACACCCCTCAGAAACACTAGGCCCATGCAACACTCACTACCCCTGGGCATAATGGATGAAAAGTAGCCAAAATAAGTGCAGGCCTCAGACACTGCCTCTCCTCAAAATGGCCCCTTACACCCCAAGCACATGTTGCCTGTACCAGCCAGCACTCAAGATGGCCACCAGCCCACCACCACCACCCACATGGCCAGTCCACATCAACAGTACACCCCCAAAAAACAGAAAAACAGCCAGAAATCACCACAATCCAATGCCATCCATGATGTTTACATTAAAGAGAGTGAGACCACACCACAGGCACACTCAGTCCATGCACCACCACCCCTGGGCAAAAGGCCACACCAGCAGCCCCCCAAAAACGACAAAAAACAATAAAATAAGCACAATCCCAGCCCATCCATGGCCTCAATTATGTTTAAATTCAAGAAGACACCCCACAGAAAGACTAGGCCCATGCAACACTCACCACCCCTGGGCAAAGGGCCACACCAGCAGGCCCAAAAAAAGGACAAAAATCAGCACAATCCCAGCCCATCCATGGCCTCAATGGTGTTTAAATTCAACAAAACAGTTGTATCATGCACCCCTAACCAACCCTGGTCCTACTGGATACTGTGGCTACCCACAATATAATTTATTTAATGTTCTGAAAAAGTTCCAAAATTTTACTTGCAGCAACTGTAATGCCCCAAACAAACTTACTTGTGAAAGTTGATTTCTAATCCAAAAGTGATCCAAAGACAGTCAAAAAGGCCTCAAATCCAAATATCAAGCAGCACCCACAAAAAGTAATCCTTCCAGCTCCAGATCCAAATGAAAGTGACCAGGAGATGGACAAAGCACTGGGAGGAGCCTGCTGGACAGGAACAGGAATTTGGAGACTGTGGGGCACTTCCTTCCTCCCCCCCCCCCAAAATGGACTCCTTGCAAAAAAAAGGCCATCCAAATGTCAACCTGAGGAGTGATTCTGATAAAAATCATAATTTTCTGAAGGTTTATCCTGTTTGCTGGTGATTTTCTTGTGCGAAATTGCAAAATCTCTATTTCGCAAGTGCGAGATTGTTCCTTTCCGCCGCAACTACGTGTTTGCAATTGCGAACTCTCGCGAGGTGTGCTGTGCAAGGTGGCAAGCCGCGATTACGTATTCGCGGGCGCCAAACTCCCGCGGGAACACGCAGCAAGATCTAAAATGGCGCGTCACTCGCAAAGAAAAACAACTCGGCAAACGCTAAATGACGGAAAGTGAACGCCGTGCACCACGCCGCGCGCCGCAACCAAGCAAAAAATCCGCCGCGAGCGGATTCACGGATTTTCGACAAATTCGCGAGCGTTCGCGGATTGCGAATTTGCCGAAAATCCGAAAAATCCGCGAGCGGAGCGGATTTTACGCCCATGCTTACTCCCACCATGCACCCTGTCCCAAACCCCAGCAGGATGGATAACTCCCCCCACCCCACCCAAAAGCATGTGTCAGCCATTACACTACCCACATCAAACTTACAGGTAGGTAGCCATCTTCCTTGGGAGGGTGTTTGAGGGTGGGAGTCCTGCACTACTACTCCCACCATGTCCCCTGTCCCACACCCCAGCAGGATGGAGCACTCCCCCACCCAGAAGCAGTTGGAAGCAATTGCATTGTTCACCTTCACCTAACAGGTAGATAGCCATCTTCCCTGGGAGGGTGTTTGTGGGTGGGATGCCTGTACCACTACTCCCACCATTCACCCTGGCCCACAGCCTAGCAAGATGGACCCCTCCCCCACCCCACCCAGAAGCATGTGTCAGCCATTACACAAACCTTATCAAACTAACAGGTAGGTAGCCATCTTTCCTGGGAGGGCTGTTTGTGGGTGGGAGGCCTGCACTACTACTCCCACCATGCCCCCTGTCCCACACCCCAGCAGGATGGAGTACTCCCCCCACCCCACCCAGAAGCACGCGTCAGCCATTCCACTACCCACATCAAACTTACAGGTAGGTAGCCATCATCCCTAGGAGGATGTTTGGGGGTGGGAGTCCTGCACTACTACTCCCACCATGCCCCCTGTCCCACACTCTAGCAGGATGGAGCACTCCCCCACCCAGAAGCAGTTTGAAGCCATTGCATTGTTCACCTTCACCTAACAGGTAGGTAGCCATCTTCCCTGGGAGGGTGTTTGTGGGTGGAATGCCAGTACCACTATTCCCATCATGCACCCTGGCCCACAGCCTAGCAAGATGGACCTCTCCCCATCCCACCCAGAAGCATGTGTTAGCCATTACACCACCCTTATCAAACTTAGACTACTACATAGTTAGGTAGCCATCTTCCCTGGGAGGGTTGTTTGTGGGAGGGAGGCCTGCACTACTACTTCCACCATGCCCCCCTGTCCCACACCTCAGCAGGATGGAGCACTCCCCAGCCCAGAGTCAGTTGGAAGCCATTGCATTGTTCAAACTTATAGGTAGGTAGCCAACTTCCCTGGGAGGGTGTTTGTGGGTGGGATGCCTGTACCACAACTCCCACCATGCACCCCGGCCCACACCCCAGCAGGATGGAGCCCTCTCCCTACCTCACCCTGTAGCATATGTCAGCCATTACACCACCCTCATTAAACTAACAGGTAGGTAGACATCTTCCCTGGGAGGGCTATTTGTGGGTGGGAGGCCTGCACTATTACTACCAAAATGTCTCCTGTCCCACACCCCAGCAGGATGGAGCACTCCCCACACACCACCCAAAAGCATGTGTCAGCCATTCCACTACCCACACCATACTTACAGGTAGGTAGTCATCTTCCCTGGGAGGAATGTTTGTGGGTGGGAGTCCTGCACTACCACTCCCACCAAGCCCCGTGTCCCAAAGCCCAGCAGGATGGAGCACTCCCCCACCCAGAAGCAGTTGGAAGCCATTGCATTGTTCACCTTCACCTAACAGGTAGGTAGCCATCTTCCCTGGGAGGGGTGTTTGTGGGTGGGAGGCCAGTACCTCTACTCCCACCATGTACCCTAGCACATAGCCTAGCAAAATGGACCCCTCCCCCACCTCACCCAGAAGCAGTTGGAAGCCATTGCAGTACACCAAACAAACTTATAGGTAGGTAGCTATCTTCCGTGGGAGTGCTGTTTCTGGGTGGGAGACCTGAACTACTACTCCCACCATATACCCTTGTCCCCCAGTATAGCAAGATGGAGCTCTCCATACCACCCAGATGCATGTGGCATATAATGGCTCACCTCAAACTAACAGGTAGGTAGACATATTATTATGTCTCATGACACCACTGAGCAGGATGTAAGCCTCCACCACGCACACACGTATGTGTCACATTACAAAGCCAAATGTGAGCGCGTAACAGGTAAGTAGCCAGTACGTGCACCCATACATATGTCACAAAAGAAATGGTGCCATATGACAACACCAGTCCCCTCATTACATAAATATGCACACCAACCCCATTGCCACGCACAACAGAGTGCACACAGGTAAGCTAAGGAAACTGTCACAACAACCAAAGTGTGACACACCAATGCACATGTAGAAGAAAGTCTGGGCACAATCATGCACAGCACCTATTTATATATCCATCACCATGGGGCCAGAGCAACAAGGGACATTCAAAAAATAAGAACGCATGTGTGGTGGTATAAATCAAGATATGCACATGACAGGACAAAGGTATGCAGGAGATGACAATGGCCAATCCATGGCCAGATGTGATGTCTGCCAGGTCAGACAAATCAACAACGAGTCCACACTGAAAAACATGTTGTGCCAGTCCCTAGATGGCAACAGGTCACTGTAATCATAAATTATGCATGGGTCACATGGTATACATTGACACCTCACACCATGGACAAGTAATGTATGTACCACTGAATCATGTTAGGAGTCACAGTAGTGCACATAGAAAACAATGTGATGATCAGTGAATTGTGTAGTGTACAAACAGTCAATGACACAGAGTTAACACAAAGCTTGCGTGCACTACAATGACCATTTCCCATCTGATCCACAGGTGACTAAGAACTCACTGCAGAGGACAACACCAGCAACCTGCAGAGCCAATGCCCCCCCCGGTATGGACTCGGATGTTGACTGTGCCAGGGAGCAACAGGTCCCAGGACCCCATCGCCCCCCCACCACATCTGCTGCAATAACAACTTAACTGCAGACCCCTGCTGTTACGGCCTGTGCGTCCACAACCACCACCACCAGTGCTGCCTGCAACACCCTCCCTGTCCCAGAGGATGATCACCCCACACCACCGACTGAGGATGGCCGGGAGAGGATGCGGGTGCCCACAGTGCTGCTTGTTTCCGCCCAGGAAAGACATGGCTTGGCAGTTCGGGTTGGACTGTTCCCATGAGGCACATGGTCAGACTGATTTGCTTATGGCCATGTCTGAACTGGGGTGGTGGAGTGAGCTAAAGAATGATGATGGATTAAACTCAGATCAGTTTACTGGGGGTGAGTGTTTGATTTGCTCAAGCACTCCGTCTAGCATCCCCTTTGGTATCGCTCAGAGGAAGGAAAGGGAGGAGTTTCTTAATCATTTTGAGGGCGAAGAAAGATGATGAGACAACCGCATTTGCATTGTGGATGAAAGAGAGCTTATCGCCCTGAGTTGGCAGGGTATGCCCAGACGTGGGTCCCTCGCTCACTCTACCACTGGATTCAAGATAGCATGGCTGATGAGGATTATGAAGTTGAAACCGGTCCCAGGATGCTTGTTTCCGGTCCAGGGAAGACATGGCTTGGCAGTTGGGACTGGACTGTTCCCATGAGGCACAGGGTCAGACTGATTTGCATATGGCCATGTCTGAACTGGGGTGGTGAAGTGAGCTAAAGAATGATAATGGATTAAACCCAGATCAGTTGACTGGGGGTGAGTGTTTGATTTGCTCAAGCACTCCGTCCATCATCCCCTTTGGTATCGCTTTGTTCATAGTGGTGAGGCAACAGGTCCGTGGCAGCAGGATAGGTGGGAGGGGCAGGGTCACCCACAGACATCAGGAGGCTGGGGCCCAATCCCTGGACCACATCACCAGAGTCCTTGGTGCTTATGAACAGGCCCAGGGACAAATGGGCCAGTCGGACGAACTGTTACGCGAGCTCACCCTGCTGATGAGGTCCATCGACACCCGCATGGGACAAATTGTGGACCTCTTGGGCCAGTAAGTGGCGGTACTGAGGGACAGGCCTGTGCCACAAACAACACCTCCACCTCCCTCTGGTGGGCCGCAGGATGACAGTTCACCATCCTCCCCTGTGGCCACTGAGAGGGGTGAGTCCTCATACCCCACTGGCCATGCAGCAACGAAGTGGCCATCCTAAGAAGACCCTGGGAGTATCTGGAGGCAAAGCACCTGCCAAACGCCAGTCACGGAGCCAGCCATGATGGCAATCCTCTTTACCACTGCATTGACTTTATGGACTGTCCTTCCCAACACTGCCTTGTGAATGTCATCTGTCTGTTGGACTGGGTCACCACATCAATGTGCTGACTACTCGATTATCTCTTTTACCATCATTTCCAACTCAGTGCTCCACCACCACCTCAATGGAAATGTTCACCCCACCTCACATGTCACCAATGTAATTAAAAAATCCTTACACACATGTTGTCGAGTCTGCTCGGTCTTTAGTGTAGGATGTACAGTCTACAACATGACCACAATGTACCAGGAGTATGGACTGTATGTAGGCAAGGAGAAGTTGAAGGCACCTAGGGAAATACAACATAACAACATTCAGTGTTCTGGGTGTGGCATCACAGACATCACACAACACCTACCATCAAGATAACCTAACATGCACACGTCACAATGGGCAACAAGTGTCAACTTACACATCCTGTAGATGTTCCCAAATGACCTGTCCCAGAAAAATTGGCAACCACTGCTGAGTCTACAACTGGCTGCTGTCACAATTCTCACGTACCCATTTATGACAACAGCAATATCATCAGACAATGGCTATGTTATACATTGTCACCTACCTTCAAGTGAAGTAGCGGGTGATGAGCTGTTGACGCAGGTCAACACCTTCCTCCTTTCCTCCTCTCCACAGTCCTCATCACTGAACACGGGTTGGTTTGTAGGCAGGGGCCTTGGGTCCTCATCATCATCCAGGAGCAGGGGAATCTCCTTGCGAATGGCTAGGTTGTGGAGCATGCAGCATGTCACTACAATCTGACACACCTTCCTGCATGAGTATGCCAGTGCACCTCCGGTCTTGACAATGCAGCGGAAACGTGACTTGAGCACACCAAAAGTACACACCACCACAGGACGTGTCATCCCATGGGCCTCATTGTAGTGGACTTCAGCCGGGGTCCTGGGATTCCGTAGTGGGCTCAGCAACCAGGGACGGTCGGGATATGCAGAGTCACCTAGGCATGACAAACACAAATAGACATTGCAATGACGCTGAGGCAGAGGGCAGCATGTCACACACCCAGCAGGTCATACGACTAGGCATACTCACCAACAATCCATGCACGCACGGGAAGCAGATTAGCCATCAGCTGGGGCACAATGCTGTTACACAGGATGTAGGAGTCATGGGCTGAGCCTGGGAATCTGGCACACACATGTGAGATGATCATATCTGCCAGGTACACCAACTGCACATTTATGGAGTGGGAATGTTTGTGATTCCTGTAAATGTTCTCACTTGCCTGTAGTGGCACAAGACCGACATGTGTGCAATCAATGGCACCAACAACATGGAGGATGTGCCCAAAGGGATAGAAGTCTCCCTTCACAGCTGGCAATTCAGCACCCCTGGAGAAATGGATATATCTGTCCTTGTATATCATCATGGTGGACAGAACATCTCACAGCACCATGCTGAACATCGGTTGTAACATCCTACCAGCGCTGGTCACTGTCTGCTGGAACGATCAAGTGGCAAAAAATTGCACGGCTGCCATCACCTTATAAGTTGGGGTGAAAGCTGTTGGATATGTCCGGCGAGGCTGCAGTTGGGGCTCCAACATATCACAAAGGGTTTTTAGGGTGGCTCTATCCAGACAGAATTTTCGGATGATCGCCACATCCTCCATGTCCTCCAGCACTGTCAAGTGATGAATCAGATTTGGCATCCTCCTAGTTGAGATGAAAGTGGACACATATCAATGCAATACATCATGAGATGGGCACAGCATCTCACGTTCTGGATGACACACCGACAACAATGACTGCCATTAAAATTGAGTTACAGGCCAGCTTACATGTAGGGACACCTTCAGCTACACAAAGGGCACACCTGTCAACTTACACAAAACAAGTACCTCAATCTCCACCTTGGTCAATGTGAATGCACATAAGGATATGGCCACATTTCACATGGGCATGCCTGGGAGCATAGCATCCAGCATATGTGTAACAAATCAACCCCACTGTCTCATACCTAGCTGCTGTACCTGTCACACCTTAATGCGTCATTTCAACCTGGCACACATCCACAACACAATGACCACAGTTTGCACAGAAATGACAATTGTGTGCATGAGCAGACATGAGAGGACTTGCAAAAAAGTACATCATTCATTGAGACGAGCATTTCTGTGATTGCCACTGCACCTCAACACATTGATATGTGTACACATTATAGAGTCCAGAACAACACTGTCCTGCCTACACGACCATCAAATTCAATAAGTGACATGTGAGGGAGTACAGGCCAATCTACGAAATCACATACACAAAGATGGCATGTGTAGTCACCAGTGGAGTCAATGGAACATTGGTATTGTGTGCATAATGATGTGCCATTGACCATGTGGGTACTGTGCACTGTCGATGTTTGACAGATGGCCAATGCCATTGTCTGGCACCCATATCTTGGTGGCTACCGCCTGGCCCCAGCAGTGGGTCACCAACAATCCCCAATACACAAGTGTGGTAGTGATAGCCATAGAGACATGCCCAAATGGCGGTTGGCATGCTCCGCCGCCTAAATCACGGTAGCTACCGCCTGGCCCCATCGGTGTGTCACCAGCACCCCCCATTCACACAAGTGCGGTAGTGATAGCCATAGAGACATGCCCAAATGGCAGTGGGCATGCTCCTCCACCTAAATCGCGGTAGCTACTGCCTGGCCCCAGCGGTGTGTCACCAGCACCCCCCATTCACACAAGTGCGGTAGTGAAAGGCATTGAGACATGGGAAGATGGTGGTTGGCATGCTCCACTGCCTAAATCGCTTTAGCTACCACCTGGCCCCAGCGGTGTGTCACCAGCACCCCCATTCAATAGCCATAGAGACATGCCCTAATGGCGGTGGGCATGCTCCGTCGCCTAAAGCCCGGTACCTACCGCCTGGCCCCAACGGTGTGTCACCAGCACCCCCCATTCACACAAGTGTGGTAGTGATAGCCATAGAGACATGACCAAATGGCGGTTGGCATGCTCTGCCGCCTAAATCATGGTAGCTACCGCCTGGCCACAGCAGTGTGTCACCAGTACCCCCCATTCACACAAGTGTGGTAGTGATAGCCATAGAGACATGGGAAGATGGTGGTGGGCATGCTCTGCCACCCAAATCGCGGTAGCAACTGCCTGGCCCCAGGGGTGTGTCACCAGCACCCCCATTCACACAAGTGTGGTAGTGATAGGCATTGAGACATGGGAAGATTGTCGTTGGCATGCTCCGCTGCCTAAATCGCAGTAGCGCACACCGGTCCCCTGCGGTGTGTCACCGCCGTGGAGCAGGCCCTAGAGCCAATGGGAACCTTGATTGCGGTGGCATGATGCACTTTTGAAAATCGCGGTAGCCGTGCTCCGCCACCGCGGAGGCGGCCATTGGATGATTTTGAAAGATGCACCATCACTGTAGCGCACTCCGGGCCCCTGTGGTGTGTCACCACCATGGAGCATGCCCTAGAGCCAATGGGAACCTTGATTGCGGTGGCATGATGCAATTTTGAAAACCGTGGTAGGCGTGCTCTGGATGCTTTTGAAAGAAGCAGACCTGGACCACCAATTGCTGCAGCTTGGCACCTTTGAAATGACCCCAGGGGGCTATATATGTGTGGGAGGCAGCCTTACATTTCCACTGCTCTCAGAGCCTGCTACCAGAGACCCCTCACCTACTGCTGCCTTAGACCCCTCACCTGCTGCTGCCTCCAGGGACTGCCCCCTGAGACCCCTCAACTGCTGCTGCCTCCAGGGACTGCTGCCAGAGACCCCTCACTGCCCAATTCCGCTGCTGTTGTCTCATGTCCACAGTGATGGCAATGGCAGAAAAGATCCGTGCCAGTCCCTTCACGAGCGAGGTGCTGGAGGTCCTGGTGGACAAGGTGCTCACCCAGTACCCAAGGCTATATGGTGCCCCAAATCTCGTGGTAAGTCCTCAAAATTGGGGGTGTAGGGTGGGGGGGCACACATGTAGTTGGACTGATGCAGTATGTGCCTGAGAGTGTGGTGTTGTATCATGCACGGCCTGACATGCTGTCTACAGGGGGAAGGTGTGTGTACCTCATGCCAAAGGTTTCCCTGCCTGCACATGTATGTATGAGTGACCTGTGTAGTGTTGTCAGCCATAGAGTGACGCAGAAGGTTGTTCATGCAGGAGTCAGGACAGTGAATGCTTGGCTGAATGGCTGTGTGTGCCCCTGTTGTCCATCTCAGTGTGAGCCCAGCTGGCCAGCACAGTGCCCGCCCACAAAGACAAGGACACATCACTTCACTTACAGAGAATTACATCAGTCTTTTCTCATTGCACTCCAGCCATGCTCCATCTCAGCACTGTAGATTGCACACAACCGGCCTTGTAATGAGGATTTTTGCTTTGTGTGTTAATGCCCCTCAATGTATTTATTTATTTATTTGTGCAATTTATACAGCGCGCAAATACCCGGAGGTGTCTCGCCGTTGAAAGACAGAGAGCAGAGCTGATGGAATAGTTGATTACTGATTAAAGAGCCATGTTTTTACTAGCGTCCTAAAAGTAAGAAGGGAGGGACTGCCCTTGATGTCAGGGGGCAAGGTATTCCACAATTTGGCCGTGGCCACTGAGAAACATCTGTCTCCCCATGATGATTTCTTAGTCCGTAAGACAGCTAAGAGTCGGTTTGAGGAGGAACGCAGTGTTCTTTTAGGGGTGCACAGGCATAATGAGTTCCTTAGGAATGCAGGCCAGAGTTGTTTATTGCCCTGTATGCAATACATAGTGCTTTAAATTTAATTTGGTTCCTAATTGACAACCAGTGGAGCTGACGTATTACCGAGGAAATAGATTTGTACTTGGGGGTGCCTGACAATATTCTGACTGCTGCGTTTTGGGCTGACTGCAATGTGTTCAAGACTTTTTCCTGGGCATTTAGGAAGAGGCCATTGCAGTAATCGATCTTGGATAAGACCAGTGTGCTCATGAGAGTTTTTCCTGCGCTCAGAGGAAGGAAAGCGAGGAGTTTCTTATTCATTTTGAGGGCGAAGAAAGATGATGAGACAACCGCATTTGCATTGTGGCTGATGTCTCGCATTGCCCTCTTGACAATTAACTGCCACTTCTAATCCATTGTTGTGGACTGCCAGCACAAGTTGGGTGTCATCGGCATACGATGTTAGCCTCATCCCATGGGTTTTGATGGTCCTTGCCAAGTCCGACACATAGATATTGAATAAGGTCGGACTTAGGGAAGATCCCTGAGGCACTCCACATGGGAGGGAAAAGACCGGAGAGTAAAATTCACCCAGCTTGGCTGACTGAGTGCGGTCGGCAAGAAATGATGTGAGTAGGGCCCTGGCTTTTTGTTCAATGCCAATGGCGGCGACACGGTCGATCAAGATGGTATGATCGACCGTGTCAAAAGCCTCAGACAAATCCAACAGGATAAGGACAGCCGCTCCACCTCTGTCCAGGATCATCCTGATCTCGTCCGAGGCCTTGATGAGGGCTGTCTCAGTCCCGTGACCCTTCCTGAATCCGAATTGAGTATCATCGAGCAGATTATTATCGTCGATGAATTCAGCTAATTGCCTATTCATTAATTTTTCAATGAGCTTTGATGGAAATGGAAGACAGGCTATAGGTCTATTGTTTTTTGGTTCTAGCGAGTCAAGGTTGGGTTTCTTGAGTAGGGGTTTAATGATGGGCTTTTTCCATACTGAAGGGTAAACACCAGTGCTAAAAATTTAATTGCATATGTCTGCAAGAATATTGGCGATAGGATCCGGGATCAATTTGAGAATAGAGGGGGGAGAGGGATCCAGAGGGGAACGAGATTTAATGGTTAGAACGAGCTCACGTATCTGCTTGAGAGGAGAGGGACATGAGCAAATTCAGAAAATACAGTGGAGAGAGAGGTATTAGTTGAGTCATAGGGGGTAAACAAATCTAAATTAGCCTGGGTAATAAAATTTGAATAGATATGAGTGACCTTCTCTTCAAAGAAGTTAGCAAGAGAGTTACATAAATCTTGCGATGCTTCCATGGCTGAGCCTGTTGGAGGTATAGATAGTTTAGTTGCCACTTGGAATAGTTCCTTGGTGGAATTTTGGGCAGATTCAAATTGGGTTAGGTAATATTAACTTTTTTCCAAAATAATCAGATGTTTATATTTTGTCATTGCCTCTTTATATAATGTTTTAGCATTGTTATTGTAGTCTTTGCCCAATGTCTCTCCAAATTCCTGCAGCGTTGTCTCTCTAGTCTTAGCTCCTCTGAGAACCAAGGTACGGAATGAACCCTTCGGTTTGTGGAGACCCTTTTGGATGGCACTACCATGGAGAAGGTATCGTCTAACCAGGTAGAGTAGTTAATGGATGCTATTTCAGGGTCTTCTGAAGGGGTATAATGGCAAGAGGAGAGGGTAGTTTGCAAAAGCTGAGTATCAATGTTATTCAATGCACAAATGTATTTAGTTGTGTGAGGACCTGTATTCATAGTGTTAGATTTCTTGGTCAGAATAGTGCAGGTAATTGCAGAATGGTCGGTCCAGATCAAATGAGTAACCGACAGTAAGGAGACTGCACATGACACATGCTACATCCATGACACAGTTATCTATTCACAGTGCAGGGACATTGAGGGCTGTGCAGTCTTGGACACAGTGAGTCCACCCCCAGACACAGGTTGATATGTGATGTATGTGTTGCTCAATCCAACAATGGACTGGGGATGTGGGCAGGCTACATAGGGGTGTCAGTGCTGGCATCCTGCATGAGATGTGCAGAGACTGTGTTCCCCCTTACACCATCAACTTTTCCCATGCAGATGTACCATGTGAGATATACTCTGTTCTCTGATAGACATATCATTGCATTTGTGATGAGTTGGTATCTTGCTGCTATACTGAAAGATGTTGGTAGGCGCTGGCCTATGTGATGTTGGAAGTGTGATGCAGTGGCATGTGAGTGGCTACTGGGCTGGGTGCCGGTGTCACACATTTGCCCTACCTGTACTTACAAAGGTGATTTGAATGCTGTGCATTTCCATTGCAGTCTGGGTTGTGCTCTTCAGGTTGCTTCAGCATTGGGGTAGTCTGTGGAATCCCATTCTGAGGGAAGAACAGTGTTCTCGATCTGAGTGTACCTTTATCAATGCATCCATTGCATGCACCATAATTGGAGAGGCCTAGACATCTGACAACAATGTGCACCAGTGTATGGGCCCCAATGTATGACTTGGTGGGTGACCTGGGCTCATCGCCATTGTGGACTGTCATGGTGTAGTCTGTGTTGTTCCCTCCTGTTACATCCCATTCTGTCAGTGGCAACAAGTAGTGTGCCTCCATCATCTTCCTAGGTGTGCTCAGAGCTAGTTGTGTGTCTGGTTGAATAGAGCCACAAGCAGGCTGTTGTGCTGTGTGGTCACCACATGGCTCCATCATGCCTGAATTTCTGGTTTCCACGCACTGTCTGATTCTATACAGTGAGTTGGCACGATGGGATTGTACAGGGTGGTGTGCAACATGTAGATTTGGTCATCTTTTGTTATGAATTCTTGCATATGTTTTTTTTCTATTGCTGCCACTGACCTGACCCTACATCTCTCTCTCTCTCATGCAGCATCTCCAGTGGCCATGGAGGAACAGGAGACGGACGCCAGTGGGGGTGAAACTAGCATAACAGCTGCACAGGAGCCCACTGACAAAGATGTCAACAGTGCCTCAGAGGGGGACAGGAGTCTGCTGGAGGAATCCCAGCCTGAGACGCAAAGTACCACATTATCGGATGCCAGCAGGGATGCATCCATGTTCATGGGCACAGGGAACGGGGACTCAGCAACATCTTCCACTACACAGCGGACAGTGCCCACCCTCCCAGCCACTTCCTCCGGTGCTGTCTGTGTCTGCTTCAGTAAGAGGGGGAGTGTCCTTCACTCCTGGCACCTCTGCCCCTGTCCCTGTCCCCCCTGCTGTCATCAGTGCTGAGCCTGTGGACCTTTTGCACCAGCTGTGTGTAGGCCAGACAGCTCTCCTCAATTCCTTCATTGACCACGACAAGAAATTGGCCCAGGTGGTTGCTTCATGGAAGGCATACATTCAGACCTGGGTGGGCTGCACCGGACTGTCAAGGCTTTGTCCTCAACAGACACATACTCACAGTCCAGCTCCGGTCCCTTTGTCCACCCCCCTGGCAGTGGCAACATCTGACGATAGTGACCACGGTCCACATATATCCAAGTCACGATACGGCACACAAAGCACACAGCAGCAGCAACCCAAGCAGTCACAGGCGCAGACACCATCCCCACAGAAGACCAAAGCCACCCCAGAGAGCAGAGAGAAAAGCCCGTCAGGCGGCACCAGGGGACAAAAAGCAAAGCAGCAGACCTCAGGCACATGTGCCTCAGAGGCATCCACAGCCAAGGACTCTCCTGTCCCTAAAGCATCTCGCAAAGAGAAGCATACAGTTTCTGTGCCCACCAAGGAGGTTGTGCATGCCAAGGGTACAGCCAGGAAGGGCTCCAAGGCAGAATCACTGACCACCTCGACTCCCATTCCAAGCCCAGTGAAGAAGGGGAAGGAGGGCACTGTAGGGGTGACACCTAGTAAACAGAGGAAGGGGGACAGATACGAAGCCAGGCAAAGCGTTCTGCTGGATCCAGAGGGAGTGCCAGCATCTGCACCTGATACAGCTTTGGTGAAGAGTGTGCCTGTTGTGTCCGCCCCACCTCCCTACCAAGACAGTGAGGCCATTTAGACTTCCCAAGAAGTGGAAAGGCACCCCTCCACAATCACCCAGCCACACTGTCTTCTGTCTGCATGACTCCGCCTCCTTATGCCACTACACCACCTGGTCCAAGGAGCCCTCCGGCTTGCCAAGCCACTGATAGCTCTAGCTCAGCTGGTCCCCTCTCTCCATGGTCAAGTGCCCCAACAGTCCCGAAACACAGCCAGCTCCCAGTCCACCTGACAGCCAAGTCTGAATGGTAGTCACCCTCACACACCTGTCTCTCACACAGGGGGCTCCCCTGACTGTGTTGCTGACCATGGAAAGGTACAGTCGCACACATTCCCTGTGCAGCTTCTCATGTACTCACTCTGCACTTTGCCCTGGCCAGCAGTTGATCACTGCTGTTTTGCCCTTGTCTGTGCAGCTTCTCATGGACATACTCTGCACCCTGAACTTGCCACTGGCCTTGTCGATCACTGCTGTTTTGCTCTTGCCTGTGCAGCTTCTCATGGACATACTCTGCACCCTGAACTGGCCACTGACCTTGTTGATCACTGCTGTTTTGCCCTTGCCTGTGCAGCTTCTCATGGACATACTCTGCACCCTGAACTGGCCACTGGCCTTGTTGATCGTTGTTGTTTTGCCCTTGCCTGTGCAGCTTCTCATGGACATACTCTGCATTTTGTGCCTTGCTCTTCTGTTCTCATGGTGCCTATCTGTGCAGTATGTGTCGTCTATTTTGTCAGTGTCCTTACTGAATAAGGTTATTTTTCTGTGTGTATGCAGTTTACTGTGCCACATGGTCTGTGTGGCACTACAACATAGTCTATGTTTTGGCTCACTTACTCTATTTTTTACAGGGGTGACAGGGACTTCAGTACTTCCTGACCCAGATACTTGTGGAGGCAATGATGTCAATGTTTAATGGAAAGCAGTTGCCATTTTCTTAATTTGTTCATGCTGGCTATGTTGTACACATGTCAGGTTGGGGTGCACTGCCAGCACAGAGTGGGATTCTATCCACAGTATTGCAGGCAGGCTGGCCAGGGTCATCATATATGTGTATTCTTCCTTTATGTGTGCCCAGTGATGTATGTGTGTGGTCATCTTGTGATGGCGAGTCATCCTAGTCCCATGGCTTACTTTTCATGTGTGCTCTTGGATGGTCAGGAAGTGTGCAGTGTACAGGGGGTGAGTTTGTTGGAAGTGTTGATGTGTGCATGCTCCTGCATTGTCAACTGCACAGGTGGCACCCAGGTGTTGTATGCCGGTTGTTTTGATTGTTCAGCCCTGTGGATGTGGTTGGATGCACATGTGTGAGTTGTATGTTTTGGACTGTGCAATGTGTTGGTGTGTCCTTGCAGTTCTGTCTGACTCCGACTTGCTGTTTTTGTCACTTGTGTGTATGCAGTGTGTGTGACTGTTTTGTTGATCATCCATGTGTCTTGTTACTGTTTGTGGTGACTGTGCAGACCTGCTGCTCCACACTGCCATCGTGGTTGTGTTTTCTCATGCCTTGCTGTCACATGGTGCCTTCTTGACTCCAGTATGGCATGTTGTGTGTGGGGTCATACCATCCCCTATCTGTTCTTCAGATGCCTAACCATTGTGGGTATTTTATAAAAGGACATTTCTTTAAAGTGCAATGTGCAATCTATCAAATATTATTTAAATTAAACCTTACAAAAAACCCTAAGCAGTCAAACCAGCCTAGTGCAACCAAGATCTAATCCTAAGAAAGTAGAAAATTGAGGAAAAATCCTACCGTAACTAGCATTCAAACACACTCCAATATTTATCATACTTTTTGACTGCCCCTGACCTCGGCGCTTTTTTTGTTTCCCTCCCCTGTATCTTAGATATTTTGAATTTCCATGCTTTAAAAGTCAGTACTTTGTCTGTTTTCCAGAGTTGCATGATAAGTGATCTCGCTACAAGGGATGCTATGAATAGAGACTCATCATGGGCAGGCGAGGCAGAGGAGCAGCCAAAGACCGAAATAGATTTGTTGAATGAGATTTGGGCATCTATTGTGTTTCTGAGATATTTTTCAATATCCTTCCAAAATTCCTGTATTTTGGAGCATTCCCATATGATATGTTTCCAATTGCCCTTTTCCTCATAGCGAAAGCACTTATCCTCTACTTGAGGATATATATTGTGGAGAAATGAAGGTGTTCTATAAATTAGCCATTTAGTAAAGAATTGCATCCGTTTAAAATTAGCGCCTCGGCATATAGATTTATTATATTTATTAACTTTATCCACCTGTCTCTCACCTTTTCATATAAAGTGATTGATTTGTCCTCGTTAAAGATTTCTATCCACGTGCTAATCTTCCTCTGTGTTGGGCTGTCTAGTGCTTCACTTATATATGTTTTATGAAACAAGTTACCCATATCTAATTCTCTCAATGAGACGTGAAGGCTGATAAAGGACCATTTTAAAATTATGTTTGAATGTTGGATCTCCCTTTCTACTTCTTCCCAGGTTTTCCAGCTATTCCTCCAGGATGAAATCCTGGATTTTCTCATAACCATTTTCCTTCCAAAGTCTCAGTGTGTTTTTATCTAAAGTGCCCATCTCTCCTATGTATAAATTCGTTAAGCTGGTTGAGCTATTTGTTCTAAAAATATCAAAATATTTCAGGAGCTGGGCTCTTTGTTTGAATAGCCATTGTATAGTCTAATAACGTACTTTCTTAGGGTACTTGGTCACTCTTACTGGGTCATTAATGTTAAGTTCAATTAGAATCTTTTTCATAAAAAAATTATCTGCCTCGTGGTCATCTAAGAAAAAGAACTTAAAACTATGGTATGCAAAAGTCACGTAGTAATAGTCTCTATTATTTGGGAGAGACAATCCCCCCTCTGTAATCGGACAATTGAAAGTGCTAAGTGTCAACCTCGGTGTCTTATTTGCCCATAAGAAAAGAAGAAAACATACCGTCTACTTGCTTAAATAATGAAGCCTGTATTGCACTAGGGGCTGCACTAAAGAGGAAGTTAAAAAGTGGTAGAATAGACATTCGAATTAGGGCAGCGCGACCCATTATTGATAGTGGGAGTTGATTCCAACAAGCTAATTGAGAGCCAACCCTTTTTAGGTTTCGCCCTGGCCGTAGCCCTGCGAAGCAGTGCTCCGCCCAGGGCGAAATCTAATGTTATCTCAGTAGTGGGGACTTGAAACCGCCCCTTCTTCCATTGGCTAGCTCCATAAATGGAGGCTAGCCATTGGAAGACATGGTTGTCCATCACTCTTTCCCGGTCAGAACGCGAATCGTGGGCATTTCTGACTCTTTTTTTAAGTCCCGCCCCTTGTTGCCGTGTGTCCCGGGCCGCGCTGTGATTGGCTGCCGGCCCGGGACACCCCAGTGACGTCATTCCCCGGGCCGCGCTGTGATTGGCTGCCGGCCCGGGACACCCCTGTGACGTCATTTCCCGGGCCGCGCTGTGATTGGCTGCCGGCCCGGGACCTGTTTATTCTGCTGCCTGTCTTCTGACTCAATGGGCCCCAGCCGCACCGGAGCACTACGCACACTGGTGGTCCTTCTTATGTCCCCGACCTCGGGTGCACCGGCCGACTACGGTTTGTCGATGCACGGTGGTGGCTGCTTAACTTTTCCCCGGTCAGTCGCGCCTACCTCAGTCCTGCATCGGCCCTTCAGAGCCCGGAAGCAGCCTCCACTCGACGTCCCGGTTGCCGCATTGCGTCATGCCGCTTCACCCCTGATGACCGGTCACAATGTCCTCCTTGACGTGGGGGGCCAGCTTTGGAAGTTGCCGCCTCCGGGAGCAGTGGGTGACTTGCGCAACTCTATCGTGCGACCTCCGGCGCCCGGCCGTGCCCGGCCGCGCCGGCAGAAAGCTGCAGTTGTGCGGGGCCTCCTCGGGCACCAGTGGTCTCCCCCCGCGGCTATAATGCGCCGTCGCCTGTGTCACCTCTGCAGCGGGTGCAGCGATCTATCTCCGCATGGCGGGCCGCGGCCGATCCAGCGCGCCCTCAGTCTCCGGCCTCCCACAGCCTGCACAGCGATTCTAGAGCTAAAAAATACCTGTCCTTAATCTGTAAGAGCCTTATAGAAGCGTTCACCTCCTTCCTTACAGACATATACCGGAGTTGCAGAGCTTACCCCTTACAATGCCAATAGCTCAAACTTTAGCATAGGCGAAACCGTTGCATTGTAAATGCTTGTTAATAATGGCATATAGTTTAATAGGTAGAGATCTTCCAATTTTTCTGTTATATAAATTTCTAAATACCTCTTAGGGAGGATATTGTATGTTTGCCTGAATTCCATTAATTAAGTGTCTACAGTGCAATTACATAAAATAATTTCTGTTTTATTCGTATTTATCTTATAACCTCCTAATTTTTGGAAATTTGAGAAGATTTTCAAGATTTCCAACTGACTGGTGAACTTTGGATTTAAAAATAACACAATATCGTCGGCGTAGAGTTTTATATTAGTCATTCCAAATACTGGTACCGTATGAGCCATTTCCCCCCTAATTGCAATAGCCAACAATAGCCAATAAATAGGGCAAATAAAATTGGAGATAGGGGGCAGCCTTGCCGAGTGCCTCTATTTATGTGACATGACCCTACAATTACATCTGTGCCTTGGAGTGCTTATAAAGTTGTTTCAAAAGAGATATAAATTCATTCGGGAAATTAAAACTGTGCAAAATCGCAAAGTGGCAGTTCCATGAGACAAGTTCAAAAGCCTTTTCGGCGTCTAAAAACCAGATCTGTGCTTTCACCTTGTTAACGTTAAAAAAATCCAAAGCCTCCCCAAAACAATTTGTATTAGTAAGGAGCTGTCTCCCTGCTATGAAACCGCACTGATCTGGTTCAATAAGTGATCCTACCATTTCATTAAGACGATTCGCAAGGAGTTTGGTAAAAATGTTGTAGTCTGTATTTAATAGGCTTATTGGTCTATATGAGTTCATATTTTTTTTCTTTATCTTTTCCTTTCTTTAAAATACTGACTACAACTGCAGTGCGAAAGGATTCTGGCGGTGGCCCCCCTTGTAACAGATAATTAGCCAGTATCAGAAACTCGGTGCGTAAGGTTTTGGAGAATATTTTTAAAAATTCCCCGGGGATACCGTCCTCCCCGGTAGCTTTACCGCTAGGCAGGGAACTTATTACCTCATCTAACTCTTCCTTTGTAAACTTCATAATTAGCAGCTTTTTACAATCGTTTCCTAATTTTGGAATTTGTAATTCCTCTAAAAAATCATAAACTATTTCACTCGTAGGCTTTTCGGTGGTCTGATAAATTCCCTCATGGTGTTTAAGGAACATCTCTCCTATTGATGCAGTAGTTTTCGCATGGGTTTTGGTGACTGTGTTGTATAAATGGTTGATTCTATTACAAACTTGATTTTCTTTGGCTTGCCAAGCTAGCAGTCTCCCTGTATATTCGCTCTCTTCATAGAGCTTCTGAGCGTATAGACTGCTAGCTGCATAATAGAATTCCCTCATTTTCTTTTTTGCGTCTAATACCTTTTGTCTAGTAGCTAGAGACCTGATTCTGTAGTGCTCTTGGTTTGGGTGTGAGCAACTTTCTCCTCCCTTTTGGCCTTCTGTTTCGGTATTTCTTTAGAGGTGATTATGCCTCTTAATATGGCCTTAAATGCATCCCATATTACATTAATTGGGGTAGAGCCTCAATTCAAATGAAAAAAGGCCTGTATCTCCTTCTCAATGTCTGTGCACCATTGTGTTCTGCAAGATTCAGTTTATTAAAATACCATCTTTTAGATCCCTCTTTTTCCTGATTTCCTATATTTATTTCCATTTTAATTAATGCGTGGTCTGAGAATGCATTTGGGAGATGTCCATAGGTGCTGATTTCAAGACCATGAGAGATTAGATAGAAATCCAACCTAGATGCTGAGTTGTATTTTGCAGAGTGGCAAGAGTATTCGTGTTTAAATGGGTTTTGAAAACGCCAGCAGTCAAAGATATCCAGAACTGTTTTGCAACTTTGAAGGGCAATGGCTACTTGCGGTTTATTTTGGCGCCGATCTTTTTTAGTTGAGTCAATTGTAGGATTTTGTAAACAATTAAAATCACCCCCCCATATTATTTGGCCTGGTATGCCCGTCAATGCTTGTTTCAGTTGCAAAATCGGCAGTGGGTCGTCTATGACTGGTGCATATATTGTGGTTAGTATTATATTTACCTGATTTATTTTCCCATAGACAAATGCCCATCTACCACTCAGGTCTGAGTGTGACCCTTCGATTACAAACCTCACATGTTTTCTTATGTGGATACTCACACCCCTCTGCGCCATCCCTGATACTGATGAAAAACTGTAGCTTGCCCAATTCTTTAAAAATGTATCGGAGTCTGCTAAGACTCTATGGTGCGTTTCTTGTATAAAAATTACGTCTGGACAGAGATTCTTTAGCCAGCATTCTATAGCGTTTCTCTTACGAACATTATTCAACCCATTTGCGTTAAAAGAGAGAAAAGTCAGCCTATTTCTCATAAGTTTTCAAACTTTTGTACAATATAGATATTTCTGAAGGACAAACATTGAGAGAGAGGTTCCATTAGGCAACTTCCAACTAGATGTGCAAAATATGCAACAATTAGGGTAGAACTCAAGCATCCTTCCAGAATATATCTTTGCTATGTGCAAAATACGTAAACATTAGATCTAGAAAAAGAAGCAGCAATACGTGCAAAGTCAGTGTTAAAGTGCAAATAGCATAAAATTCAAGCATCTTTCCAGAAAATATAACCTCCATAAGTGCAAAATATGCAAAAGTGCAAACAATGTAAATTTAAAGCATCTATTCAGAGTATATTGAAATTCAAGCATCTTTCCAGAAAATATAACCTCCATAAGTGCAAAATATGCAAAAGTGCAAACAATGTAAATTTAAAGCATCTATTCAGAGTATATTGAAGATTCTGCCTTCCATATAGATTCTATAAATATTGCACCAAGTTATATAGGCTAAGCATAGTATGACATAAAGTAGTACCGCAATACCCAATTTTTGTTGGCTTTTGTGATACTATTAGCCATATCCTATTTAGATGTGAAAAATGTGCAAACATTAGGGCAGATCTCAAGCATCTTTCCGAAATCTATCTCCATGTGCAAAATACGCATACATACACTCGATCTAAAAGGAGAGACAAAAAAACAAAAACAAAAAAAAACGTGCAAAATCAGCATCAATGTGCAAATAGGGCGACTTCAAGCATCTGATCAGAAAAGGTTACAAATTATGTAGAGATTGCACCATCCTAGTCGGCCTTTGCCTATAATGAATATGCAGATCTGCATAAAGGTGCAAAGGTATGTGAATCTTAGAATAATTAAGAGATCCAACATGGGTTACAAGGTGCTATAAGTGCTACAAGTGCCTTAAAGTGCAGTAAATGAACCCAAATTCTCCCTTTAGTGAAAAGATGATACCTAATAACTGTTCCTTTACGGGCATTATACATCATACTACCAACATAAATATTTTCGCTATGAACTCTCTTTTTTCCCCCTGCTACACCCCCTTCACCTACCCCCTCTTACCCCCCCATAAGGGGAATGGAAACCCCCAGTGTCCCACTTCCATCCCCTTCTGTTTTCTCTTCTTCTTTTTGGATGCCATCTTGTTGCATCCATGTGCGCTTCCTGAGTCATCTTACAACCGCCCTGTTAGCAAAGTGATCTCTTCGTAGGGTCTTAAACTTTTCAGATATTCTACCGCCCTTTAGACAACTCAAGTTCACTTATATATTAAAGCCCTCCAGGAATGTCTGTGTTTCTTGAGTGTCTGTGAATATAAAAAAAATTCCTTTAGCTACCACCTTTAGTTTAGACTGTTGAACAATCATTGCTTGAGCGCCTCTAGCCTTAAAAGAATCAATCATTTTAACAAAATCCTTGCGTCTATGAGTCGAGGCCGCTGACATGCCCGAGAAAAAGTTTTTTACTTCATCAGTATTGAAAGTTCTTCTCGAAATTGCCGTACTCAAGATTTTCTCTTTGACCCTATAATCAGAGAAATTCATTAAGATGGTTCGCGGGTATTCAAGGTTAGTGGGTTTATGTGCGGGTACTCTATGTGCTCTTGTGATTGTTAAGTCGCCTTGAAGTTCGGGTATAGCCTTTTTTAGGAGTCACTCAGACCATTTCACCACGTCTATGCCCTCCAATCCTTCAGAGACATCTACTAGGCGTAGATTGGACCTCCTGTTATAATTTTCTAAATCCTGTCATTTTGCCTCCAATTGAGATTTATCTTTATTTAACGCGTGGAGGTTCTTCTGCATGGTGGTGACAGTATCCTCCAGCGTTGAAACCTGAGCTTCTGCCTCTGTTACCCTTCTAGGAAGGTTACCTAAATTCTCCTCCATCTTTGTGAGTCTGCTGTGGAGTTGCGATATTTCATACACTTGAGTAGTTTTTAAGATCCCTTATTTCCTGTAGGATAGTTATTAGCATTTCCTGTACTGAGCTTTCTTTTGGGACCGATGTTTCTGACAGAGTACTTCATTTATTAGATAGAGCCTCTACCTGAGTCTTTTGTAGATCCAAACCTGTCGGGTCCTTGGGGGATGGTGTGTTTAGAGAAGGGAGCGTGTTTTCTTTTGCAGCTTCCATCTGATAAGCAGGTTTTGAAATTTCATCTGGATTGAGCTGAGGGTGAGGGTAGGGTGCAGGCTGCATCTGGGCCTGAAGCTGAGGCGGTTCAATTTGGAGATCCGGGGGATGTGTTTTGTTTGACACTACTACTGACTGTTGTTGTAATGCTTGTGAGTTCACCCCATCTCTTTCTTCTATGTGATCTTCCAGCTCCTTTAGCCCCTTCAACTCCTCCTCTTGTACTCATTTTTGTTTCCCTGAGTGTGGTGCTGTTGTGGTGTGTTTGTTTCCGTGGCCCTGTGCTACTGTGATGTGTGTTGTGTGTTCCTGTGGAGCCACTCCTGCAGTGGCTGTCTCCCTGGTTGTTTGTTGTGTGGTGCAGGGTGTGGATGGACCTGGCTTGTTGTTGTGCATGGGGGTGCACAAGAGGGGCACATGGCATGTGCCATCATGTGGTGTGCTAATGTGTGGTGGGAGGAGGTGTGGCCCTGTGTTCTTTGTACCCTGCCCATGTATTCCCTTGTGTTCACCCCTGTGGTGCCGTGACCAGGACATTGCTGCATAATCGCAGAAGATGTGTGTCCAGGATGCAGAGGGGTGACTTAGTGGCAGGTGGGTCATGTGTGTGTGCCCTTCTGGACGTGTTCCTGTCCCCAGCAGGGTGTCTGATGTAGATTTGGACCCTGTGTCAGCCCATGTGTTGTGTGTTGTGTTTGTGTTATTGCATACCTGCGGCGGCATCCACGGCAGTCCATGAGTTGCTGGCGATGTATCAGGTACAGGCCAGGAAAAACGTGTTAAGCTGAATCCATGGCAGTGGTGACTCGGTGGTGTCGCCCGGGACTCTGGTTTTACGCTCCACTCCTGGGCTTCCACCATCTCTGGTTGGCCGGTTTCTCTGCTGCGGTGCGCATGCTTGTTTGGGGCATCCTAATTTGTGGTACGGGCGGACGTCATTCTGCATGGTGGTGAGTCTCCATTGGCTCCCACCGCCATGGTGGCGGGTGCACTTTGATGGCAGTGCGCGTTGCACCGCGGCGGACGGGATATGGGCTATATTTGACTATACTATTATGGCGGTCGTGTGTACCGCGGCTCACGGGCAGAAAATGCATTTTTCCGCACTGCCAGCACCACGGTGGTGCCACCGCCCGACATCCTAATGGACCCCAAACTTTGTATTAATTATTGTTATGTGATCTTTTATTAAAACAAATGTCAATAAAGCCCTTTAAGTGTCCAACACCTTCGCTGGCTTACTTTATCTTGGAGTGGAAACATTACATTTAACCCTTTTAGTGTCCAAAACCTTTCTTGAGGTAAGTTCTATTGCAGTGAGAATAGTGAATTTTAAATTACTGCTTGTAATTTATTTTCACAGCCACGGACCCGCCTCTAGGATGGGGGCAGGCTTTTTCAAGCACACACCAACAGATGCTCTCGGGGGGTGATTGTGAGTTGTAAAATGCTCCACTAGAGGGGCTCCCCGTACTTTACACCTGACTCTGCTCATGTGTTGCAGTATTCTTGCTTTTACCTTCTGTGTGGTCTGTCCCACATAAAGTAAGTTACATGGACAACGTATGGTATAGACCACGCCGTACTATTGCAGTTGGTGAAAAGAGGTAACTTGTGTGTTCGATTGTTATGTATAAAGGTAGCTCCTTCAATGGTCAAGGGGCACACTTTGCATTGCCCTCATTTGTGCTGTCCAGTTACTGGTGGTAGGCCAAGTTGGCTCCTCAAGTCAGGTTGCTTTGCAGGCTCGAGGTAGGATTTGACTACATTATCCTTGATGTTCCTGCCTCTCTTGAAATTGAACACTGCCTTTTCTGTGGTGTTCAGTTCACTTGCGACCAAATTCAATACTTGTTGACAATCTTTTTGATGTCATTGCTTCTGGAATTGAATGTGGTCACACAAATAATGTTTTCCGTCTCCATCTGTTTCTGTTTTTTTATGCAGTAACTCATCCAATGGGCAATACCATGCCCATTTTCGGGTTTGAGTAATCCTTTAGGGTAGCCTCTTTCTCTTAAGTGAATCGAGAGGGTTTCGGTTTCTTTAAAGAAATCCACTCTTCGTGTGCAGTTCCTTCTGAGCCTGCGGAATTGACCATACGGTAAGTTGTCCCTCAGGCTCCGTGGTTGATGCGATTCATACTTGAGGAGTGTGTTTCTTTCTATAGGCTTCCAGTAAAGATCACAGTATAGGAGGCCCTCATCCACTCAAAATGTGAAGTCGAAGAAGTCAATGGCTTCATTGTCGTAGGGCACTGTGAACTGGATGTCTCTTGTTCTGTTGTTCAGCCAGTCCCTAAACTTCTTGAGATCGTCTTCGGTACCAGACCAAACCATTATCACGTTGTCTATGTAGCGTTTCCACACTGCAATAGACTCAATATAGGGATTGTCATGGCTGTACAAATATTCTTCTTCATAGTCATCCATGAAGATGTTAGCCAGGCTCGGTGCATGAGTAGCTCCCATCGCACCACCTTTGCATTGGAAATAAAACTGGTTTCTGAACACGTAGTAGTTCTTCTTCTTCACGATTTCCAGCATAGCAGTCAGGAAGTCAGTCGGTATCCAGTGTGGTCTCGAGCATTTATCCAGAGTGAGGCTCACCACGTTTAAAGCCTTGGCCTGTGGCATGGACGTATACAGAGAGGAAACGTCCATAGTCACAAGTAGTTGCGTTTTGATGTCAAATGGTTGGCCTTCCAGTAATTAGATGATGTGCAACATGTCCCTTACATATGAGTTAGTCTCTGGGACCCAAGGTTGTAAAAAATTATCAATTAATTGCTTAAGCGGTTCAAGGACTGACCACACCCAGAGAAGATCGGTCTCCCAGGAGGCTTTTCTAAGCATTTGTGCACTTTGGGAAGGGTGTATATGGTTGGAATTCTTGGTTCTTTTTTATTCAAAAATTCATTCTCAGGTTGACTCAGGAAACCCTCTCTCAATCCTTCCATTGTTAGCCTTCTCTATGAGTAACTTGATCTCTGTGGTAGGGTCCCTCGGTGCGGGGAGGTAGCTCTCTTGTACTCCCAACTCATACAATTTCATCCACATAATCCATGGTATTCTATACAACTACGGCACTACCCTTATCAGCCGCTTTGATGGCAATTGCTTTGTTGTTACTTAAAGAATGTAATGCCAATTTTTCATCTTTAATGACATTGTGTCTTATGTATTGTCACTCTTCCAGTAGTTCCATAGTTTCCTGCAGGACGACCTGTTCATAGGCCAGTATCTTTTGACTCATCAGGTAAGTCCCCGGTGTGAAAGTAGAAGGGGGCCTGAAAGATGTGGCGGCTGCCGTGGGGTTGTACGTGTTTTTGCTGAAATAGTACTTGAGTCAGATTTTCCTAAAAAATTTCTGAATCTCAAGCTTGAGTGTGAAAGCATCTGATATGGCGGTCGGTACAAAAGACAACTCCTTGCTAAGGACCTCCTTCTCTGCTGGCAACATGCTGTATCCGGAAAGGTTAATTATCGGATCCAAGTTTGAGTTTGAAGCATTTGGGGGATTGGTGCCGTCTTGTGGGTCCCTATTGCCAGTGATTCTATGTCAGCTGTTGGCAAAACATTGATGGCATGTGTTGTAGATTAGGCATCTCTTTTAACTACAATGTGGTGGCAGGGTTTTCATCCTGATCCGGAGTAGGGATATTGGAGGCGTGTGTGGCCCCTGAATTGGTCTGGTGGTGCATGGGGGTACTAGCAGTGGTGGATGTATGTATTCTCACCATCTGTAAGTTTGCCTGCGTGTTGAGATCTCCCCGTGTGTCTCTGATGGGAACAATATGACCCGTGAGTTGCTCCTCTGTGTATTACTGGCATTATTCCAACCCCTTGGTCGTTCCCAATTTTGTTGGCCACCTCCACCCCTGTTGGACTGATGGTAACCCTCCCCTAAAAAATGTGGGCCCTGCTTTTCCTGGCGGCTGGTGGAGGGTCTCTCCGAGTCTGAATCAGAACCACTGCCAAAGTAGGAATCTGAAAAGGTATTAAACCTTCGTGGTCCCTGCCTACTCCTGTTTGTAAATAATCCTTGGCTATCCTGCTGATATTAATCATCCGCCAGGTAGGGCTAAGTGAACTTTTTGTCGTAGTTCCTTACATCTTTAGTCAATTTGTCAAGCTTCCTATTCAAAGTTATTGTATTGAAATCAGCCAGTGCTTTTTCAGCTCACTCTAAAGCTTCCGTTGCATTAGAAAGGGCACTATCCTCTACTATCTCTCTTTTTAAGTCAGCAATTTCTTGGGTACGTTTTTTAACGTATTCAATTGCAGTCTTGAATTGTGCACCCCAACTTCATGCCTAATTCGCCATCGATCTCAACATTAATCAGCAGGGCTTAGGCACAGGTTGTCTCTCTTCCTACATTGTTAGACATTGTGTGACAGCCTGACTTGCAGAAGGGTTTAAATTGACGCCCCTTCTCTTTTAGATTAACTACGCCTGGTCTAAATAATTTGGATCTCACTACCAGGATCTACCAAGATGTATGAATAACCAGGAGTTTCTCTGGTTATCTTTGGGTGAGTACTGATACCACCCCTCTCCACATCCGCATCTTGTCCAGACCCAGCAAAGGAACACGCTTAATTCGTGTTTTCTTCATTTATTGACTGTCACCCCTTACGTTTACTCTTTTTCCTGACGAAGACCCGTCTTGACTACCTAATGGAGCAAAGTTTGGGTTGAAACGTCGATGACCTCGGATGGTCCAGATTGACCAAGGCTCTGTTTGATTAAGAATATTCAATATACAGCAGAGTCATTGTTGTTCCCTAAGATTCTGGCCTATTCTTTCCTGTGTACATATTTTAAGCACATTGTATATATTGCGCACTAAACACCAGCACTGAGCACAAATGTCACTTGATCACTTATCATTTACAAACCTCACCTCATGTTGACAGCCTTGTTTACAATTGTGTAAATATATATGAATGATTTATTGTATATAAAACGAGTGAGTAGACAGAAATTTGTGTCATGCGTGTTACTATCTGCTACGTGTTCTATCTTGTCTGGACAATTGAGATACTTATGCTTATGATTACAGAATAATACATCAACACTAGGCGTTCTTATAAGACATAATTGGAAAACCCGACAGAACAATTGAAGACACCTGCATAGCCACTATAAAACAAATCCCATTTCAGACCATTATCCTCTGCCACTCTGCAACAACGGGCAGTTTAAAAAAATATCTATATATTCCCTATATATCTAAAGGCAGCTTTTGATTCAGTTCCACAAGATTTATAATCGAAAAAACAGGATGGCTAGGACATTCCACGGAACTTGATAGAGGCCATAATTCTTCTGCATACCAACACTTGGGTTCAAGTCAGGCTGGTTGACGGTGGTACTTTATTGCACAAAATTAAAACCTATAATGGCTTAAAGCAAGGTTGTTGACTTGCTCCTGGTCTTTTCAATTTATTTTTAGGTTTCGCTTGGCGTCGGAGCTCCTAGCTCCGCCCAGGAGAAATTTTATGTCCCTACAGTGTAGGGCTTAGTCCCGCCCTCTGTTCCATTGGCTAGCTCCATAAATGGAGGCTAGCCATTGGAACAGAGATCTGTCCGTCATGGCCGGACCAGATTCGTGGGCGTTCCCGAGATTTTTTCGCTCTCCGCCTCTGCGATGTCGTCATCGCGGCCGTGGGCGGGGTTTATTTTTGTTTTTGTCGAGGTTGCTTTTCGTCATTCCGCCGCCGGAGGAAGTCCAGGTGAGTGCTTTCCGTGTGTTCCCGCACCCCCCTCCCGCTGTCCCTCTTCCCGTTCCTGCTCCCCCCCTGTTCGTGTCCCCGTTCCCGCCCCCTTCCCGCTGTCCTAAAGCAGCGCTTTATAACGTCTGTAGCTGCGTTTCATGTAGCGCACGTAGTCATTCTCTCCTCCATCACCCTTTCTTTACATCTTTAATCCCTGCCCTTCTCCTCCATTACCTTCCCCCCTCCTTCATTACGCATAACCCGCCTGCCTTTTCTGTACCCTCCCACTCCACGCAGTGTAGACATCGACTGCTTTAATTAGTGACCGCTTGTTTGAAGTTGTGCAACTCGGAAAGTGCTCATGTGCAACCTTCAGGAACTTCATTATTATTATTGGTAACCGTGCATTCAAACGGAACAGTTGAGCACTTTATTCAGACTCTTTCAGAGTGTCCCCATAACCACAGCGATGGGCACATTCCTATCAGTGGCTGGATGCGCTGCAGCTTCTGCCTTGTAAAGCCAAGGTTCAACTCTCCTGAAGTGGGCACGGCTGCTGTGCAGCCGTATTCCACAACACCGGAGAGCGGGCGCTGAGGCCAGCAGGTAGGAGGCTACAGAAAAGCACGGGGAGAGGCTGTTGTGAATGCATGCTGGTTTGCTTTCACATTCTCTGTTACTGTAGATCAGGCATTTGAAAAAACACAAACCATGTATCATCTGCTGGTTACTCCGAACATTTGCAATGAGTGCACATTGAGAAAGTTATGAAGCAACTTCTCATTTAAAAAGAATGATAGTTTATCTGTGCTCCCCACCTTTAAAAATACACAATATCAAATCACACGAGCGACTCCTCTGGGGGAATCTTTTGACAAGTGGAACCTGCTGGGTGTCTCAACAGTGAGATACGAGGGGAGGGAGGATAAGACCATTTACAGAAAGACTACAATTTAGCCCCCGCCTAGGCGTTCCACTATATACGACTCCGTCACGCCCTACAGGCAACCCTCCCGAAAAGGGTCCCTCTTCCAGAGTCATCCCCGCTCGAAAACCGATTATTGGAAGAGTACATCACCAAAAGGCGACCTCACTAACATCTAAAAAACAAATAAATCATGCACCAGATACTTTAACACACTTAAAAGTGAAATGGGAAAATACATCTCTGATTTGCAAGATGAGGAGTGGCAGGAGGCAATGGCCTCCCCCTGGGAGGTTGCGATCATAGCCCGGTTTCCATATAATATGGGCTTGCCCCAAAATTCAAGAATACCGGTCGAAAATAATTCAATGTTTAAATGAAGTGTACAGGAGTGAGTTGCTAAGTTCGGCAAAATTGTGTCTCCTAAATGTGTGGGAGGCAACGGATTTGGGAAGTGGAGACCAAATAGGGGTGACTCTAGCACTGATGATCGCCAAAAGAAATATAGTACATGCTTGGGTTTCTGATGTGACTTCCTCCCTGGGAGACAGGAATAGGGATATGGAATGGTGTATGGTGGCGGAGAAGGCGGTGTATACCAGTAGATGTTGCCCCCACAAATGGAGGAAGGTCTGGAGTAAATGGAATGACTTTAGAGGCAAGCCATGTACGGCGCCAGAGCTTCAGAGGAGGGTGGAGGAAATGCAGGAGAGATAGATTGAGGATGGAGTGATGGAGGAACAACTTGCCAGTAAGAAGTGTCAAGAATATTAAAGCTATAATCAGGAGAAAGGATGGTATACTCATTTGTGGTGAATGTATCTGCTTGTTGGTTCTTGAAATAAAAAGATTTATATAAAAAATTATAAAATACACAATATCACTTGCTTCATATGCAGCTGTTTCATAAGAAGGTCAGTTTTATTCTTGAACAACATTTATCTTTAGTACTCTAATTTACTGTCTCCTGATTTTAATCGTTTTAGACAAATGCTTAAAAAGGCCTTCTAGGTCTGTGATAGTTTCAAAATAACACGCGCTCAATAACACTTTATATGGAGACACTGAGAGAGCGCTTGATGTAGCATGATGAGAAAAGGATATTACAGGAATGATACACCAAAATGACCCTTTTGCGGAAAGTCACCCAGCAGGGAAAGAGAAAAGCACATATAGTAAATTTGTGTAATTGAAGCAAGTGGGTGAGCCGTGTCGTTGTGACCGGGCGCTGCATCCCCTGTACAATGTGTGACGCACATAAAAAGTATATTCTGAGAAGTGTATCCTGGTGTAAGTACAGCAGCTCTAATGAGAACTGTCCCGCAGGAGTTAGGGTTATGGCCTAGAATAATTTCTCCTTTTAGCATCGGCGCCTAGAGACAAATCAGTTTGAATAGCGCCATCAGAGTAAATATAAAGATTAATTAACTAACTGTGCTCATCTACAAACATTTTATGATTTACGATTTTAATACCATGAAACCCTTAACCAAGTTTCTATCTTATAACTAATTTAGGCATTAAAATGTAGACTTCTTGTTTTATTATGAACAATATTTCAATGTAAAGGTGAAAGCTCTGTTGTCGGACTGTCCACTACCACACTGAAGGGTTCAACATCGGATCCCGCTAGAACGAACAAGGCAACGTGCCAACATACAGCAAGCCCCATAAATGGCTCACGCTGAGCAGATTTTGCAAATGTGTGTTATATAAACGATAATCAGTTACTTGATGGACTCAGAAGTAATGTTTCATTCACAGGCAGGGTGGAAAAATAAGATTAAATGACATTTAGTGTAATTTAAAAAAATGTTAACCTCGGACAGCCAGTTAGTGATATTACGCAGAGTGAGTGTGTAGAGTGTGTGAGTGTGTAGAGTGTGAGTGCAGAGTGAGTGTGCAGAGTGAGTGTGCAGAGTGCAGAGTGAGTGGGTAGAGTGTGAGTGCAGAGTGAGTGTGCAGAGTGAGTGTGCAGAGTGCAGAGTGAGTGGGTAGAGTGAGTGTGCAGAGTAGTGAGTGCAGAGTGCAGAGTGAGTGTGCAGAGTAGTGAGTGCACAGCAGTGAGTGCACAGTAGTGAGTGCACAGTAGTGAGTGTGCAGACTAGTGAGTGTGCAGAGTGTGAGTGCAGAGTGCAAAGTGAGTGTGCAGAGTAGTGAGTGTGCAGAGTGTGAGTGCAGAGTGGAGAGTGCAGAGTGCAGAGTGGAGAGTGCAGAGTGGAGAGTGCAGAGTGGAGAGTGCAGAGTGGAGAGTGCAGAGTGGAGAGTGCAGAGTGGAGAGTGGAGAGTGCAGAGTGGAGAGTGCAGAGTGGAGAGTGGAGAATGGAGAGTGGAGAGTGCAGAGTGGAGAGTGGAGAGTGGAGAGTGGAGAGTGGAGAGTGCAGAGTGGAGAGTGCAGAGTGGAGAGTGGAGAGTGGAGAGTGCAGAGTGGAGAGTGGAGAGTGCAGAGTGGAGAGTGCAGAGTGGAGAGTGGAGAGTGGAGAGTGGAGAGTGCAGAGTGGAGAGTGCAGAGTGGAGAGTGGAGAGTGGAGAGTGACTAGGGAGTGCAGAGTGACTAGGGAGTGCAGAGTGACTAGGGAGTGCAGAGTGACTAGGGAGTGCAGAGTGGCTAGGGAGTGCAGAGTGGCTAGGGAGTGCAGAGTGACTGCAGAGTGGCTAGGGAGGGCAGAGTGACTGCAGAGTGGCTAGGGAGTGCAGAGTGACTGCAGAGTGGCTAGGGAGTGCAGAGTGACTGCAGAGTGGCTAGGGAGTGCAGAGTGACTGCAGAGTGGCTAGGGAGTGCAGAGTGACTGCAGAGTGCTAGGGAGTGCAGAGTGACTGCAGAGTGCTAGGGAGTGCAGAGTGACTGCAGAGTGCTAGGGAGTGCAGAGTGACTAGGGAGTGCAGAGTGCTAGGGAGTGCTAGGGAGTGGAGAGTGACTGCAGAGTGCTAGGGAGTGCTAGGGAGTGCAGAGTGCTAGGGAGTGCTAGGGAGTGCTAGGGAGTGCAGAGTGCTAGGGAGTGCTAGGGAGTGCTAGGGAGTGCTAGGGAGTGCAGAGTGCTAGGGAGTGCAGAGTGCTAGGGAGTGCAGAGTGACTGCAGAGTGCTAGGGAGTGCTAGGGAGTGCAGAGTGCTAGGGAGTGCAGAGTGACTAGGGAGTGCTAGGGAGTGCAGAGTGACTAGGGAGTGCAGAGTGACTAGGGAGTGCAGAGTGACTAGGGAGTGCTAGGGAGTGGAGAGTGACTGCAGAGTGCTAGGGAGTGCAGAGTGCTAGGGAGTGCTAGGGAGTGCAGAGTGACTGCAGAGAGCTAGGGAGTGCTAGCGACTGCAGAGTGACTGCTAGGGAGTACAGAATGCTAGGGAGTGCTAGGGAGTGCAGAGGTGCTAGGGAGTGCAGAGTGACTAGGGACTGCTAGGAAGTGCAAGGGAGTGCAGAGTGCAAGGGAGTGCAGAGTGCAAGGGAGTGCAGAGTGCAAGAGAGTGCGAGGGAGTACCTAGGGAGTGCAGAGTACCTAGGGAGTGCAGAGTGACTAGGGAGTGCTAGGGAGTGCAGAGTGCAAGGGAGTGCAGAGTGACTTGGGAGGGTTAGGGAGTGCTAGGGAGTGCAGAGTGACTAGGGAGTGCTATGGAGTGCTAGTGACTGCAGAGATTAAGCTAATGGCAATGTAAATGACAATGCCATTTATTTATCTGTTTTCAAAACCAACACATAAATACAAATTTTGTCATTTACAATGCCAATAGCTCTAACTTTTCCAAAGGCGAAACCATTGCATTGTAAATGCTTGTTATAAGATCTTCTGCAGTATTTGGATTCTGTTAATGCCCATTCTCCAAGATTAGGTGAGGTGCAAATTAGCTATCTTCAATATGCAGATGATATTGTTCTATTGAGTCCAACCCCTATAGGTCTACAAAGATTGGTAAACGATTTTGATGACTATATACTAATCAATGGCCTGGAACTGAATGTTAAAAAAACTAAAATCATGAAAAGTGATCCAGCAAAACTAAAGACTAATCCATAGAGGGCCAGAGTTGGGCCAATTGCAGTTGTAAAACCTATAGATACTTAAGGATTTTATTTGGTAATAGAGTTTCTTTCAAAAGTGAAGATCAAAGGGCAAAAACAGTAACCTTAATTCATGCTTTTAAATGTCTGCATAAATCACTGAATTGCCAATCATATGATCATCTCCTCAAAGTCGTGAGAGCAAAGACAACTATTATATATGGCTCACCTATCACCAAGGGGAGAGATGCGAAGCTATAGGATCTGTTAGTAATCAAGGCTTATAAAGCAACTTTCGGGATCACCAGGTCTTTGGGTCCAGCTGAAATAAGACTGGAGTTTGATCTCCAAAGACAGTGTATGGTGTCGCAAGGGGCATTTTTTAAATGCATGTACTCTATGTTTTCATCCTATCCTGCCTCCCTAGTAAACAATTGCTGGCTTCAAATAATTAAATCTATTCATACTGCTACCTGGAGATCCTATATTTTAACTTGTCTACATGAAACTGGCTAGCAGATTGGGCTCAACAAACTGATAATGCTCAATTATAAATTAATTCTAAAAAAAAGCAATCAAAGTTAATTCCTCCAATGCGGATAAAACTTCTTTAGCGACAAAAATGTTGTGGCGGGTGCTGAATACAGCACTGCCCGCCACAATGTTACATATACAGGATGCAACCGCCATGGTGGCGGTGGTATCGTAATTGGCGGTGCAGGACCGCTGCACCACTGGCGGCCGGTCCCAGCATCGCTAGGGTGGAGTCCGCCCGCCATCCTAATAGACCCCCAAGTCCTAATGTGTTTTATAGTTGACTAGCTCAATGATTTATAAGGTTAATTGAATTTTAATGTATAACAATAAATGTAACTACAAATTGTTAAGGATACTTGTGTGGCTATTTTAAATAGAAGCTCACAAATGGTTTTATAGTAATGGTATGGCATGTAACTACAGATTCGTCTTTTTATACAGGTGCTTATTATTTACAGTAATGTGATAATGTTTTTATGTACTGTCTTATTTTTTAGATGTTTTAATTGCAATGATTTGTGGTAATCAAGCAATAAAGAATTAATTCATTCACACACTTTTCCTGCTCTTTTAATTTTCTCCTGTGTGTATTTCTGAGCAAGAGTTGTCAGTCATGATGGATGAAATCATTAGAGTCGAGCCACATCTGTTTGGAACCCAAGTCCAAAATACTAATATCACTCAGAAAAGAGAAATTGTGGGATAGAATAATCTTCAAAATGAAGGCTATAGCTGGAATGACCTAAGGTTGAAGGTGCGTAACCTGGCTTTTAAGCAACACCTGAGGCCTCAAGGACTGGTGGTGGTCGTCCCAGCTTACCCATGCATTTTTTTCCCTGGGAGGAGAAGGTCTTGCCCATCCAGAGCCTGGTAAGTGACACTTTACAAACTCACATAAAACGTAAATCCCTTGTTTGCTCACAAACCAGCTCTTACCAATGTGATTCCCACATATTTCACTAACATCCAATCAGAAAAGTATCAGCATCAAAGATGTGAAATTGTCTGTGTGAATGTTTAGTGACACAAATAGGGTTTGCTGCATCAATCTCCACATCATGACACATGATGGAGTGATGTCTATAAGTGTTATATAAAATATAACATCCCCTGATAAATCGTATCTGCCCCAATGTAAAGGTATACGCCATACCAACAGCATAATTTCAACAGGTATGTCACACTAATCAGCTGGATAGTGTAGATAAGTTGGGTTAGAAATGACTACATCTACCATGATGCCCTGTCTCAGTTACCCAGAACAAGATAAAACAGTGTGTTTGCAGATTGTCACATATCTCACTAATAACAACTGTTCTTCAGTTCTCATGGAGTGAGCAATCTGCAGCCAATGCTCTCCTCACAGACATGACACTATACTGTTCTGGGCGTTGTCATGGTAACAGCAACTGAAACAATTGATGGCATGAGCGACCCCACAAAAAGTGTTTGCCCAACACAGAAAGCCATTAACCCAAATCAAAATAATTTAACTGTCAGGTAATCCTTTTGACTCTGCAATGCCCACATGATCACTAATGGCAAAGACATAACCAAGTTGTGTCATCTACTGTTTTGTACTCAGCTGGGCCTTGGAATGGTTACATTCACGTCACATCTGCATTGTGTTGGATAGAATGGTTTATAGATGTCATATATAGTTACTAATCTGACTGACTATAACTCAGGACATACTATGAGCTGCATATCAGAAGTACATGTGTATGGAATATGAAAATGTCTGCTTAACATGTGCATTACCACTGAAATATATCAACACATTAATCTCTACCTATTACTTTTTTCCTTCTAGGTTTTACTACCTGTGTCACAAGATTTTGAGTTAGGTATCACACTTCCAACAATAACAATGTTCTCCATTTTACAACAGGTCTATCGGCCAGAGCAAATGACCACAGCTCTGCCACCGAAGAGACCCACAATGAAACCCAGGAGCAAGCCAACAGTGATGAGGACAGTCCTGGATATATTGACGTGGATGACAAGGCTGGTCCACCTGGTCAGGGTGGGCACACGGCAACTGTGAGTGTCATTGGGCCCCCAACACTTCCCTCCCAGCTGCAACAACTCAGCCACCAGTAGCCCCCCAACCTGTGTACCTACCACAGTGTTTCCCATCATTTGCACCCCAGTCCTGACTGCTGATTGCGCTGCTACCATCCCTGCACTCACACCCAATCTAACATCAACCAACTCTTGGGAGCATACCATCAGTCCCAAGACAAGATGGATCAGATACTCATCGAAATCAGCAAGACAAAGAATGTGCAGAGGGACATACACACGGAGTTGGCAGCCAACAACACCAGTATGAGCTCCCTTATTTTGGTGGTGCTGGGCATTAGCACAACTCTGGCCAGGGCTTTTCCACCACCCTCCACATCTTCCTGTTCTGGCCCACAATGAGGTCCTTCAACATCTGCTGCAGCCACAGGAAAGGAGGCCCTGCCAGAGGAAGAACCAGCAGTAGACTCCCCAGGCCCTGCACCTGTGGAACCCCCTTCACTGGCAAGCCCGGACATCCACATAAATTTCCAGTCTGTTCGGATGGCAAGACCAATACCACCACCAGCAAGGAAAGTCAGACCTAATTTCCCCCAGTGACACACATTCACTTTGTGGTCTATTTCTGGACACATTGCCCTTTCTGATGGCAGTAGTATCTTGGGCATTGGACTCCCAAAAATTTGGCATCTGTTTATTTCTCCTTGTTCACTTAAATAAATGCACTAGTCTTAAACTCATTGACTGCTGTAATATGTTTCAAATCTAGAACACCATATAAGTACTCCCATCTGTACTTAACAATACCGCAATTTTTGCTTGTGTAAGAAAAGGATATTTTGCATGTACACAATGTTTAGATCCGGTTAACAACCATGTCTCAACAAAACATGCAAACTAATGTGTTCTCAAATATCATCTTTAATCCATCTGAAGTGAGGGAAGGGGGAGAAAATAAAAAAAATAAAATGGCCGGCCGGCCGCCACCTCTCTTCTGTCCTTTTCCTGGCTTCTGTTGGAATAGGGAGCAGGGTAGGCTCCCCTAAGCAAACCACAATGTGGCAAAGCAGCGTTTTGATTAGTCTGGATGCTGTGGTTTGGCGCCGAGATGGGAATGAAAGCCTGGGCATGTTCGCAACCCAGACTGTAGTGCAGCCTGTGAGGAGAACTTGCAAAGTGCCTCAGAGGGCCGGCCAAACATTCATGCGCACTTAGGAGGGTGCTACCATTCCTCCCCCTGTGCAGCCTAGCCCCGCCCCCCAAAACTGCCAGAGTACAGAAAAATAAAATGATAATAACATCTCTTTATTATCATTTTATTTTTCCTTTTTGCCGTGCTGAAAGGCAGTGGGGCGACGCTCTTCCGCCTTAGCAGAGGAGCTGCCCCTGGTGCAAACCATAATTTCAGTACACTGTTACACTATCTGGTGGAATGTCACCACCAGCTACATACACGTTACCCAAAATGAGGCTCCACCTATCCAGACAAAGAAATCTGGCATTCAGGAGCCAAAAAGATCTCTCCACTGGCCGCCATGTTTTTTTATAGGCATCATTGAAGTAGACTTCCCTTGGCGTTGTTGGATTCCTCAGCAGTGTCAACAACCATGGTTGGTTGGGATTGGCAGAGTCAACCTAGATGGAAGTCAGACATTAGTGCAACAATGAGTCACATAGCTTGAGATTATACTACTTGACATTCCCCTTACAGAGTTAGGACAGTTGATACTTACCAACAAGCCAGGCCCTCTCTGGTAGGAGTTGTGACATCAGCTGGGGTATGGTGCTGTTCCGCAGTGCAAAGGAATCAAGGGCAGATCCTGGGAACAGCACACAGACGTTTGAGATGTACATATCCACTAGGCAGACAACTTGCTCGTTGATTGAGTGGAAGTGATTCTTCCTATTACGGTAAGTTATTTCCCTGTCGTGTGGTGGTATCAAAGCTATATAGGTGCCATCAGTGTCATGTGACCAAATCCATAAATCTCTGCCTTTACATTTGCCAAATCCTCATGTCTTGGGAACTGGATGCAGCTGCCAATGTGTCGCATCAAAGAAGAAATGTCTTCTCCTAGCACACCACTGAACATTGGTTGTAACATACCACCAGATATTGCCACTGTGTACTGGAATGAACTGGTGGCAGAAAAATGCAGTCTGCCAGTAGGTTCACTATTGACCTTTGTGATTGGGATATGTTGGTAATATGCTGGACAAGGGATATCTATATATTCAGCCTGCAGAAAGCAAGTAATGACAATGAGCTGGCTGTAGCCATTTAGAAGCATGTCCCAGGCTGGGGCAGGGTGTCTGTGGCAATACAACTGATGCCAAGAGCTGGTTCCCAGTAGTTATGTTTTTTAATGTGTGATGACAAATTGAGGTTTGCCCACCCCAACACTACCCCTGCTTGTCCCCACATGGACACACGTTTACATGTAGAGTGAGGTAGCCCCTTGACCTGATACTCCTGTCCAGTGCAGATGGTCTTCAAAGTGTGTAATTTCACAAACACAGGCTCATTACTACCAGTGATCTTTTAGCAATATGCAGCAATTGATGCTTGCACTGTACAGGCCAAATGTCATACACTCACACTCCAGATCATTGCTTATTTAAGAGAAGGTGTTGGTTAGGTGACTCAGCAGCTATATCGTACATTCAACCAAGCCAGGGAGGACTTACGATTGTATGTTAATGGCATCACTGTGACAAGCTCATATATTACAAAAGGAAGGTGTCCTGTGAGGCTGTTACATGGCACATATACTAAAAAAGCTGTAGTACTGTGTAGCATCAAGGAATATACATGTCCACACCACCCCAGTGAGCATCCTCACACTGTAGCACATGGCAGGTCAATCATAGTGGGATAAGTGAAAGTCTGTGGACCATACCCTGATACCAGTCTCTATGGACTGTAGGCCTAACATCAATATGCCTGCCTTTACGGATGGGTGTCAAATTTTGCCTAAAGTTGTGCAGCCTTGTAAAGGCAACATGGTTTTTTGCCAGGTTTCCTTGTAGCTCACATCACAGTCTATGTAGCGCGCCCCTGGGGTACTTCATGTGAGTGGGGTACATTTGTGATTTAGGGACATAAACAGGTATTCAGCAGATTATTACAGAAGTGTCTATTGGGATGTTTGTATATCTCAGCATGTGTAATATACAGATATGTGCGCTCTATTGGTTTCAGCTTGTGGCAGATGTAATACACGTGTGTGACATCAAAACTGGTGTACATTAACTTTCAGTTACAAAATGTTTGCTTCCTCTCTTGTATCTGTGCAGGTTAACACCCATCAGGAGTGTGAAATCTAGAAGGTAATTGCAAATAATGTGCGGAACCTGAGGGTCTACAGGCGATGTAGAGACCATTGCCACAAGAGGTGGGAGGACCTGAAACGCCGAACCCGGAAGACCGTGGAGGCTATGCAGGGGCTGTCCTCCCAACGTGTGCGGAGCGCACGCTTCACCTTGACCCCCCTAATGGCCCGCATACTTGTGATGGTCTATCCCGGGGTTGATGGGCAGTTGAGGGCCCAACAGCATCGACAAGGGTGTAAGTCATGACCAGGGTTGTACAAGCGTTCTTAAAATATTTTTCAACTCACAATTATGAATGTCACCATCTGAACTGAGGCAGACACAAATTCAAATGCACAAGAGGAGTACACAAATGTGTAGGACTGGTGGTAGGTGAATAATGATGTCCTTTGCCTATTGTCTGTATCAACCTGCTACCCAGCAGTGACCAGTCACCTATCCATGAATCTGACATGGGCTATCACATGGTTGACTCAAATGATGATTCATCTCATGTGGTTAATAATCCGGCTGACCTTTGCTCCAAAAAGGATAATTGTCTACATTGTGGAATGGGTGATGCATGTGATGGTAGGCATATCATACTTGACATAGTATGACGTTCACCTTTGATGCAGTGACTGGACAGCACTTCCTATTGGTAAGTTGGGTCTGCACGATAAAACAAATGTTCCTAAATCACTGGTGCAATCAGTAATAGTGCCTACAGTTGTCCTGTGAACCTGTTCCTGTACTTGTGTAATCATCAATCCTGTGTTGTAAATGATGTAATTGCATTCTTAGGTTGATGTTTAAGTCAATCAGACATATGTGTGTGTAGGCCACTGAGAATATTTTGAGTTAATTATTTTACTTAAACAGTCAATGACGGCCAACACGGGAGGCAAGATGGCCGCCGGCAGTCCGTAGGGGACAGCAGCCTCGATCCACTCTCCTTGTGCCGACCTGAATTGAACGGTAAAACAGTTGACTAGTAACTGACTTAGATCAGGATCAGGATGGAGAGTAACTTGATGTCTTGTGCTACAATAACATCGGGAGCACGACAATGATGATTGAGGGCTTGTACATTTCAGCGATTCCCCATGTGCGGCTGCATACAGAGGGGCACCTGGCGAGAAAACAGAGCAGTCTTTGGGAAACAACAGCGTCTATAATAAAGGAGGCGGTTGCACATCTCCTTGTGAGTTGGGAGGCTGCCAGACGGGTCATGGCCCCAAAGGTGCAGAGGCTACTGAGAGAGCAGAATGATCGCAGACAGAGGGAGGAAGAGCCTGGAACTCAAAGTGAACCAGATACCCCTACAGCGAACCTAAGGGCAAAGGCTCGTCATAGAGCTCAGGCGCGGAGAGAGGCTGCGAAAAAGCGCGAGTTAGAACGCTTCACGGCAAACGAGAAAAGAAGAGAGGACCACCGCAGTGACTTACATGTGGACCCTGCTGTTGAATCCGTGAGGGAAGCGATACTCCGACAGCCCTTGATTTTTGAGTCATTTTCACCCCGCTTGGAGCAAGCGCTACCAGCGCTGGCGGACAGATCTGCAGATGCAACCGAGCTGGGAGCTGAAAAGTTCGAGACGATCAAGATTTCGGACCCGATGGCACAGCTCAATTTGCAGGACTATGGAGGGCTGTCTGTGGCGGGGGAAGCGGAGACCGTGGAGATTGCAGATGCTGCGGTGGACCCGGCTCCGGCTCCTGAGACTACGCTGCATGACCAAGCTAATGTGTTGACGGGAGTGGCGGGAGATGATGCAGCGGAGCCAGCGGGAACTGCGATGTCGGTAGAGACCGAGGAGATTTTGGAACACTCTGATCTCGCCGAAGTTACAGATCAGGTGATTGGACCTTCTTTTATGGGTGGAGCGGGTGGAAATATTATCGAAGGCGGGGCTAATGACGCCACCGGCGCTAAGCAGAAGTTGAAGCCGACCAGCCCGCAGCAGGTTGTGGAAGCACAATTTAATGTGCAATCGGTAGCGGAATTGAGTATACAACCAGCAAGGCAACCACACGATGCGCAGGAAGTGATAGATTGCTTGCTTAAAGAAGGGGGAACAGACTTACTTTTGAAAATGAACAATCCCAACTTATCATTGCCACAATCTCAACCTCTACCTCAACCTCAACCTTTTTCTGACTATGTGGCGTGCCAACGAGGCGAGGTGCAACGGGCACGTTCGGTTACAGGGCTATCTGAAGTAACTATGCACTCTAAACAACTAACTGAACAACTAACTGAACAAGCAGATTTGATAGAAGAGGGAAGTGAGACACCCTCTAGACGATCAGAGACAGAAGTAGAACTCATACACGAAAGCAATAATGGAACTGTTTATAATGATCAGCAAGGAAAAACATCAATACAGCAAGGGGGGAGCACCTGCATTTCTCCAAATATATTGACCGAGACAAACATAGTCAAAATGGCAGTGGCAAAACCTATAACCAACCCAAGCAGTGGTGCCATCCCTAAGGTAAAAATTAAAGCAAACCCTCCCAGATTGGTTGGCCCCTCAGGGTCTCTCAGATCAAACGACCTCGTATCACAAGATCGTAGAAAACTTGAAAAAGAGGGGGACAGCAATATTAGACAACTCTCTGCTCAAGGACAACATAGGGATGAGTGTACCCTAACATGTAACAACGATAAAGAAGGAGCGGAATTTACTGAAACGGATGTGAATTCCACCTCATCTCGAGACCACTATTCATCAAGCAGCTCTCAGGAATCAGGCGATTACTCCTCGGCATCAGAGTTGGAGCAGAAAAGAGCTATCAAAAATTATAAACACAGGGGGAGGTCTCACTCAAGAGCTAGTAGACAACCGGCTATGACACAGACTATGTATACATCGATGAATGTGTGATACATACCGAAATCCATTACTCATACTTCTATGTGAAAGTCTAAATGGTGAAGCTATGATCGTCATGATAGGTAATCTTTCACTAATATGTCAATTTCTGAATTTACAAGGCATTACTCTAGGATTAATCAGTAATGTGGGGTGCAAATGTTCATGTTTGTAGGTACATTCAATGAGTGGTCAAATACATCAGGGAGTACTATGCAGGTTCGAATGGAGATTATGCTAAAATCTTCACTAAGTATTCCAAGCCAAAATGTGCTTATCAATACAAATGGATACTGTAATATGCTAACATCCTGGGAACAAACTTTCACTACATGTTGATATCACAGATAGTCACTGTGACATATGAGCCTTGAATTGTAAATTGTGTTTTGCAAATGGTAAATATGAATTGAGTGGCCGGACAGTCAAAAACTGGAATGGGGACGCCCGTCATTCATCTGCAGCACCAGTCGGGTTGAGAGGGGAGGCCAGGACTCAGTGCCCCAGAGTTCCCCGCACCGCGTCAGCAGCCGCGCCAGGAGGCGCCAATTACAAAAGCTTGAGCGGGCTCCCGCAGCGCCGGACGCCCGTCATTCATCTGCAGCACCAGTCGGGTTGAGAGGGGAGGCCAGGACCCAGTGCCCCAGAGTGCCCCAGAGTGCCCCGCACCGAGTCAGCAGCCGCGCCAGGAGGCGCCAATTACAAAAGCTTTAGCGGGCTCCCGCAGCGCGGGACACCCGTCATTCATCTGCAGCACCAGTATGGTTGAGAGGGGAGGCCAGGACCTAGTGCCCCAGAGTGCTCTGCACCATGTCAGCAGCCACGCCAGAAGGCGCCAATTACAAAAGCTTGAGCGGGCTCCCGCAGCGCGGGGCGCCCGTCATTCATCTGCAGTACCAGTCGGGTTGAGAGAGGAGGCCAGGACTCAGTGCCCTAGATTGCCCGCACAGCGTCAGCAGCCGCGCCAGGAGGCGCCAATTACAAAAGCTTGAGCGGGCTCCCGCAGTGCGGGACGCGCGCAGGCAGCGCTTGGGCGAAGCCCGGGCTAAGGGCGCGCCCGTACTTGCCCGTCACAACCCGGGGAAGGCTGGGCTGGGCCACCACCCTTTCATCCACCAGAGGACCATCTTGTGCCCGCCAGAAGATCATAAGGTACTGTGCTCCACTACTACATCTCGCTTCTGTGGCCATTGCGCTCCATCTCCTCACGGGACACTTGATTCGGATAGCCATTTAACTTCCCTCATGGCGGTCTGTGTAGTTTAGGAGAGCTACAGAACTATGTTTTGCGACCTGTAATCACTTCATCTTGGTTGTAGTATGGGCAAAAGGAAGGCAATGGAGGGGTTGTCTGCAAGCAGTGGTTCGCAGGTGGGGGTAGGGCCTGGAAAGAGAGTCAAAAAGTTAAACAAACGGGCTCAAAACAATTGTGTAATGGACAGGATTGATACCCTTATTGTTGAGTGTGGAGATATCTTGAGTACTGGTCGCCTGTACTAACTAGTAATGCCCAATCACCAGTCCACAGCCCTACCTCACGAGATAAGCCCACTATTCCCTCGATGTTTAGTAGACAGCCGACGGGTAAAATAACTAAACATACTAATGTAACACTGCATCCACCCAAGGGGGTACAAATAACAGAATCCCAGAGCAAAATTAGTTCCTCCCCCTGCATAAATCCACCATTTATAACCAGCCCACCTGCAACTTGTCTGACATTTCGGAGACTTCTGAGCCCAGGTCTACTGCAATATTGTTAGGACTCGAAAGAGCAAGCGTTAAGGAGGCGGATAGCTCTTCGCAGGGGCTACACCAGCTTGTTGTCTCGCTTAGACAAGACATAGGGGATTTGAGAGCAAAGATTAATGAATTAGTTGACACGATCAACACCTTGACATCCTGCCAAATTGCCAATAATCAGGTCACATACTCTATGAGAGAAGAATGTATTCATGCACAGCGACCTCTACCCACTGTATAGGACCAAAGTACCTAAACAGGCGGACACCCACCTGCACTTGCGGTTACAAAGAATGATACAGATACCTCCCCTCCCATATAATAGACAGCACTGGCCCTTAAATTCACGCCCCCAGAATCCAGTCTCACAGCAAACTCCTGTAACTCGCACTGCACTTAATAATGCATCAGCACCAATAAACAAAATGACCTCTAATATATCAAGAGGGAACTACCTCCCATTATCTCCGCATCTAGAAGGGGACAAAGTTTATATGGTGAATGTTCCCAAATTAGATATTGCAGTAGGTCAGGAAAGTAAGGAGTCTCTAATAAACAAGTCAATACACTGGATTCGTTATGTTAGGGTTTGTTGTTCACTCATCAGGAAGGATATTGTTAGGGCAAGGAGGCACACGGTACGTACGGTTCGCACCTGTTCCCCCGATTCATCTCTTATACAGCTTAGGAGGACTCCACTACCATCACCCCCAAGAAGAATAAATGATAGACATCAGATAGGAATGGCAAGAGGCTCCTCATCTCTGTAAGCCAATGATTGACTACCAATTGGGATTTGCACAGTGCAGCAACAACAGACACCCCTGCCATCTATATATTTAATTCATCCAAACGACCCAAACCCGCAACAGACACCATTCACAGCCCTAACCTATGACATGACGACTAATCTCCAGCTGAAAATGATATCATGGAACCTGGCTGGCCTTAGTACCAAGTTATCATTACCCCATTGAATGACCTGGTGGGGGGTTATGATATTTGTGCATTTCAAGAAACATGGAGTGTGGTGCCTTTGCATACATCGGGTTATAGCTGTTTTTGCATACCTGCTAGCATTAAAGTGAGGGGTCGTCCTTTGGGTGGGTTGATTGCATGGGTTAGCATTGTTCTTAACTGTACTACACTCATTTGCCAAACCCTGAGCCCTGATGTCATGAAACTTACCATCAAGAACAAAAGGGGGGGCTTGTGCTGGATTTATTTAATGTTTATATAAGGTGGGTAAGAGGGGGTAAAGCCTCACCTGCCCTTGCGGTACTTAAACAGGGATTATCAGATTGTTTGCCCCATTCCAGATATATAGTCGCTGGTGATTTTAATACCACCTTCGAGCCCCATTGCGTAGAGGATATAGCCGTGATAGAGGAGGTTGGGGTGTACCACCTCTGCCTATTCCCCCAGTAAAACGATGGTCCCAGGCGGCTATCCAATTGTATGCGCTTACTCTGGAATACGGTTTAAGGGCGGTGAATGGCAGGACCAGATCTGATGCCCAAGGCGCATCTACATATAATAGGGTTACTAGTCCCTCTCGAATTGACTACATATTAGGATGTTAGGCTATGGGGCTTTGTTCTAGATATGAAGGTGGGCAACACAACCAATAGCGATATTAATCCTCTTTGCATGTCACTGAGGTCCAATTGGACACCAACTTGCCCAACACCATCCAACCATACTCACTTTGTGACTAAAGAGGTGACACCTTCAAACTCCAGAAGAGCCCTGATATGGCAAAAGGTTGCTTTGGACGAAGAAAAAATGGAGGCCATCAAGCGAGTTCTTTGCGAAAGCATAAACGAGTTAAGAGAGGGAATAGTAGTAGGGCCAAACCTTGCTCTTAGTGTACATTCTCGTACCATTGAACAAATTAGCATTTACTTCCAAGCCCCGAATAGGCCTACTAAACCCGTTGCCCAAATCGAAAAAGTCAGACAATGGTTCACAAAGGAGTGCAGACTCAAACAAAAGGCCCTGATAATTGCGATTAAAAGCAAGAAGTGCCCAGCAATTAAAGTCGCAAGGCAGGAATATAGAAAGGCCCAGCATCAAGCGAAGATAGATTGGGAGGAAAGCCGATGGGTTGACCTTAAAAATGCTAGTCTAGCAAGAGATACCAATCGCTTTTGGTTATTGGTCAGACAGGCAAATATGGGTGAGTTAGAACAAATCCCCACTCACATAACATCTCAGGCCTGGTATGACCATTTCCGTAATCTATACTCTGAGCCTAACAGCCCAAATCCCAAAGCTCAATATGTTCGACCCACACTAACTTCGGAAGAGGGTGTCTGTGATCTATTTACATTAAAAGAAGTAGAGTCAGCTATAAGTAAGATAGTACCCGCAAAAGCCCCAGGACCTGACGGTTTACCCGGGGACTTATTCCTTGCTGACCGGGACAAATGGGCTGACTATGTTCTCCTCCTTATCAACTCCATAGCTCAAGGATGCCTGGTCTCAGACTCATGGAAGGGAGCTGAGGTAGTCCCACTCTACAAAAAGGGGGCCAGAGAAGACCCTTCCAACTATAGACCAATCAGCCCTATAGACACAATGCAGAAGCTTTCTGGTAGGGTCATATTGGTAAGGATCCAACTGTGGGCTGAGGAAGAAGCCATACTTTCACAATACCAGGGGGGCTTTCGGACTAATATAGGAACGGTGGACCAGGTCTTTAGGCTTCTTACGATCTATTGGAAAGCGGTGGCACTTGGTAGGGGCAGCCTCTATGTCGCCTTCATTGATCTGAAGACTGCCTTCGACTTGGTTCACAGAGATAAGCTATGGCTTGTATTGGAAGGCATGGGCATCCCTCCCTTGATCCTTGAACTTCTCATAAGGCTCCACAAGGGTAACTATGTGCAGATTAGGTGGGGGACCCAGGGACAGATTACTTGTAGAATCCCAGTAATCAGGGGAGTACGCCAGGGTTGTGTGATGGCACCCACCCTGTTCTCATTATATGTGAACGGGGTGGTTAAATTTCTGCAAGAAACACCAGCAGATGCCCCGACCCTGGCAGGCAATAAGGTGCCAACTCTCCTGTTTGCTGACGATACACTTCTGATCTGGAAGACCCTGGCAGGCCTCAAGAAGCTTCTGAACAGGTTCCAGCTTTTCTGTAGTACATGGGGACTAGTCATAAATACTTCCAAAACTAAGTTCATGACTCCCAATCCCCATAAATCTTTTAAGTGTAACATCACTTTAGATGGAATCTGTCTCGAGAGAGTTAAGACCTTTGATTACCTTGGGATACGCCTCTCAGATAAAAGCCAGTGGAAATTTCAATTTGATAAAAAGCTTGTGAACCACAAGCGCACGGCTGGAGTGATAAGTAAAGAACATCGTATGTCACATAGTAGACCTATCGCTCCAGCCCTCGTTGTGTATGAAGCTAAGGCAGTCAGCGTGATCCTTTATGGTGCCGAACTATGGGGCTTTAATAATCTTGACGAACTTGGCAGATCATAAAATACGTTTTTCAGGAACCTACTTATGTTACCACAGGGAACACCCTTAACCCCCTTGCTACTCCGGCAGGCGTCAGATCTGGCCAAACTTCACCCCCTGCTCTACTGGGCACGCCTTAGGCGTACCCCAGAACTTCTTAACTACGCCGAAGCTTTTGCCGAGGTAATGAGATTGGACACTGAGAAAAACATAGAATGGATTTCAAATGTTACGGCACTGCTGTTAACCCGGGGTCTCAAAGAGTCTTGGGATTCCCAATCCCCCCCGACAAAAGCTGAGCTGAAACGTATCTACTGGGATTGGATAGGTGTCAGAGATCTCAGCAATCCAAATCTAGGAAGGCTCACAGAGGAGTTTTTTCATCATAAACCATCTAGAGCCTTTGAACTTTATCTAGATCTGATTAAAATCTCAAGAGACGAGGAGGAGCTTCGCGCGCACCCAAGATGGTCGCGTGAGCACAGGGCTCCCGGACCCTCGCCACCTCCATCGACTATCCTGTACTTTATCCTGGTTCAGACGACGGGTGTTTATTGGCACGGTTCTACTGCTCATTTATTTGTTTCAGCGAACTTTTTTGGACTTCGGGGTCCAGAGCTACAGACTGTCGCAGTTTTCTGGCCTGCTCCATGGTGACGCCCCGCGCTATCTTGTCTCGCTTGCCGTCCAGTAAGTGAACAACAACGGACTGCCAGACTTGCGTGGGCTGGCGACCGGTTTCGGTTTCGATTCCTGTACGGTGCTCAACCTGACTTTGTCGGCTCAGTGGACGGCCGGACGCTCCCACACCCTTGGTCTCTCCGCTCCTACTGCCGATCTGTAGCGGCTTCCAGGACTGAGACTGGCACCACCTTCGCCCTTTTGGTCCTACATTTGCCACCGCAGTCACCATTTTTACCCGTCAACAGGCGACCCGTACGGGTCCAGGATCCAAGATGGCCACCAAGCCTGAGGGTGGGAAGCGCGGGCCTAAACCGGGCGTTGGAGGGAGTGCCCTGCAAACGAACATTATGGACCGGTACACTCTAGCTAAGGGATTGCCGGGAGCCGCAGCTAAACCCTCGACGACAATGCCGGAGGACTCATCGATTGAGGACGAGCCCTCGCTGCGAGATCTCATGGGCGCCATCACCGGTATGAAGGCCTCATTGGGGCAACAATATGAGGCCTTGACTCTCAAGCTGGATACGGTGTCGATTGATGTCAATTTGATCAGGGCGGACTTGGCGAAGACGAATGAAAAGGTCAAATCCCTGGATCTTAAGACCTCTAGCCTAGTCACCGACGTCTCTGACTTGCAAGCTGAAGTCGGGAATCTGAGGAAGGCCAATGATTATTACTCTGGGCGCCTAGAGGACTATGAAAGTCGTGCCAGGCGCAATAACATCCGCCTGATTGGGGTCCCGGAATCATCGACTGCTACCTCGACGGACCTATTGCTGGAAGACCTGGTGCTGAATCACCTGGCGCCCAAGGGTCTCAGCAAGTTTTTCGCTGTCGAACGTGCACATAGGATCCCCGGCGGCACACCTAAATCGGGTGCTAACCCTCGACCCATCATTGCGAGGATCTTTCATTTCCGGGACAGAGACGCTATCCTGCAGGCCTCGCGGCAGTCTGGTCCCATTGCCTTTGAGAACTCTACTGTCAGCTTCTATCCGGACTTTACACAACAGGTCCAGAAACAGAGGCTGGGGTTTCAAGGGGTCAAGAAGAGACTCCGGGAAAGGTCTATGAAGTATGCCATGCTCTTTCCGGCCCGTTTGCGAGTGGTACATAGAGATCGTACTTTTTTCTTCGACCATCCTGGGGTTGTGAGTGACTGGCTCGACACGCTGCCTACGGATCCTGAACCTTTTGAGGACTCTGGCAGGTAGGATCGGGCGGAGGGTGGCCCGACGGAGCAAGAGTAACTGTTGACTTTGACCCCGTACCCTTCCCGTTGGCTTTGAACTGTGCTATGCTGTGTTCTTAATGTTTGCAAGTCACAGTCTTTTTGGGGGTGGGTGGGGGGTGAACGGGTCCTTTCTCCTCCTGGGTCTTCTTTTCGTAGATTAGTTGGGTGGTTGGGCGACAGGCACACTGCGAGTTTATGGGGCTCTTTGGTCTTCAGCAGGGGTGCGGGGTGGGGGGTATAGTTGTTTTGATTTTGTTGGGGGAACTGGGTTGTTTGTTTGACTTTTATTGTTACTTGCAAGGCGAGGGAAAGGCGCACTCCTGTTTTTTGCAGTTGCTCTGGGTGTGGGGCAGGGGAGGGGCTGAACATGGGGATGGGGGTAGGGGACTTCGGTTATTGTGTTGGAACGTAAACGGGTTGGGGGATGGGATTAAGAGGAGGGTGGTGTTGCAATTGCTGCAACGTTTGACTCCAGATGTTGTTTTACTGCAGGAGACTCATTTGCTCGGCAACAAGTGCCACGCTTTGAATAGGCGGGGTTATCGCCTTGTGGCGCACTCGGGTTTCACGTCGGGCTCTAGGGGGGCGGGCATTCTGGTTCGGACCTCCCTCCCCTTGGCCATTGATGATGTCATATTGGATGATAAGGGACGATACGCCGCCATTGTGGGGCGCTGGGAGGGGAAGGTTCTTATTCTGATTTCCGTGTACGTGCCCCCGGGCCTCCAGGCCACCACATTTGCTGATCTGAGTGGACTTATCCTGGGTCTCCCCGAGGGTTTGCTTTTGGTGGGGGGTGACTTTAATGCGGTGGTCTCGGGGATGCATGATCGTCACCCTCCCAGGGAACTGCCGAAGGCCCAGACTTGGTTGAGTGACTTCCTGGAGACGCTGGGGCTCACTGATTGCTGGCGGTTGCTTCACCCGGGACAGTTGCAATATACCTATCATTCTGGTGCTCATGGTAGTCTCTCGAGGTTAGATCACCTATTACTGCCCTCGGCCCATGCATCCCTCATACGGGAAGTTAAACATCTGGCACGGGGTATCTCGGACCATTCTCCACTTTGGCTGGTGGTTGATGCACGGCAGAGTTCGGCGGGCCGAGTGGCTCCGATCAACCCCTGGTATTTGAAGGACCCCAGGGTCAGGGATGAGCTGGTTAAAGCACATGATTGTTACTTTGAGGAAAATGTGGGCTCTGTGTCCTCCCCTAGTTTACTTTGGGAAGCTTACAAGACGGTCATTCGTGGCCAGGCCCTCTCATTGATTGGTAGCGTGAAGTTGGCCAACCGTGCTGAGATGGTTCGACTTGAGGGGGAGGTCACGGCCCTGGAGGAGAGCTTGGAATCACCGCTGAGGGGTTACATCTACTGGAGTTGAAACAACATGAATACAGGGCTCTGGTCACTGAAGCTGCCAAGGAAATGGGGAGGGAACAGCAGGGACGCCTGTATGATGTGGGTGATAAGGCTGGGAAACTGCTTGCTTGGTTGGACAAGAGGGAGAATGCAAGTCGTGTCGTCCCTGTGATTGTTGCGGAGAATGGTGAGTGTTGTACAGACCCTGTTGATATTGTTGCATGCTTTGCCGATTATTTCCGCGAGGTGTACACCCAGGTGTCTGATCGATCGGAGCAGGACTCCCGCCTGTTATTGCGTGATATTGCACTTCGCCGATTGTCTGACATTGATAGAGATGCTCTGGATGCTCCGCCTACTGTGGACGAGATTGCCGCTGCTGTCCGTTCGGTCCGATCTGGCAAGGCCTCGGGCCCTAATGGGCTCCCCATTGAGCTATATAAACTGCGCCCGGATTCGCTAGCTCCTCATCTGCGCTCTATGTTTCTTGAGTCTTTGGAGGTGGGGTCTCTCCCGCCTGACCAGAGACTGGCCACTATTGTTGTCATCCACAAGGATGGTAAGCCTCGGGATCGCTGCGCCTCTTTTAGACCCATTTCATTGATTAATGCGGAACCTAAAATCTTGGCCAAGCTGCTGGCGACACGTTTGGCGACCGTTATTGGGGACCTGGTTCACCCGGATCAATCCGGCTTTATACCGCATCGTAATACGGCGCTTAACCTCCGACGGTTGCATGGCGTCCTGGCACGGGCCGAGACGCTGCGTGAGCCCGCCGTCTTGGCGTCCTTGGACGCTACGATGGCGTTTGATACAATAGAATGGCCGTATTTGTGGGCGGTTCTTGCTAAGTTTGGTTTCGGTTCGGAATTCGTTCGGTGGGTCAAATTGCTTTACGCCGGTCCCATGGCTCAGGTGGTGGTCAATGGTCGGGTCTCTGCGCCCTTTGCACTGAGCAGAGGGACGCGACAGGGCTGTCCCCTGTCCCCCTTGTTGTTTGCTCTTGCCTTGGAACCGCTGGCGGCCTGGTTGCGGTGGGAACCGTCCCTGAAGGGCATTAGATGGAATTCGGAGTTTGAGGACCGTGTATCTCTCTACGCTGATGATATTCTGCTTTATCTTACATCACCCCGTAAATCCCTCATTGTGTTGTTTGATGTCTTAACATCCTTCCGCAAAAACTCGGGTCTTGTCATCAACTGGTCGAAGTCCTGTGTATACGTCCTGTCGGGTGCCGCCCCCCTTCTGCCCAGTGGTTGTCCTATCGCGATTGTGGAAGACGGATTTAAATATCTAGGCATCTTTATCACGCTGAGCCCTGCACTCCGGTTCGACCGTAATTTACTGCCCCCTCTTCAGCGCCTTCGGGCGGATGTGGTCGCCTGGGAGAAACTTCCTCTTTCTCCCCTGGGTAGAGCGGCATTGTTTAAGATGATGTCACTGCCCCGCTTCCTCTACGCATTGCAAAACACACTTGACGTTGTCCCGGCTACATATTTCCGTGAGGTTGAGAGTTTACAGAGACGACTGGTGTGGGGGGGTAGGCCCCGGATCGCCATTGCTAAATTGTCGCTCCCGTGGTACGACGGTGGAATTGCTTTGCCTGATATCCGTCGCTATTATTGGGCGTCTCAACTGGGGGCAATAAATCATTGCATGTATGGCCCTTTGCCAAATCCGGCCTTTGAGATGGACAAGTGGTTGTTACCGGGGGGCGACTACAATAGAGCCCTCTACTCGAAACTCACCCCTCGCAACGTGACGGGCCCCACCAGGGCGGCCGTCCAGGTGTGGCGACATGCTTCCATGGCGCTTGGGTGGACTAATAAATTGACTCGCGCCACCCCCCTGTACGCGTCTGATAGACTTGGCTCACTTTGGCAGTCCCGGGGGTTTGATAGGTGGGACTTGATTGGTATCAGCAGGATTGATGATGTTTGGACCAAGGGGAGAGTGAAGACGTTTCAGGAATTGAAAACCGAGTACGCTTTGGACGATCGCGAAATTTTTCGTTATGCACAGGTCCGACACGCGGTGCTCTCGGTCTTCCCTTCGGGTGAGGAGATTCCGGAGTCGTCCCCGCTTGAGGACAGGGTATTGGACGGACATGTTCCTGACAGTACGATTTCGCTTATCTATGAAAAATTAATCAACTCCAGATCTGATCTCCTGTTTCGCCTTAGAGAGGTCTGGACTGGTGATGGGCTGGAGTTGGACGATGAGGACTGGCAGGCGGCGATCTCTTCCCCTAAAGAGGTAGCCATCCAGGCGCATCTTAGATTTGTGCAACTTAAAATCCTGCATAGAGTGTATGTAACTGGTCCCCGTTTGGTACACATGGGCTTTTCTGTGGATGGTTTGTGTCGGCGTGGCTGCGGTCTTCTGGGCACCTTTTTGCATATCATCTGGGAGTGCCCTGAGATAGTGCGATTCTGGACCCGTGTGCATGAGGTGATGAGTGAGGTTACCGGGGTGCAACCGATGCCGGAAGCAAGGAGATGCCTGTTGAACGTATGGGAACCGAATGATTACTCCGTGTCGCAGCTTCGGTGGGTGACCTTGGGCAACATGATTGCCAAAAGAGACATTGCGCAATTGTGGGGCGCTCAGGGCCCGCCTGGAATTCGGAAATGGAAACAAAACATGGACTGGTGCATGTTTAGAGAAAAAACTGTATATGTTTCTCGAGGTACCCCCCGAAAATGGGGGAAGATATGGACTCAGTGGAACACTTACCGTGGCGATATATGTGCCCCTCCTCTTCCTGACCCAGATGTTGCACCTACGTCCCCGTAGCCCGAGGGTTCCTCCACATACTACTGTAAACTGTTTGCAATTTGTTTCTTCTGCCCCCCCCCCTGTGAGACTCTTTCCCGATAGACCATACGCTCATTGGATTGTTCTTCCCGCTCCAACACCATGTACTGCAATGTTGTGTATATTGATGTCTCTTTTTCTTCACTCCTTGCAAGTTGTTTGTGTTTGTGTTATATAATCAATAAAAAGTTTTCAAAAAAAAAAATCTCAAGAGACAGGACCCTATATATCCAATTTAGACTTGGCACAATTCCAGTTGCCGACTTCACTAAGAAGTGGCGCCCTCTTAACCAGACCACCATAGAAGGTCCGTCTTGTGGGAATTCCAAAGAGAGTATTGCACACTTTATGTTTGTCTGTCTTGCTTATGCCGCCACTTGGTCCTGTTGGCTTGAACCAATCTGCAAACAGCTAGGTACCACTGACCATCGAGATGCCCTTCATATACTTAGACTTGACCCAAGAACTTTATATGTTTGTGCCGTTGCCAAGTACTTGGGTCGAGCCTTGCTAATCAGGCGCCGGGCTATAGTAAGGGCCATCAAAACCACGGTAAAGTTGAGGCTTCTAATGCCACTGTTTGATCTAGATAATGAATTTCTCATACCGTAAATCCAATTGCCTCTGTGTTTTAAACAGTTTTTTAACTAAATTGCTTATTTACAACATTGTCAAAAGCTTTTTTATTGAATCAAGAAGTACTTTGTTGTATCCTTTTATTCACTTGATTAACTATATTTTAAAAGCTGTACATTTTAATGAACAAAATAGAATTCTTGTGCCTGCTTTTATTTGCTAATGAATTAACTTTTATATTGAAATGTTTTATTGCGTTTATGATATTTATATCGAAATAAAGCTTGACTGACTTGACTGACTTGGAATGGGGTTGTCCTTAGGGCAATGTGACAACTTATGCTGTGGGCATTTGTTCACTAATCACCCAAATATTTGGCCATACATGTGTGCACTCTTATGTTTCAGTGCTACATATGAAACATTACCAAACTACTTCAGAACATCTTACTTTGGACTAATGTGACAGTGGATACACGAGGACTGTAGATATTTGATGTTCCAATAGTGTGACTTTATTTGTTTCATATTACCTAATGCCTCCTGCTGTACATAGTGCTGCAACTTAGCTGTACAACTTTTCAGGCTGTACATCAGGATGTGTCATTAGATATGTGCACATTTCGTGAATTCAGGGCCTTGTGTGGAGACTGGCCATAAGAGTGTTTTGTCCGGATGTATGACGTTACAACACATACTTTTACATCGCATGCCTTTACAACGCGGTTTTTACATCGCATACCATTACAACGCATAATGCTTTTAGGCGCTGGATAGTGATTTATTTAATTTACTATTCCAACTCCAGTCCCCGTGGATAGTAGGGAAGGTGTTGGATAGTATATTAAATACATTCCCTATCCTAGAGCGCCCCCCAGCGCTATGCGTTGTAATGGTTTGCGTTGTAAAAGTTGCGTCGTAATGGTAGTGCGTTGTAAAAGTTTCGTTGTAATGGATGTTTCCCGTTTTGTCCCCTTCCAATTTGTGCAGATTATTTACTTTGGTGTACAACATGGGCCAAAGTGTAGAAGTTGGAGACCAATACCAGTAGATACATCTAGATAACGTAGAGTAAACTTCACTCACGGTCTTGTAGCTGTGTTGAGCAATTACATCACTGTGAGCAATTGTTTGCAGGTTTTGTAACATGCATTCATTTGTTCAGGCTTATATTGGAGCCAATGTTTTGCAACTTGGAACTGGTGTAATCTTTGTACCATTGAAATGTTTAGTGTTAACATCTCATGGTCATGTGTGTTTTCGCAGATACAATAAACTGATTTCAATTTACATTGCAGCCTCATCTCAGGCAAGCAAAGGAGAGAGGGCCAACATCGACGGGTAAGCAGCTGGCCACAGTGGTTTCGGTTCCGGTACTTCCGACACAGAGGGACCCAGTGGGCGAGAGGGTGCAGGGAGGGCCATGGAGGAGGCAAGCTCAAGGTCATCAGAGTCATCCTCCAGTGGACACTCCAGAGAGGTGGTGGACCCCACAGGAAATCTATCACCATCTTCCTTGTCCGCCACCCCATGTTCCAGCTCTGCCCTCTTTGTTGCTCCCCACCTAGTTGCCCATGCCTGGTCCCCTAGGAGAGGAACCATCTACTTCACTCCAGGTGCCTCAGCCCCTGCCCCATCCCCCGTCCCACAGCGCTGAGTGAAGAGGCTATTGATCTCCTGAAGAACATCTCCATGGGTCATACTGCACTGTTACATACTACACACCTAAAAAACTCAGATACAAACAATCAAGCACCAAAATACACTAGATAAACAAGACACACCCATACTTGCAGCACATACACCTAACACATATGCACCTGCAACAGAACTAGTAACATCACTCAAAGCCACTTCCTCTCCCTCCAAGTCCCCACTCCTTCCTACACCCCCTTTCAAGTTCCCTACAGAAGACTCTTCCTTTTCCCTTGTCCTCACCACTACCAAACCTTCAACCATCCATTCGAAAAAGTTTCCTACTCTTACCACAGGTCAAGACCAACGCTTCTACCTCAAAATCCACACCGTTCCTGACCCAAACATCCACTCCATTTCCCAGCGTCCACCTTCCAACCGTTGATCCACCGCTTCCGACTCTAAACCCCCCTCCTAAACATCAGTCCACCCTTCCTCTTCAAAGTCCCACCTTCACAATCCAAGGACACCCCTTCCAAACAAGATCATTGTGTTACTTGATATGCCCAATTAATACCCCTTTGTGAGGAGGTTCCTTGGCAGTGTCATGAAGGGCAAGTTTAGTGGCATGGCAGTGTGCTGGACCACATGGACTGGCCGTTGGCCTTTGGTTTACTCAATCAGGTTATTTAGGAGAAATAAAACATTTGTTTGGTTTAGAACACATTACACCTGCTATTACTTTTCTAACTATTTGATGTTATTGTATACTTTGGGATGTGAGACTACAGTTGTGTTTGTTTCACCCTGATTTGTGCCATGGACGTAACAGTTACGAGTCATTTGTTTTTCATATGTAATGGAGATAGCGCGCATGGCGCGCTGCTGTCATTACATATGAAACTGACACTGAAATGAGCCTATCGGCTTGTTTCAGTTACAGTGCTATCTCAGCCCCTCCAAGCACCGAATCACAAAGGAGATGTACTATTGGAAAGGGAAGAATCTCCCCTTTTCAATGGTACCCCTCCCTAGTTGATCCCTGCTTGGGGATCACCCCTGGAGGGCTCTCCTCAAGCAGTGATCCACCCACTAGGCACCACGGAGGGGGGAGCAGCCCCTTGGGCAAGGGCTTTTGCTCTCTCCATAGGAATTTGGGCAAAGTGAGTCTTTCTGCCCCCCCCCCCTTTAAGGGGGGCAGAAAGCACAGTAGACACAAGGATCTTTTTTATGCTTAGGGGTGGGGGCTGCCCTAAATGGGCACAATAATGCCCCTATCCTCCTAAAAAGTAGCAACAGTCTTTCTGTCCCCGCCCCGGAGGTGCAAATTGCAGAAGTTGCCTCTGAACTACCCCCAGGGCGGAGAAAACCCACTATGCACCAGGGGCTAGATGTAGGTAATTGCAATTTACCGACTCTAAAATACAGAATTTTACCGATTCGGTATTTCAGAATCAGTAAATGCAATGTAGTTAAAAATTCTGTATTTTTTACTGATTCTGTAAAATTTGGAATCTGCAATTCGGTATTTACCGAATCGGTAAATACCAATTCGGTATTTACCGAATCGGTATTTCCCATTCATTCCTATGAGCCAAAAGGCCCATAGGAATGAATGGGAATTACCTATTTGGTAAATACCGATTCGGTAAATACCGATTCGCTAAATACCGAATCGGTAAGCAAATAAAAGTGAAACTTAAGAAGGCAGCCAATCAGGTGCTACCACCCTCCCCCTCCCTACTAGGAAGTGGCTACACAGGCAGCTGCAAGTAATTAGAAGCTTCTGGAGAGGCTGTGAGAGCTGAGCTGAGTCCCTGAGCCACAGGAAAACGTTTGTGCTTTAAAACTTTGAAAATGGCAAGCACCAGTGAAAAGGAATAGCCAGAGAGGAAGAGGAAAATTAAATTTAGTACCATGGAGCTGCAGGTCCTTGTGAAGGAGGTGGTGAAGGAACACCAGAAATTGTTTGGCAAGCTGTCCCTGACTGTGGCTGAATCTGCCAAAAGGAAGATTTGGCTGGAAATACAAGCAAAGGTGAATGCTGTAGGAGTGACTCCAAGGGACATAGATGACCTTAAAAAGAGGTGGTATGACCTGAGGAGCCTGACTAGGAAAAAAATTGCAGAGCTCCACAAAGAGGCAAACAAAACTGGAGGAGGGAAGAACCGTGCACCACCCCTAACGGAGCTGGAGGAGCTGGTCGGGTCCACCATTGAGCCAGAGAGCGTCTGTGGACTGGGAGATGAAGACAGCTCAGCCAGAGCTGCCACCAGAAAAGGTAATATGCATGCACAGCAATCACCCCCACCCCATCACCTTCCCTTTTCCCTATGTTGCAAAATTAACCCCAGTCCAGAAGAGGTAGCACTATACAGAATCAATGCATCATGGGACATGTAGTCATTAAATGAAACACCATGTCATACAGCACAGCAAGCAACAAGTTAGGCTATTCATATCAAATATGATCAAGCGCAGGCAACATGTACAGTGTTTCAGTGAGAATTATTTAATTGCAGATGCTGTAAGGCAGGAGCACAGAGCTAATGTACGCTTATATGTCCACAGGCGAGACATCTCGCAGGCGTACCAGGTAGAAGGAAGGCACCGCACCAGAGAGGGATGACAGCCAGGAGGCAGCCACAAGTGCAGAGAATGTCACAGAGGACACAGGTGCACCAACAACACAGCCACCATCCCAAGACCTAGAATTGTCTCCACATCTGCAGGCATCCCCAGAACGTTCAGGATCCCCTCTGCCACTGTCGTCACCTGAACTGCCTGCGTCACTGCCTCTGACAACACCTGCATCACAGAAAGAGCAAGAGGCATGTAGTTGCCCCACTAGTCCAAATAGAGTCATCACCAGGTGACATAGAGGGGGATGACACTCAAACCTTGGCTGGGGAAGGAAGCACTGCCACACAGCAGTCCAGTGCTGTGGGTGCCCGTACAGGTACCAGACGCCGCAGGCCCAGAGATAGCAGTGTTGCATCACATGTGGAGGGTCCCAGTGTCTTCCGTGGGCTGGAGGGTAGCATGGTCAAGATTCAAAGGATGCAGGGGAAGGCCATCCATTCTGTGCAACGCCAGATGAGGACCCTGAACACAAATGTGGAAGACATAGGAAAGGGCATCAGAGAACTGGTTGATTTGAACAAGGAGATGGCTGCAGGGATGCGGGACATGACACAATCAGTGCAGCTTCTAGGACATGTCAGCAAGGCGCAAGGAGAGGCAGCATGCGCAGCAACAAAGTAAGGTAATGAACCGCCTGGCCACAGCCACTTCCCTGCTATGCAGACGATGCATCAACATGCAAGAGGGACTCACACACAACAGCAATGAGGTGTCTAGGGGCATTGCTAGGGTGACCAGTGCTGTAGAGGTGCTGATTAATGCACAGACAGCACAAACTGCAGCTCTGGATGTACCGGAAAGTGAGGAAAGCACCAGTAGGAGCAGCATGACAAGCCCCCTTGGTGTTGAGACATGGAGGAGCAGCAGGCGTCATGGTGAGCCAACAGCCCAAACACCCAGTGAAGAGAGCCAGCCACTTACATCTGGCACTGGTAGGCGGGTGCGGAAATGACTTGTACAGTAAATGGGGAAGTCACTTCTACAGGTAATAAAAGCTCGCCTACAGCCCATGCTCTCCTACGGCAGTGAATCAATGCGAGGCAAAGATGCAAGTACTCTGGACAATACTATCAGTCGCGCATATAGGGCAATTTTCCACCTCCCTAAACTCTTCGCCCGCTCAAATTCGTCTCGAATTTGGATTGCAGAAACAATCTGTGGAGAGGAAAGGCCAATATATAAAAAGCTGGAGCAAAATTAAAGACGCTGAGGAAGGATCACTAAACGCCAACCTATGGATTGAGCTCAACGTCAAAGAAAACTCACCTGCAAGGGCCTACCTAACAAACTCACTGGAGAGCCTAGGTCTAAAAACGCTTTGGGAAACAAGAACGGATTCTGGGACCTTTAAAAAAGCGGTGTCGAAAACCGTCAAACTGGTCTCCTCACTTGAGGACAGAGCCACTGTAACCAAGAGAGCGCACGGACGGGTAGTGCTTGAAGGGTACAGAACCACAAAGCCACAAGAATACCTATCAACGGGCCTCACACAAAAAACACAAAATAAGCTCCTAAACATGCGCTTAGGCAACATACCCATAGCACATCATCTGGCACCATGGAAAAGGCCAAATCCATCAAATGCCTGTCGCCTTTGCCAATCTGCGAAGGAGGATCTTATACACATCATCTGTATTTGTAAAGCTCTTATGGATATAAGGCGCTCCATGATTCGGCCTCTATGGAACCAGAAGAGCGTAAAAACCTGCAGGCAAGCAGTGATGCTCTGCTTCAACCCCGAAGAGACTCAGTTGAACTGTAGAACAGTCAAATACTTTGATCTAGTGGCCAAAAAACTAAATGAAATAATACTTGGGCGGGACAACCCTACCGCACCAGGAGAACAGTAGACTTCCTTAACGGCCTTAAAAGTAAAAGAGCCACAAGTAATTAAGCCACTGCAATCAGAATAAAATATGAAATCACCCACAAAACTAATTGAAAAGACAGCTGGGTGAAGTTACGGCCTTACAACCAAAAGAACAACAAATATTAAGGCCAAGACTAAAATGAAAGACTCATTAATCTACTATGGACCCCGTGTGATTTTTATCAATGTGTAACACCTTTTTGTAAAACCTTTTTTAAACAGTCAATGACTTTTTACGTGTAATATTGTGAGTTTTTATTAACTGTACAATAAACAAATTCAAATTCAAATTCAAATGGGGAAGTGACCCAGGACTACCATTATTGAATGGATTACATTTGTGTTGCACATTTGTGCTTTTGAGTACCTGCGTAGTGCCAAATATTAAACTACGTTGGGTGCATACTCCACCTGTCGGTGTCTCTTTACTTACTTAAAAGTAGTTGCGTGTGATCGCTGCCCGTCTGTGTCTGCCATCTGTTGGCATCGCAACTCCTGCTGTGTTGGATTCAAGCAGTGCATGTTCATCATCATGGTCCTCATAGTTGCTCAAATCCACCTCGGTGCCCTTCTTAGTAGCAAGGTTGTGCAACATTGCACAAGTTGCAATCATCTTACAGCAGATGATTGGTGAGTACTCCCGTGCCCCTCCACTCTTGTGGAGGCAGCGGAACCTGCTTTTTAACAACCCAAAGGTGCGCTCCACAATGTTCCTTGTAGATTTGTGTGCCACGTTGTATCGTTTCTGGCTGGGGGTTGTAGGGTTGAGGTAGGGTGTCAGGATAAAATAGCGGACGGCATATGCACTATCCCCTATTTGTAAATGAGAAAGACATTACTCACAGACACACATACACATACATCTGCAATATCTATCATGGGAGTGTCACACAGTGTTTTACCTAACAGGTATCCTTCGCCAAATTCCCCCGCTGTCAGGCGTGTGTATATCCCACTGTTCTGAAAGATGTAGGAGTCGTGGGTACTTCCTGGGAACTTGGCCACTATGTCCGTGATAATGTACTTGGCATCACAGATTACCTGTTCATTGATTGTGTGGGTTGACTTCCTGTTTCTGTAAATGTACTCTGTGGCAGCAGGAGGGCATATTGAGATGTGGGTGCCATCAATACAGCCGATAACATGTGGGAAATGTGCAATTTGATAAAAGTCATTCTTGGCCTTGAGCAGTTCCGCGTGAGTTTCAGGGAAGCTGATGTAATGATGCATTCTCTGCATCATGGCCTCTAGGAACTTCCTGAAGAAACGGGACAGGCAGCTCTGGGACACCCCACCTACCGCAGCAATCACACTCTGGTAACTCCCAGATGGAAGCAGGTGTATGCTACTGAGCACCTGCACATGGGGTGGGATGGCGTGCGTCCTTGGGGTTGGGTGCTCCAACAGTGGGTGCAGGTCCCTGATCAAGTCCAGGATGGTGTGGGGGTGTAGCCTGTACCTTTGCAATATCTCTGGCTCAGTTAGTTGAAATAGCGTTATCCTCTGCATGTACACTTGCTCCTCCCTGCTCCAGACCCTCTCTCCTGCTGCCTGTAGCCGTAGCCGCCTTGATATCACGTAGAATGCAGCCATTCCGGTCACACTGTTGCATTTTGGGCCCGTTTTTATAGCCTGCACCTGGTTACCACCTGCTTCCAATCCATGGTAAATACCGACTCTTAAATACCGAATTTCAGGAAATTCGGTATTTAAGAAGTTACCTACATCTCAAAAATCTTTTTTTTGCATTTCTTATTTACCGATTTGGTAAAATTACCGAATCGGTAACATTACCGAATCGGTAAATTTAGAGACTCGTATTTACCAAATCGGTATTTTTGGTGCCCATACATCTCAATATCCAAATACCGGCCGGTAACGGCCGAAATTCGGCATTTTCGGCCGTTACCGTGTGGAATTTTAGTTTATGAACTGAACATCATCTGCGCCATCTTGTCCATTCCTCAGACTCACGTACGAGCATACACGGCAGCCATTTTAGGTACCATGGTCTCCCTGTTTACGATCGGTCACCAGCACACTTCCCTGACCCTGCAAGCCTCCCCCATGCACCCTGACTGCCTCCGCTCTCACATGTACAAGTCATGACCTCTCCTTCCACATGACTCTGTCTCTGGGAATCACACCCCGCGCCTGACCGACACCTCCTTTCCTTCCATGAATGCCCCTCTTTCGATAAATCCTCCCTCTACGCTCGATTATCCACACTGACCCTTTCTTTCATGAATACCTCTCCTTTGATGACCCCTTCCTCTGAGCCCGATTGTCTGTACGGACCGCTGGTCATCCCTTGGCCTGAGGATACAGTTTATTGCCTTCCACTGTATGCACTCGACCCTTTTCAACGAAGCTACTATTGATCATGGGTTCCCCACCCCTTGAGATTCCATCAGGCGCACACATTCCAAAGGAATCGGCGGAACACTCAGCTGCATGATTAGCCTCCTCTTATTGTATGGGGGGTGAGGACCTCTACTGTAGCCACGTGTTGGAAAGAGCCGGAACTGGAGGAGGGGGGGGGGGTACCGGGGATGTCATCTGTCGCTACCTTACAATGCCTTTATTGTAATAAAGAACGGTCTCATTCATAAAGCAGTGTATAAAAGGTCGGGCCTCAGAGAGGCTTTCAGAGAGCACCTCGAGACGATACCTTGTTGTCCGATCTGATGTGTTCTGCTCCGTCGGAATAAACGTGTTTCCTGTCTTCCTGTCTCCAGCGCCTGCCTCTTTATTTGATAATCTTCATAAGGTATTAAGAGGCGTTTAACGCCGGGCAAAATTACTTAAGAAACATCGACTAAATCGCCTGACCATTTTTATTGCTCACCTTCAACAATTGGCGTCCCAACGTGTGGGGCCCATCAGCGACACGTGGATCCGGTGGGAGAGGTCCCAACGACAGAGTGAACGACTGCAACGATCGGAAGAGCTCCTGTCCGATAGACCCTCGTCTGACAGCCGATCATCTGAACTTCACTGGTTCCGAGCAGACCTCTCCAGAGTGATCTTCGGTCCTGACTGGGAACCATCAGGAGTGCCACGGTAGTAACAGAGAGTGGAGGACGATCGGGCGCTGGAAGCGGAAGACGAGAAACTGTCCATACGGTCCGGGTAAGGTCATGTAACACGACAGACTAAGAAATATTTGATTGTTTGATTGGAAAATACTAGTATTACTCTCCGAATTGTTGGTTCTCTTGGAGATTCTCTGTCTGCAAACTGAGAGGGATAAAAATATTCTCTCTTCCTTTGCATGCAGCGAAGGGTAGGTAACGCAGGCCTTTGCCCCCGTTGTAATCCGTTGTGCCTATCTTTTCTCCCCCACTGATTGATTGTTTGCCCGAACATTGTTTGTTCGAGGATTGTTTTTCTCGAGAATTCTCTGTCTACAAACGGGGAAGGGTAAAAGGTATTCTGTCCTCCTTTGCAGATAGTGAAGAATAGGTAACGCAGGCTTTTGCCCCCGTTGTAACCCGTCGTGCCTATTTCTTTCTCGCCATTGATTGTTTGATTGAACGAACATTACTTGTTCGATATTGGTTCTCTCTTTGGGTATTCCCTATTTGCGAATACTGTAGAATAGATATATTCTGTCTAGTCTTCGCGAAGTAGTGAAGGATAGGTAGTGCAGACTTTTGTCCCCGATGTAACCCGTCATGCCTATCTTCTCCCCATTGGTCAGTAGTTGGATCAGCCCGGACCGTTTATTAGAGATGAACCATCCAGCTCCATTGGAAGGCACCCCTAATAAGGACATGTTCACTAAACAAGGACTAGTCGCTATTGCTTATAGTAAGTTATGGCATAAATATACGAAAAGGGACCCCAAAAGTCAGTGGCCACTGATAGGTTCCTTTGATATTCATAAAATCGAGGCGCTAGAAGCAGCTGTTAGAATAAATAAGGCAACACCCACTATGCTCGATAGTATCGGCATGTGGCGCAAAGAAGCAGAGCAACGAAGGAAAAGAGAAGAAACAAAAATAGGGAAAGAATTACGAAAGGCAGCCCACCTGGCAGCGAAGGAACTAGATGAAGAGATAAAAAGGAGAGAGGAAGTTAGACAAACGCAGGAATCGGGGTCGACAGGCCAATGCCCTGTTAGGACCCCCTCTACGCTCTACCCAGAAATGCCCTCCAAAAACCGGGCAAACGACGAGTTACTGCTAGGTCCTCCGATCATCTGCATGCCCCCTCCTTATGCCCCCTGCCAGCCACTGGCACAGCACCTACCAGTCCTGAGTGCGGGTGAGGGTGACCCTAGCGCTAGTGCCCCGGCTCTTACGGCCTTCGCACCAGCCACATCGGGAACATCAGATGAACTCGAGACTAGCAAGCAGCTAACGGCAAGACCAAATAGGTTGAGCAAAGATGAGCGGGATGGGATTGATAAGATAGCAAAGACACTGGTAGAACGGAAAGAGAGCGAAGAGTATGCGATGAATATGCACAATTCACATGCCGGTAGCCACAGACGGCATTTTATTTTGCAGTTCAGCTACCACACCCTGAACGCATATGAAGATAGGTATCAGAATAAGGGTCCTGCTAAACTGACGGCTCTATATAGAAAGATCGATGTTGGAGATGGGACTGAACATGATGTGACGGACCTCTTCATGCAAATGCTTGAAGTCTTCCTCCACCTCACTGAACAGAAACCAGAGGTTAAGATCGCAGTCTCTGAAACGGTTGAGCCCCCATTAGAAGTAGCCAACACTATGATGCCTATCAGAGAAGCCGCCCCCTACTGGGTTCCCCCAAGAGGTCAGGGAACAAACTACGATATTAACCACGCAGATGCAAAAGGGAGGGTTGTGTACAACTGGGTTTATCAACCATGGGATCGACAAGATATTTTAACCTTTAGGCAAACCCTGCCCGATTTAAGAAAGAACCCGACAGCATTTTATACCGAACTAAGTACAGCCCTGGGCTCAACCATAATGACTCTAGCGGACATTGATTTGTTTTTTGGGTTATGTCTGCCGGCTGACGTGTGGAAGCAAATCCGGAAGGCCAACCACACGGATCTGTTCGGACATACCTGGAATCAACTCAGTGAACTAGATAGGCAGCGAGAGCCCGGCAAGAAACCTGTAAAAGACATACTGGAACTCCCGGACAAAATAGTGCAGAAGCTGAAGACATTGATCCCAGAGAAAAAGGTAGACTGGTCGATAGTCACGGCTTGCCGCCAGAAACCCCAGGAAGACGTATCAGAATATTTCTCCCGATTTGAGACAGTGTTCTCCGACTACAGTGGCCAAGACATGACCACCGCAACCGGACAACACCTATTCGTGCAAAACTACGTAAAAGGGCTATTACAAGAGGTCTCCCAGAAGTTACAGACGAGCGAGAGTAGTTGGGGGGCCTCCAAACCTGCAGCTATCCTTCAGATGGCTCAGTATTATGAACACCAAAAGAACGAGAAAGAGAGGGCGACTGAGAGAAAGAAAAAGGACTTAAAAGAACGAGTGATGATTGCACAATTACAGGGAGTGACTAGAGGAAGGGAACAGTATAGGGGAAACTACCAGTCGAATGCCCCTAGAAATCCATGCCCTAGAGAGCGCACACCCACACCCGGCGCTCCACGAACAGACCTCGATGAGAACCAGTGTGCGTTTTGCAAAGGATTTGGCCACTGGAAGTCTCAATGCCCAGCCCTCCGAGAAGTGCTTAAGAATAACGAGACAAGGGAAATGACAAATGGCCCCAGGACTAGAGGGCAGGGACGAGGGCACACCCACGACACCAGCAATGACAGGCCTGGCAGACCAAACACATTTGACCGCCCCGACAGAATCAGTGCCAACAGTCTGATTGCAACAATGCCCACGACTCTGCATAGGACTGCCAGGGGCGAGGGAGGGATCCAGTCGAGCTCTGTGTTGACCAGCAAGGTCCTTACGTCACCGCTACGGTCCTGGGTACAAAGTCTCCATTTTTGGTAGACACTGGAGCGACACGTAGTGCATAATCAAAGCGACTGATTCCAAGGGCACCCTTGTCTGGCTCACACATTACATCGATAGGTTTCGATGGAACGCCCTCCACCAATCCCCTGTCTGTACCTATCTCCTTTGACCTAGGAAACAACCCCACGGACACAACATTTCTGCTCTCCTCCAACTCCCCTGACGCCATTATGGGTATTGACTTGCTAAAACATTTCCGAGCTACTATTAGATGTTCCCCAGATGGAGTCCGAGTCATCCTGTACGACAACCCGAGCATGTCCAGATCCTGCCCCGCACGACATATGTACTCTATAACCGATGCTAACCGATCCTTGCTCGACACCCTACCCCTGTACCTATGGGCCAGAAACGACTCGGATGTAGGACAAATGATGATCGACCCTGTACACATAACTGTTCGACCAGACGCAATACTCCCGAAACTCCCACAGTACCAGATATCGCCCGAAGGCGAGAAGGCATTGGTAGCGATTATTCAGTCCCTGGTAGATGCAGGAGTGGTAGAGGAAGTGGTTAGTAATGTTTGCAACAGCCCTATCCTACCCATTGTTAAGAAGCAAGGTGAGGGAGATGAGAAAGCGTACCGCTTTATCATCGACCTGCGAGAAGTCAACAAAGTGGTGGTGCCACAGTACCCCGTAGTCTCAGACATCGCCACCATTCTGACCCTCATCCCGTCCACTGCCACCACCTTCACCGTTATTGATCTCAAAAATGCATTTTTCTCTATCCCCATCCATCCAGACAGCAGTTATCTCTTCGGCTTCACATTAAGAAACCGTTCGTACCGATTTTGTAGAGCTCCTCAGGGCTACACTGAAAGTCCCAGCATTTACAGCCAGGCCCTCAAAAGACAGCTGGACGCCGTCCAGCTACCAGATGGAGTGGTGTTGATCCAATATGTCGATGATATCCTTTTGGCGGCCGACACCACTCCTCTTGCAATCATCGCCACTATCCAACTCTTGCACTTTCTTGCGGAGAATGGCCACAAAGTCTCCAAACCTCAAGTGACATACCTAGGTCATCTCCTGTCCAAAGAAGGGAGGAAACTTACACCTGACCGAATCCAAACCATCCTAGATACCCCCATCCCAAGAACGCAGAAGCAAGTCCGTTCATTGGTGGGCCTTACCTCTTTTTGCCGACAATGGTTACCAAATTTCAGTCTCGTCATAAAACCCCTACTTTCCCTGTTGGCCAAAGATGTTCCCTTCCCACTCCCTTGGACCCACGAATGCCAAGCATCCTTTAAGGAGTTGCGAGACGCCCTTTGCTCGGCACCCGTCCTAGGAACACCAGATTACTCCAAGCCCTTCTATCTCTTCACTCACGAAAGGGAGGGATGCGCATTGTCTGTTCTAACTCAGCCCATCGGCTCCAAACAACGCCCTTGTGCCTATTTCTCTGCCACTCTTGACCCAGTCGCCAGAGCTTTACCTGCCTGCCTTCGAGCGGTAGCCGCCGCTGCTGTCTCTATCCGTCAGAGTGAGGGAATTGTACTTTCAAACTCTCTCACGGTGTTAGTACCCCACGCAGTTGACACCCTTTTGAACCAGACCAAGACCCAACACCTGACTAGTGCACGACTGACGGGATACGAATTGACTCTACTTGCACCCCACATCACTCTTAAGAGATGCACGACTTTGAATCCTGCTACACTGCTGCCCTTGCCTGAAAATGACCCCGATGTGCCCCCTATACACGACTGTGTGACCCTCACGGACGAACAGACCAGAAGTAGAATTGACCTTAGAGACACTGCTTTTACAGACCCTGATGGAGAACTATGGGTAGACGGTTCTTGTATCAAACTCCTAGACGGCACCACCTCAGCTGCCTATGCGGTGACGACCGCCCGAACAGTAGTTGAAACAGCCCGTATCACGCAACGATCCGCACAGGCGGCAGAACTAATTGCCCTCACACGAGCATGTATCATAGCAGCAGGAACCACGGCGAACATTTACACGGACAGCCAGTATGCCTTCGGGGTGGTTCATCATTTTGGGCTCTTGTGGAGGGAAAGGGGATTCCTGACGTCCCATGGCACACCCATTCTCCATGGAGATCTAGTCTCCGCCCTGATCGAAGCAGTTCTCCTCCCCGAACGATTAGCAGTGATCAAATGCCAGGCACACAAGAAGGTGACGGACTTAGTTGGACAGGGAAACGCACTGGCCGACATCACTGCCCGAACCACAGCTGAGAATAGGACGACGACACGCATGTATGTGACCAGGTCACAAGCAGAAAAATGGACTGACGCAAGGGAAACGATCAAGGACATCCAGTCGGCCAGCACACCTCACGAACTAACTGAGTGGGCACGGGTGGGTTTAAAGGACGACGAAGGCTGCTGGCGGACACAAGACACAAACAAGTGGTTGTTGCCTGACTCATACTTGATCCCCATACTGACTATGGCACACTCCCCTGCACACATAGGTTCTGCCCCCATGATTGAACTCATTTCCAAAGTCTGGCACAACAACAAAATCCCCGACTCAGCCAAACGCCTGGTTCAGCAGTGCCTTATCTGCCTACAACACAACCCCGGGAAAGGAACTGTGGTACCCCGGGGAGGGTTTGGGACCCCCGACCACCCCTTTGAAGTCCTTCAGATGGATTACATCCAGCTGGAAAGATGCCAAGGCTTGAAGTATGTACTAGTCATTGTATGCGCTTTCAGCAAATGGGTGGAAGCCTATCCAACCCGAGATAACACTGCCATGACTACTGCCAAAGTACTACTGAAAGAGTTTTTCCCTCGCTACGGCCTTTGCCGAATTTTATGGAGCGACAATGGCCCCCACTTCATAGCTGAAGTTATCCAACTAATCCTGAAGGGGCTGGGGGTAAAACAAAGGTTCCATGCGGTCTTCCACCCCCAATCCGCTGGCCTGGTTGAGCGACACAATGCTACACTGAAACTGAAACTGTCAAAAATAGTGGCCACCACAGGACTTAAGTGGCCAGATGCCCTCCCACTGGCATTGCTATCGATGCGCTCCACTCCCACTAAGCACCACTTGACCCCCTACGAGGTGGTGTTTGGGCGACCAATGAACCTCTGGACTGCCCCCAAACCAACCTCCATTTACGACGTCCCCGACGTCCTGCTGTCAGATTATTTGTGCAAATTAACTAAAACGTTGTCTGTCATTCATCAACAGGTGCAGCAGGCCATCCCGATGCTTCCAGGGGCCCCGGTCACGATATCCAACCGGGAGATTATGTTCTAGTCTGGAACTTTCAACGAGCTAAGAGTCTGGAACCCCGGTGGACGGGCCCCTGGCAAGTACTGATCACCACTCGGACGGCTCTTCGAGTGGAGGGAAAGAGGCACTGGCTGCACGGCCATCACTGCAAGAAGGTCTCCTCGACCCTGGCCACGACAGAAAACGTCGACACCCAAGAAGAGCTCCTGAACAAAGACCGGCCATCACTGGACTGCTATCCTGATACCGAGGCACTTGAACTTGCAAAATTCTCTGATCCCACTGTGCCATCCCGGGAAGGGTATTTCCTGCGTCGAAAGGGGGGAGCTTCGGCTAAGTAGACCACGCACTAATTTGAAATCTCAGAACGGTGGCCTAAAACAACCAAGGGTCACCCGGAGAGAAGCTAAACAAAGTCTGTGGTTCTGCCCACTACCGAGCACCTTGAAGATGAAGATGATGGAAGCGCCAGACAAGAAGATGATGAAAGCGCCAGATAAGAAGATGATGGACGCAACCGGAAATACCCACTACAGGAACCCAAAGACTGACAATTTGCACAAATCAAAGACAATCGCCTTCTTCATCCTCTTTCTCTTTTGCTTCCTCCTCATGACTTCCTTCTGGATCTTGGAGGACAGCACACCCGCTCATCAGATATTGCTAGCCACTGTACAGCCAACCACCATGAAAGAGCATCACTTGATTTCCCTTTCGCCTCAGCTCCGAGAAAGGCGTAGGGAGTTCTGGAACAATTCCTTCGTGCAACTGCTGTACCAGCACAACCTTGCTACAAATGCCATGAACTGCTGGATCTGCGGGTTGCTCCCGCATGCCACTGAACACTCCATACCTTTCATCCCTTCTCCTTTCTCAGTTCACGGCTCCTGCCTCGCTTGGTTGATCCTCTTGCAGGAGAGCCACAAGGACAACACCGCTTCTGGTCAGACAGTGTCACACTTCTACTATGGGTTCTGGCTGAACAAAACAGGAAGAACGTCTGCCCCCATTTGTCCTATGGCCTCAGGTTCCGCCTTCCTTATGAACATCCCTGCCAAAGAAAGAGTCGAAATGCAAGTGCTCCACAATCCAGCCAGACCCACCTTCTCCCACCTGCGGAAGCAAACGGCTGCCACCCTGACCGTGGCCCTGTCTGTCATCAATGTCACAGGACTCATATGCCTCGAAGGCCAAGGAACGCAGCTGGTGGGTCACAGTTCCTGCCGCATCACCAGAACATTGGTCTCAGTTGATCCTCCTTCCTTTGTTGCTTCTCCGAATATGTACTTTGTGTTTGTGGCACCAAAGCTTACACCTGGCTCCCAAAAGGTTGGAGGGGTACGTGCTACATCGCCTTCATTCTTCCTCCCACGTATGTGGCCTCAGCCTACCATCACCGGCAAAAGCGCGCCGAGACGTTGGACAAGCAGACTCCACCGGAGCGCAGTTCCTGGATGCAGCGAAGGGACTTGTTCCTCTGTGGGGACCAATGGCAAACAGCCCCGCTATCCGACATCTGACTCAAGCAGTAGAAACAACCATTAACATCACGGCTGGCATCCTCACTAACAACACGGCTGAGCTTCAGGCAGTCCGCCTGGTGGCTCTCCAAAACCGCCTTGTCCTAGATGTGATTCTGGCCGACCGTGGAGGAGCATGCCGCATCATCGGCTCCAGCTGTTGCACCTACGTGCCAGATAACTCGCCTTCAGTCTACAAAGCAATGGAACACCTCCACAGACTATCCTCAGAGGTTCACCAAGAGCAAGAAGGATGGTCGCTTGGAGGCTGGTTTTGGGACACCTTGAAGGACTGGGGGTGGAGGTTGTTTTCATTTATATTGATACCAGTCGTGGTACTGTGTGGGTGCTGCTTAGGTATTCAATGTCTGCCACCTTTGTGTTCACTCATTTCTAACTGTATGTGCCCTAAGACTTTGGACTTCAGACCTGAGCACATGAGTCCTCTCTATGAGATAGAGATACGTGGTCTTATGGGGATAGATCCGAATTGACAAGCTGGCGAGACATGTTAAAAGGGAGGACTGTGGAATTTTAGTTTATGAACTGAACATCATCTGCGCCATCTTGTCCATTCCTCAGACTCACGTATGAGCATACACGGCAGCCATTTTAGGTACCATGGTCTCCCTGTTTACGATCGGTCACCAGCACACTTCCCTGACCCTGCAAGCCTCCCCCATGCACCCTGACTGCCTCCGCTCTCACATGTACAAGTCATGAACTCTCCTTCCACATGACTCTGTCTCTGGGAATCACACCCCGCGCCTGACCGACACCTCCTTTCCTTCCATGAATGCCCCTCTTTCTTTTTTTTTTTTTTCTTTTTTTTTAAAACCTTTATTGACATCAAAAGGAGAAACAAGTCGAGGCCTACAACCAAACCGGCCGGCCGCCATGTGCAAAACAAGCAGTAGTCCCAATGCAAATAGTACAGAATCAATCAGCACAAAGCAGAGGCAATATAGTCGTAAAGGGGAAAAAAAGACTTACAGCCTGATTCATGTACAGGCCGTTTTGCGTGGCCCTAATAGCGAATCATAGCGATTCGCTATTGAGGACACGCAAAACGGCATTCATGTAGGAATTGCTACTTAAATAGCGATTCCTACATGTTCTTTATTTGCGAGTAGCAATTTGCTACTCGCAAATACTCCCCATTCATTCCTATGGGCCAAGAGGCCCATAGGAATGAATGGGGAGTATCCCTCATTTGCGAGTAGCAATTTGCTACTCGCAAATGAGATAGCGATTTTAAGGGTGCCAGGGGTGTCCAAAGGACGCCCTGTAGCACCCCTAAAATGCACTTTTGAACAGGTGTTGCGCGCACACATGTCCAAAGGACATGTGTGTGTGCAACATGCAACTTAGAAAAATGCTTTTAAAAGCATTTTTCTGAGTTTTTGCTATTTACCGAGAGGTCTGACCTCTCGGTAAATAGCGGCCCCAAAAGTCCAAAATCGCTATTTTGTTTTGTGTCATGAATAGCATTTGAGGAATCTCTATTAGAGATTCCTTAAATGCCATTCCACGCATATATGCGAATTCTTACATAGCGATTTTTGCATTTGGGATTGTGAATACCAAATGCAAAAATCGCACTCGCAAAGGGCCAGATTCTCAGAATCTGGCCCTTTGCGAGTGCAATTTACCTACATGAATCAGGCTGATAGGGACCAAAGGGCCAAGACACAGGAGCAAAAAGGGGTTAATTTTATAATATAGGGAAAAGGCGTATGACAGGCTCACTTACAATATATAGACATCCGATAACCCATAACCAACCTCAGCGTCAATAAGGGGGTAAGGGGCCGCATTATAGGGGAGGCAACACCATGCACACAAGAAAGTCAGGATATTTGAGACATAACCGGCCCCTGAGCATTATCATCGTCACATGCCCACCACCCAAAACACAACCAGGCCAGAACAGAGGGATCGGGAAAACAGCACAGCAAAACCAGCCTGTCATAGAAACCTCTAGGAGAAAGGAAGGGAGAGGGGAGGGGACGAGGAAAAGAGGGGGAAGAGGGGGGAAGGAGGGGGAAGGGAGGACAAGGTGAAACAATGAAAAAGGGAAAGGAAATATAAAAACGAAAGGAAGAAGACACGTCAACACAGGCCTCCCATGGCGGGAATACAGGAGACAACAGGAGTATCAGCACAAGTGAGGGTACGGCAGTCGAGAAGAAAAGCAGCCTAATCATAGAAGGAGGATTAACGACGCCACACACCCCACCCCAAACACACCACAGGAGGCCGGGACAGACGCGGCCTCCCGAAAAAGAGATACAAAAGGGCCATAGAACCAGAAAACAAACAACAAATAGGACCCAACCCACCCATCCCACCCTGCACCCCTGCAGAAGGCTATGGCCTACCCTTCCAACAGCGTGCCTGTCGCCCTAAACCAGAACCCGAAATATAGCGAGAAGGAAGAAAGAAAAACGAGACAAAAAGGGAACAGAAGCGGAAAAAAGAAAACATGAAAACATGAGGGAGGAGCATAATAACAGTAATCAAAATGGTCGGCTGCCGCCCTCCGCTCAACCAAACAAGCACAGCCAAAAGCAGACCAGAACGACACCCCACCCAGCGCCAGAAAACGTACAGAGAAGGGGACCTCCCACCTCTCCATGGGTAGAAACAACTGCGCCACTAAGTCGTATACCAGGAATCGACCAGGAGACATGCATATCACCCCCAACCCTTTCGAGCCACAAATTCCACCCACCATATGTCAATGTAACACAAAATACTAAATACAAGACCCGTATATAATCGAGAAAAATGGTGACCAGCATAGCGGCATGGGGGGTAGAGAGGTCCGCAAGGGAGCAGAAGTCCAAACAAAGAGTTGAGATGTATCAGCAGTCGCAGCACGGATAAAGAAAAACAGGAGTTCAGTGTCGCCGCTGGGGCGGGCAAGGGGGTCTCTGTGATAGACAAAGGCAAAGTCATCGGAGCAGGCACAGGAGGTAGTCCACCAATAGTTCCAGGCAAACAGTACTAGCATACAATTCACAAAGCACGAAGTCGACACATTGCGCAATCAGAGAAATCAGAACGCCGCACAGCTATCTCGGTCAGCAACGAAGAAACCGCCAGTCTGTGATAGGAAGCATTCATCCCTGTCCCGTTTTATCTTGTCCACCACTGCTTACCAAAGTGACCCAGGAGGGCGTGAACAGCAGTCCAAAAGTGTCAATTCGATCGAACCACTCAACCGTAACATGTACACTCAGATCCAGCGATCCCAGGCTGGGCCAAAAGCACACCATCCTCATGATATAGAGCGGAGCCGAGCCAGGGAGGGAAGTCCGAGTGTCCAACCACTTCTGGAGCGGCCCCCAGGTAACGGGGAGCATGGCTTGGGGAGAACACTCCCGTCGCGATTGCAATCCGAGGTTTTCACGTCGTCCCGGGCAAAAACCATCTACAGCAAGAGTCATCTCAGGGCTTGGAGTCTCAAAGCCAGCATTGTCGCATAGGGCAGCCATCTTGTCGTAGACAGACGTGGAGCAAGGAATGTCGCTGTGGACCTGCGAATCAGCCAATCTCGAACTTCCCAGTGCACACAGAATATCATCCACCTTGCTGGTCATGGTTCGAACAGAGTATACCATATCGTGACGAAGGGAGACAACAGCCGCCAGTAGATCGCCATAGCCCTGGTCACGTCCACGCTTCCCTCCGAACATGTCCCCCTGTTCCACACGTCCGCGACCACATTGTAGCCCAGACTCCTCAACGCCGCACTCCATTGTCACCCTCTGCGGTCTTTGGTAGAGACACTCCGAGTCGGGCCAGGCTGCGCACAGTGGGGCATCAAATCACTGTATATTGAATGAGCGGCAAACAAAACCGATATGGTGCCATAAGTAGTGTCCTGTAGAGAAGCCGCCCTCTTTGACGTGTAAGGGGCGGAAAATTCGGGAACCTCCCGCCAATAGCGGGACAATGCGCAAGCAGTTTCGTGGCAGCCAACAATCAGGGCTCCTGCAATCGTACGATTCCCCCAATAAACCGCCAGGTACGCTTTGCTCCGTATCTGCAGTACGACAGGGCGCACGTTTCAAAATTCGGCCGTTTCCCTGGTAGAAATGATCCGACCGGCTCCCCACAGTTGCTCGTGCCCGGTGTTGTTCACTTGGCAACCGGCCTCGACATCCACTCGAGGTCCCGGTCACAGGGCCGCTGCGGGCCGCAAACTGCGGTCAGACGTTTCACCCGCTTGCGAGGAAGCGCAAGCCTCAGGATTTCACCGTAGGTCGTCGGAACACATCAGCTTCCGCAACGTGTCGCATTGGTGCAGGATCACCGGCAGGATAATAACAAAGGAGGAGACGGTCCTCGGAGCCGAGGGACTAGGCGTCCGACCCGGGCGCCATCTTGGCTCCTCCCCCGAATGCCCCTCTTTCGATAAATCCTCCCTCTACGCTCGATTATCCACACTGACCCTTTCTTTCATGAATACCTCTCCTTTGATGACCCCTTCCTCTGAGCCCGATTGTCTGTACGGACCGCTGGTCATCCCTTGGCCTGAGGATACAGTTTATTGCCTTCCACTGTATGCACGCGACCCTTTTCAACGAAGCTACTATTGATCATGGGTTCCCCACCCCTTGAGATTCGATCAGGCGCACACATTCCAAAGGAATCGGCGGAACACTCAGCTGCATGATTAGCCTCCTCTTATTGTATGGGGGGTGAGGACCTCTACTGTAGCCACGTGTTGGAAAGAGCCGGAACTGGAGGAGGGGGGGGTACCGGGGATGTCATCTGTCGCTACCTTACAATGCCTTTATTGTAATAAAGAACGGTCTCATTCATAAAGCAGTGTATAAAAGGTCGGGCCTCAGAGAGGCTTTCAGAGAGCACCTCGAGACGATACCTTGTTGTCCGATCTGATGTGTTCTGCTCCGTCGGAATAAACGTGTTTCCTGTCTTCCTGTCTCCAGCGCCTGCCTCTTTATTTGATAATCTTCATAAGGTATTAAGAGGCGTTTAACGCCGGGCAAAATTACTTAAGAAACATCGACTAAATCGCCTGACCATTTTTATTGCTCACCTTCAACAACCGACCGGTATTTGGCTACCTACATCAGGCCCCATGTATTTTCTTTTTTTTTTAAAAGAGGGCTGGTGGCTGCCTCCACCCCCAACACAAAATGGTTATTACCCCGATCTTCCCCCCAGGCAGGGAGACAGAAAGCCCACTAGACACCAGGGATTATTTGTTTGTGATACTTAGGGGTGGGGGCAACTCTACATGGGTACTATAATTTCCCTACCCCTCCCAAAAATGTATAACAGTCAGTCTGCCCCCCAGGGGTGCAGTTGGGAGCAACAGCCCCATTCTGCCCCCCGGGGGGCAGAAAACCCACTGGACTTCAGGGATTTTTATAAAAGAGGGGTGAGGGCAGCCCCCATCCCCAACACAAAAGGAATAGTGTTTCTGCTCCCCCGGGAGGTAGAAGGGGATTATCACCCCGATCTGCACCCCCCGGGGGGCAGAAAGCCCACTATACTCCAAGGATTCGTTTTCTGTGAAAATGTAGGGGTGGAAGCAGGCATAAATGGGCATTATAATGCCCCCACCCCTCCAAAATACTGGCACAGTCTTTTTGTCCCCCCTGGGGTGCAGTTGGGGGCAAAATCCCCCAGGGGGGCAGAAAGCCCACTAGCCACCAGGGGTGATTTTTCTTTTTATAAAGGAGGAGTGGGGGCTGCCCAAATTGGGCATGCCAAAGCCCCAGCCCAAAATAAAAGGGACAGTCTTTCTACCCCAACAGGAGGCAGATGGGCGTTATCACCCCCAATCTCCCCTCGGGGGCAGAAAGCCCACTAGACCCCAGGGATGCTTTTTTTGGTGAATACGTAGGGGTGGGGGCTGCCCTAAATGGGCATTATAATGGCCTCAACACTCCCCAAAATTGTCTCAGTCTTTCTGCCCCCACGGGGTGCAGTTGGGGCAATAGCCCCTGATCTGCCCCCAGTGGGAGAGCAGAAAGCCCACTAGTCACCAAGGATGTTTTTTTTATAAAAGAAGGATGGGGGCTGCCCTCTATGGGCATGTGCCCCCAAAGGGACAGTCTTTCTGCCCCGCCACCCTACGGGATCACCCCCAATCTGCTCCCCCGGGGGGCAGAAACCCCACTAGACAACAGGAATTCTTTTTGTATGAAAATGTAGGGGTTGGGCTGCCCTACATGGGCATTATAATGCCCCCTCCCAAAAATTGTCACAGTCTTTCGCTATATTTTTTGTAAACGTTTTTAAGCAATTCTGCATTGGACACCCAAACAAGCAAGGTATAATTTTTATCGAGAGACCAAGAGGAACACTGGGTGGTAGGAAATTTGTGCTGACGCGGGCTAAATTTGAGGTTTGCAGGGGATTCTAGGTAGGAAACCTATAGGGGATGCACAAAAGTCACACTTCCCTGGGCTACCCCGTTTTCAGATTTGTCTGGGTTTGATAGGTTTCCCAGATGGCCGGGACCAAAAACGCATGTACCTCCTTTGGAAAACCAGGTCATTTGTGATACATCATTTTGATGTCGCCACAATAAGTTTATGGCCCTTCCCTATTGTGGGTACTTGGCCCACTCACACAAGTGAGGTACCATTTTTATCAGGAGACCTGGGAGAATGCTGGGTGGTAGGAAAATGTGTGTTGGCCTGGTGATCCCAAAACTTTACCACACAGAAATGTGAGGAAAATTAGATTTTTAAGTTAAATTCAAAGTTTGCAAGGGATTCTGGGTAGGAAAACATTGGGGGATCCATGCAAGCTACACTTCTTTGGAATCACCCAAGTGTATAGTTTTCAGAAATGTCTCGGTTTGGTAGGTTTCTTTAGATGGTAGTCGAACCTGGGACCAAAAACATGGATGACTCCCCTGCAAAACCAAGATGTCTCGAGATAAATAATTTTGATGTCTGCATAATAGGTTTTGGGTCATTTCCTGTTACAGGCACTAGGCCTACCCACACAACTGAGGTACCATTTTTATCTGGATGGTTAGGGGAATGCTGGGTGTGTGGAATCTTGTGGCTACCCACAGATTCCAGAACTTTCCATCATAGAAATGTGAGGAAAATGGTTTTCTTGGACAGAGTTTGAGGTTAAATATAATTTCCCTACCCCTCCCAAAAATGTATAACAGTCAGTCTGCCCCCCAGGGGTGCAGTTGGGAGCAACAGCCCCATTCTGCCCCCGGGGGGCAGAAAACCCACTGGACTTCAGGGATTTTTATAAAAGAGGGGTGAGGGCAGCCCCCATCCCCAACACAAAAGGAATAGTGTTTCTGCTCCCCCGGGAGGTAGAAGGGGATTATCACCCCGATCTGCACCCCCCGGGGGGCAGAAAGCCCACTATACTCCAAGGATTCGTTTTCTGTGAAAATGTAGGGGTGGAAGCAGGCATAAATGGGCATTATAATGCCCCCACCCCTCCAAAATACTGGCACAGTCTTTTTGTCCCCCCTGGGGTGCAGTTGGGGGCAAAATCCCCCAGGGGGGCAGAAAGCCCACTAGCCACCAGGGGTGATTTTTCTTTTTATAAAGGAGGAGTGGGGGCTGCCCAAATTGGGCATGCCAAAGCCCCAGCCCAAAATAAAAGGGACAGTCTTTCTACCCCCACAGGAGGCAGATGGGCGTTATCACCCCCAATCTCCCCTCGGGGGGCAGAAAGCCCACTAGACCCCAGGGATGCTTTTTTTGGTGAATACGTAGGGGTGGGGGCTGCCCTAAATGGGCATTATAATGGCCTCAACACTCCCCAAAATTGTCTCAGTCTTTCTGCCCCCACGGGGTGCAGTTGGGGCAATAGCCCCTGATCTGCCCCCAGTGGGAGAGCAGAAAGCCCACTAGTCACCAAGGATGTTTTTTTTATAAAAGAAGGATGGGGGCTGCCCTCTATGGGCATGTGCCCACAAAGGGACAGTCTTTCTGCCCCGCCACCCTACGGGATCACCCCCAATCTGCTCCCCCGGGGGGCAGAAACCCCACTAGACAACAGGAATTCTTTTTGTATGAAAATGTAGGGGTTGGGCTGCCCTACATGGGCATTATAATGCCCCCTCCCAAAAATTGTCACAGTCTTTCGCTATATTTTTTGTAAACGTTTTTAAGCAATTCTGCATTGGACACCCAAACAAGCAAGGTATAATTTTTATCGAGAGACCAAGAGGAACACTGGGTGGTAGGAAATTTGTGCTGACGCGGGGATCCCAAACAGAAATGTAAGGAAAATGTGATTTTTTTAAAAGCTAAATTTGTGGTTTGCAGGGGATTCTAGGTAGGAAACCTATAGGGGATGCACAAAAGTCACACTTCCCTGGGCTACCCCGTTTTCAGATTTGTCTGGGTTTGATAGGTTTCCCAGATGGCCGGGACCAAAAACGCATGTACCTCCTTTGGAAAACCAGGTCATTTGTGATACATCATTTTAATGTCTCCACAATAAGTTTATGGCCCTTCCCTATTGTGAGTACTTGGCCCACTCACACAAGTGAGGTACCATTTTTATCAGGAGACCTGGGAGAATGCTGGGTGGTAGGAAAATGTGTGTTGGCCTGGTGATCCCAAAACTTTACCACACAGAAATGTGAGGAAAATTAGATTTTTAAGTTAAATTCAAAGTTTGCAAGGGATTCTGGGTAGGAAAACATTGGGGGATCCATGCAAGCTACACTTCTTTGGAATCACCCAAGTGTTTAGTTTTCAGAAATGTCTCGGTTTGGTAGGTTTCTTTAGATGGTAGTCGAACCTGGGACCAAAAACATGGATGACTCCCCTGCAAAACCAAGATGTCTCGAGATAAATAATTTTGATGTCTGCATAATAGGTTTTGGGTCATTTCCTGTTACAGGCACTAGGCCTACCCACACAACTGAGGTACCATTTTTATCTGGATGGTTAGGGAATGCTGGGTGTGTGGAATCTTGTGGCTACCCACAGATTCCAGAACTTTCCATCATAGAAATGTGAGGAAAATGGTTTTCTTGGACAGAGTTTGAGGTTTGCAAATGATTCTGGGTAACTGAACCTGAGAGGCACACAAGTCCCCCCATCCTGGATTTCGCTGGGTGTCTAGTTTTCAATAATGTACAGGCTTGCTAGGTTTCCCTAGGTGCCTGCTGAGCTAGGGCCCAAAATCCACGTCTAGGCACATTTCTAAAAAGTGTCAGTTTTCACTGGAAAATGTGATGTTTCCACGTTGCGTTTTGGGCTTTTCCTGTTGGGACGCTAGGCCTTTCCACACAAGTGAGGTGCCATTTGTATCGGCAGACTTTGGGAAACCTTGGGTGGATTGAAGTTTATAGCTACCCACCGATTCCCGAACTTTCCATCACAGAAATGTGAGGAAAATGTGTTTTTGTTTTTACAAAGTTTGAGGTTTGCAAAAGATTCTGGGTAACAGAACCTGGTGAGAGCCACACAAGTTACACCATCATGGATTCCCCTGGGTGTCTAGTTTTCATAAATGTACAGGCTTGCTAGGTTTCCCTAGGTGCCGGCTGAGCTAGGGTCCAAAATTCACATCTAGGCGCATTGTGAAAAAAGGGCAGTTTTCACTGGAAAATTGTGAGCCGGTCACGTTGCGTTTTAGGCCAACCCACACAAGTGAGGTACCATTTTTATCAGGGGACTTGAGGAAATGCTGGTTGGGTGAACGTTTGTGTCACCCCACAGATTCCAGACCTTTCCATCACAGAAATGTGAGGGAAATGGGTTTTTTTGGACAAAAGTTTGAGGTTTGCAAGGGATTCTGGGTAAAAGAACCTGGTGAGAGCCAAACTAGTCACCCCATCCTGGATTTCCCTGGGTGTCTACTTTTAAAAAATGTACAGGTTTGCTAGGTTTCCCTAGGTGCCGGCTGTCCTAGTGGCCCAAAATCCACAGCTAGGCACGTTGAAAAAAAAGGGGCAATTTTCACTGGAAAAATGTGAGGTGTCCACGTTGCATTTTGGGCCGTTTTCTGTCATAGGCACTAAGCCGACCCCAAGTGAGGTACCATTTTTATTGAGAGACCTGAGGGAGTGATGGGTGAGTAGAAGTGTGTGGCTCGCTGCAAATTTAGAACTTTCCATCACAGAAATGTGACAAAAGTTGTTTTTCTTTTTTTTTTACAAAGTTTGAGGTTTGCAAGGGATTCTGGATAACAGAACCTGGTGTGCGCCACACAAGTCTCTCCATCGTGGATTCCCCTGGGAGTCTAATTTTAACATTTTTACAGGTTTTCTAGGTTTCCCTGGGTGCCGGCTGAGCAAGGGCCTAAAATCAACAGCTAGAGTAAACACAATCAAGGTTTGGCTAGTCTGCAGTAAGGCCAAGCCATATTTATCAAGAAACAACTACCAATTGCCAGAACTGCAATTTTTTCAAAAGATTATAAGCGAGAAGAAACAGAATAAAACTGGTTCTTCGAACCACTCTTTCAGTTTGAATTAATCAATTTATTTTTCACACTATGAATTGCATCATATCATTTCACAAAATTTCTGTAAATTATTCGTCCTAACAACAAAGAACCCTCCCTATCTAAAATCTATACCTATACAAAAAAAGAGTTCAATCACAATCGTTTCTTACATTCGACGGACCTTTTAATCCATTCAAACTGACACATACCTTTTCATTCATACTCATATTGCAACATTTGCCAGTAGTACTTTCTCACACAAAAGAAAAAAAGAAAGAAGACTAAAGAAACAACTAAAACCCCTAGTTGGGTACATACAATAGATAAAGCGTGAATAAGTATGCTCACTTTGAACCCACTTTGTCCAAACAGTTACTAATTTGAGCAGTAGGCCATCTAGAAATGCATTATAATTAGAACATTTTTAAACTAAATTTGCTTGATTGGCCTAACAAACGAGAATGGTCGACGCGTTTCGAGTCCCTATAGAAAGGAACTCTCTTCAGGACCTCAGAAGTTCTCCAGAAAAACAAGAAAAACTTAGTCTTACTATACTTCATAGAAACCATAACTTCCACTCACAAACCAGTGCGGCATTTAGAGCCCTCTTACCTAACTTAACAATCAGTCTGTTCCATCATGGAAGCTGGCACATATTCTCTAGAAGATGGAAATTTAAAATCATAAAAAACCTGACTCTAAACAGTCAATTGAAAGAGTCGGCAGTTTAGTGTATGTAGACATTAGTTTTGCTTACTTGTGTTTATCTTGGGTATGATTGAAGCCTCCCAGAGGGGGCTCTGGATATTTAATTCACCAGTTCACAATCCAATGAAGTTCTGGAATGGAAAACAGAGCGGTTGTATGAAATTGGGCGCATATTTCCGACATGCGGTTACACATATCAGTGGTAGCTGGTCATACCTGTGTGGTATCTTCCAAATAGAATTCCTTATGTAGAGTCCTTGTATATATAGATTTCTGGAAAACAAGGAGGGCAAATTTTGTAGTTCATTGTCTTCAGTTTGGCGTTAGCACACAGTATCAACGGTTATAACCTAATTTCTCTGTGATGTTTATGTTCATTAATAGGTTTGTGAATCTTCGATTTTCAAAACAATTGCCGAATTGCTGGCATCTAATGGCTTGTGTAGGTGCCATGTCATTTTGCCGGGAACGGCAGCATTCGCGCATGAAGGAGACACCTGATTTAGTCTCGTTCTCAATCCATTATCTATGCTCGCGGAAATAATGGGTATTTCGTGGCTCTACTGGTCACTGAGTGATTTGCAGCGATGGCGGTCTCAATGTTCTCGCGATACTTCACCTCGAAAATCACGCTAGGGATTCTGGGAACCGTAGTTGTGGTTTAGCGAAGTTGTAGAGAACAATTTATGGTGGGCGCGCCAGGTGTTCAAATCTTGGCAGCTAGTATTCTCGCATGTTCAGATGTCGGCATAATATATATCTCCCGGGTTTCAGGAGTGAAAATTTGTGTACTGTGGAATATAAAGGGGAAAATTACTGGGACAGCCATGTGATGTATTCTCCTACATTTGACTGTCAGCCAAGTGATGGATTCCCGCTCATGTAAATGTCGGCATGACGTGTATCTCCCGAGTTACGGGTGTTTGAGATTAATACCCTTCAGAATATAAAGGACATATTGCTTCCATAGTATATTCTGGGGCTCCCCAAATCACTATTGACCCGCCTTTGTCGGCTTGCTTTATAACGATTGAATGGTCGTTTTTCAGATTTAATAAGGCTTCTTTCTGTGGTTTTGTCATGTTATATTTAATAAAGCCTTGTCTTTTTTTCTCCTTGGCTGCAATCGCCGATAATATTGTCCTTTCAAAGATGGTTACATCTTTGGGTATTTTGTTCAGTGGGGGGCAAAACTTTGAGGGTCTTTTTAGTCCTGTAGTTTCAGTACTTTCTTGGAGTGTTTGTCCTGAGAAGAAGGTGGTTAGTCGAATCTTTCTACAGAACTCGATACATTCTGTTTTCATTTGAACGTAATTCGTAAATCTCGTTGGGACAAAAGAGAGCCCCTTTTCCAATGCCCAAATTTCTGTATTTGTCAAGGTTTTCTCTGATAGATTGTAAATGGAAGTTTCTTTTAGTTTCTGTATGTTCGTTGTCTCGTGGACATCTCCCAAGGCTGATCGTTGAACCTGGATTTCCTGCGTGTTTTTTGTTGGCCTCTTTTGGAAGCATGAAAGCTTCACGAATTGCAAGTCAAAGTACGTTATTTATGCAATCATCTGTCCTTGTCAGAAAGTCTATATTGGCAAAACCAATCAGGAGATACGCCACCTCATATCTCAACATAAATCAAGGATTAGAAAAAATGTGAAAACAGCTCCTCTTGTAAATCATTGGCTCGCCCATACACGTACAGAACAAGAACTACGCTGGACAATAATTTCAAAGGTTGAACAAGATGGACGAAAAATTATCAAAAAGAGAAGCTATGCTTATCATTAAATTCAATACAGTCATTAATGGATTAAACAATCTTTCTGAAATATATCATCTGTAAATCCTCCTCACTTTGCTACAACACACATACGCTCACCCAATCAATAACCGTACAATTTAAGAATGCTGTTCAGCTCCACAAGGAGACGCTTTTGTTGTTCACATAAAAGTTTGAAAACTTGGATGCCTTTGGTCAACCGATGCCTACATTATATAGTTGCCACAGCAATATGTCCTTTATATTCTGAAGGGTATTAATCTCAAACACCCGTAACTCGGGAGATACACGTCATGCCGACATTTAAATAAGCGAAAATTCATCACTTGGCTGACAGTCAAATGTAGGAGAATGCATCACATGGCTGTCCCAGTAATTTTCCCCTTTATATTCCAAAGTACACCGATTTTCACTCCCGAAACCCGGGAGATATATCTTATGCTGACATCTGAACATGCGAGAATACTAGCTGCCAAGATTTGAACACCTGGCGTGCCCACCATAAATTGTTCTCTACAACTTCACTAAACCACAACTACGATTCCCAGAATCCCTAGCAGGATTTTCGAGGCGAAGTATCGCGAGAACATTGAGACCGCCATCGCTGCAAATCACTCAGTGACCGGGAGAGCCAATATTTTTTGGCGTTCCCACCGCAACAAAAGAAATGAAATGAAATTAAATGAAAAATGACACTTGTATAGCGCATAACTACCCGGAGGCCTCGCAGCGCTTTTGACTGATTGCTTAAGGCGAGCTCAAGGTAGATCAACAGGTTTTTGCGAACAAGTGAGTTTTTAAGGCCTTTCTGAAAGACGTACGGTTATTATTCTCTCGGAGAGAGAGCGGAAGGGAGTTACAAAGCTTGGCCGCAACATGTGAAAAGGAGCGACCGCCCCAGCGAGCTTTGTAGATTTTGGTAGTAGTTGCTAGCTGTAAAGAGCTAGAACGTAGGGCTCTGGACGGGGCATAGGGTATGACTATAGGATATAGGATTGCCGGACCCGTGCGGTGAAAGGATTTGTGCAAAATGTACATGGCCTTGAACTGTACTCTGGCCGCAACTGGGAGCCAGTGAAGTTCCTTTAGAGCTTCCTTGGCTGACTGCCAGCGGGGGATATTATAGAGTAGACGGGCAACGCAGTTTTGCATAACTTGGAGCCTATGGGTGACTGCTACCGGGGCTCCTATGTATAGAGCGTTTCCATAGTCCAGGCGGGAGAGTATCAAGGCCTGGACTACGATCCTCCTCGCCTGGAATGGGAGCAGGGGGAGCACTTTGCGCAACATTTTCATCAGCCCGAAACATGTAGAGGCAGTCTTCGTGGCTTGAACCGAGAAATCAAGCGCTTTATCGAGCCAGATTCCGAGGCTCTTTATCTGAGGTTTGGGGGTGGGAGGCAGGCCAAGACATGGAGGCCAGATGGATGCTAGGGCAGATGGAGAAGGATTGCCCAACAGCATAATGTCTGTCTTTTCCCCATTGAGTTTCAGACAAGAGGACTGCATCCACCTGGCCACAGCCTCTAGACAGGGACCTAAGGTGGTAGACGATCCTTCTGAGTGGTCCAAAGAGACCACCAGTTGGGTATCGTCGGCGTAGGTGACAATACGCACACCAAAGGGATGGACTATCCTGTCTAGAGGTTCCATATAGGCATTGAAAAGGGTGGGGCTCAGGGTGGAGCCCTGGGGAACCCCACACCTAAGAGGATGTTTGGGGGAGACTGCCTCGCCCTCAAATACCTGGAAGAAACGTTCGTCCAGGAAGGAGGTCAGCCATTCCAGGGCCGCGCCCGACACGCCCAAGCCACTCAATCGTTGTAATAATGTGGCATGGTTGACCGTGTCGAACGCGGTAAAGGTAAATACAATATTGCACGAAATACCCATTATTTCCGCAAGCATAGATAATTGATTGAGAACCAGACTAAATCACGTGTCTCCTTTATGCGCGAATGCTGCCGTTCTCGGCAAAATGACATGGCACTTACACAAGCCATTAGATGCCTGCAATTTGGCAATTTTTTTGAAATTCGAAGAGTCCCAAACCTATTAATGCCCATAAACATCACAGAGAAATGAGATTATAACCGTTGATACTGTGGGCTAACGCCAAACTGAAGACAATGAACTACAAAATTTGCCCTCCTTGATTTCCAGAACTCTATATATACAAGGATTCGTTTTCACACCAAAGCAGCAGGTTTTTAAATGACTGCATTGTCAAGCTAGTCACAGTATTTTGTACAGTAAATTGCCCGCCTCAAGTAGCCTGCTGCTAGTAGACCACACAAAAAATTTCACAAATTCATTTAGATGAGAGGTAACATATACAGAGTAGAACAAGGTGTTAGTCTTCAATGACACCACACAATCCGTTGTCTTGTTTTTTGTCTTTTATTTTCGGTTATACAAGATATGCAGATGATGCTCACTTTATGTGTTTGCGTCTTTAATGCTTTACTCTTCAAACTCCTTTTAGTTTCCCTCTCCTCTGATCCTTCTGGTTTCTTTTGTCGGATTTTTTTAATGTTTTTAAATGTACCTTGTATTGTGTGATGTTTCACATGTATTGTGTGACCTTTTTATGTAGTTTATGTAAAATTAAAGCTTTCCAATGTTGTATGCCATTTCAGCCCTGAAGAAGCCCATGTGTTGGGCGAAACGCGTTGGCTGGTAGCATCATCTGCATATCTTGTATAACCGAAAATAAAAGGCGAAAAACAAGACAACGCATTGTGTGGTGTCATTGAAGACTAACACCTTGTTCTACTCTGCATATGTTGACTCTCATCTAAATTAATTTATATATACAAGGACTCTACATAAGGAATTCTATTTGAAAGACACCACACAGGTATGACCAGCTACCACTGATATGTGTAACCGCATGTCGGAAATGTGCGCCCAATTTCATACAATCGCTCTGTTTTCCATTCCAGAACTTCATTGGATTGTGAACTGGTGAATTAAATATCCAGAGCCCCCTCTGGGAGGCTCCAATCAAACGCAAGATAAACACAAGTAAGCAAAACGAATGTCTACATACACTAAACTGCCGACTCTTTCAATTGACTGTTTAGAGTCAGGTTTTTTATGATTTTAAATTTCCATCTTCTAGAGAATATGTGCCAGCTTCCATGATGGAACAGACTCATTGTTAAGTGAGATAAGAGGGCTCTAAATGCCGCACTGGTTTGTGAGTGGAAGTTATGGTTTCTATGAAGTATAGTAAGTCTAAGTTTTTCTTGTTTTTCTGCAGAACTTCTGAGGTCCTGAAGAGAGTTCCTTTCTATAGGGACTCGAAACGCGTCGACCACTCTCATTTGTTAGGCCAATCAAGCAAACTTGGTTTAAAAAACTTTCTAATTATAATGCATTTCTAGATGGCCTACTGCTCAAATTAGTAACTGTTAGGACAAAGTGGGCTCAAAGTGAGCATACTGATTCACGCTTTATCTATTGTATGTACCCAACTAGGGGTTTTAGTTGTTTCTTTAGTCTTTTTTCTTTCTTTTTTTCTTTTGTGTGAGAAAGTACTACTGGCAAATGTTGCAATATGAGTATGAATGAAAAGGTATGTGTCAGTTTGAATAGAGTAAAAGGTTCGTCGAATGTGAGAAACGATTGTGATTGAATTCTTTTTTTGTATAGGTATAGATTTTAGATAGGGTTCTTTGTTGTTAGGACGAATAATTTACACACATTTTGTGAAATGATATGATGCAATTCTTAGTGTGAAAAATAATTTGATTAATTCAAACTGAAAGAGTGGTTCGAAGAACCAATTTCATTCTGTTTCTTCTCGCTTATAATCTTTTGAAAAAATTGCAGTACTGGCAATTGGTAGTTGTTTCTTAAAATCCACAGCTAGGCACATTGCCAAAAAAGGGTACATTTTCACTAGAAATATTTGATGTGTCCATGTTGCGTTGTGGGCCATTTCCTGTCACTGACACTAGGCCTATCCACACAAGTGAGGTACCATTTTTATCGATAGACTTGGGGAAACCCTGGGTGGTTGGAAGTTTGTGGCTCCCCACCGATTCCAGAACTTTCCATCACAGAAATGTGAGGAAAATGTTTTGTTTTTTACTAACTTTGAGCTTTGCAAGGAATTCTGGGTAACAGAACCTGGTGCGAGCCACACAATTAACCCCATCATGGATTCCCCTGGGTGTCTAGTTTTCATAAATGTACAGGTTTGCTAGGTTTCCCTAGGTGCCGGCTGAGCTAGGGCCCAGAATCCACAGCTAGGCACATTGCAAAAAAGGGGCAGTTTTCACTGGAAAAATGTGATGTGTCCATGTTGAGTTTCAGGCTGTTGCCTCTCGCGGGCGCCAGGCCTACACACACAGATGAGGTACCATTGTTTCTGTGAGACTTGGGGTAATGCTGGTTGGGTGGAAGTTTGTGTCTCTCCACAGATTCCAGAACTTCCCATCACAGAAATGTGAGGAAAATTGGTTTCTGTGGATAAAGTTTGAGGTTTGCAAGGGATTCTGTGTGTCAGACTTCGAGCGTCATGTACTATGGCCTGAAATAGGCCGTAAATTAATTAAGTGCATTTTATGTCTGGGCGGATAAAGGCCTCTTTGTTTTCTGCCCATATAAATACAATCTTTGTCTAAGATCCCCTACGGAACGTACGGAACGTGACGGGATTCAGCATTTGTCTATTTGCTTACGAAGCGTTTAAAAACACTTTGCGCCGCCATGCCGATGCTTGGCCTACCGTTCCTTGGATCGTGACCACGCCCCACCAGGCTGGCAGTTCTTTGCTTCTGGATTCCCAACTTGTCTCAGCAGGAGCTGGCATTCACTGACCTGGTGAACCTTTCACAGGAAACCGCTGCCTGTCGACTTGAAATTACTCCCATTCCAGATTGCGAGTCTCTTACTTACTCGCTCTTGACATGCATAGTGTCTTTCCTGCAACTGGCACCAGATCTGAAAACTCATGGAGTGTCTCCTTCTTGCCGGCAACTGACCAGACTTCTGGACCCCTTTTACTCCCAGAGGTAATATTTCCTAGCGCAGGAGCACTCAAAGTTAAGAGCACTGACAAACTTTGTTTTTTCTCATTTCCGCCTTACAAGTTTCTTATTGGGACTTCCTAAATTTGGAAATAATCTGTCCAGGACTTTTCTAACGTAATAAATTTCACATGTATTAAAAGCGTTATGAGGAGTAACTTAAACTTCTAGGTATCTCTTGCCAATAGTTCTGTTGGAAGAATTCATGGTGAGTGGATCCTTGCACACCCAAATGTAAAATGCACTGTAATAAGGGGAACTGTGCGCTATATGAAGTTTTGGGTCAATCCTGTACTTTTTTTTTCTTTTATCCTTTTTTTTAATTTAAATTGTTTATTTTTACATCATACCGAAGATAGCAAATCATACTGATACCAAAAATAATCAATGTCCATATTTACATTTACAACCTATTCCCTCCCCCTCAGCCCCTCCCCCCACCCTCTGCATCCAAAAGAAACACAATTCAATAAAATTAAGTAGCATATACTTTGACTTTAGTTTTACATTGCCACGGGGATAAGTACCTTGCTTTTCTAATCGGAGCTCAATAAGTCTTCATCAGCCTTGATCCATCTAGTTATAGGCTCCCAGATTCCAAGACCTCTGATCTTTGCTCTATTTCCTCTTCTTTTATATACCACAGTCTCCCACCTATATATTGATAATAATTTCCCTAACCATCCGTGTACTGAGGAAGGATCCTGATCCAGCCAGGCACTAGCTAGGCAGAGCCTGAACACCACCATCGCTATAAATACCAGACTACGATTTAGTTCATCCATATCCTGATTACTAATCCCCAATAATATCACCTGGGGGGTAAGCTTGACCGAATGTCCCAGTATGATATTGAGGCATTGCCCAATTTCAGCTATCAGTTGAGTAAGTCTTGGGCATGTGGCAAACATATGAACGCTATCAGTGGCTAACATTCCACACCGAGAGCAGTGTATCCCCGAGGTCCCACCCCATCTATAAATCCAAGCCGGAGTGATAAAAGGATTAAATTAGGTCTTAAAACATTGCACTTGAAGGCTGGCCGAAATAAAAGCTGTCTGGCTCAGCTGCAGGGAATCCTTCACACTCTCCTGGCCCAGCATGTAACATCTCTAACCACCTGTTGATATGTTTGGGCAAATCATCCCCCATCTCCTTATTTATTAGTTTATATATTGTGGACATTGATGGTCGTGCCCCCCATACCAAATTGAGTAAAGGGATTTTACTGCAACAAGTTACCTTTTTAAACAAAATATCCATGAGCTGCAGCTATTTTAAAAAGTAGTTATTCCCTAAACCGATTTTTTCTTTAATTATATCAAATGAGAGAATTTCCTTGTCTATCATTAAATCCCCAAGTGCAATACCCCTTTCCCAATCCAAATTTTAAAGTAACCGTCCTGGAACATGTCTGGGAGTAACCTATTGTTGGCTAGAGGAGAATATCTATGGATTCTGCCGATCTTAATTTTTTTTCCAAACTGTTGTCCACACCCTAAATGCATTGAATGTCCAGCGAGCTGCTTGTGGTTTTTTCTGAATATTAATTTCAAGAACCAAAGGATTATGATCTGACACGACAGTGGGATATTTCGTTATTTTACTACCATGTGCCAGATCCTGTGATAGAAAAAAATAATCTAATCTGACAAGAGTTTTGTGAGGGGCAGAGAAATACGTATATCCCGGATCATTCCTATCTTGTTTTACCCAGATATCTGATAACCCATGCAAAACTCTTAATTACAGCAAAGATTTATATACTTTAGGCTTCCGCCCTAGATATATTATCCCAGGATAGCTGGAAACCGAACAGATCATATTTATAATAAAGTCCCCACACATGATGATAGGAAGGGGCCACCCCACTAATTTGATATTCAGCCAATCAAACAGTGCTGGGTCATCTAACACTGGTCCATAGACCGAGCGGAGTGTAAACAAGCTATCACCTACAGAGCATTTTGTAATTACCCATCTTCCCATTTTACCCATAGCACACCGTGAAATACTAGCGAGGCCCCTCCGAGCGAATATTGCCACCACTTTAGTCCTTACATCCTGTGTAGTACAAGAAATCAATTGATCCTCCTCAAATTCCATGACCTTCCTTCTGCAAGCTTCAATATGTGTCTCTTGAAGGCAGATAATATCGGCCTTCAAGAAACGAATATCCTGGTTGATTCTGCGTCTTTTTACAGGATCATTTAGCCCACAGATATTAATAGAGCCAATTCTAAGCTTCTCCATCACAAGTTAAATGCAGTCCTGACACCCTGTGGCATATCCTTAACTGATCTAACAAAACCGGATAAAAAAACAAGAAAAAAAAACATGCAGCCTTCCCTATGAGTACTTTTGGATCCCCCCCTCCCCTCTCCCCTCTCCCCCTCCCTTTTCCCCCTCCACCCCACCCCCACCCTCTCAATTAGGCAAAAAAGGTCCACGGACTCTTGCGATGCCTCCTGCATTCCATTGTGCTCCCCAGTTGCTCCCCCACCCCGACTAGAAATATAGAGAATACCGGGAGAACCTCACAAATCGTCACAAAGTGTACCCAAGATGAAAAGAAATAGAAAGCCTCTAACAAGCCAAAACCTAGTATATTAAACGCTTGCGACACAAAGTGGAAAAAACATTATTTACCCATATATAGCTCTCTTATCCCTTTGTGAGTTCCAGTAAGTGTTCCTTGGCATCGATTTCTGATGTAAATACTCTGGAGTTCCCCTTGTGAATAATCTTGAGTCGGGCCGGGTTCATTAAAAACACTTCACAGCCAAGTTTCCGGAAAGGATTGATCAGCTGGTGAAGCCTCCATCTTCTTTCCACCGTTGTGTGGCAAAAATCTGGTCGAACAAAAAAAGAATGTCCCTCAGCTGATCTCTTGGCTTCTGGACAAGCTTTCTCAAATATTACCTGCCATAAGAGGAAGTTTCTGAAAAAGATGAGGATAGCTTTAGGATTTTCATTTGACCCTGTTCTGTTCTTTTTCAACATCAGCGGGAACATGTGTACCCTCTGCACCTCGGTGTCCCAATCCCACTGTGCCAGCTCCTGAAAAGCACCTCTGAGAAGTTTAAGCACAAAACCCTGTATATCATTGCCTTCGGCGTTTTCCTCTATGCCAAGAAGTCTTTAGTTATTCCTACGCTGCCTGTTTTCGAACTCCTCTATCTTCCAAAGTACATCACCCATTCTGGCGTCATTTGCTTCAATTTTCCGCTCGGCGCCCTCTACTTCTGTCTCTAATCCCGCCACATGCTCCTGAAGTGCAGTAGTCCGATCCAAGATGTCCGAACAAAATTTAGTCACTTTGCGGATCGCCCCCTGGAGATTTTCTTATTCGCTAACTGTGCCCTCTTATGATCTTGAAGTGCCTCGGACTGCATCTGTTTAAGAGTAGAAAATATCAGCTCCATGGAGGGAGGAGATTCTATCTTCTCAGCACTAGCCATAGGATCTTGGGGGGTGTTTGGGGGATTTGTCCTGCTCAGATTCTATTCCAAGTTGGATAGCTGAATAATCCCATTGCAATTGGCCTGCTTGGCTGTTATCCATATTTGATCCGCTGCCTTTGATTATTCCCTTCATACTCCTTCTCTTGGTTCTAATTGGTATCCTCTTCCGAGTATCCAAATTAGAAGGTGAGGTGCTACTATCCTCCCCCATGGCTTCGGGATCAGTATCCTCTGATTCGTTCACATTAGTGTGCTCAGATTCATCCGTCAGGGAAAAAAAATCTGTCTCCATCAGGAGTTCCTACATTGAGGCTATTGGGGTTTATAGGTGCGATTCCAGTATCATCATTGCAGTCCTCATTACCCAGCGTTCCTGTAGGCTCTATGTTAATAAGACCCGTTGTGTTTTTGTTAATTACATCTGAAACGAGAGAGTCTAACCTTTCTCCCGTGATATTTTAAGGGGTATTTTTACCTTGTCTGAGGAGCCACCAGTAGGTATTTCTATGCCTAGCCCGCCTGCCAAGACCTTGTTGGTTATCCTGCCTCTCATTGAGGATTTTGCCTGCATACCGCTATTCCCCCGTCCAGAAGACATCCCAGGCACCATTTGTTGCTTGGGCCTCGTTGCCGGGTCTACAGGATGCTGATCACCGCTGGGCGTCCTGGCGTCAGTTTCCACCAAATCCTGGGAGAGCGTGGGAGCAGCGGCTCTGCCTTTCAGTTCCGCTGTCTTCTTCGCTGCCGGGATCCCATTCGCTCCTGCTATGGCACCATCCTTTACAGGTTGTTTTGTCCTCGGGGGCATCTCTGATCCACCCGGGATCCTTCGAGCAGCAACGAGGATTGACAGAGCCCTTGCACGCCAGAGGTAAGTGCTACCCTTGATTCCTTGTACGCCGATGAGGAAAACTTCTGCTATCCATGTTAGCAGTTTAGCGATCCTTGAGCTGTACTCATCCAAAGGCATTCGATATCCCAGCCAGGTACTGATGATGTAGCCTCCAGTTTCAACTGCTTAGCTTTGTGAGATTCCTCTATAGCCAGATTGCTGCACAGCGGGGGAGCAACTCTCACAGCGGTCAAGCAGCCACCATCTTGCCTCTCCAGAGTTCACCATCCGGGGTCTATCCCCTACTAATAGGTAGTCTTGTTTATCTATTACAGTTGGGGATTAAGAAGAACTAATGCCTTGTTTTGGGGAATCAGTTCCTGCTATTTTGAGTTGGTGTGGTCCCTCAGAGAATTCTTTCCCCTGTCTCCCGGAAGAGAGTATCCTATGAGTGAGTGGTATATAAATCTCATAGAGGCACTGACTTCAGAGAGAGTGGCACACTATTCTTCGTTCCTGTGGATTCGGGCATTTCAGGTTAGTGGTTATTCTGTGAGTGACAGAAAGCCAAGCCCACAATATAACATCCACCTGAGCGAAGATTAATAAAATAGAGGTTTGTTCTCCAATGATAGACTCTGCCTTACAGTCTTTGCCACATAGTTACACAATAGAAGAACTAGCCTCTGCGTTAGTAGACCTGCAATCTGAAGTAGGGAACCTTAGAGCAGAGAATCGATGCCTACATACAGAGTTAGTGCATGTTAGAGCACAACCATTTCCAGATTCAAGATCGACAGGTACAATACAACAGAACAAGAAAAGTTATATTCAATCTGCACATTTTACAGTACCTACACCCGACACACCTACTCCTACACTGGGGAAAAAACATACATCCCGTCAATCAAACAGTGCGCATTCCCAGCCCAGTACCTTTAGCTGTGCCCGAAAGATTTAATGGAGACAGCTCCAAGTACAGCGTGCTCATGAATCTGTGCCATCTCCAGTTCCTCTGTAAATCTGCATCTTTCCCAGATGATGCAGCAAAAGTAGCATTTGTAATATCTTATCTTGTGAGCAATGCTGCCAGCTGGGAAGTACACTTGGTTGAAAATGATGATCCAGTTTTAAATGACTTCAGTCTGTTTAAAGAAAAAAATGTGCAGTCTCTTTTTTACACCAATCAATGCGCACATCAGTATCCCTGATTCTTACTTTTATACACATGTTAAAATTGGGGGCGTGGACATGTACAGCATCAGTGACTTGCCTAAAGAGGGCATCATGGAGCAGTGCTTGGCTTATACATTCTGATTTGATGGGAACAGGGGGCAACATGAAATGTTTAGGCCCGGGACACCATACACCTTCGCATGTCCGTGCCGGACCAACTATTTGTCGAGGAGTTTATGGGAAAGTGTAGGTATATGGCTTACCCCCGGCTGCGTCCACAACGGTGTTGGTTATCATCAAGCAGCAGCAGCAGGACGTTGATGGCGGTACAGGACATGTGAGGGTGAGTAAAGGTGAGTTTGTGCCTTCTGTCCTTCACCTTTTTGTTAGCTCAGGTGTGGAGGCTTAAACTCCACAGTCTCATCGGCAGTAAGACACATTATGATTGAGCTGGCGGGGGAACTGGTGGTCCGCCCTCAACAGGTGCATTGGTCTATTTCACCACAATCAAGATTTACTGGCGGTAGCAGCGGTGCCGCTGCAGTCTTTCGTCTGTGGGAGCGCATGCATCGTAAAAGGGCAGTCGGGCCGCCAATTTGACGCCGGTGATTCTGACGCCGTTTCGACAGCGGTTGCTTAACACCAAACTCGGAATCAGGTGCTTTATGTTATAGATATGTGTTTACTTTGTAGTGAAGCGGGATTAGTATGTTTTATGTTTATAGTATTTAATACTTTGTAAGAGTAGCTTTTGCATTGGTATGGTAAAATAGCGTAATGTTTGTAAGTCATCATTATTTTTCCATCAATAAATATTAGTGTATTATAATTTTTTTCTATTTTCATTTTGAGTAGAAAACACTTATTTCAATGTTTTTTTATAATTTTGAAATATATTTATAAGAAATAAAAAATTGTCAGTTTGTTATTTTATATCTGCCATATTTTTAGTTGTTAAAACAAATACAGAATTTTTTAAATACATTTTCAATAATATATATTTTAATATTTTTTAAATGTACATTTTTGAAATATGTTTTACAAACATTTAACATACATTTTCATAGTCTTATGTAACATAAATATTATTAATATATATTAAATAACTTTAGCTATGATACATTATTTAATAGAAACTTTACAAAGTTGATATTCATTTTTTGAACATTGCTGTACATGTGTAATATTTTGTAACATTTTCAAACATTTAATTAAACATTTGTATAACAATCTTGCCATTTTTCCCATTCAATCATATGGGGAGATGGTCTTTCTTTTCCTTTTATTAGGTGGCCATTTATTTCTACCGCTAACTAAATCTAATAGTCTAATAGTGTTATTTTAGATTGTTTCTGGAAGGAAGAGGTTGTGGTTGGGTGCTGTTTTTCATCGGTTAAGGTAAGTTAATGTTTATCAAGTTTTAAGATGTTTGAAAGGTTGGGGGATGTAGGAATGTTGTATATATGAAATCATTGGTAAGTTTATTGTGTGTTTTATTGTTGTTTTATGCTATTTGGTGTTGCACTCAGACCACCGTATTATTAGTTGGGCAGATTGGCTTTTTGAAGACCTCAGCCAAACAGCTGACACCACCAGCCAACTCCGAATGCAACATACGCGGATCAGGCCTATGAGGCTGTGGGAGTCTCGGATCACCAGTGACACAGCCGCCCAATTTCGAGTTGCTTTATAGTCAGCGTAACTGTGGTGGTCCAACCACCACATCTGAGATGGCAGAAAGGGAGAGATATAACGGAAGGATATAAACTCACCGCTTCTCGTCTTCTAGCATCATGAAGCCCATCGTACACATCCTGCCACTGCTCTACCTCCTCGACCACCTTCAAAACCCAGTCCGTCGCAGACGAAATCAGCAGTAAGTCGTACAACTACCTATTGCCATAGACTCCTCTGCAAAACGATGCACCGCCATGGACCAGGCAAGAGAGGTGGGGTTGTTATGTAATTTACACATATACAGGGACATTGTCTAGGATTGTTTCATTTCAAACATCAAAAGTACATCTGTAGGATGCTCTCCTTTGCCAAAACACTGGTACTGAACAGGTACACAAATAGACATGTGTTTGCAAATTATAAACAGTGATAGTGATGTGTGCATTATTTTGTGCTCAACAATACCACATCCCCAACAATATCATACCTATTTATATCTGTCACACATAACGTTTGCCCTTTCTCACTAGTCTGCCATGTTACTACTGATCTTCACTAGCTACAGCTTATCATCAAGTGTTGCTAAAGTGACTACAACTACCATGAGGCTTGTCACTCCAAGTCTCATCAAGATGCTACACTCCTTTTGCCCCTTCTCACTTGTGTCCATGTCACTACTGAAGTTCACTAGTCATGAAGCTTACCATTATCAAATGTTGGTAAGTTCAGATACAAAAGCTACCACAACTACCATGGGGCCCTGTGACTGCAACTCTAACCAAGATGCTAGAATCCTTTTGCCCCTTACCACTTGTCTCCCATGTCACTACTGAAGTTCACTAGTCATGCAGCAAAAGTGAGACTGCGGTGTCTCCAACTACCATGAGGTACTCTCACTCCAGCTCTAACCAAAATGCCTTTGCCCCTTCTTACTTCTCTGCCATGTTACAACTGATGTTCACTCATCATGGACTGTGCAATGTACAGACAATGCTCCACTCAGATATATGTATGAATGCTTTGCTTGATGGCATCCTGGACCCATCAACTGAACTAATGATGGCATGAGTGACACCATAAAAACAGTGCACCCCTAATATATGTGCGCCATGAAGGAAACTCAGCTGATTAGCATGCCAGATGACCCCTGACTCTGCACAGTTCACATGAGTAACAATGCTAAAGTTATTTATACCCATGCTGGGTGTTTGCCTGTATCAGACACAACTAGGCCTTGGAATGGACAGATATATGTTTGTAGCAGAGTTTTGGAGATGTCATATCTATCCCTAATGCAAAAAAAAACAATTGATGGACGGAATGCTGGACAATGCAAACATTCACCCCCAGTCACAAGGATCTGGGTTTAATACATCATTATTTTGCTCACCACACCACCCCAGTTTGGACCCAGCCATATGCAAATCAGTCTTGACCCTGTTCCTTGTGGGAACAGTTCAGCCCAAAATTGCCAAGCCAGGTCCTCCCTGGACCGGAAACATGTATCCTGGCGCCGGTTTCTGGGCATTATCCTTCATCAGCCAGGCTAGCTTGAATCTAGTTGTGCAGTGAGCACGGACACACATCAGGATACACCCTTCCCACTTAGGACATTATATGCAAAAGAAACAATTGATGGACAATGCAAACATTCACTCCCAGTCACAAAGATCTTGGTTTAATCCATCATTTCTTTTGCTCACCACACCACCCCAGTTTGGGGTTGCGCCAAATACAATGTAGCGCGGCAATGACATTTGTTTTATTTATTTATTTGTATACTTACCTCTGTGTCACGAGGACATGGTCCCTGTCATGGACGGACGCTGTGTGCCTACTCACTGTTGTCCATTTCCGCCCCGTCCGCAGGAACCTTTGGACATATCCTGGTGTTTCCCTACGCTGCCTTCCAGGACGCCGCCTCTGGCCCTGCCTTCCGTGATGTCCGGGAGGTGTTCCCTGGCGTTTCCGGCATTCGACCAATTGGAGCGTGAGACGTCACGAGACCCGGGCCAATCACCGGACACTAGGGCGTTTAAGGAAACCCCGTGTGCGTCTGCTACCGCGAAACCTCCAGGAGAGCAGCCGCGCCGTGAGGAACACGCCGACATCGAAGAAGACGAGAGAACCGAAGACCCTCATCCCAGCCTGCCGGTGTCACGACTCGACAAGCCAGGAGGCCAACGTGACCACGAGCCGCCCTGCCACACTTCCAGGGGAGAAGTGTGGCTTCACAAGGTACGAGGGCATTTGCAAGGGTTGTTGGGGACACGGGGTGGTACAGGCTAGCGTGAGGGTGGTCACAGACACATCATGTTCCGGGCATCACTTTGTAGGAAAGACCCTACTCCACAAAGGTGACGGAACCCTGGTGAACCCTCACTCCCTTTCCCCCTCCCATTTCTTGTCCTCGTATCAGCCAGTAACGAGGCTGTTTGTTTCCTTTCTTTCTGAGTGCATCCCGGACCGGAGATGAGCGAGAGGAAGAGGCCATAGAACTACCCAAGAACCACCAAGAGAAGGAAGCACTACATCCGGAGGAAAACCTGGTTACGGGACTCATTTCTAATCATTTGCTTCTCTGCTTTCTTGAACTATTTTGTACATACTGTCAATAAAAACAGTTAAAAGAGCCCCACGGTCCTTAGTGTCCATCCTTACGCGGACCGAACCGTCACACTCTGTTAGGCCATAATCTGGAGTTTACGACACCCACCATACCCCTCTCCGACCCTGCATCACCGCCCGGCAGCACTCCCTCCAGGAGCCTCTACTGTTTACAAGTCATGCAGGGTACCATTACTCAAGTGTTGGGAAAGTAACACTGAAGTGACTACAACTACCATGAGACCTTGTCACTCCAACTCTAACAAGATGCTACACTCCTTTTGCCCCATCTCACTGGTCTGCTGTGTCCTTACTGAAATTCACTGCAGGTTACCATTTGTCAAGTGTTGGTAAAATGAGATTGAAGTGACTACAACTACCATGAGGCCCTGTGACTGCAACTCTAACCAAGATGCTAGACTGCTAGACTCCTTTTGCCCCTTCTCACTTGTCTCCCATGTAACTACTGATCTTCACTTATCATGCAGGTTACAATTTCTCAAATGTTGGTAAAGTGACATAGAAGTGACTACAACTACCATGAGATCTTATCACTCCAACTCTAACCAAGATGCTTTAATGAATGTGACACACTCAGATTGCATTCATCTCAGGTCCTGTCTTGATGTCAAAGATACATCTGTAGGGATGTGTCAATAAAGTGAAACTCACCTTCTATGCTACAACTCTGTAATGGACTCTGATACATCTACCACATGAGAAGGCAATGTCAGTCAATGGGATTATATAGATTCAGTGTGAGAAACAGTTTAAAGGCACAATGGAAACACTCTCTGCAGGATAGCTTTGCCTCCATCAGGTGATACCCCGAAAGACTGGGGTACTGGGGTACAGTACATTTTGCACATGCCTAACATGCTCCATGTGCACTGTACCTTGGAACTGAAATATATCAGGGACAACCAATAGCATAACAAAGTGCAGTGCATGAGTGAGCAAAGATAGTGCAACTTAGGAAAGCAAACACAGCACTAACAGCATGTGGCACACATATAGATGAAGTAGATGTAAGGTACAGACTGCAAAATTGACATAGGTCCATGCAGAACTATACAAAGATATGACAAATTCACACCCTTCATGTATGGAAAAACAAATATCGAACTTCATCACACCTAACACATATCCAATCTACATCATACAGAGAAATGCAACATAAATGACCATGACAGTGGCTAAGCCAAGCTGAAATATTTACCACATAACATGCCACCCAATGGCATGTCTGCCCCATCAGGATGTCAGCTCATATAGGTATCCATCCAACCCTTTCCCTTGTTTTGCTAACCCCAATACTGGCGACAAGGCGCAACACACTAACCACTTGAACTGAATCAGTAATCAGGGATCAAACAAACAAAACTGTACTCACACATCACTAACTAACCAATAACATCAAATAAATAATAAAGTAATGGCAGGACTAATGTCTTCAAAACTGTAATAGTTTTTTTATGAATGGACTTAAACCAATCCAAAAAAGAAACAATGGCCAATGGTCAGTCCATTCATAGTCCATGTGTCATAGCACCAACCTGTGCCAACAAACTTGCTCTACTGACACTGCCAGAGAACCTCCTCACAAAGGGGCATCTATTGGGCATAGCAGGCACATCAAAGATGGTATTTGGAAGTGGGCAGAGGTTTTGTCAGGGATGGGTTTCTCTTTAGGAGAAGGATTTTTGGGTTTGGTGTCTTTGGGGCTGGGTTGAAGAGTTTTTTTCTTTTTTCATTGTTGGGCTTGGTATTGGGGAGGCTGTATTTCAGGGGTGGAGTAGGAAGTGTAATGGATAGGTTTGGGTGTAGGAGGTTTTTTTAAGACTTTGGGAGGGGGTCATGTTTCACAGGGGTAAGGGCAAGGGCAAACATGTCTGATTCACAGGGAAAACGGGTAGGGTGGGTATGGAGTTCAGTCTGGGAGGAAGAGGAAGTGGATGTGTGATATAGGTCTGCGCTGCGCTGTGCACTGTGTGTTGTGTTGTTGGCTGTTGTGTGGGTGACCATGAGGGTTTGTGTTTTCTTGGGTTGAAGTGTTGTGGGTGTGCTGGTTGTTGTGGAAGGGTTTGTGGCTGTTGGTGGAGTGTCTGTGGATGTGGGTGTTGTGTATGGGTCTGAGCTATTGGTGCTCTGGATGGAGAAATGGGTGTTGTCGAGAGGTCAGTGACTGTTGGTGCAGTGTTTGGGGATATCGGTGTTGTGGAGGGGTCTGTGGCTGTTGGTGCCGTGTCTGGGGATATGGGTGTTGTGGAGGGGTCTGTGGCTGTTGGTGCAGTGTCTGGGGATATGGGAGTTCTGGAGGGCTCTGTAGCTGTTGGTGTGGTGACTGGGTATATGAGTATTGTGTAGAGTTCTGTGGCTGTTGCTGCGTGAATGCTTGGTGCTGTGGGTGTGACTGTGGTGTCTGTGGGTATGGGTGTGTCTGTGAAGGGTCTGTATGTGTTGTTGTGGTGCCTGGGGGCATGCTGGGGTGGGAGGTAGGTGAATGTTTGCTGTATGCATGTATGTTTGAGTTATATTTAAAGTCTTGCATTTGTGTGGTTTGCTTATGTTTGTTGAAATGTGTGCATGCTTAGGTGTACGTGCGAATAGAAAGTGAAATAGGGTATGTGGATGGGGAAGGGGCAGAGGCAGAAGGGGGGTTGGATAGAAGGGATGAGTGCATGAGTGGAGAGCTATCGTGAGAGAGGGGGCCAGAGCCTGAAAAGTTCTCCGTAGGCCAGACATGACAGTGGGAATGCCTTCCAGATAATCGACCACATGGGTCATCTTGTTGCCTTGCTCTTGGATGGCGTTCAGCACTGCAGTCTGACCCAGCGAGATGCTCCTCAGAAAGTCAGTTGCCTCCTCACTCAATGCAGTGGGGCTAACAGGGGTAGGTACTGAGGTGCCTGCAGCAAAGGAAATGCCTCTCATCTTACGGGAGCAGGAAGAGCCAACTTGTGGGGGGACAACAGGAAGAGTGGTGATGGAACTGTGGGTGGCAGACAAGGATGAAGGTGGAACTGATCCTGTTCGGTCTGCCCCCACTTGAAAGGGTCCACCAGAGGATGTCTCAGATGATGACGAGCTTTGGCTTTGGTCCATGGGTCCCTCTGTGTCTGGCGTGTCACGTCCAGAACCCCAATGACCAGTTGTGTCCCCACTGACATTGGCCCCTTCGCCTCCACTTGCCCTGGATTTATCTGAAATTACATGGAAATGAGTTTATTGCAAATTTGTTTCCACACCTGACCATCACAAATCACCAGAAAACATTGAAGAAGTCCACATATCACACCACCTCCATGGCTTACTCCATAGGCTTTTAATTGAGCATTGGCACATGCATGCATGCTACATGACCTGCAAACAGTTGGGTCCACTCATGTTATAACCCAAGACAGGCCCAAATGCATTGATGGAATAGTCTACACTACATCCTCATGTCCGTACTATGATAGCTGATCACCTTGCATGCTTTGCCACTTGTTGTATACCATTGCAATAAGATGTGACCAAATAGGATGGATCCAAGTGTGAGATTTACATAATGCCCACAGAAGGCCCAGAATGAAACAAATCTAACTATTATTCATGACATATCAGGATGTCAGGAAGGTCAAGTGGTACACCTGTGTACCATCATTTGCTGCTGAGCCTGACATCTTATCACATGCAAATTCTCATTGCACACTGATGACACTTTGCACTCCAATTTACATCATATGTCCACTATCCATGTATCACATTTAGCTGATAAAAGTTCCTTCAATACATTGATGTCCTTACATTTGGGAGATGGATACTCTAAATTCATACAGCAGAAGACTCCATATAGTCATATGAACATCCACAATCCTGCTTGGTACAGATGATGATGCCAATCCGAGATTGTATATCTGCAAGTCAATAAAACTTTGAATGCATTTGGGTATCCCTGAACATCTAGTACATGAAGATGTGTGATCACTAGATTCCCAATTAGCAGGCACATCATACCACTCTTTGGAATTGCATACTCAGATTGCCTTGGAAGGATCCGTGTAGACACTCACATATGGTCTCTACAGTTCGATGTCTCACTCCCTCATGCATGTCACCAGTCAGTAAATGAGTGTATTGAAACACTATTGCTGATGAAACATGAATTGTCAAATGCAGACTAGCCAATATGAAGCACTAATGCTGAAGTACACTGAATGTACTATGAGCTCTGCCATGTCACATGCAATAGGGCTCAATCTGTAGTATCCCTGGGCACTCAAAGTTTATATTTATGCTAAATGCTGTTTTTGTAATTAGGGGTTGCGCGTACATCTGTCGCACGTCGTCACTCGTGCCTTAAAAACTGAGAAACTGTAGTGAGCAACAAGTACTCACAAGATGCGCGCAAATTATTACATGGAACAGTGTGTTCCTACACATTTTTATCAAGTTCAAATCCACATGATTCTACAACATCCTTGTGTGATTTCCAAATCTTCATTTATTTATTTGTGCAAGTTTATAATTGTACTGATATCATCTCAGTAAATCATTTATATTCAATCCTCTCAAAACACCCAATGCATTTCGGGTCATGAAAACAGAACGACCCTTCCTCAGGGGTCTGTAAAGAAAACATACAGGACCATGTTAGTTACCAGTCAGGTTAAATCAAGCATTATATATACACAACACGTTCAAAACATATTGCGTTTCAAAATTCAATTGAATAACTCTGCAACATCAATATACGTCGATTGTTTATAAGCCACTCATTGCACGATAAGAAACCATAGAGAACGTGAACAAGGTAAATGAAAACGTAATCAAATGTATGCAAGCCACTCCTACACCGTATAGCGGATGCCTATGGTTATAGTAAATACATTCTCCAAGTATTATGTCACGGACACTGTGTCTACTTACTAGAGAGTCGAACAGGCTAGAAACGCTCTCACGGCTTCAACAAGCGAGGGGACGCGCTGCACAATGTTTTAAGCGAAAAGCCGGTAAGCATTAGTGACGCGCGGTCACATGATCAAAGTCAGGAAACACTAATCATTCGCAGCCGCGCCAAGGCGGGGAGTCACCACTCACGTGACATGTGCATGCAATGGCTTCAAGATGGCGTATCAAGTTCAACGTCAACAATGTTGACAACATAAATATTAGAAAGCATGAAATAAATCGTAACAAACAAAAGAATATAGACAACCTGGCTCCATATGCGCAACAATCAGTTAATGTTTCATGTTATATCAACAAGTACATGATGGTGTCAATCAATTGTGTGTGTACGAGTATCACATTTATATTTTGATTTAAACACATTCAATCAGATGAATACATACAAGATATAGTGAAATTAACAAAGCGGAGGAAAGACCTTTTACCAATGTCTGTCAGGATCATCAAAAAGTTTATAAGAAGCACGTATACTCAATCCTGTCATTCATCCCAGATGGCTGCAACGAATTCAATTTTTTTATCCAAAAGAATTCAGCTTGTAATCGCTGTTTTTGAGGGTCGATGTCTTGGCGCTGTTTTATCACCTGCAGAATCGTGCATCTCAACTGTGAAATTTGGTGACGAGCCTCGATCCAATGATTAGCCACAGTAGATTTTTTGTTAGAGAGTCTGATGTTACTCTTGTGTTCTGTGATACGTACTTTCAATTTTCGTTCAGACTGTCCTACATATACTTTCCCACATGGACACTTGATGGCATAGATTATGTTTTTACTGTCACATGTTGCAGAATGTTGTAACTCAATTTTGTAACCTTTTGAAGGATGGGTAAATTGATTGCCTACAATTACATTGCTACAATGCACGCAGTTCAAGCACCTGGACATGCCTTTATATGTTTTTCTTTCTTTTGTGGGACTACTCAAAATCTCTTTCAAATTTCGTGATCTTTGATGAGCGAACATTATTTTATCACTATATAGTTCTTTAAGATCAGGTTCCTCAGAGATCAGAGACCAATGTTTGTTCAGGATGCGCTTAATGCGTGTGACTTCTGTCGAATATTTAAGTACACAAACTGTTCTTTTATCTTGACTTGAGATAAATGGTTCAAGCAATGTCTCTCTAGATTTGGTTGTTGTTCTTTCAAGTGACTCTTTCAAAATAGCCTCAGGATAGCCTCTCTTTCGGTATTTTTGAGTTTGAATCTCAAGGGATGTGGATAACTCTTGTTCATCAGAGGTGATGCGTTTCAGTCTTAAGAATTGTGAAGTGGGCAGGTGCTTTTTTAGCGCCTCAGGGTGAAAACTCTGAAACAGTAAACAGGAATTGCGATCTGTGGGTTTAGTGTGCACCTTCGTGCTCAATTGTTGATTATGAAGGGTAATCCTCACATCCAGGAAAGAAATTGATGACTCATCAATAATATGAGTGAACTTAATTCTGGCATTATGGGTATTCAAGATTTCAATGTTCTTTACCAGAGCCTCTTTGTTCCCTCTCCAGATTACGAATATATCATCGATATACCGTTTAAATAGAATCAGACCACTTGTCCAATCTGAATTATTCAATACATGATCAACTTCAAATTTATGCATATAGATATTGGCGTATGAGGGAGCCCCCCCAAACCCCATGGATGTTCCATTGCACTGGTTGTAAAATTTTCCACTCCATTCAAAATAACTGTAGAACAATGCAAACTGCATTAATTCTAAGATGAACATTTGTTGTGATTGTTCGAGCTCACTGTGTAGTAAGCTCCATTCCAGTGCTTCAATACCCTCATTATGAGGTATTGACGTGTACAACGATACTACGTCGATAGTACATAGAAAGTATGTGAATCCTTCCTCAAACCGAATGTTGTTCAACATTTTTAAAAAGGCTGTAGTGTCCTTGATGTAGGTAGAACAATTCTGGACTATAGGCTGTAAGAATCTATCTGCAAATTTTCCTATCGGTTCTGAGATGGAGCCACAGGCCGAGACAATCGGTCTAAATGGAGGATTAACTGGATCCTTATGAATCTTAGGCAACATGTACAGTTGCGGTCTTCTTGGAAATGGTACTTCAAAGAATTTTTTAGTTTTTTCACTTATCCAATTCATTTCTTTAGCATGATTCACAATGTTGAGTAGAATGGCTTGATATTCTAAAGTTGGGTCATGGTCTAGAGGTAAATAAGTGTTCTCATCTGCAATATGATTGTTGACACTGTTATTATAAAAGGTGGTGTCCATAACAATCAGGGCACCGCCCTTATCTGCTTTTTGAAAAGTGAGATTAGAATTCGAACTCAGATTTTTCAATGTGTTCCACTCTTTGGAAGATAAATTCATTTTAGATGGTTTCGAGAATGGAATTTTCCGTACCTCAGTGAGCACTGATCTCTCAAATGCGTCTATAGTTTTGTGTGAAATAGGGGCACAGAATGTGCTTTTAGGCTTGAAGTCTTGATCCCAACTCATTTCACTTGTACTTGCAGACATATCTTTAAAGAAGAACTTAAGTCGAAGTAGTCGAAAGAATTTAAACAAAGCTATCTCAGTTTCTCCCAATGATGATCTTGTGTGTTTTGCTGTTCACCCTATGTGGGAAGGGTATGCCCAGACGTGAGTCCCGTGCTCACTAAGCCACTGGAGTCAAGCTATCCTGGCTGAAGATGGCTGATAGCCAGAAACCGGTCCTAGGATGCTTGATTCCGGTCCAGGAAAGACATGGCTTGGTAGTTCGGTCTGGACTGCTCCCATGAGGCCCAGGGTCAAGACTGATTTGCATATGGCCATGTCTGAACTGGGGTGGCTTGGTGAGCAAAATAATGATGGATTAAACCCAGATCTGTGACTGAGGGTGAATGTTTTGCCATTGTGCAACATTCCGTCCATCATCTTGTGTGTTTTGCTGTTCACCCATGTGGGAAGGGTATGCCCAGACGTGGGTCCCGTGCTCACTAAGCCACTGGAGTCAAGCTATCCTGGCTGAAGACGACTGATAGCCAGAAACCGGTCCTAGGATGCTTGATTACGGTCCAGGAAAGACATGGCTTGGTAGTTCGGTCTGGACTGTTCCCATGAGGCACAGGGTCAAGACTGATTTGCATATGGCCATGTCTGAGCTGGGGTGGCTTGGTGAGCAAAATAACGATGGATTAAACCCAGATCTTTGACTGGGGGTGAATGTTTAGCCATTGTGCAACATTCCGTCCATCATCTTGTGTGATTTGAGGTGATATGACACATATCACACCATTTTGGACCATTTGAAGAGTAAGCTACCTGTGCATGACTGTCCACATACCTTTCTTGCCAGGCCCATTGCATTGATGCATATGGTCCTTAGAGGCAAGACGCATAGTCTACACAATATCCTAAACTAAAGTCACACGGTAAGGGCTGGTATGTGTGACACTGAGGGCTACCTCTCTGGGGGCTGAGTGGACATGTGGACTACTTCTTTGAGTATCATAGCAAGTCAACATAAATTTATGTGGTTTGTTCTACCATCACAAGACACCCCTTTTGCCAAATGAGGCACTGTAACTGTGATGAGAATCAACATGTTGTATGTGTCGTGTGATAGAAACTATTGTAGCCAAGCATATGATTCACATTTCCAAATCTCTTCAAAAATAAACCCCTATCGACACTGTTCATGTCTCAGATGTGCAATAGGCCTGTACAGTGGAAGCAACACTATTAGAAAAGTGTCAACAGAACTGTGTGAGTAAAGGGACAGTCATTGTTGAGAGACACACATTGACACTGTGGTTCAATGGAAAGAAGTATCAGGTCAGGGAATCATCTCAGTTACCATGCCTCATATTATCCATGTAACAGCCATCAGGGCTACTAGTGGGGCAGATAACTCTTTCTGGAAACATCCATGGATCAGCAGGTCTACAGGGACATTACTCTGTGTATCAGTTTTCTTGCCACAGTAACTCTGGGCCAGGCTGGGGCATGGCCCAGTTTGCTCACATATCAGGCCACTTATCCCACATGAACCTTATATTTCCACCAATTCATTTCAGAAAAGTGAAACCTATGGCCCTTCCAACTGTGAACATATGGTTGTTTGGCGCTTGGAAGGGGTCTGTGAGGTATAGCTACCTCCCAGACAACTGTTTTACAAAGTCTGATATGGGCTGAGTGATAAGTGGGACTGTACACTTGGCTATCATCATCCTCAAATGCTTTTTACAGTTTTTAGACATGGCTCATTGAGTGAACCCATACATAGAAATCACATACACCATGATGTTACTTGAGAACTCATTGTAGCTATTATGAATTTGAGCCCTACATAGAGATATGCATGTAACACATGTAGAAACCACCCTTATCACACATTCCAATGCTGGCTTTCTCTACGCAAAGTACAGTGCCTCATAATCCATTACATGTGTGTCCTATTTAGGGACTACTCCATTTCACCAAACAAGACAATACTGTTATAGTCTGGGACACAGAATCACATTTCAGCCTAGGGGAACAGAAAGAAAGAAGTTGAACAGAGTGAATAACTGTACTTGAGATAGTTGCCTGTTCTTTTGATGAGGCATAGAGCTAAGATTACAGATTAAGGACCTCATAAACCAGGGTCTCCAGCGACTCTTAGGTAAAGGGACGAGGCCTCGCCCATGTACATTATGCCATGATTACTCAGATGCATGGGGTGGTGAAAAACATAGACCGCCACGGGTGGCCATAGGGTTAGCTACACCACTGAGGTAGGAAATATGGCTCCAGCTGATAACGTAGACCTAATAATTGTTGCTTATTGTGTTGAGGTTCTGTGAATTCTGAACCCATGGGTTCCATTTTGTGTATGGCAGCCATTTTGTGGTTGCCCTCACATAGGCCATGATTGTGGCTGAAACTAGTCTTTTAAGGACATGTAGACCTTAGCTTGAGTTCATGCTGACTCCTGTTTGACCTGAGTGAACTGACCTTGTTGCCTGAAGCTGACCTTGTTAAACCAGTTCCTGCCCTTTAGCTGATCAAGATTGAGGATCAAAGCACAGGACATTGTAGAGTTTGGTATGCACACACACACCCCTTATACTGCTTCTTATATGTTTTCTGTTCCTTATTTTATGGTCTGTTTTTGATATAGGCTGTGGTCCTTTTATTATGGGTTTGTCCGGCTTGTGTAAGAAGGAATGTTAGGCATTTTGCATGCTTGCAAAAGCTAGGACTGCCCCTTACTTGTATGCTGAAGTTTGCATATAAAAGGCCTCTGTTTTATGAATTCTTCAGACTGCCTCATTCAGTTGCTACGGCTTCTGTGTGACGTGGCCTCACTTATTAAATTTAATAAAGATGTCTTTTCATATTTTCAGCTTCTGTGCCAAGTTCTTTTTTTTTATTAGTAAGTATTCCCTGAGAATGAAGATTACAGTTCTTCAAATGGCGCGGCCAACGTGGGCTTCATCAGAGAAGTGACTTTCTGTGGGAGTGATCTGGTCAGAGGACTGAAATCTACTGAGGAGGACAGAACAGGATTCTACTAAGGAGGTACTCTGTGCACAGGGATTCTGGAGATTATCTGTTTCTGCAGCCCAGTATATTTCTGATCTTCCTGATTTTGATCCTCCACATTAATGTGAGGTACCGTGAATTCTGAACCCGTTCTTTAAAGGTCATGGTTTCGTTATGAATTTGATATTAGTGAACCGTAACTAGTTAGTACAACAAGTATGAGTGTTTTCGTCATGTTAGACTGATGGATTCACTATGTATTTAGGGATTTCGTTCTGAACCCTTGGGTTCCATTTTGTGTATGGCAGCCATTTTGTGGTTGCCCTCACATAGGCCGATGACTATGGCTGAACTAGTATTTTTAAGTACTTGTTCACCTTAGTTCCAGTTCGTGCTGACTCCTGTTTGACCTGAGTTAACTGACCCTGTTGCCTGAAGCTGACCTTGTTAAACCAGTTCCTGCCCTTTAGCTGATCAAGATTAAGGATCAGAGCACAGGACATCGTAAAACTTTATTGCACACAAATATGCCTTATCCTACTCGCACCTGTTTCTGCTCCTTTCTTTATGGTCTATTTACGATGGGGATGTGCCCTTTTTTATTATGGGTTCGTTCGACCTGTCTTAAGAAGAATGTTGGGTTTGACCAATGATTGATCATGTGCCGGGTAACTGAAAAGTGGGTTTTACCGTCATGCGATACTTTGGGTGTGGATACATGTGATTGGACAGTTTGTAAATGTTAGGTATTTGTCTGGAATGTGATTTTTGGCATAAAAAGGGATGACTTGCTTTGTAAAATTGAGCAGTCTCCTGAGAACTCATACCGTGATGACTTCTAGGACTTCTGTTACTGGCTGCAGCCAATAAATTTGATCTTTGACGCCACCAAGAAGAATTCCGTGTCTCTGTGTTCTAAGACAGGTGATACCCGAAGACTTTGGGCGTGCCCCTGGCGCCGCCGGGTCTTAAATAACCCGGTTCTTCAGTTCGCGCCCAACGTGGGGCGACTTCAGCAGTACCGGTCCAAGCCTGAAGATCGTGAGGAGCTTCGTGAGGAAATTCTGGAGGACGGCCACCACTTCATCGACCCCGGCATGTCGAATGTGGACTGAAGGTCTTTTCTGCGAGGCTTCCCGCTTTCCTGACGGCTACGAAGGACTGCTGCCCTGACTGTCGCCCTGTCTTGGACCCATTTGTGATGCTTTGTACGGCGAGACGATAGACGGGTCTTCTGGTGGCGTGACTGATACCTCAGTTAAGTATAAGTGGGTCGCTCCCAGTCCTTAGTTTTTAGTTCTTTGGTTCTTAGTTTGTTTGGTCCTTAGTTTTGATTTGAAAATTGCAATTTCCAAAGCCGAGGGTCTTGTATATTTACGAGTGTATCGGTAGAGATAATCCCTTGAAGTTTGAAGCTCGATTAGTGAGCGAAGATGCCTAATCGTAGCAAATTTGGTACTTGGTTTGGTTGTGGTTGTAACAGGGATTCCCGATTGGAGGATTCATGTCCGATACCTCCAGTTGGAACTCCGACTTATGAGCTCTACTCTAAACACGGCGTGGGCCCCATTACGTTTAATGAAGTATGGGTCCGATACACTAGGAAAGACGGTGTTTTAAAATGTCCACATCATGGTAGCTATGACACAGAGATTCTAGATAATGTGGAAGTTAAATTATTTAGGAAGAAAGCCTGGCCGGCAATATTTGACTCCTTTCGCCTTTGGCGTAAAGAAGCCAGACAACGAGAAATTAAACAAGCTAAAAGAGATAAAAGAGAAAAGGATGTATCAATAATGCAAGCTGCTAGGCAGTTTAAAGAAAACGAAGAAGATAAAGCAATTGAGGTGTCAGATAGACAACATAATATTGCTATTGATAAATGTTATCCAGCATTGCCATCTCTTCTTGAGGATGCAACGAAGGACCCTGAGAAGGATCCTTTGATGTCACATTTGTTGAGATTGCGACCCCCTTATGCACAGAGTGCTACGGCACCTCCGCAACCTCCAGTTGCACAACCTCCTGTTGCTGTTCCGCCACCGGCTCCTCCTCAGCTGGTTCTTCCTCCTACGGCGCAGCCTCCTCTGGGGCCGCCGACTTTGCTATCGGTTTTGTCTGGAACTACTTTGCCTTATTCTCCTGTACCTTCAACTTCTCTTGCTACTAACCCTACGCTTCTATCACCTAAAAATACTTTGCCTCCTGTCCTTATGACAGCTTCTCCTTCTGCTCGACAACGAATGACTGATACTGTTACTGGTCTTTTGTCTCCTTTCTTTGGGTCATTGAGTATGACCCCTGTTTCTGCACGTAAACAAATGCGTAGCCAGCTACCTGGTCCCGAAGAACGGGCAGTGTTAGATCTTTTGGCTCGCAGATGGGTTTAGAATGTTTCGAGGTATAACTTAGAGTCAGTTATGGATGTCTTCAAACAGTGGGAGGCACCGAAACAAAGGTACGTTTTTGATGTTATGTGTACTTTCCTTTGTGAGGAATGGGAAGATAATGATTTGGGTTCAGTTCCTGTAGAATTACTAAATGTCCAGTCTGAATTTGCGAAAGGGACGATAGTGGGTCCCGGAATTGAGAATGCAGTTGTGATGGTACTTGCGTTAAGGAGCGATTTCCCTTCTCAGCGACTGTTTGAGCCTGATTCCGCAGTTAGGAGGAAAGTGAAACAGTATCCGATGAGAGAAGTTCCTCCAGTATGGAGCAAAGAGGTAGCTGCTGGTCCGAATAATGTTCCCCCAGCTATACCAGCACATTTTCAAAGAGTATGGGTACATGTGCCATGGAAGAGAGTAGAAGTTTTGGCCCTTAAACAGTCTTTACCTGAAGATAAAAATCCAGCTGGCTATTATAAAGAATTGTCCCTGACAGTTGACGCATGCATCATGAATTTAGCCGACATAGATATGCTGTTGGGTAATGTAGTACCTCAACTTCTGTGGGCAAAAATTCGTCATGAGGATCATGCAGTTGAATTAGGTGACACATGGCTCAATATTGCTGCTGCAGACGCTGCAGACGCTAGACACCTGAGGCTTTAGTGGCAGATCTACCTGGCAGAATTATAGATCTTATGAAAACGATGATGCCAGCTTTACGAGTAAATTGGGACAAGTTAGCAGCATGTAAGCAAAAGAAGGACGAAAGTGTATCTGATTTCTTCACTAGGTTTGAAGAGACATTTATAGATCATAGTGGTCAGGGTATGAGTACGGAAGGTGGGCAAAGATTGTTCGTAGATAAGTCCGTCTTTAACTTACTGCCTGAACTATGTAATAAGTTGAAAGATTCTGAAAGTTCTTGGGCTGTTTCTTCGTCGGCCCAGATATTGGCAACTGCACAGTACTATGAGAATAGGGATAAGGACGAGAAAGATAGAGTAGAGAAAAAGACTAAAGACTTAAAGACGAAGGTTCTTTTACAGCAGGCGTATCCGCCTCGCTCGAATCAGCAAGAATGCCAGCAACACCCACAGTTTCAGCAACCTCTGCCATTTCAGAGACCGCAACAGAACGTTGGGTATTTTCCTCCAAGACCACCCTTGGGTTTGAATCAGTGTGCGTATTGTAAGGAGGAAGGTCATTATAAAAATGAGTGCCCTGTTTTACGACAACGCACGAGTAGTATGCCGGCCCGAGAGGCCGTGGTGGTTTTCAGCAAGTGTCAAGGGGTAGAGGACGTGGTGCGTTTCCTCAGAACGAACGTTCCTTTCCCCCGCAGAATTCTATGAATTGCTTTGATCAACAGAAAATGACATCTGGTCGGTCGACTCAGTACTATGCAGATGACTATTATGTCGAAAGTGAGAATGCTGACTATAATGATTGCTAGGACAGCCATGGACAAAGAGAGGGAGTAGTGTCGGTTCCAGTAGGTCAGAGTGGGCCTTATGTTGCAGTAGCCACATCGGGTGTGGTAGAGCCTTTTCTTTTGGATACTGATGCAGCGAAGAGTTCTATCATGCACTCTAAACTCCCTGGCGCACCTTTGTCTGGCTTAACGAATGTTTTGGTAGGATTCTCTGGCGCCCCAGTTCGTAATCCAGTTTCTAGTCCTTTGTCTCTTTCTATAGGGCCTTGTGAATTGGAAGCACCTCTCATTTTAACGACAGGTTGTGGTGAGAATTTGTTAGGCTTGGATTTGTTGAAAAGGTTGCATGCAACATTACGTTGTTCTCCTGCGGGAGTACAGCTTACATTGGGTAAGAAAGTGATCTCTCCGATGTATTTGTCTAAAGATCGGCTTCCACCGGAAATGCGTTCTCTCCCTGATACTCTTTGGGCTACTGGTCCTAATGATGTGGGTCTTTTGGAGATTCCACCTTACGTTGTAACGCTTAAAGCGAATGTTAAATTGCCGCGCATTCCCCAGTATAGGATTTCTAGTGATGGTGAAAGAGCGCTTTTAGCGATCATCTATGATTTGATTGAGAAAGATGTGATTGAAGAAACGAGAGGTAATGTGTGTAACAGTCCGGTTTTGCCTGTCCTAAAGTGCACTGACTCTTCTCAGCCAGCTGTTTACAGGTATGTGATCGATCTTAGAGAGGTTAACAAAATTGTCGTGCCACAGTTTCCAGTTGTTCCGGGTATTACTGCTTTGTTGACTTTGATTCCTGCTTCAGCTGCTTGGTTTTCGGTTATAGATCTGAAGAATGCTTTCTTCAGCATTCCAATTGCCGAGGAAAGTAGAGATATTTTTGGCTTCTCTTTAGGAGGCCAAAGCTTCCGGTTTAAGAGAGCTCCTCAAGGCTATTGTGAAAGTCCTTCTATTTATAGCCAGGTTTTGAAAACGCAGCTTGATACTCTTGCGTTGCCTGCCCGTAGTGCTCTTATTCAGTATGTTGACGATTTGTTAGTGGCTGCTGATGATGAGGAAACTTGTAAAGAAGCTACTCTTTCTTTGTTGCGACATTTGTCGGACTTGCATCATAAAGTGTCACCTTCTAAATTGCAGTATTGTCGCCAAGAAGTGGCCTACTTAGGTCATCTCTTGTCAAAGGTGGGAAGAAGGTTGACCCCCAGAACGAATTCAAGCTATTGCTCGAATGACTGTGCCAAGTACACAGAGAGAAGTGCGTGCTTTCTTGGGTATCACGTCGTATTGTAGACAGTGAATTCCAAATTTCTCTCTATTGGCGAAACCTCTGTTGGCTTTGACTTGTAAAGATACACCGAATCCTCTTACGTGGTCTGACGATTGTCAGAAAAGTTTTTCTGAGTTGCGTGATGCATTGTGTTCTGCTCCTGTGTTGGGTACTCCAGACTATAACAAGCCTTTCAAGTTGTATGTGCACGAGAGAGAGGGATGTGCGTTGTCAGTGTTGACACAATCTTTTGGGGACAAGCAGCATCCATGCGCGTATTTTTCATCAACGTTAGATCCGGTAGCTAGAGCGTTGCCGAGTTGCTTGAGAGCTACAGCGGCAGCGGCTGTTTCTATCCGACAGTCTGCTGAACTGGTAATGGATAATACGTTGATTGTGATGGTTCCACATGCAGTGGATACCTTTTTAAACAGGACTAAGACACAGCACCTTACTAGTGCACGTCTTTCAGGCTACGAGTTGACACTGTTGGCTAGCCACGTCCACATCAGAAGATGTAACGTATTGAATCCAGCTACGTTATTGCCGATCTCTACAGAGATGGATGCTCAAGAACAGCATGATTGTTTTCTTTGTACAGAGGAAGAAACAAAAGCTAGAGTGGATCTAAAAGACACTCCTTTTGAGAATGTGGATGGTACGCTGTGGGTTGATGGTTCGTGTTTTAACTGTCCGAATGGTGAGACGACTGCAGCATATGCTATCACAACTTTAAATACAGTTGTTGAGACAGCACGTATACCACAGAATTCTGCGCAAGCAGCAGAGTTGATTGCACTGACTAGAGCGTGTGTATTGTCGGAAGGAAAACAAGTGAATGTTTATACCGATAGTCAGTATGCGTTTGGTGTTGCTCACAGTTTTGGGCGTTTGTGGAGAGAGCGTGGGTTCCTTACTTCCCATGGAACTAAAATCCAGCATGGACAGTTGGTGAATGAGATTCTCGAATCACTTACTTTGCCGAAGCTAGTTGCGATTGTAAAGTGTAGTGCTCATCGGAAGGTTACGGATGAAGTTGGCCGTGGTAATGCGTTTGCGGATGAAGTTGCGAAAGACACAGCAAGAAATCTGATGAGTCGAATGCATGTGGCAGACCCTGCGAGATGGATTGGTGATGTTGGAATGTGCGAAGATACGATTGAGAGTGTGAAATCGATACAGGCTGAAGCTACTGAAAGTGAGAAGCATGTTTGGAGAGAAACTACGGGTAGATTGGATTCGACTGGTTGTTGGGTTGAATTGTCAGAACATCAAAGATGGATGTTGCCGGATGCATATGTGCTTGCGGTAGTTACGATGGCACATGGTTTGTCTCACATTAGTGTGAAAGGAATTTGTAAGTTGTTGGCTCCAGTATGGCAGAATGCTGGAATTCCCAAATGTGCGGAGAATGTGGTCAAGAATTGCATGGTGTGTTTGATGTATAATCCTGGCAAGGGAACTCCAACTCCAGCTGGTCACTTTGCGCCTCCGACGTATCCGTTTGAGGTTCTGCAATTGGATTTTATCCACATGGAAAGGTGTAACAACCTGAAATATGTCCTTGTGGTTGTTTGTGCCTTTTCTAGATGGGTAGAGGCATACCCCCTAAAAGACAATACTGCCTCGTCCACAGCCAAAGTCTTGCTCAAAGAATATTTCCCTAGGTTCGGATTGCCAAGGATGGTGTGGAGTGATAACGGAAGTGAGTTTGTGGGGAAGATCATGAAGAGAGTGTGTGAGGGTTTGGGAATCCTACAGAAGTTCCATGCTGCAAATCACCCCCAATCAGCTGGACTAGTGGAATGTTACAGTGGCACTTTGAAGCTAAAGTTAGCCAAAATTCAGGCGAGTTCTGGTCTTCAATGGCCAGATGCTTTGCCGTTGGCACTTTTGTCAACTAGAACTACAGTATTCCCGGATTGGCCTTAGTCCCTATGAAATTGTTTTTGGCCATCCGGCGAATGTGTGGGGAGTGCCGAGGCCAGTGAAGTTTAGTGACATCGAATATCCTGTGTTGGTAGACTATTTGTATGATTTGACGGCTAAATTGCGTGTCTTGCATCAACAGGTTCATGATAACTTGCCACCAGCATCTGTGGATCCAGGTCACACCATCAATCCCGGTGACTGGGTCCTAGTGAGGAATTTTCAGCGGACTAAAAACGAGCAGCCCCGCTGGACCGGCCCCTACCAAGTGCTCCTGTCCACAAGAACTTCGGTGAAGGTCTTCAGGAAGAAAAATTGGATTCACGGCGTACATTGTAAGAGGGTGCCTTTACCTCTGCCGTACGACGAGTAGATCCGTGATGGTGTTGGTGATTCAGAGACAGAACGAGTACCGAAGTTCATGCCATTTAGCGATGCACATCTAGTAGGGACAAATTCTGAACGAGAGGATGACGACATTCTACAAGCAGTTGTACCTCCACAATTGAGATTGGACACCACTGAGCCTGAACTTTTATTTACAGATCACACAGTGCCTGGTAAAGGCCTTTATAATTTACGACCGAGAAACAATTGACAATTAAAGTTTAATTTTTTTCCTCCTTTTGCTTTTGGAGAATTGAACTCTCTCAGCCAAGAAACTTTTTTGGTATATTTTTGTGAACCATCATCTGGGTTCAGCTGTAGGGTCACGGTGAAAAGACTAGAGAGTGCAAGCCGAAGATGCAAGGTTGACGGTTCTGGTTGGTCTAAGGGAGTTCCCTGGGCTGACAGACGCGTTCTTTAGCAGAAGAAAACCAACCGCTGTGAACGGCATCGGTTAGAGGATGTAGTTTCCTGGGACAGAGAGAGCTGCTGAGAGAAAGAACTCTAAAATGAAACTGTGTAAATTAATGTACAGCAAATGTTTTCTGATAACATGTGTCCTGATGTTTTTAAGCATGACGTTAGCATTGTTTTCGCTACCCAATTGACTTCTGCACCCACCTCCCAGCCTATGTCTTTTTCTACTGCTACTTCTGTGCATTCTTTTCATGTCCTACCTGAACACAGGCAGATTAGAAGGTCAGAATTTGTACATAACACATTCATACAGCTACTACACCAGCATCAGTTGGTAGTGAACATTACTAATTGCTGGGTGTGTGGTCTTATGCCACATACTACAGGTAGAGTTGTTCCTTATCTGATTTTACCGTATAGTCAGAATGGGTCGATATGGGCTTTTCAGACTATGTTCATTTACGCCCTGTAAGTTTATCCTCTACATTCCATGAGAGATAACTTAAGTAATCAAGCTTTGGTGAAGGGAGTTATGAATATGAGCAGAGATATCGACACGTATAGGACTATTCCTAAGGAAGAGTTAGCGGCTTATGTTGGATGGAACACGACTGGTTACAGTGTTAGTCTGAGTGAAAGGCAGAAACGAAAGAGGTCACCTCCGATTTGGGTCGTACCCCACTGAGGTCAATTTTGTCTGCAAGGTATTGGCAAAAATCCGAAAGCTCAGCTGGGGAAGAGTGTTTGTACTCAGACGTACGTTTTTACGTCTCAATCGTCCCCGCCGTTTTTGGCAGCTAAGGGCACATATTTTGTTTGTTACAACAGAGCATATACATGGTTGCCCCCTGATTTTTCGGGAACGTGTTATGTTTCATACTTGTTGCCTCCTACGTAGACTGTTGCTTCAGATTACCACAAGACGAGAGTTGTTAGAGGTGTCTTCGATCAGGAAGATACTGCTGGACAAGAAGTGGGAGACTTCTTTAAGGGTTTCTTACCGTTTTGGGGACCTATGGCTAACAGTAGAGGTTTACGACAGTTGACGAGAGTGGTTGAATCCATCATAAACGAAACTGCTGGTGCCCTTAGTATCCTGACAGCTGAGCTTCAAGCGGGTCGCCTTATGACGTTACAAAATCGTATGGTTTTAGACATCATACTCGCAGATCGAGGTGGAGTATGTAAAGTGATCCAATCGAGTTGCTGCGTTTTTATCCCAGATAATGCTCCGACAGTTTACGAGGCCATTTCCAGGTTACATAAGATCTCCGAGTCTATACATGTGGACAAAGGAGATTGGTCGTTGATTGGATGGTTTTGGGAACTGTTATCGACCTGGGGATGGAAGATTCTGATGATCTTTGGGATGGCTTTAGCGATTCTTTTCCTGGTCTGTCTTTGTGTGCAGTGCGCTCCTGCTATATGTGGCTTCCGTGCTACTACGTGTGCAAGGAGACCTGTCCCAAGAGAGGTATTAAGTAATAGGATTATGCTCCAGCAACATCTTGATGATCTGATGAATATAGACCTGGACTCAGATTGAAGTGAGTGTAGGTTATTGCCTATGTAAGGGCAAAAGGAGGGTCTGAGGTTCCGTGAATTCTGAACCCGTTCTTTAAAGGTCATGGTTTCGTTATGAATTTCATATTAGCGAACCGTAACTAGTTAGTACAACAAGTATGAGTGTTTTCGTCATGTTAGACTGATGGATTCACTATGTATTTAGGGATTTCGTTCTGAACCTTTGGGTTCCATTTTGTGTATGGCAGCCATTTTGTGGTTGCCCTCACATAGGCTGATGCCTATGGCTGAACTGGTCTTTTTAAGTACTTGTTCACCTTAGTTCCAGTTTGTGCTGACTCCTGTTTGACCTGAGTGAACTGACCCTGTTGCCTGAAGCTGAACTTGTTAAACCAGTTCCTGCCCTTTAGCTGATCAAGATTAAGGATCAGAGCACAGAACATCGTAAAACTTTATTGCACACAAATATGCCTTATCCTACTCGCACCTGTTTCTGCTCCTTTCTTTATGGTCTATTTACGATGGGGATGTGCCCTTTTTTATTATGGGTTCGTTCGATCTGTCTTAAGAAGAATGTTGGGTTTGACCAATGATTGATCATGGGCCGGGTAACTGAAAAGTGGGTTTTACCGTCATTTTTTTTGTTGTTGTAAAACGATTTTTTATTGCAGAGTTACACGCTTCATAAACCAATCCACTTACAATCATGTTCCTCAGAGTCTTTTCAAACTTGTTCTCAACCATAATTTTGTACACAGCCATTGAGCCCACATCCCGGGGGTCGGGCGGCGGTACTCGTGGTCCTGTTATACTCCCAAGTGTGCTGGCTCGTGTAGGGAATGATTGGTTCTTCCGCCCTCTGCTTTATATCTTTTACTTTCCCCCCCCACCCCTACCATTGGTCGTCTAACTATGTCAATACCCCTGCTGTCGCTCTGCCCCCCCCCATGTGTCTACGCCTATGACTGGTGCTAGAACATGTAGTCGTGGTGTTGGACGAAGGAGGTTTATGTACTACTCTGTGTGTGTGTGTCTGGTGTTAGTGCCGGGTCAACAGAGGGTGTCAATGGGGTTAATGGGTCCTCAATCTCCTCCCCCTCTAGTTCCTCCATTGTGCTGTCCCTCAGAACCTGAACCAACATCTCCCACGCCATCGCAGCATCCTGCGCTTTCTCATCGAAACTTCGGCGAGCTAGTTGGTATCTAATCGTGCTCTCAGCCGTTGCCCACCTCAAGAATTCGTTCAGCCACCTCTTGTGTGTCGGCCCTGATTTCGATTTCCACCCCTTGGTCAGTTCACGTTTGGCTATAAGCAGGCCCATGTCTATGAATTTGCTTGTAAGCTTGTTTTTGCGTGTGTGTGGGAACCAGTGTAGAATTGTGACCGCACTGTCGTACTGTAGCTCCCTGTCTGTCACTGTATTCAGTGTGTCTCCTATCTTTCTCCAATATTCCCGTATGTGGGGGCAATCCCTCAGCATATGGAGTAGGTCCGCCTCTAGTAGGTTGCATCTGGGGCACGCTGCGTCTGCCACTCCGAAATATGTTGCTATTTTGCTCGGGGTTAAGTAGGCTCTATGGAGGATGTACAGGTGAATGAGTTGGAAGCGCGCATTTCTGGTGCTCTTCCTAGCTCTTCGTACCAGTTGGGACCACGTTGCGTCAGGGATTTCCTTCTGTAGGTCCACTTCCCACTTAGTTTTAAGCGGTGTGAGGGGTGGTATGTTTTCGGATGACATTCTGGAGTAGAGGCACGTGACTGCTTTGAAAGTCCCCGCCGCCATCATCGTATATTGGCACGCCAGAGTTGTCTTTGGTTCGACCAGCCCCTCCCCTCAGTGTGTTTGTATGGCTCTCACCACTGCCGCGTGTGTTAAGTAATCGCCCCTTGGGAGGCCGTAGCGCTCCTGAAGGGTCTGGTACGGTACTAGCACTCCGTCATCATAGAGGTCCCCTAGCATTTGTAAACCTGCCTCCTCCCATCCCTGCAGCCCCGACCAGTCTCCACCATGCGGTAGCGCCGTCACCATACCCAATGGGATTTCGGGCGCATACGGGTGCGCGGGCCCAGCTCGCTTTTGTGATCGGTTCCAGCACAATCGAAGCGTCCGTTCTTCTAGAGATAGTCCTCTGAGTACCAGTTTTTGTTGCAGGGTAATGTATGCCAGGACATGGCGAGGAATACCAATCTCCCTCTCCTGCTCCGGACCTCGGTAGGCCCTCGCAACCTCTTGTGGTGGGTTTTACCGTCATGCGATACTTTGGGTGTGGATACATGTGATTGGACAGTTTGTAAATGTTAGGTATTTGTCTGGAATGTGATTTGTGGCATAAAAAGGAATGACTTGCTTTGTAAAATTGAGCAGTCTCCTGGGGAACTCATACCGTGATGACTTCTAGGACTTCTGTTACTGGCTGCAGCCAATAAATGTGATCTTTGACGCCACCAAGAAGAATTCCGTGTCTCTGTGTTCTAAGACAGGTGATACCCGAAGACTTTGGGCGTGCCCCTGGCGCCGCCGGGTCTTAAATAACCCGGTTCTTCAGATGTCACTCCTGACTGAGAACCTTTTTGGCGTGAGTATTCTAAAAAAGACCGTTAGGTCATGTAGAACTTGGCAGTTAGAATTTGGATAACCTTTTGATTAAGAAGTACAAGTGGGTCGCTCCCACGACTTTGTTTGGTTTCTTGGTTTTGATTTGGTTATTGCAATTACCAAAGCCGAGGGGTTTGGTTTCTTGGTTTTTGATTTGGTTATTGCAAATTACCAAAGCCGAGGGGCTCGTATATTTGCGAGTGTATTGGTAGAGATAACCCCTTGAAGTTTGAAGCTAGATTAGTGAGCTATAAGATGCCTAATCTTAGCAAATTTGGGACTGTAGCTTTGGAACTTTGGAATTTGTTTTGGCCAACTTTGGATTTGTATAGGTTTGTATATGCGAATTGCAATTTGTGTAGGCAGGCAATGAGGAGATATTTCTCCATTTAGTTTAGTTGAACGGTGCACATACGAAAAGTACCTTAAGCACCACTTTGATTATAATACTTGCGTATTCCGCAGTATTTTTTTGGCATGTCTGTTCTCAAGCTCACATGGAAAAATGTGTTGCTTTTTTGGAAGGTACCATAGTGTGATGTGAAGTAAATTAGCCGGCCCCCCTAGCGGGAAATATCTAAATAGGTTTAGATTTACAAACATATTTCTTCCTTGATGATTTTGTATCCCCAGGGAATTAAAATATGGACATAATACATATAAGGATCCTTTGTTCTGCGCAATGTTATGAAGGAAGATATGCAGAGTGATTTTGTTTGGTGTTCTGCTAGCCAAAGCTAGTGAATTGAGTGTATTTTTGCTTCTTGGACATACATCAGTCTGTTGGGCTGTTTTTGCAGTCTTTTGAAACACAATTGAGAAGCGTTTCTTGTAAATATGACTTACAACTAGTATTTACAAATGGTTTGGTTTAAGTACAGTCTGTGGGCTGTCCTTGGTTTCTGTCCTGAGTATTGATTTGTGGGTTAAATGTGTGTTTAAATGTCTATGTGGGTTTCCCATTAGTGCAACTTCTGTAAGTACATAGCGTTGGCGCTATTCACGAGATGCATGGCTAAAGCACACTGTATTGTGTGTCCTGAGTGTTTTGACCCCTTTCTGTTTATGTCTGAAATGAGCTCAATGTCTGTTCGTGGTTTTTCTTGATGTTTTCAGTCTATTAAGCAACATTTTTTAAGCATATTCTTGGGTCTGTTGCTAAATAAAATTGTCCTTTTTAGAAAGAAAAAAATGGCGCAAAATTTTTGTCATGTTTCAAGTTAGGCGTCTGTGCTTGGGCTTATAAATGAATGCGTCTAAAAATGATAGGCAAGGGATGCAGCTTGCTCTTATATGTGGAATTATAAAAAATAATTGGGTTTATTAAAAAAATATATTAATTATGAAAAATAATTATTAAAAATAAGTGCTACAAAATTCGTTTTTTACTATTCATGAAGCTTAATGCTCATACTATGACATCCTAGCATTAAAATTTAAATTAAGTTGTGCTATACCGCATAATGAGAACATTAGCATATGGAATTTCACTTAGCGCAGGCGTACAAAACTCATTTTTCTAAAGATTTACATGGGATATATCTGATTAAAAATCTCTGTAATTTGTAAAGAACATTCTGAGGATGATTAATATGTATCAAAAGTATAGGATATTTATTTTTAAGTGCCCCAAACATCAAAGTCGAATTTGGGTAAAATAGACCATTTAAAACAGCATTCTTGCCATTTATGATAGCTTTAAAGTGCTTTAGGCTTCAGTAAATGCATACATTTAGGTGTAATACAAATTTGCAGACTGTCCCATTTGGGGTTTGCTTTTAAATGGCCCAGTGAGATTCATTTAATGTTGCTGAAATGAGTACCATTGCATAGGGTAATAGCAAACATCTGTTCTAAAGATGGTATGTTATGTTATTATGTTTTGCGAATTAGTCACAGTAACTGTTTTAATAATCTAAGTATAGAAATAAATTGTAGCCCCTAACAGGAGTAATATATATATCATGTGTTTTAAATAGGGTTGGTTATTGCAGGTTAGAAAGAGTTGGGAAGGTTTTTTGTCTTTTTTCAGCCTTAAGAGTGAGGAAGAGATAGAGGGCTGAGGAGCCCGCAAGGCAGATTTTGACCTTAAGGTCAGTAAGGTGGGAGTTAGGAGTAAGTGTAAACAGATGGAAAAATGATTGCTTGGAAAAGCAGGGCCTCAAAGCGTGTTGGCGCATGCGACACGCAGAGTGTCAGTGAAAGAATTTTACTTTTGGAAAGTTAAAAGGGCTTCATGTTGCAAGCTGACTGGCAAGATGGTAACAGTTAAGTAATGGATTTTTTTGTGTGTCTGTTAATGTGTATCATGTTTTGTCTTCTGATTAAAAGTTATAATTGATGTCTGTTTGTCATGAGAAATGTCTCTCTTTTGTGTGTTGTGTATTTTTTCTTTTTGCTTCTGCTCACAGATCATTCATGGATTGTTCTGGGTGATTTTAAGGCTGACAAGACACGTGTGTTTGGTTGGTTGAAAAGAGATGTGTTTTTGCGTAATTTCTTTGAAAAGAAATGTTTGTGCATTTTACATATTCTTGAATTTTATCCTTTTATGAATTGTTCCTGCTGGTCCTGTGTGTCAGAAGTGACACACAGTAAGTTGCATTTGACAGCCAAATCTCCACTACCTGGTGATTTGCTGTCAAAAGGAGGGTGAGGATTTTAAACCTGACAAATTAAGCAGGCCCGAATATTGTTAGTACATGACCTGGTGTTGTGCGTCACCGCTCATTTATATATGCTATTGTTTTGTCTATGCTTTTTGTGCTTGATATACAGTGAGTATATCTGATGGCTTGACATGTCCGTTTTGTGCGTTTTTTTTGTGCATGTTTTTGTTTTATGTTGCTGCTTATGATACTATTATAAGTTTACCTGTGTTGTGAAGGGATATACATGACGATGTGTATCCTGCAAACAGTTGGGTAGATTTGCTTTGACACTAAATTTCACAGAAAAACAGACAACACTTCATCAGTGTATGTCAAATTTGGCTTTAATGGTATTTGAAGGAAAATAAAAAAGAGATATACAGAATTAAAGTGTGTCACATGCTGTTAGTCACGTACTGCCCCTCCCCTTAAGGAACAGGCAGCCCTAAAATTATGTATCCTGAATTGGACGTAAGGATAAATTATAGATCTGTGACTTTTGTGCATGGTGACCTAATTTTTATATTACATTAGTCAGTTTTGTTCTGCTTCCTAAGTAGTGTATGGCCTTGTACCATAAAAGAAACCAGGTTTCATTTTTCCCTGAAGAAGGAACTAGAAAATTAGCTGAGATTACCGTATATGGTGTAGCGGCCAGCGGTAGAGTTTAAATTTGTGTATTATTTTGACCTTTTGTGTATCACCCATACTCTTGGTATTGTGTCACATGCCTGACTATCACCCAAGCGCATCGTGCCTAGTTATTAGGATTTTAGCTGTGTCCTAGTTCCATTTCCCTTTTCCATATTCTTTTCACCAGTTAGCCCATTTCTTTATTGTTGGTGAATTATTCAGGTTCACACTTTCAGATTGCAGTAATGTACCATGGACCCCCATCTTATGTATAATTCCCTTTTGTATAACCAGACTGTTTTCCCTGATAATCTGTATTATGCGATTTTTCTTTTGAGATGTTCTAGATAAGGAATTTAGGAACACCTATATGTAATCATTGAGATAAAATGTGTTTACCCCATTAGACGATGCCACTATGTGTGAGGACATCCATTCAGATAGAATTCCCATGTCGCTATCTACCCTTACATGGTGAAGGATATGCTCTCACACGGAAACCCAATTGAAGAGCCTAGAGGCACTGTTTTGCCTACTGCCTTTGTTTTTGTATTGCCTTTGAGAATGACAGTGTATTTCAACGCAGAATTGTCCCATGGTGTATGGCCACTCCTTTGAAGATTGCAGGCCACCTGTTTACAGTCCCCTTGTTATACAATGAACTGTTTAAAGCATCGCACTTGCTCCATCAGACGGCATTGGACATCACAGAACCAGAATTTCAGTGCAAAAGAGCGCCTGTCATGTACTGGTAACCTCTGACAGTGTGCAGTCCCTTGAGTCCCTTGACCTGAGTTTTGGCCACACACCCCGCTCTTTTCCTTTGCTCCAATGGAAGTGCAGTGCACAGGAGGATCCAAGATTGGCAAAAGGCACTCCATTCTGGTGCCCATGAAAGAGCAGCCTGAGCGTCCTCTGACACTGAATGATGAGTGTTGGAGTCTGAGAATGGTCCCGGGTCTGCACGAGATGATTTGTGCTCATGATCAATGAAGATCATGCTATCTGTAGTGTCTGCCGTAGAGGAGAGATACTGGTGCACTGCCTTGAGACATTGAGACTTTCAAATGAGCTGTGAGTGTTTGCCAGGAGGGCACTCCAACGGATACTGAAAAACACTATTTTTCATGGGAGGCCTGAATCTAGAGGCCCATGCAACATCTGGAGCAGATCAGATGGACAATAGAAGCCTGCCTGAGAGGCTTTTGAACGGACTCTGAGCATAGTTGGTTTCACAAGTGGTTTCCGTGTGATTGCATAAAATGGGTTTGAGGAGACTGATCATTATTGTTTTACTGGCATTTTTAAAGTAGTATTCAGTTTAGTAAAAGCAGAATAAAGTCCATTCCCTGAGGAAGAGTATCCCTTTTCACCTCAGAGCATTGATGAGGATCACCACTGTTTCACCTGAACATATAATAAGTTACTGAAATGCATAGGAGCCATAAAAAAATATTACTAGATAATTTTAGGATTTGCTTTCTGCTTAGAGTTGTGAAAAACGATACATTTTGTTTGTAATAGTGGTCATTACTTTCTCCTGTTGTCTATATGTTCTTAAAAACGTGTTTTCTAGTGTTTTTAAACATGATGTTGTCTCTGATGGGTGGGATTGTTTTTGCTACCCAGTTGACGTCTGCACTCACTTCCTAACCTATGTCTTTTCCTACTACTACTTCTTTGCATTCTTTTCATATCTTACCTGAACACGAGCAGATTAGAAGGTCGGAATTTGTGAATAATTCCTTTGTACAGTTTCAGCATCAATACCAGTTAGTAATGAAAACCACAAATTGTTGGGTGTGTGGTCTTATGCCACATACTACAGATAGAGGTATTCCCTATTTGGTTCTGTCATTTAGTTACAATGGGTCTGTATGGGCATATCAGACGATGTTTTATGCCAACAAAGTCTATCCCTTGAGTTCCATGAAAGAAAACTCGAGTAATAATGCCTTAGTGAAGGGAATAACGGATAATATTGACATCGATTCAGACACAGACTGAGTGATTGCCTATGTAAGGGCAAAAGGAGGGTCTGAGGTTCTGTGAATTCTGAACCCATGGGTTCCATTTTGTGTATGGCAGCCATTTTGTGGTTGCCCTCACATAGGCCATGATTGTGGCTGAAACTAGTCTTTTAAGGACATGTAGACCTTAACTTGAGTTCATGCTGACTCCTGTTTGACCTGAGTGAACTGACCCTGTTGCCTGAAGCTGACCTTGTTAAACCAGTTCCTGCCCTTTAGCTGATCAAGATTGAGGATTAAAGCACAGGACATTGTAGAGTTTGGTATGCACACACACACCCCTTATACTGCTTTTTATCTGTTTTCTGTTCCTTCTTTTATGGTCTGTTTATGATATGGGTTGTGGTCCTTTTATTATGGGGTTGTCCGCTTGTGTAAGAAAGAACGTTAGGAATTTTGCATGCTTGCAAAAGCTAGGCCTGCCCCTTACTTGTATGCTGAAGTTTGCATATAAAAGGCCTCTGTTTTCTGAATTCTTCAGACTACCTCATTCAGTTGCTACGGCTTCTGTGTGACGTGGCCTCACTTATTAAATTTAATAAAGATGTCTTTTCATATTTTCAGCTTCTGTGCCAAGTTCTTTTTTTTATTAGTAAGTATTCCCTGAGAATGAAGATTACAGTTCTTCAGTGTAGGATATTGTCAGATGTATCTCCTCCTTCCATGTTGTGAATGTCTCTAAGTGATTGTATTATCTCTAACCCAGAATAACTGAATCTTGTCTTATGTGCTATGTTTCTGACATCATGTCAGCATATGATTTGAACAATAGAATAACAATGTTCTCAGACCAGATAATTGTATGTATTGTTGTGAGATGGTAGTGATCCTGAGTTGAACATTGCTGACATACAACATAACCATGCTTCCAGAAGTCCCTAGTTTTGAAATTGCAAACCTGGTATTACATTCACATTGTTAAATGTGAGAATTACAACAGGAGACAATGCTTTGGTGACATGTTGTTCATGCAGTAAACAAGGCCAAGGAATCAACATAAAATTCAACAGTGCAAACAAAAAGTGAAGTCTTCAGTCATGGTGGATGAAACCAATGTAGTAGAGTCAAAATGGTCAGGAGTCCAAAGTCCAACATACTCTTCCCATCAGTAATGGAAGAGTGGGCGGGAATATTCCAACAAAGTGAATGGGTAGCACACACAAGAGGAAATTAGGGTAAATGTCTCTTACTGGTGGTGGTGGATGACTTGTCTCCTGGGTTTTTGGAATTGACAGAGGGGGGATCTGGAGCTTCTGAGACAGGGGCACCTGCAGGTTTGTAGTCCTCTGACAGGGCCTGCCTTACTGTGGCTGCTGCAGATGTTGATGGTGTGGATGTTCTTGGACTACAGGAAGGGGTAGATGCAAGTGGAAAAGCCCTGCAGAGGGTGGTGTTAATGTCCTACAGCACTCCAACCAAGGAGGCCACCTCGATGCGGATGCCGGCCACTTCAGTGTGGATGTCAGCAAACTCCTGGTATGAGTCCCCTTGCAGCTCCTTCTTTACCCAGATTTCAGCCAATATCTGGCCATGACACTTTGGGAGTCTTGATAGACTCCCAGGACTTGGGTGATGGTAGCCTTGTTGACCGTGGTCTCAATGGGCTCACTCTGCAGACCCACAGTTACCCTCCTACCATGTCTACCCCCACAGCCCAGTGCCCTTGGCTCAGACTGCACCCTCCCACTAGGTCCTGGATCCTCCGTGACTGGGGTGTTGTTAGCCACCAAAGAATCGAGGACTGGGGTGCACAGGATGGTACCGGCTGTGCTAGGTGTACAGGTTTGGGGGGCAGTGGTTAGCTGTGATGTTGCAGAAGAGGTAGGAGGTGTTGTAGTGGGCACAGAGAGCCCAATTGTTGATATCAGCCAAGGCTGACCAGATGGGGCAGGACGTCATCCATGTCCCCCTCTTCAGGAGCTTTGTAATCACTGAGGGCTTTGTCCTGTGGGGGAGATGAACTCTGTTCTGCTTCCAACCTCTGTGCTGGTGTAGTGGTGGATCAACCTTTAGAGAGATAGAGAAAATTATGAATGTAGTGAGGTATCTACATCCACGCTGTTTGGGTCAAGGAAATTGACGACCTAGAATGGAACAAATTAGATAGAGATTAGTATTGTAATCTATTTCAATGGAGTTGAAGTTGGTTACTAGACATTTGTAGACATTTGTTAGATGTAGTAGATTTCATCAGCTCATTAGATGTGCAGAAATGTGGCATTTTGGCTTTAAGGAGAGACATGACATCTCCAAAACTCTGCTACAAACACAATGCGGTCCTAACATGGGTCTAATACAGGCAAACCACTAGTTTGGTTATGTATAACTTTAGCAATGTTACTCATGTGAAAAGTGCAGAGTCAGGGGTCACCTTGCACAGCTAATCAACTGAGTTTCCTTCATGGCTCACATATATTAGGAGTACTCCGTTGTTATGGTGTCACTCATGCCATTATTAGGTTCAGTTGATGGGTCAAGGATTCCACCAAGCAAAGTATTCATACATATATCTGAGTGGAGCATTGTCTGTACATCGCACAGTCCGTGATGAGTGAACATCATTTGTAACCTGGCAGACAAGAAAAAAGGGGCAAAAAGAGTCTAGCCTGTTGGTTAGAGCTGGAGTGAGAGTGCCTCATGGTAGTTGTAGTCCTTCAGTGTCACTTTTTGGACAAATAGTAAGCTGCATGGCCAGTGAAATTCAGTAGTGACATGGGAGACACGTGAGAAGGGCCAAAAGGAGCATAGTATATTGGTTGGGATTGCAGTCACAGGGCTTCATTGTAGTAGTGGTTGCTATTCTATCTAAACTTACCAAGACTTGTGAAATGGTAACCTGCTTGACTAGTAAACTTCAGTAGTGACATTGAAGACAAGTGAGGCGGGGCAATAGGAGTCTAGCATCTTGGTTAGAGTTGCAGTCACAGGGCTGCATAATAGTTGTAGTCACTTCAGTCTCACATTAGCAACACTTGGCAAATGGTCAGTATACCATAGCTGTTGGCAACATGCATTTGAGATGGACCAAACATTTACATTTTCACACGTCATGGGTTCTGAATTGATATTTTGATGGTAATGCACTTGTAGACATCATCGCAACTTATGGCATGTCATGGAGTTGGATACATTTGGCCTTATATGCAACAATACCCATTGCCACAGACAAACCAACATCTCAGATACTTTGAGTAGTACATGTTAGTAAAGTAGACCGAGAACAGAATATCAAAAGCAGTTTAGAGCAAACAGGACAATGTGATATTGTGGCAGTTACTGGAGTATAACTTACCGGAATCCACGCCCCACTCTATTCATGTAAAACCCTCAGTATAGAGGATGGCCAAGACCTTCTCCTACCAGGTTAAGAGTTGTAATGGTGCGCTGGAAGGGCCACCGCCAGTCCTCTGAGTATCCAAGTGGTGGCTGTTGTACTTGGTACATACCCCCAGCCCACGGTCGTTCCACCTCTTCCTAATGTACCCTGTGTGCGCAGGGTGGTAACAGCACCATTCACTCTGTTGACTATCCTGTCCCAGATTAAATTTTTCCTACTGAGAGAGTTTGCTGGACTTAAGCTACAAAAATGTGTGGCTGTACTCTAATGATTTCATCCACCATGACTGTGAACTCTTGCTCAGTGTAGCGTGTTTTATTCCAAGGCATGTTGATACAAAAATCATTGTTTTTTTTAGTTTTTTTTTTTAAACCTTTATTGACATTTCAACCAAATACAAGCATGGGCCTACAACCCCCGGGGCTGGCCGCTAAGCAGTTAGATTAACAGAGAGCAATTTTTAATCACATGCAGCACCTCGGGGAGCAGAATCACCATGCTAGCGTACTCTTGGTCACCGAACAGCACAATTAGAAAAACAGGATGTAAAAGGTTTTCATTTTATAGTATAGGATGGAAGGATCAGGTGCCGAACAATTTCCCAGCTGCGAAAAACGGCAGGCAGAATAGTAAACGTGTCAACAGTAAACAGTAATCGGTCAAATCAATGGCGCTGGAACAGGCGGTTCAGGATGTGGGGGAATATTACGGTCAATTCGCGCCTGCTAGTCACCTGCCCTAAGACCCAGAGAACACCACGAAAATTGAGGCACAGATGAAAAAGCAGTGATTGATACCAAAGGAAACCCACTGCACTGACCCAGAAAAAGAAAAAGACAAAGAAAGATAAGAGAAGAGAAAAAAGGCCATAGAAACAAAAATAAAAACGAAAAATCCCCTCCCCCAACCCCCACCCTGCACCCCTGCAGATGACTACGGCCCCCCCCCAGCAGTGTGCCTGTCGCCCGAGAACCAAACCCGAAATATAGAAGAAACAGAGAAAAAGGAGAAAGAAAGGAAACCCCACCCAACGGGGAAGTAGAGGAGCGCTCCCGGTCTCTCCCCCCCGCCCTAACAAAGGGGGCCCCCCTAAGCCAGCACGAATAAAGTTGTCCACCATACAAAAATGCCCCGGGGGAGACCACAAACCCCCCGCCCCGGAATCCGTCTGTTAATGAAGCAGCCCCGTTACCAATAGATCCATCGTAAACAATTCAACCCACAATATCAGCCTTGGCCCCGTCTATCAAAGTTGCCGAGTCCCTCGGATAAGTAAAGCCCCATCCCCGGGAAGTCAAAAGTCACACAGAAGCAGCCGGAGCTTGGGCCAGCAAACGGGAGAGGAATAGCAGATCCCAACGCACACGGCTTGCACAAACGATGTCCCTCCCCGTCTCCGAAGTCAAGCATCGTTACATCCGCCATGTTGGGAGACCGATTGGGGAGGGGGTGCGACTCGTTCCGATACAGATTATAGAGTGGGCCAACAGTGTCCAGGATGAGGTAAGCAGTGAATTGTTCCGATAACTGTAGGACCGATGTTTCTGAGAACGTAAGAGAGTCACCAATCTCAGCACACACAATGAGTTCCATTTCTTCGGGGGCAGGCACAGCTTCCAGCACCGGGTCCAAACGCGCTTCTAGGGCGCCCAACAGGAGGCAGGTCGGCTGTCAGGTCTCAAAAATCAAGTCAGAGCTTGCTCCCGGTCCTATGATCCCATCTGCTGCCGACAGTAAATGATCGACCTGGGCCCTCACCGTCGCGTGAAGCGCCGCAAGTTCCGCCATTACCATCCGCAAGGAAGGGCCACATTGGGTCCGTTCCGCCAAGTTCCATACGTCCACAGACATAACGATCCCCACGGAGAGGCGCCTTCTCCGGGGCAGGATACGCCGGAGCAGAAACAAGCCGTGAGGGACGGGCCAGTAGCACACAGCAACGCGCGCAGGACCCCCACCCCGGGGCACCAGCGGTGCTAGTGCCGGGCCTCCGGGCCGGGGCCCCCCGCGACGCAGCACCGCGCGCCACCCGTCACCTCACCTCAGGTACAGCACCAGGCAGCAGATGGTTGCAAAGTAGTCCAGAGAAATTTTCAAAAGTTCCAAGGACCGGACCCAACCACTCTCCTCAGTCCGTTGTTGTTCACTTTGGACCCGGGTAGACCAGCAATCGAGTCCCCTGCTTCCAGTCTGGGTTAGGCCTCAAAACATTTTCGATGTTACTTCACCCCAGAACATCAGAAAAATTCCGTGGTCACACCATCGGGGTGCCGACTAGTTCACCCACACGAATCCGGGGCAGGAGATCAGGATATTCGACAGGATAAGCGAGCGTAGGACGGAGGTCAGCGGAGCCGGGAGACTATGCGGCCATCTTGGTTGGTGTCGTAGCTCCTCCCCCAAAAATCATTGTTAGTGTGTTTATGAATGAAAACAAGTGATAGAGGCAAAAAGGTGCAAAATAAATATTACAGGTGGTAGAGAGTGCTAAATGGGAAGATGAAAAAACGGGGTGCATTATCTAAAAATGCTGAAAATGGCTGGCTGGCAGTCGAGCTGTGCTGCAGTTTGGAAGCAAAATCCATCCAATGGTCACTGTTGTGTTTTTTTGTTTTTTTTTGTAGTGTATACCGCGGCGGTAAACCACAGTTGGGTAACTGCTGTTTGTTGAGCACTGCTGTGAGACCACGAGTACAATTGTGTAGTTGTAATACGCTCTGTCAGTGTTTCAGATTGCGCAACTCGGCATACAGCGGGCGTTAGATCGCCAGAGCAGTTGTGGCATGAATAACATGGTTCTTGGGCAGTTGGAGCCCCAAACTTGTAATAAGCCCCTATGTGTTTTAGCAAGTAAAGTGTTTTATTATGTAATTTATTTGTAGTATATGTATTGTTACCTATTTTTGTGCAGTTTAATATTATATATGTATAAATTTGGGAATGTAGTGTTTTATGCGGGAGGGCGTTTTATCTATTTGTTGCGGGTTTCCATTTCCTGGGTGTTTCTAAGAGAAGGTGTGTAAGAAACTGGCTCTATACGTACTGCACCAAAGTGAGGTACAGTGTGTATAGAGTCCAAGAGTCCGCAGAGGTAGGCAGAGGTTAAAGTTAGATAGAACCTTACTCTCTAAAGTGGTAGATTGGTCGAGCAGTAAGGCAGTATCAGAGGACAGTGTTAAGCATTTGATGTACACGCTCAGTCAGCAAATGAATTCACACACTCAAGAACTGAACTCTAGGCCAATTGTTTTTGTATCTAACACATATACTGTTGTTTATTTTTAAAACCAAGCAAGCCTGGAACAGGTATGCATTAAATACTTTTCAGTAATAAGTTACTGGATATAGAACTGTTTGAAAATTCAATAGAAATTGTACTTTGTTTGATTTACAGGGGAGCAGTAGAATGCAACGCTTAGCAAATACAGTACATTGGAATGAATATGCTTTTTCAATAAATTGCAGGTAAGTTACTTCTACGTTACTTTTTCTAACTCAGTGCTGGATGCCTAGATTCAGCACTGGCACATTTCCTGTAAATAGGTGAGTAAATGTGTTTTTTTTATTCGTGCAATTTTTAAAGAATATTTTCAGATTTCAAAACTCCACAACATTTTGGAGCTGTACTTTGAAATGAATAGGTTTTGTCAACAAATTGCGGGTAAGTTACTTTTACGTTACTTTTTCTAACTCAGTGCTGGAAGCCTAGATTCAGCACTGGGACATGTCCTGCAAACAGGTGAGAAAACACATTTTGGTTCATTGTACGATTTTCAAAGAATATCTTTAGTTTTCAAAACTCTACACTTAGTCATTGTCTGAAGGGTAAATGGTCAAGGCAATCCTACGGAGGAAAAACAGGTTATCGGTTTGCAGGTAAGTAAATGACTGTGGAAGTTAAGGCTCTGGGGTTAGACTCGGGGGTCTCCCAGGGTCAGTGATGCACTGTAATTGCAACCTCAACAGCACCAGGGCGGTCGGGTGCAGAGTGTTGAGGCCTAATGTTATCCAATAGGGGATAGGGGGCCTCCGGTGGGTGGCTGCTTGCAAGCAGGCCATAGGGTTGTGGGAGCAAGGCTCCTAGGGTTAAGCTAAGGGCAAGGTGGGGACCAAAGTGGCCTCAAAGGTGCACCCTCAGCGGCACTATGGCGGCATGGCAGCCGGGTGCATGGTGCTTGTTAGAAATGGGATTTACTGTTGGCTAAGGCTTGCGCCAAAGTCAGGCAGAAACCACCATTCCTACGTCAGGGCAAGGGAGTTACACGCCAAAGATAACCCCTGCTCACCCTCTAGGCAACGTGGCGCGAGCAGTAAGGCTTATCCCGGAGGCTATGTAAGTTAAGTGTTTGCACACGCACCCAGCAACAACACCCAAGGCCCACCACAAAGGAAACTCCACACAAGGTTATATATAAAAATAGCCTTTGTATTATACCAAAACACATTAGATAAAACCACACACTTTACAATGTGCCAACAGGCACGGGCAGAATTTACAGGGGATATATGTACAGGACAGGGCCACATGGACCACTGTCAGGAATATGCACTTTTAGACTTAGAATACTTGTTAGAAATAGCACTTTGTAGAACATAGAATGATAATCACTAAAGCACAAAATAGAAAATAGAGCACACAACCAGTAACTACTGGTAACAGGTAAGTACCACCTACGCAACCCTAACCACCTTAGGAATGTATCACGCAGGGAACCAGGACCTTACTAGCAACACCTGTACTAGAAAGAACAACCACCTAAGTATCACTATACGTTTAGGGGTATAGGCATAAGAACATTACACATGATGCATCACAACATTCAGAGGTGTAGGGAAAAACAAATGATGCATAAACATACATTCAGCGGTGTAGGGAAAAGCACAAGACGCATAAGAGCACATTCAGAGGTGCAGCAAACAACAATTGCGCAGAAATCACATTAGCCACAACCTGTGACTATCCCCAGGCCAACTGGTCTCTCTGGGGCTAGGAAGCCCTGTGTCCCAAACGTCAGGGGGCCTAAACGGAGCAGCTGCCCACTAAGTGCTGGGCAGCTGTAGGGATGATGTGGCCAACACGGTGGAGCCTCGCAGGCTTTTGCCAAAAGCACTCGTGTCCCTGTGAGCCTCCCTGGGCTCGAGAACAACTGTGGTGCAAGTGGGAGCAGCCCGCTGCCTTCCGGGGCTGCTCTACCATGAAAGGAGAATGCCCCGGACATCGGAGTCCCTCTCGGGGGACTCGAGAACAATGCGGCACTCAAGAGCCTCTCAGGGCTCGTAAAAAAAATATGCCCCCTACGTTGGAGTCCCTCTCGGGGGACTCGAAGGAAATTATGCCCCCAAGAGCCTCGTGGGCTCTGCACAAATGCCCCACTCGTCGTTGGAGCGGCCCTCTGTCAACCGGGGCCGCTCTAAGGGACAAGGAAACTGCCCGGGCCCCCACGGGGCCTTTCAAGATAAATGCTGCCCCCAATGTCGGAAGGGCCTCGACCGGCTCTACCTCACACGGAGAGCACACTGGGGGGTCGGGCACCGGCAATGTGCCTCAAAGCCGCCCTCTACAATTACAAACACCGGGCCCCACTCACCGGTCTCTGGGGCGGGCCCAGCGCTCTCCTCCTGCTGCGGTTTCCTCCCTCACCCGATCTCGCTCCTGGGAATTGGGTTCTGTCACGGGCAGCAGGCGGGGCTCTCTCCCTCGAGAGAGCAACGCTGAGGTCAAGACGCTGCTGTAGGCTTCTTCTCGCTCTGCGGTGGGTGCGGGACTTCCGGATCTCCTCGGGCCGGCAGCCAATCACGGCGCGGCCCGGGGAATGATGTCACAGGGGGTATCCCGGGCCGGCAGCCAATCCCAGCGCGGCGCGGGGAGGGACGTCACAGGGGGCACCGGGACAGCGACGGTTAACCCGGTGCTACAACGAGGGGTAGGCTCCCTCAAAATCAATAATAAAGCGAGGTAGGCACTCGCTTGGGGGGCACAGAACGGCAGCAGGTCCCTGGCGGGTTGGGCACCCACTAGGGATCTTAGAAATTGGCAAAATAAGCGGAGTGGGCTCCCGCGCCGAAAATAAGCAAAGGGGGATCCCCACGCCGGGGAATCCCTCTGGAACCGGATCGCCGCACGAGCCGCGCAATGCGCTAGTTTGAGGGGGAGTCCAGCACTCCCCAGGCACTGGCAGGGCACAAAGTTCCAGAGAACAGCAAAAAGTCCTTCAGGAGGTGGGGGGGCAGGGCTGGGCCCAGGTGCCAGCTCACAGGGTCCTCAGTGGCGGTCCTCCTGGCGCCCAGCAGCAGCAGCAGGCCCCCCCCTCAAGACAGGATCAGCAAGAACATTTTGTAAGAGGTCACAGCCTCTTTTTATACAGTAAATCCCTTTGTCTCAGGGTGCAGGGTGGGGGAAAAACCAGTCGCAGCTGGTTTTGGAGCACTTTGTTTTCCTCAGCCACCCTTTCCATTCACTAGGCAGACTAGGGTCATTAGACGCACCACAGGGGGCGGAGCCAGCATTGGGTGGAGAAAGCCCAGCCCAATTCAGGTCCGAGGTGTACTCCTCCCTCACATCACTCATGCTAATCTCAACACTCACCACCGGGGCAGACCCATCATGACTCATGGAGCCAGGCTTACCAGCCAGCTCCAGCCAATCACAAGCCAGATACAAATTACACAAACATGCCAACTTCTAGAAGTGGCACTTCCACACTAGACACAATCACGCCGCATACAACATTGCGCAGCATTTAATCACACGAGTCCACACATACCAAACTCGAGCCTGCACTCCCCACACATCAGGAACTACCAGGGACACATACATTCCCCATGCATTCCTATGGGAGGGCAGGCCAACCTCACCACACGCATGCCCCGTACCCTGGGACGCAGTGGTAAAGTGCGCAGAAACCAAAAATCACTACCATCAATTCACCTTAATAAGCAAAAAGTTCAGGGGTGAACCTGCCAGAAGGGCCAAGTCCAACAGTGCTGCTTTGAGGTCGGGTGCCCTGTTGTTTTCAATGGAGAACCTCCGGGACAAAGAAACACTGCAGGCTCGGGGACGAGGATCTTGCAGGTACGACCACCACTTCGAGGGGTAAGTTGCTATGTTGAGCATTGGTTAGGCACCATTGGTTTGGGTACACAAGGCCGTGGGGCATCCGGTGCAGGGGTGCCTTTGGACGTCGGATTTTCTTACCCGCTCTGGTCGCGGTGGGGGGTCCTCTGGATTGAGGCTGCAGGTGTCATCTGGAGGCTCGAGGCAGGTCAGGGGTCACCGGATCTTGGGTCAGGATCGCCGGAGGGGACCTCCTTGTGGTATTTTTCCACTCAAGCTCGTGCCGGGATCGGGGGATGCAGCGTGGGCTGGATTTGCTGTTTCTGGTTGGCACCAGAGGCTGCAGTTTAAACATGTCCAATGTTCATTGGAGAAACAGTCTGGAAAGTGAAGGCAGGCAGGTCCTCCGGGGTTTGTGAGGTTGCAGGCTGCTGGACATGCCGGGATTTTTGCAGGAGCAGGTTCGAGGGGAAACAGGCCTGTAGGGCTGGGGCCAAGTCAGTGGGCTCTGCACAGCTTTTTGTCCTTCTTATCTTCTTTTCTTGTTGTTGACGGATCTTAGGAAGGAAGTTTCAGGGTGCCCCTACATACTACATTTAGGGGCGTTACAGGTAGGTAAAGGGCAGTACACCCTCTATCCAGCCACTCTCCAGTGGGAGGGGGGCAGGAGCCTGCCCCTGGTTGGCTGGGTCTCCCCAACCTCAAGATGGTGAGGACTCTAGGTTGTGCTTCACCTCGCCTCCCCCACCATAGGGGTGGAGTTGGCAGAGGTGGGCACACCTCTCTTCCTCACTTGTTTTTCCCGCCGGTTCTCCCGCCCAAAGTGGGGGGTGGAACCAGTGGGGACTAGTTGCTGAAAGCAGCAAATGGTCTGGAAAGGCTCACATAGGCGGCACCTCGTCCCAGTATGTGCTTTGTTTCAGGCCCCCGAGAGCAGCAAGCTCTCGACCCAGGGGTCCAGAAACATGTCTGGTGGTGGCAGCCTAAGCAGCCACTCAGTCAGGTCACTAGGAGTTGGTCGAGTTTCAAGGGGCATCTCTAAGATGCGCTCTGTTGTGCATTTTACATTAAATCCCACATTGGCATCAGTGTGGGTTTAATGTGCTGAGAAGTTTGATACCAAACTTCCCAGTCTTCAATGTAGCCATTATGGTGCTGTGGAGTTCGTAATGACAAACTCCCAGCACCATATACTCTTAATGGCAGCACTGCACTTACAGTGCCCAGGAATGGACCTGGGTACTGTAGGGGTACAGGGCTCATGTACCTGTGCCCTCACCACTGGCACAGGGCACCCAGCTAGAGGGGTGACTGATGTATGCCTGGGCAGTGGTTTGTGGGCATGTATGTGTATGTATACTTGTAAAGCGCACTGTTACCTCGTTACGTGGTGTCCTGGCACTGTATACCGCTGGAAACCCGTCCTGGCTTTCCCTGTGAGAGGGCACCCCAAGGTGAAGCCAGGCATCCCCGGCGTTGCTGGGGCCGTTGTGGAGATTAAGCAAGCTATTGCCCAGAGTTGCAGAGTGGGACCCATGGTTAGTGTAGGCACCTAAGCGAGAATTATCGAGTCCGCGGACATTGACCCAAGACCCTGCCACGTCGGGAATTGAACCCTGGTCCCGGGCCGACCTCTGCTTCAGGGTCTGCCGCTTCTAACCGGTGAGCCACACTTCTCCACATGGCATGGCACACAAGGATGTGTGCCATGTCGACTCAACACTTTGTTCTGCACCAAGACACGCAGCCTACAAAAGCAGTGTGTGAGTATGAAGGTACAGGGCCTCTAAGGGTGGCACAATAAGTGCTGCAGTCCTTAGAGGCCTTCTCTGGTCACAGTGCCCTGGGTACCTATGGTACCATTTACCAGGGGCTGACATGTTGCCGGAGATGCCAATTGGGTTTAGGCTTCAATGCAGTTTTAGGGAAGGAACATAGGTCCTGGGTACCTGATTAGCAGTAGCCTAGTGCACACTCAGTCAAAGAACATCAGCAATTCAGCAAAAAGTGGGGGCATACCATGCAAGAAAGAGGGCACTTTCTCACAAGGTGGGTGACCCGTTTTTTTTTTTAAGCAAATCTGAATATGTTTTTTATAAACTATTTTTTTATATAAAGATTCCCTTGTTTTTGCGTTTCCTCGAGAATTTCTTTTAAAAATAATATTTTTCAGGTTTTTTATGGAACCTAAAGACTGTGGATTGCTTTTTTTCAAGGGATTGCTTTTTTTCCTGAGCAATTACTTTTATTAACCTATTTTTTTGCAGGGGGCGTTTTACTATCATAATAACTACTATTTGGTGAATTATTATTCTTAACTATGTGAATTTGGAGAGAGATCTGTAACAACAAAATCATAAGTTTATTTTATTAATTTATTGTGGGTGGGAAATGTGATATATTTAAAATATTGTAATGTTGATATACTTCTTATGTTGTTTTGTTTAAAGTATGCAATGTATTTATTTAATTACTGGTAAATTACATTATTATTTTTATTCTTTCGATCATTAATTTAAATAGTTTTTAATGCAAGTTTTAATATTTTTATTATTTCAGTGAGTAACGCAAACATTTGTATTATTTAGTCACTTATACAATAATATTTTATTAGTATTTAAAAGAATATATTTACTTTTTTTGGTCTGCTATGTTGTAGTTTCTAAGGTGTCTGGTAGATATGATGTGTGATTTAAAGGATAGATCAGTCTGTTAATAGCTCACTATTAACCCCTGGTTATTTGGGGTCCCATCCTCTTAATAGAGCACAGAGTATGGCATTGAGGAGAGGTGAGTGTTGTATGTAAAAAATGTGTCTTACAGAGGAGGTTTGGGAAGAGCTCACATGTACTGACTGTGGTTTACGGTTATCTAAACACACAGATAACACCATTGCTGAGGAGGGTGCAATACAGGGAGGAGGAGAAACAACGAGAAAGCATGGGCGGGAACGTCTCTTCAGACAGGAGCAATGCAATTGACAGCACTAACCATCTAAGTTGCAATGGGGGGATGAGGCAGGCATTGCACTTAAAATGCTTACTGTTAAAACATCAGATCCGTGAGCAAGCACAAATATCATCTAGAATGCCTGCTCCAGGTCTCTATGCCGGATTTAGTTTTCCTGACAGAGACATGGACTAACCAGACCTCTGACCCGGACTGGAATAGCACCCTTCCGGCTGGATACTCCTTGGTTAGGCAAGACAGGATTGGCAGTGTAGGAGGTGGGATAGCAATCATCCATCGTGACCATTTGAAAGTATATATATATATATATATATATAGAGTCCATAACACAGTTGCCTGCGGAGGCAATGCGTTTTGCACTGAAAATTAACAACCTCTCCACCCTACATGGAATACTTCTTTATAGGCCGCCGGGCCCAAGAGCCCCTTTCTCTCAGGCATTACAGATTTTGCTACAATTGTGTATAGATTCCAATTCACTCATTATTTTGGGGGATTTTAACTATCATTTGTAACTTAACAACAACTCGGATACTAGTTGGCAGCTTGATATTCTAGCAGGTTATGGTTTTCAACAAAAGGTTGTGGGTCCCACACATTCTGCGGGCCATACACTTGATGGCATTTTTGCCACTAATTCTGATGTTACACCCACTAACACAGTTCCCCTCCCATGGACTGATCACTTGGCGATCTATTTTAATATTAAGTTTTCACCACCGGTCCAGTCTGATATAAATAAACCAGCCAGCATTAAAATTAGACACTGGAATAAAATCCAAGGGGCTGAACTAAAGAAAGCTTTAAACAGCTGTCCGCCTATACAGGATCCAGATAACAATGAGGCGGCCTGCCAGTTCAATAACTGGATAGCTGCGGCGATAAACAGATGGCCCTTGAGAAAGTCATTAAACTAAGAAGTGCGCAGGCGTAATCGCCATGGTGCGGTACGGAGCTGGAAAAGCTGAAAGTTACATGCAGGAAAGCCAAAAATTTATGGAGAACTGAATATAGTAAGGAGTATAAGATATCTTATAATAGAGCTTTACAATTGTATAAAGAAGATATTATTCAAGCAAAAAAGATTTACTATTCAACAAAAATAGAGGAGGGCTGCAACTCTACGAAGGAACTTTTAAAAAATATTCAAATGCTATCAAGTCCACGTCAGAACACGCGATTCAATCCAGACCCCCGCTTTATGCACTAAAATGGCAAATTCTTTTCAAGTTAAAATCCAAACGATCTATTATGATCTTCGGAATAACAGGCAGGCAAACAACAAGTGTCAAATGACCATAATAGAGGATGAGACGCACCACTGCCGGTTTAACACGTACAGCACACTGTCTCCTACTGAAGTAAATAAACTCCTGCTATCTACCAAGTCAGGATCTCCAAGGCATCCGTGTCCACCTACTGTCATGCATATGGTGTCTGGGGATATTAGCAGACACTTAACTCCCATCTTAAATCAAGTGATAGTATCTGGTATTTATCCGCCAGTCTGGAAAAAAGCCTGTATCAGACCAATTCTTAAACTCCAGCTTGATCCACTGGAGGCCAAGTATTACCGACCTATCTCTTGTCTGCCGTTTGCAACCAAAATCCTTGAAAGGTCAATAAATCAGGAACTGTCGACCTATTTAGACACCAACAACCTGCTGGATTTAAGTCAGCATGGATTTTGGTCAGGTCATTCGACAGAGACTGTGTTAGTCATGGCTACAGAAGACATTCGGAGACAGGTGGATGGGGGGGTAGAGCGATCCTCATTCTCCTTGACCTATCTGCTGCATTTGACACCGTGAATCACACGGTGTTAGTGCGGCGGCTGACGGCAGTAGGGATTGGGGGGGTGGCTCTGTCCCTCCTATCATCTTTTTTAGAGGATAGGGAACAGACTTTGCACTGGGAAAATGTACAGTCTGAAACAGTCCCACAGGGATCGGCATTGTCTCCGACTCTGTTTAACATCTACGTCACCCCACTCACTAGTCTCATCAGACAGCATGGGTTCTCGTTAGTGTGATACGCAGACGACACACAGATTATCATCTCTGTATCACATCAGTCGTCTGCGAGTTTCCATGCATGTCTGACTCACATCATGAGCTGGATGAGCAACAACTATCTGAAAATAAACACGGATAAGATGGAGGCGATGGAGTTTGGTGGCGGTCCGTCCCTGTGGGACCCCACCTGGTGGCCGAGAGAGGCTGGCACATGTCCAACACCATCCTCTAAAGTTAAGAACATGGGGATCATAGTTGATGAGCAACTGGGCTTTTCGGCCCAGATCAATCGTGTACCCTCCTCTTGTTTCTATATTCTGAAGCTACTCAGGAAGGTGTTTCCTTTTATTCCGTACGAGTTAGGGAAAACAGTGGTAGTGGTCTTATCCTGTCTAAACTACTGTAATGCTAAAATTATAAGCATTGCCAAGGCACAGAAGATTAAATTACAGTCCATACAAAATGCTATGGCGCAGCTACTACTGAATATTCCTAAAGATCACCCCACATCTGATGCCATTATGACACTACATTGGCTTCCAATACAGCAACGTCTAGAATTCAAGGCCTTATGTCTGGTTCATACGACACTTTATGGCGGAGGGGCTGCTGACCTCCAAATAATCTTCCACTGGTACGCACTGACTAGAAGTCTTAGATCAGCTAATTCTGGTCTCATCTGTGCCACGAAAGTTGGTAGAGCCAGATTGGGTGGTAAGAGTTTATCTCACTGTGGGGTGACTCCTGACGTGGTGATTCTTGGCTGCTGACCGCTTCAAAGATTCTTTTGCTGCCTGCATTATCTCTTGTGGTTCCTGACCTCCCGCCTCCCGCCGCCCGACCCTTTCTCCATCCCGGGGTGAGGCCGCCGAGTGGAGCGCGGTGGGGATAAAAACTACATCCCCCAAGAGCCTTCACGACGCTACTCGCGTCAGTTGCGCGCCAGGAGGCGCATAAATCACCAGTCACCCCGGTCGAGTGGGTGACTCCTGACGTGGTGATTCTTGGCTGCTGACCGCTTCAAAGATTCTTTTGCTGCCTGCATTATCTCTTGTGGTTCCTGACCTCCCGCCTCCCGCCGCCCGACCCTTTCTCCATCCCGGGGTGAGGCCGCCGAGTGGAGCGCGGTGGGGATAAAAACTACATCCCCCAAGAGCCTTCACGACGCTACTCGCGTCAGTTGCGCGCCAGGAGGCGCATAAATCACCAGTCACCCCGGTCGAGTGGGTGACTCCTGACGTGGTGATTCTTGGCTGCTGACCGCTTCAAAGATTCTTTTGCTGCCTGCATTATCTCTTGTGGTTCCTGACCTCCCGCCTCCCGCCGCCCGACCCTTTCTCCATCCCGGGGTGAGGCCGCCGAGTGGAGCGCGGTGGGGATAAAAACTACATCCCCCAAGAGCCTTCACGACGCTACTCGCGTCAGTTGCGCGCCAGGAGGCGCATAAATCACCAGTCACCCCGGTCGAGTGGGTGACTCCTGACGTGGTGATTCTTGGCTGCTGACCGCTTCAAAGATTCTTTTGCTGCCTGCATTATCTCTTGTGGTTCCTGACCTCCCGCCTCCCGCCGCCCGACCCTTTCTCCATCCCGGGGTGAGGCCGCCGAGTGGAGCGCGGTGGGGATAAAAACTACATCCCCCAAGAGCCTTCACGACGCTACTCGCGTCAGTTGCGCGCCAGGAGGCGCATAAATCACCAGTCACCCCGGTCGAGTGGGTGACTCCTGACGTGGTGATTCTTGGCTGCTGACCGCTTCAAAGATTCTTTTGCTGCCTGCATTATCTCTTGTGGTTCCTGACCTCCCGCCTCCCGCCTCCCGCCGCCCGACCCTTTCTCCATCCCGGGGTGAGGCCGCCGAGTGGAGCGCGGTGGGGATAAAAACTACATCCCCCAAGAGCCTTCACGACGCTACTCGCGTCAGTTGCGCGCCAGGAGGCGCATAAATCACCAGTCACCCCGGTCGAGTGGGTGACTCCTGACGTGGTGATTCTTGGCTGCTGACCGCTTCAAAGATTCTTTTGCTGCCTGCATTATCTCTTGTGGTTCCTGACCTCCCGCCTCCCGCCGCCCGACCCTTTCTCCATCCCGGGGTGAGGCCGCCGAGTGGAGCGCGGTGGGGATAAAAACTACATCCCCCAAGAGCCTTCACGACGCTACTCGCGTCAGTTGCGCGCCAGGAGGCGCATAAATCACCAGTCACCCCGGTCGAGTGGGTGACTCCTGACGTGGTGATTCTTGGCTGCTGACCGCTTCAAAGATTTTTGCAGGAGCAGGTTCGAGGGGAAACAGGCCTGTAGGGCTGGGGCCAAGTCAGTGGGCTCTGCACAGCTTTTTGTCCTTCTTATCTTCTTTTCTTGTTGTTGACGGATCTTAGGAAGGAAGTTTCAGGGTGCCCCTACATACTACATTTAGGGGCGTTACAGGTAGGTAAAGGGCAGTACACCCTCTATCCAGCCACTCTCCAGTGGGAGGGGGGCAGGAGCCTGCCCCTGGTTGGCTGGGTCTCCCCAACCTCAAGATGGTGAGGACTCTAGGTTGTGCTTCACCTCGCCTCCCCCACCATAGGGGTGGAGTTGGCAGAGGTGGGCACACCTCTCTTCCTCACTTGTTTTTCCCGCCGGTTCTCCCGCCCAAAGTGGGGGGTGGAACCAGTGGGGACTAGTTGCTGAAAGCAGCAAATGGTCTGGAAAGGCTCACATAGGCGGCACCTCGTCCCAGTATGTGCTTTGTTTCAGGCCCCCGAGAGCAGCAAGCTCTCGACCCAGGGGTCCAGAAACATGTCTGGTGGTGGCAGCCTAAGCAGCCACTCAGTCAGGTCACTAGGAGTTGGTCGAGTTTCAAGGGGCATCTCTAAGATGCGCTCTGTTGTGCATTTTACATTAAATCCCACATTGGCATCAGTGTGGGTTTAATGTGCTGAGAAGTTTGATACCAAACTTCCCAGTCTTCAATGTAGCCATTATGGTGCTGTGGAGTTCGTAATGACAAACTCCCAGCACCATATACTCTTAATGGCAGCACTGCACTTACAGTGCCCAGGAATGGACCTGGGTACTGTAGGGGTACAGGGCTCATGTACCTGTGCCCTCACCACTGGCACAGGGCACCCAGCTAGAGGGGTGACTGATGTACGCCTGGGCAGTGGTTTGTGGGCATGTATGTGTATGTATACTTGTAAAGCGCACTGTTACCTCGTTACGTGGTGTCCTGGCACTGTATACCGCTGGAAACCCGTCCTGGCTTTCCCTGTGAGAGGGCACCCCAAGGTGAAGCCAGGCATCCCCGGCGTTGCTGGGGCCGTTGTGGAGATTAAGCAAGCTATTGCCCAGAGTTGCAGAGTGGGACCCATGGTTAGTGTAGGCACCTAAGCGAGAATTATCGAGTCCGCGGACATTGACCCAAGACCCTGCCACGTCGGGAATTGAACCCTGGTCCCGGGCCGACCTCTGCTTCAGGGTCTGCCGCTTCTAACCGGTGAGCCACACTTCTCCACATGGCATGGCACACAAGGATGTGTGCCATGTCGACTCAACACTTTGTTCTGCACCAAGACACGCAGCCTACAAAAGCAGTGTGTGAGTATGAAGGTACAGGGCCTCTAAGGGTGGCACAATAAGTGCTGCAGTCCTTAGAGGCCTTCTCTGGTCACAGTGCCCTGGGTACCTATGGTACCATTTACCAGGGCCCGACCCTTTCTCCATCCCGGGGTGAGGCCGCCGAGTGGAGCGCGGTGGGGATAAAAACTACATCCCCCAAGAGCCTTCACGACGCTACTCGCGTCAGTTGCGCGCCAGGAGGCGCATAAATCACCAGTCACCCCGGTCGAGTGGGTGACTCCTGACGTGGTGATTCTTGGCTGCTGACCGCTTCAAAGATTCTTTTGCTGCCTGCATTATCTCTTGTGGTTCCTGACCTCCCGCCTCCCGCCGCCCGACCCTTTCTCCATCCCGGGGTGAGGCCGCCGAGTGGAGCGCGGTGGGGATAAAAACTACATCCCCCAAGAGCCTTCACGACGCTACTCGCGTCAGTTGCGCGCCAGGAGGCGCATAAATCACCAGTCACCCCGGTCGAGTGGGTGACTCCTGACGTGGTGATTCTTGGCTGCTGACCGCTTCAAAGATTCTTTTGCTGCCTGCATTATCTCTTGTGGTTCCTGACCTCCCGCCTCCCGCCTCCCGCCGCCCGACCCTTTCTCCATCCCGGGGTGAGGCCGCCGAGTGGAGCGCGGTGGGGATAAAAACTACATCCCCCAAGAGCCTTCACGACGCTACTCGCGTCAGTTGCGCGCCAGGAGGCGCATAAATCACCAGTCACCCCGGTCGAGTGGGTGACTCCTGACGTGGTGATTCTTGGCTGCTGACCGCTTCAAAGATTCTTTTGCTGCCTGCATTATCTCTTGTGGTTCCTGACCTCCCGCCTCCCGCCGCCCGACCCTTTCTCCATCCCGGGGTGAGGCCGCCGAGTGGAGCGCGGTGGGGATAAAAACTACATCCCCCAAGAGCCTTCACGACGCTACTCGCGTCAGTTGCGCGCCAGGAGGCGCATAAATCACCAGTCACCCCGGTCGAGTGGGTGACTCCTGACGTGGTGATTCTTGGCTGCTGACCGCTTCAAAGATTCTTTTGCTGCCTGCATTATCTCTTGTGGTTCCTGACCTCCCGCCTCCCGCCGCCCGACCCTTTCTCCATCCCGGGGTGAGGCCGCCGAGTGGAGCGCGGTGGGGATAAAAACTACATCCCCCAAGAGCCTTCACGACGCTACTCGCGTCAGTTGCGTGCCAGAAGGCGCATAAATCACCAGTCACCCCGGTCGAGTGGGTGACTCCTGACGTGGTGATTCTTGGCTGCTGACCGCTTCAAAGATTCTTTTGCTGCCTGCATTATCTCTTGTGGTTCCTGACCTCCCGCCTCCCGCCGCCCGACCCTTTCTCCATCCCGGGGTGAGGCCGCCGAGTGGAGCGCGGTGGGGATAAAAACTACATCCCCCAAGAGCCTTCACGACGCTACTCGCGTCAGTTGCGCGCCAGGAGGCGCATAAATCACCAGTCACCCCGGTCGAGTGGGTGACTCCTGACGTGGTGATTCTTGGCTGCTGACCGCTTCAAAGATTCTTTTGCTGCCTGCATTATCTCTTGTGGTTCCTGACCTCCCGCCTCCCGCCGCCCGACCCTTTCTCCATCCCGGGGTGAGGCCGCCGAGTGGAGCGCGGTGGGGATAAAAACTACATCCCCCAAGAGCCTTCACGACGCTACTCGCGTCAGTTGCGCGCCAGGAGGCGCATAAATCACCAGTCACCCCGGTCGAGTGGGTGACTCCTGACGTGGTGATTCTTGGCTGCTGACCGCTTCAAAGATTCTTTTGCTGCCTGCATTATCTCTTGTGGTTCCTGACCTCCCGCCTCCCGCCGCCCGACCCTTTCTCCATCCCGGGGTGAGGCCGCCGAGTGGAGCGCGGTGGGGATAAAAACTACATCCCCCAAGAGCCTTCACGACGCTACTCGCGTCAGTTGCGCGCCAGGAGGCGCATAAATCACCAGTCACCCCGGTCGAGTGGGTGACTCCTGACGTGGTGATTCTTGGCTGCTGACCGCTTCAAAGATTCTTTTGCTGCCTGCATTATCTCTTGTGGTTCCTGACCTCCCGCCTCCCGCCGCCCGACCCTTTCTCCATCCCGGGGTGAGGCCGCCGAGTGGAGCGCGGTGGGGATAAAAACTACATCCCCCAAGAGCCTTCACGACGCTACTCGCGTCAGTTGCGCGCCAGGAGGCGCATAAATCACCAGTCACCCCGGTCGAGTGGGTGACTCCTGACGTGGTGATTCTTGGCTGCTGACCGCTTCAAAGATTCTTTTGCTGCCTGCATTATCTCTTGTGGTTCCTGACCTCCCGCCTCCCGCCGCCCGACCCTTTCTCCATCCCGGGGTGAGGCCGCCGAGTGGAGCGCGGTGGGGATAAAAACTACATCCCCCAAGAGCCTTCACGACGCTACTCGCGTCAGTTGCGCGCCAGGAGGCGCATAAATCACCAGTCACCCCGGTCGAGTGGGTGACTCCTGACGTGGTGATTCTTGGCTGCTGACCGCTTCAAAGATTCTTTTGCTGCCTGCATTATCTCTTGTGGTTCCTGACCTCCCGCCTCCCGCCGCCCGACCCTTTCTCCATCCCGGGGTGAGGCCGCCGAGTGGAGCGCGGTGGGGATAAAAACTACATCCCCCAAGAGCCTTCACGACGCTACTCGCGTCAGTTGCGCGCCAGGAGGCGCATAAATCACCAGTCACCCCGGTCGAGTGGGTGACTCCTGACGTGTTGATTCTTGGCTGCTGACCGCTTCAAAGATTCTTTTGCTGCCTGCATTATCTCTTGTGGTTCCTGACCTCCCGCCTCCCGCCGCCCGACCCTTTCTCCATCCCGGGGTGAGGCCGCCGAGTGGAGCGCGGTGGGGATAAAAACTACATCCCCCAAGAGCCTTCACGACGCTACTCGCGTCAGTTGCGCGCCAGGAGGCGCATAAATCACCAGTCACCCCGGTCGAGTGGGTGACTCCTGACGTGGTGATTCTTGGCTGCTGACCGCTTCAAAGATTCTTTTGCTGCCTGCATTATCTCTTGTGGTTCCTGACCTCCCGCCTCCCGCCGCCCGACCCTTTCTCCATCCCGGGGTGAGGCCGCCGAGTGGAGCGCGGTGGGGATAAAAACTACATCCCCCAAGAGCCTTCACGACGCTACTCGCGTCAGTTGCGCGCCAGGAGGCGCATAAATCACCAGTCACCCCGGTCGAGTGGGTGACTCCTGACGTGGTGATTCTTGGCTGCTGACCGCTTCAAAGATTCTTTTGCTGCCTGCATTATCTCTTGTGGTTCCTGACCTCCCGCCTCCCGCCGCCCGACCCTTTCTCCATCCCGGGGTGAGGCCGCCGAGTGGAGCGCGGTGGGGATAAAAACTACATCCCCCAAGAGCCTTCACGACGCTACTCGCGTCAGTTGCGCGCCAGGAGGCGCATAAATCACCAGTCACCCCGGTCGAGTGGGTGACTCCTGACGTGGTGATTCTTGGCTGCTGACCGCTTCAAAGATTCTTTTGCTGCCTGCATTATCTCTTGTGGTTCCTGACCTCCCGCCTCCCGCCGCCCGACCCTTTCTCCATCCCGGGGTGAGGCCGCCGAGTGGAGCGCGGTGGGGATAAAAACTACATCCCCCAAGAGCCTTCACGACGCTACTCGCGTCAGTTGAGCGCCAGGAGGCGCATAAATCACCAGTCACCCCGGTCGAGTGGGTGACTCCTGACGTGGTGATTCTTGGCTGCTGACCGCTTCAAAGATTCTTTTGCTGCCTGCATTATCTCTTGTGGTTCCTGACCTCCCGCCTCCCGCCGCCCGACCCTTTCTCCATCCCGGGGTGAGGCCGCCGAGTGGAGCGCGGTGGGGATAAAAACTACATCCCCCAAGAGCCTTCACGACGCTACTCGCGTCAGTTGCGCGCCAGGAGGCGCATAAATCACCAGTCACCCCGGTCGAGTGGGTGACTCCTGACGTGGTGATTCTTGGCTGCTGACCGCTTCAAAGATTCTTTTGCTGCCTGCATTATCTCTTGTGGTTCCTGACCTCCCGCCTCCCGCCGCCCGACCCTTTCTCCATCCCGGGGTGAGGCCGCCGAGTGGAGCGCGGTGGGGATAAAAACTACATCCCCCAAGAGCCTTCACGACGCTACTCGCGTCAGTTGCGCGCCAGGATGCGCATAAATCACCAGTCACCCCGGTCGAGTGGGTGAATCCTGACGTGGTGATTCTTGGCTGCTGACCGCTTCAAAGATTCTTTTGCTGCCTGCATTATCTCTTGTGGTTCCTGACCTCCCGCCTCCCGCCGCCCGACCCTTTCTCCATCCCGGGGTGAGGCCGCCGAGTGGAGCGCGGTGGGGATAAAAACTACATCCCCCAAGAGCCTTCACGACGCTACTCGCGTCAGTTGCGCGCCAGGAGGCGCATAAATCACCAGTCACCCCGGTCGAGTGGGTGACTCCTGACGTGGTGATTCTTGGCTGCTGACCGCTTCAAAGATTCTTTTGCTGCCTGCATTATCTCTTGTGGTTCCTGACCTCCCGCCTCCCGCCGCCCGACCCTTTCTCCATCCCGGGGTGAGGCCGCCGAGTGGAGCGCGGTGGGGATAAAAACTACATCCCCCAAGAGCCTTCACGACGCTACTCGCGTCAGTTGCGCGCCAGGAGGCGCATAAATCACCAGTCACCCCGGTCGAGTGGGTGACTCCTGACGTGGTGATTCTTGGCTGCTGACCGCTTCAAAGATTCTTTTGCTGCCTGCATTATCTCTTGTGGTTCCTGACCTCCCGCCTCCCGCCGCCCGACCCTTTCTCCATCCCGGGGTGAGGCCGCCGAGTGGAGCGCGGTGGGGATAAAAACTACATCCCCCAAGAGCCTTCACGACGCTACTCGCGTCAGTTGCGCGCCAGGAGGCGCATAAATCACCAGTCACCCCGGTCGAGTGGGTGACTCCTGACGTGGTGATTCTTGGCTGCTGACCGCTTCAAAGATTCTTTTGCTGCCTGCATTATCTCTTGTGGTTCCTGACCTCCCGCCTCCCGCCGCCCGACCCTTTCTCCATCCCGGGGTGAGGCCGCCGAGTGGAGCGCGGTGGGGATAAAAACTACATCCCCCAAGAGCCTTCACGACGCTACTCGCGTCAGTTGCGCGCCAGGAGGCGCATAAATCACCAGTCACCCCGGTCGAGTGGGTGACTCCTGACGTGGTGATTCTTGGCTGCTGACCGCTTCAAAGATTCTTTTGCTGCCTGCATTATCTCTTGTGGTTCCTGACCTCCCGCCTCCCGCCGCCCGACCCTTTCTCCATCCCGGGGTGAGGCCGCCGAGTGGAGCGCGGTGGGGATAAAAACTACATCCCCCAAGAGCCTTCACGACGCTACTCGCGTCAGTTGCGCGCCAGGAGGCGCATAAATCACCAGTCACCCCGGTCGAGTGGGTGACTCCTGACGTGGTGATTCTTGGCTGCTGACCGCTTCAAAGATTCTTTTGCTGCCTGCATTATCTCTTGTGGTTCCTGACCTCCCGCCTCCCGCCGCCCGACCCTTTCTCCATCCCGGGGTGAGGCCGCCGAGTGGAGCGCGGTGGGGATAAAAACTACATCCCCCAAGAGCCTTCACGACGCTACTCGCGTCAGTTGCGCGCCAGGAGGCGCATAAATCACCAGTCACCCCGGTCGAGTGGGTGACTCCTGACGTGGTGATTCTTGGCTGCTGACCGCTTCAAAGATTCTTTTGCTGCCTGCATTATCTCTTGTGGTTCCTGACCTCCCGCCTCCCGCCGCCCGACCCTTTCTCCATCCCGGGGTGAGGCCGCCGAGTGGAGCGCGGTGGGGATAAAAACTACATCCCCCAAGAGCCTTCACGACGCTACTCGCGTCAGTTGCGCGCCAGGAGGCGCATAAATCACCAGTCACCCCGGTCGAGTGGGTGACTCCTGACGTGGTGATTCTTGGCTGCTGACCGCTTCAAAGATTCTTTTGCTGCCTGCATTATCTCTTGTGGTTCCTGACCTCCCGCCTCCCGCCGCCCGACCCTTTCTCCATCCCGGGGTGAGGCCGCCGAGTGGAGCGCGGTGGGGATAAAAACTACATCCCCCAAGAGCCTTCACGACGCTACTCGCGTCAGTTGCGCGCCAGGAGGCGCATAAATCACCAGTCACCCCGGTCGAGTGGGTGACTCCTGACGTGGTGATTCTTGGCTGCTGACCGCTTCAAAGATTCTTTTGCTGCCTGCATTATCTCTTGTGGTTCCTGACCTCCCGCCTCCCGCCGCCCGACCCTTTCTCCATCCCGGGGTGAGGCCGCCGAGTGGAGCGCGGTGGGGATAAAAACTACATCCCCCAAGAGCCTTCACGACGCTACTCGCGTCAGTTGCGCGCCAGGAGGCGCATAAATCACCAGTCACCCCGGTCGAGTGGGTGACTCCTGACGTGGTGATTCTTGGCTGCTGACCGCTTCAAAGATTCTTTTGCTGCCTGCATTATCTCTTGTGGTTCCTGACCTCCCGCCTCCCGCCGCCCGACCCTTTCTCCATCCCGGGGTGAGGCCGCCGAGTGGAGCGCGGTGGGGATAAAAACTACATCCCCCAAGAGCCTTCACGACGCTACTCGCGTCAGTTGCGCGCCAGGAGGCGCATAAATCACCAGTCACCCCCGTCTCGCGGGACGCCCGGCGCGAAGCCCGGGCAAAGGGCGGGCCCTCTGTGGCCCTCAGTGGCCGAGGTAGGCCGGGCCGGGCCGGGCCCTGGTATTTCTGAATATTTTTCTTTTTAATGTCTTTGCATGCTGCCTGAGCTATTATATCTTATAGGCATGCAAATACGCCGATAGAACTGTAGTCACAGACTATTTTATCTGCAGGTTTGACTCTTGTGTTCACCCCCCTGGGTTTTTATTCCTTTTATTATTAGGTCATATTATTATTCATTGTGTATTACCTTCATTAGTGGGGAATTTAGCTGTAGGACCAGTCTTGCCTGAATTATGGAGGCAAAGACACTCCGATCTGGGAAAGTTGTAATGGAGAAACCCGGTACAATACCCGGTTCTACTCAATTGAGGAAAAAGCATGTTCATTGTGATACTATGAAAGGTCAGTTGCAACTGTCTCAAATCTGGGAAAAAAGCTTGAATAAATCCCTTGACGCTCCCAAGAAAACTGATACTGATTTGTTACCTCAATCGGAACGTTGTCCTAATATGGAGGGAGCTTGTCAGTTTGATCCTATGTTGGAAACAAAAAGGACACTGAGTCAGTCAAGCGAAGTAAATATTCCTACATGCCCAGTATATGTGTCTGGCGTTGAACCTTTGCTAATTCCAGCACAAACAATGGGACGTAGTATTCTCTTGGGAAATGATAACTTGGAAAAGGATAAGGCTGATGTTTCAATAGCCACCAGCATTGATTTTGACCTCTGCGGACGATATGTGGATAAGCCATCTTTGTTTCATCTAGTGCCTAATAAAACCCCTACTGGAGAAACACCATCAGGATTGCTACTTTATAGCAGCACTCCCTCCGTTAAATCCACAGACAACCTTTCCTCGCAGAGTGGTGTACAATCTCCGGAACTTAATTTATCGGGGATTTGTGCTTTTACATCATCCAGTTATCCAAAAAATGATAAACCTATTTCTGAGTCTCTCATAGCCCTTGAGCAGATTTTGTCTTCCATATTACTCTTAATGGGTAAATTTGCTGTAAATTCTGATTGTATTTTGTCTTCGGTTACTGAGATATTGCAGGTATTGCTGGCACAAAATGTAAAAAATGCTGAAAATATGATTAATCCTCTTATTATTCCTACTAATTCTGTTTCTGTTGTCCAAAAAGTTGTTGATAACACTGCAGAGGTGGGGGGAATTGCCCCCATAGGATTGTCTATAGAGGTGGATATTCATAGGCCCCCAAATCGTTCTTCCCCATCTTCCCTGCCACAGATAAATGATTCTGTGTTGGCTGAACAGGAAGAAAATGTGGTTGTTGAGATGCAAACGGAGGGTCATGAACTTTTTCCTATTTTTGTACAAGATAAAAAGGAGCCTGAAGGCCCTTTGGGGACTATTGGAGCTCCTAAAGTAAAATCAAGAGGGAAAAATAGGAAACTGATACGTAAATATAAAAAGAAAAGACCTAGGCAAATTATTTTTCAAAAAAATATAACATCTGAAAGGCCTGTTCTTATAGATAGTGGTTATAATCCAGCCTTAGATATCCCCGGTATGGTGGCAGTGGGAGGTAGCAAAAAAGTTGTATATGGGAGTACCCCGATTGAAGTACCTTTGAAGGAGGAAGTCCCATGTCCATTAGAAAATGTCTCTGTTCCTCTGTCCATAAGTCCCGAAGACACTGTACATACGCCGATAGTAACAAGAGTATTTGATCCGTCTGCTCCCATATCAGGAACTCAATCCCTCATTCAGCAAAAAGCCCAATTTTAAATGTGGATACTTTGTCATTGGATTTTCTCCCATTATTTGATTCAGATCTAAAAATGAATAGAGCCTGGTTATTAAACTGCTTTAAAGAGATAGAAAGTCTAAAGTTAGTTTTAACAAATGATATTGATTTAGTTCTCCCAATAAAATCTATAAATGGGCAACGAACAAGGGTAAAGTTTTACTCAAAAATAATAACCAATTTAGTTCTTCACCAGGCGGAAGCATTTCAATGTAGAGGAATTGACGTGCTACCCTTTGTGAATAATAATTTGTGCCTCTCATCTAGTGAAAGAAACACAAAGTTGGCTTCTGTTCATGATGATTTTTCTATGTGCAATAAAGACCTAAAAATTTGGGTCTCCAAAGGAAAACGAATGGTTTCACAGGTGCTCCCATTACCTGTTAGTACAGACGTTCCTCTAAATGAAGACAATTTGATGTGGAACTGGTTACCAGGAGTCTTATCAAATACAACCTCGAGAAACCCACGACCTTTTTCGCATCTTTAACACTTGTTTAAAAATTGTTTCTTGGAATGCCGCCGGTTTGTCGAATTGCCCTGAGAAATTTGATTTTCTTTCTTCTCTGAAAGCAGATGTGATATGTATCCAAGAAACATGGTGTAAAACTCTCCCTTATGGAGGGAAAGATTACTTTGTCTTAGAGGCTCCTGCAACACCATCAAAAAAAGGCCATGCTAAGGGTGGAATTGCCTGTTTGTTATCAAACGCACTACAATGGCAATTTTCCCATCATAAGGACGAGAGTAATCTATTCCAATCCATAACCATATCCAATATGGACTCCGTTAGTCAACGGTCCTCGCTTATAATATTAAATGCCTATATTCCTCCAGAAGATAATTACACGAAAGTTTTAAAACGTATGTTTTCCCATGTTAAACAACTAATAGAGGTGGATCACCCGCCATATTTACTGTTGGTGGGGGACTTAAATTGTAAAGTGACTTCTTTGGTCATGTTTAGAAATAAAGATAAGGAAGAAGCATATAATATACCTGAAGCAGTCCTGCCTGCCCATATTAAAACTAACAAAAGAGGCAAGATTCTTCTCGGGGAACTTTGCTCCTTGGAGGGAATTATTATAAATGGCAGGATGCCTTCTGATACTCCTGCAAATTATACACATGGATCTTTTAGGGGTGAATCTATTTTGGATTATGTAATAACGGATTTTGATATGTTCTTTTTTCTTAAAGATTTGGTGATCTCTCACTCCCCTTTGAGTGATCATAAAATTATCAATATAACTGTCTCATTAACACCCCCTGCAACGAGCCTCTGGTCTTTAAAGAATAGAGATTTTTCAATTAAGTGCAATACAAATAGATGCTATTGGGGAAATATTATTAGTAAGGATGTACTAATTATCCTTAGCCAATTATTATTGGAGTTGGACTACTGGCAAGGTAGGGAATTCCTTTTTCTTGAAAACCTTATAAAAAAAGTCACCGCGGTGGCTAAGATTTCAGGAAAACCAAAAAAGAAACATTTTTCTCCTAGTCCTCTATTAAGGTTAAATAAAGAAATAAATAAACTTGTGAGGAAGCAATACCTCAATAGATCGGGGGAAATTGAATCTCAGTTAGCTTTATTAAAAAGAAGGAGGGTAAGATTGAGATATAAATTAAAAAAAGAAAAAGAAGATAATTTATGGATCAAGTTAAGAGAGGCCTCAATTCGTAATAACTCTAGAGATTTCTGGTCCATAATAAGGCAAGGATGTGGCTCTATAACAACGCCTACTCCGATAGTTATTACGGAAGATGTCTGGACCGTATTCGTGTCCACCCTATACGCGCCTAATGGCGCAGGGGCGGACCCTTGGGTGCCAGGGCTAAATAGTGACTGTATAATGGAACTCCCCACTGAGCAATCCATAGCTACCGTAATAAAGAGCATGCGCTCTTCCGGGGCTATGGGGCCTGATGAATTGCCCATGTCTATAATTAAACAAGATGTTATGACTTGGAGCAAGATTCTTCTTCCAGTATTTCTGGCATGTTTTAAATTACGAACAGTCCCCGACTCTTGGCGGGGAAGTATCCTAATCCCAATTTTTAAAAAAGGTGATCGGGACAACCCCTCTAATTATCGTCTAATAGCTTTATTAGACTCAATAGGGAAAATTTTTGCTAAACTGTTATTATTATTAATAATGAAATGGATAAATCAACACAATATTTTACCCATGGAACAGACAGGATTTCGAAAAGATCATGGAACTTTAGATAATTTAACATTGCTACAGGTAATAATGGATAAATATGCACGTGTCCGAGGTGGTGGCGTATACGTTGCATTCATTGATTTCTCCACAGCGTTTGACAAAGTGGATCGTCCAACGCTGTGGAGAAAATTGGCGGCTATGGGTATGCCGGGATACTTATTAGACTTAGTTAAGTCCTTACACTCGTGCACATGGTGTAAGGTGTTACAAGGAGGTGAGAGGGGTCTTTCTAATTCTATCCCCTCCCTGAACGGATTAAAACAAGGCTGTATATTGGCACCCATATTGTTTTCTTTATATACGGCTGATCTCCCTACGACTGTTTCAGTTTGTGAGGGGTTAGCCCCGAAAATTGGAGGGTCAGCTATATCAATTCTAATGTATGCGGACGATATACTTGTCTTAGATCTGACTCCGAAAGGCCTTTCTAATCGTCTTCATGCATTGAATCAATTCGCAGATGTACATTATATGAAAATTAATAGTTCTAAAAGTAAAGTTATGTGCATCTTCGGTAAGAAGAAAAGCAGGTCTAGTAGCTATAATTGGACAATTAGCGGAGAAAAACTTGAGGTGGTAAAAACCTACACGTTTTTAGGCAAAATAATATCTGCTAACCTTAGTGAGAAGCCTCACATCGAACATAATTCCAGAAAAGCGATGACCCATGGTATGGGATTATGTTCCTTGTATAAAGCTACTGGGAAGAGACATTTCTCCATATGCTTGGAGGTATTCCGAATGAAAATTCCTGCAACTCTCCTCTATGGAATGGAATTAGTGGAGTTGAAACAATGGGGTTTCATGCAAAAAATGGAAGGAAAGATACTAAGAAAAATATTGTCATTTAATTCAGCCTGCTCTACATCCTCATGCAGGCTGGAATTCGGACTTCGAAGTTGTTGGGCACAGGGGTTGGTAGCCCTCGTGAGATGGGTAGCTTGTCTGGCCAGAGGTAAACCGGGAACCTTACGGGAAATCATAAAAAAAGAACTATTAGGCAACTTTAATGAGTTCTCGCTGCTGGTAAGAAATTTTAGAAAAGCGGTATCGCTGCTTGAACTGGATGAAAGCACATTATTCTTACTTTCTCCATTAGAGTTAAAGTTGAAGTTAAAAAGTATGTCCTGGGAACTCTGTATCAAGTCAGATATACTTGCCCAACCAAAGCAAAAAGAAAGGGAAGCACTGGTTACGACATATACTCCCAAAGTAGCCCAACAATATTTAATTTGGAATATTCCACATGGCGTCCGTAGATTCTGGTACCTTCTACGCCATAATTTGCTTCCACTGAATTCACTTTTAGCAAAATGGTATGGGGTTTCGCCTCTGTGCAGTTTTTGTAAAAATGTTGTTCAGGATTTTAATCATGTTTTGCTTATTTGCCCGGTATTGGGTCCCATGCGCCAAAAATGGATAAAACCAATTTGTTTACAATTGGGAATTGTGAATGTAAAAATGTTTTTCCATGCACTTTATTGCCCCCCAAGCGAAATGTTCTGTTCCAGAATTTTTAACTATTTTAAAGCGTTTTTAGATATTTATTAATGAATTTCCGGGAGATGTTGATAATTGCCTTTCGTGCAGATAATTCTTGTGGCTATTTCCTATGTCGTATGATGCTTTGTATGTATAATATTGTGTTAATATGTGTGTATCTCTTTATGTGGCCCTCAATGAGAGCCAAATCATAATAAAATTTTGACTTTGACTTCACTGTGTGGTTAGGCTGTGGAACCAACTGCCTATCGCAGTGAGACTCCAACCAAACAGGACAGTGTTTAGGAAGCTAATAAAAACATGGCTGTTACCCAGGGCTTAAGGTGTTGGTTCTGCGGACACTGGTCCTCTCTTTCACCCCAGTGCCAAGACGCCTCGGCATTCATGCGCTCTATAAATGTCAATCCTATCCTATCCTATTAATCTCAGGTCTGATACAAAAGACCTCTATCCCATTGCAAATCTCACTTGGAGATCATATTGAAGTATTATCTTATGATACTGTTCCCGCTCCTCTCTGTGTAGTGGTGCTCGAAGTTCCTTAGCTAAAGAGGTTTTATAAGTTTTTCAATTGGTCTACTCGAACAATATCTTTGCCATCACAGTTTTTATCTGATTAAGGTTTTGCTTAAGGAAGTCATTGGTCACTCAGTGAAGAGTTAAAGGAAAGGTTTATTGTGAAAATGGACATTTTAGAATAAACAGTTAGGGCAGATTTGTTACAAGAGTAAGAAGATAATAGACAGGAACATCCTGTCGTAATCTCAATTCCTTGTTTACTCTTAGGGAGAAAGTTTCGTCTATATTTTTATTTTCTTCCTGTTCATACACTACCAATTTGTGTCTAAACAAATTGGCCCATTTCTTATAACTCATTAGATTAACCATGTGCCCTGTGGGTTGAAGTTGTTTTGCACTTGGAATCTCTCTTTCATTCTTACCTGCTAATACCGTACATTTCTCATAATTAGATTTGATCCAACAGTTATGATACAAAGGAAACCAGAATATGGAGTTGAATACATTTTTGATTCTTTGGCATGTTGAACTTCTTTTCAATTCCTGATCCACTGGAATGATTATCTTTCTAAAAAAAAGTTTCTTGGAGCAATATCTCTATTGTGCAAGTTTTGCTGTTTCTTTAAATGGCACCCCGATAAGTCAAAAGATTTGGGAGGGAGATATACTAGTATGCCTGTGCTGACAGCGTAACAAAGATTACAAGAATTCTGGAGGGAGGAGCCAAGATGGCGATCGGAACAGTCGCATGAACGCTTAGCTCCGAGGGCCCTTCCTCCCCGCACGTCTATCCTGCCGATAATCCTGAGCGAGGCTTGTCGATCTAAGTTGTTGAAGAGAAGCGATTACTTACCATCTATTTCTGGGGCTCCCCCGTGCAGTAGATCCGAAGACCTGTCCCCGTCTGCTTGCCGGCCTTCGCGGCGCTGATGCCGGGGCCTCGATTGTAGAGGTCGCCCGGCAGTGTTCGTAGTGTTGGCGGCCCTGGTTTGGATGAGAAGCCGGTCAGTGGGAGCCTGAGAGCCGCGAGCCGGGAGAGTTGGTGCCAACCCACTCCCAATAGTTGGTTGCCCCGTGAACCCGAGATATCGCAGAGCCGGAGAGAGGCCGTGTCGCCCGGGTCCCCCTGGGTGTGACGCCCGGCCATGTTAATAATCCCGTCCGGGAACCGGCAGCTGGCCCCCGGCGAGCTGCGGGGAGCACACCCGGCCTTTTGTTGACTCTCCTTTCTGCACCAAGTGCCGCCTGTCGAATTTCAGCCGTGAGACCTGTTGACTCTGATGGTCGGACTGGACTCGGAGGTGGAGGGGAAGTGACGGAGAACGACATGGCTGCAATGGCGGATGGCGTCTTGGAACGCACCCCTCCCGGGGACGGAAAAACCGTTGAATTTGAGACCCCTGGAATTGGGCTACATGGGGAAACGCTTCCGCGTAGCCACGTACTGGCTGCACTGATAACCCTGCGGACTGCTCTGCTCCGGAGATCCCGGGACTTGGAGGGACGGATCGTTGCCATTGCTGACCCGCCATTTTGTAGCGTAGTGGTTTGCCCCCGAGTCGGTGCCGATGAGTCTCCTTCTGCCGCGGTGCCATGTTCCCCGGCTGAGTCTACAGTCTTGGGGGCGAGAATTGATGTGGTTCCTGAGCTAGTTGTCGTCACACCTGTTCCGCAGGTGGTTGTCTCATCGGGGCCTTTTTCTGACCAGCAAGTGGAGAGGCTGCAACGATCCATGGCGCATGGGGCCCGGGCTGTGCTGCGATGCTTCCCGCGTCCTGTGCTTTCCTTTCCGTGCTTGGCGGACCTGTTTTTGGACTTGGAACTGTTGGTGGTCTGTGTATTGCTGCATTCTGGCCTCTGCCATGCATCGTCAGTTGTTTCTCGGTGGCTGGGACGATGTTGGGCGGCGGCGCTACCTGATTTGCTTGGGACGCTTGAATCTTTTGTATCGAGTTGTCTCCCGACTGCAAGGCTGTTTAACATTTCTACTATTAACAGAAGTGGCCAGGGGTGACCCCGTTTGGGACTTGGAGGGGCTTCTTGCTGGTTAATGGTGATTCAAGGACACGTCTTTTGGGACTGTAATTGATTGCGTTTTATGTGCTTGCTGATATTTGTACTTTCAATGGCTTCTGTTTATACGATTTTAGTATGCGGGGGTGGGAGGGACCGGGTATCTGAATCGCCGGCCCTTCTCCTTAGAATTTTCTTTATTGTTTTCCTCTCTTTCTTATCTTTATTTCCTTTCTTTAGGGTAATTCTGGGGCGACAGGCACGCTGTTAGTGGGGTAGGCCATAGCCATTACGGTGATGTAGGGTGGCAGGTGTTGGGGGGGTTTTGTTATTTTAGTTTGTTTTGTTCTATGGTCCTTTTCACTCTTCCTTCTTAGTGGGGTTGGCTGTATCTCCCTCTTTCATCCCTTTTCTGTCGGGCATCTGCGCTTGCCTCTATTTTCTTGTCTTGGACGGGTGGGTTTTCCATATGATGTTTTCGCTAACTTGCTCGCTATTGTTTGACCTTTACTCCTGGCCTGCCTTCGGCGGGCGTAGTGTGTTTTTGGCTTTATTGCTTACCATCGATTCCCGATTGCTTGGAGGGATACGCCCCTCCCGTCTCTTTTTGTATATTGTGTAGTGTGATGCCTCTGATGATATCGCCTCCGCTACTTTTTCAATATTATAAAACTGAACCTCTCTTATCCTTGTGCTTCGTTGTGCTACAACCACGTATTATGACTAAAACGTGATTCATCCTTGACCCGTAAACATTTGCACTGCTCCTGTTTCTATCTCCTGAGTTTGCGGCCGGCCCCTGTTGTTGTAGGCCTGCGCCTGTACTGATTTGATTGCACCAATAAAGGTTTTTCAACAAAAAAAAAAGAATTCTGGAGAACATGGTGCTCCCCCTGCACAGTTAGACACCATGTGGCTCTGCATCACTCTTAGTGCATGGTTAAGCACGGCCTAGATAACACTGTGGTTTTTACCTGGAGGGATGTTGCATGAGCCACGCAGAGCATCAGCCGAGAAGAATAGTGGCAGAACTGCCTACTTCAACGCTGGGCAAAGAATGTAAAACTGGGCTTCTTGTTTGTGTGCCATACCGAGGCCAAAAGTTTCAGGAAAAGGGCATAGACAGGTCTTATAGCTGCCCATTCCAAGATGGTGGTCTGTCCAGAGAATTCTGAGGTTCCGATACAAGAGGAAGCTATGAGGTTTTTTCTGTGACTCTTATAAAAGGAGACATTTACAAGTGATGGATGCATCCCAATTAATGCCCCCTATTTTCTGTTTTTACCGATTTTGACAGCTAAATACATCAAGAAAACAATTTATTTTTTAAAAGTGGATAAATACGGAAAATTGTGCTTCTTTTAAGCGACTCTCCGTGCTGTCTTTAATGAATTATAGCCCAACAGGTGAGCAGATGGACAGCATGGGAAATTAAAAAACAGGATGAAATGTTTTTAAATAACGGCATATATCAACATACATTTGTGGTATAAAGCTAATATTAACAGTGGATGTATTATTATGTAATATTTGGCAGCTTGAAAAGCTAAAACATGACAGACATCAAAGTATGCGTGCGTGTCTATCAGTTAAATAATCAGTTTAATAAAAATAGCCCAAAAATAAATATAAATAAATACAGACAGAAATGTATTTTTTTCTAAATGCCACAAAACCGGGAGACCTAATCACAATTCATATGTTCCCTTACAGGTTCTTTAACTCCTTTCTATTATTTTGTTGCCTAAATTTTGCTTTTGCAATTGAAACTTCTACTGGATATGTTTTTTATATCTTTGCTTATTAATTTCCCTGGGGTGGCTCCTCCGTTAACGCAGAGGAGCCCCATCCCAATGCTCAGAGCAGTGAAAAAAGGAAAAATAAAATGATAAGAACAAAGTTATTATCACTTTATTTTTGGTAGCTGCGGCTGGGTAAGGGTGGGCCTGGGATCACAGGGGGAGAAGTGGTGGGCACACTCCAAAGTGCACATGACTGTTTGACCGGCCGTCTTGGGCCGGCCAAACAGTCGTGTGCACTTTGTGTGTTCCCCACTAGGCTGTAAGGCACATCCCGGTGGGGAACATACACAGGCTCCCAGTCCCCCTCTGAGCGCTGGACCACAGCGCTCAGACCAATCGCAAGGCTGCATTGCAGTGTTGTGATTGGCTTAGTGGAGTCTGTGTTTGCTTCCTGCTTCTATTCTGGGACAGAGGAGGAGAGATGCGTCCAGCCAAAGAGGTAAGTGTTTTTTTTTTCACCCCCACACTCCCCTCTCCAAGCCACCACCGTTCCCTGCCAGGCACAACTGCTCTTTCCAGATATCAGAGGAAGTTTGGCACCTTGCTATTAACTTTTGCATTAATCTTCAACCAAGTGTTACAAGATTGACAGATAGGTTTTTTTTTACTCTATGTGAGACTCTTTTAAGGAGACACTTCCTATCTTGCATGTGTATGATTAAGTGCTGTTTGGCACAGTTGCAACTGAGTGTACCTAGCCTTTCATCAAGCAATCAAAAAGGAGACGGACCGAGCATCCAGTCCTTGACAGTCGTGTCCCACTAAATTGATCAGTTCTGGTTATCTCTAGAATCTCCAGCTGCTTCGAGAAAATCATCCAACAACACTAGTCACCTCTTCCACTTGGCTCCAAAGCTCCATGAATCATGCGCTATGATTAGCGTTGGCACTTTCAGGTAGGATCCTAATTTGTGATCTTCCCGGTTCCGGCACGATGGTGTGTATAATAACACAGTGCTACATGAGCTGTTTACTGTAATGGGCCGGTATTTCCTCCTTTATGGCTCTTGTGATTTTACTCCAAATGTTACGCCACACCGGTGCCCAGCCACTTACTCAGCCAATCTCAAAGGATGGACAGTAAAGATGGCTCTCCTGGTATTCATTCCCTTCAAGTAACTTTGATGTGGTCAGCTCTCGAATCCTGGTTGCACCTTGGAATTCTTGAAGAAAAGATCACGCTGTTTCTGTGCTGTCTACGGTTATCACTCATCTGCAGTTTCTAAGACTTTTTTTTAGTTTCTGTGCATTCCTTTAAACGCTCATCGCCTATTCTTTGGAAACAGCATCAATTGGATGTGTCTCTTGTCAAGACAGGGATAGCTCTTGCATGGTGATTGCTGAATACTTCATGTGACTATCGATGCTTGGGTTCTTGGCATTTTTGTCCCCACTAACTTTTCTTTTGTCTTGGGAGGTGCAGCTTTGTGATCCTGGAAAAAAGGTATATTTCTCTTTTTGATGTCTTACTTTTGTTTACCTGTTTATTGGCTTGCTGTTCCTTTCACTACAGTTACAAACATCTGCACTTTTCTAAATAGCCCATTTTACTAAACAGGCATTTGTACTGTCTTGCACATATTTGTATTGAGCCCATTTCTTGTTTCTGTATTCACTGTTCTCTTTTTTACGTAATGCAGGATTATGTTTTGTTTGATCTCAGCATCTGTTTTGAATGTAGCGTGTTTGCCTCCACTAACTAGCATGGAGCTGTATAGTTATGTTTTGATTTTTACATCAGTACTCGTTTTGGCGCATGACCATAGAAAGGCTACCCTGTCGATTGTGATGAGGGGCATCGAACTTACTTTGGGAGGAGAAATGGCCTAACGGGCAGAGCTGCCAACTTTGCAACTGGCGAACCAGGTATGAGTCCCGGCGTCAGCTCAGCATCCTGTGACCCGGGCCAAAACACTTATTCTCCTTATTCCGCAAAAAAAAAATTATAATAATAATAATTTGACCTTCTGTAATGTAATCTGGCGCTCATGTAAGTGCTCAAATGCCATTGGGCCAAGCTCCCGCTATATTAGGAACTACAAACAAAACAGAAAGCAATTGCTGCTCTGTGCATGGCACCTCCCAATTCATCAGGCGCCTCTGTTTGTCTTTCCCTCTTGCAGCAGGCTAGCCTCCTGTGATCTGAATAATGGAAAATGATCGGCCAGGTGAGCCACCTAGCAACTGTACCACCGTAAATTCTTAGCCCCTTTTTGAATAATGAACACTGCTGCTTTAGCAATGAAGTGCACTTACTAATGAGTGTATGCCTACGCCCGGTGCTCTGATCGTCATCTTCACCAGATGTAGTAGCAGGATGATTTTATTACAAGTCTGGAGGCTCATAGTATGCAATCTCTTTTCTTACTGTTTATTTCATGCAACACTTAAGTCTTAATCACACTACCACTCCCACATTCCTGCAACCCCCCAACAGGAAGTGACATAAAACACAACCACTCAAACACAGTATAAATAACACAAGTCACCGCATGGCCCCCTCTTTCCTTCCTGCTAAGTTTCTAGCGTGTGGTGCTGTGAGGCTTTATTTTTAAAGGGGGGAATTTGCTGTGTTGTATTATGCTTGTTTATTGCTGGAGCCTTTTCCTCAAGAGGGACATTCAGGATGTTACTTTGTTACGAGGGTAGCAGTGCGAGCAGACACAGGTTGTGTTTTTTTGAAACCATCTGGGGATAGTTTGTAGCCAGCGAGGTGTGTGGTACGTGCAGTGCGGTCCTGCAGACTTTGAGCTTTGTTGTTACAAAGTATTCATTGGTGTGTTTCTGTTTCTTTGTTCAGAGGACAGTCAGCAAACACCTTGACGGTCAATTTCAAGTTCAGGGCCAATTCCCTGGCTTTAGATGTGTAGAAGAAATTGATTTACGCTGTTTTGAGAAATGTTATTAATGAAAACTTAAAAGCTTGTTTTTTTTCTTAATGTAGTGTTACATTTGGGTATTTATATTTGAAATGCCATGTCTGTAATTGCAAAGACTTTGGGGCAGATTTATGTTAACCGGCGCATCCCCAGGGATGCGCCAGTTAATGTGCGCCACAGTGCGCCACAGCTCCGCCACGCATTTACAATGTGGCACACCATGGGGCAAAAACGGCACAGATGCGTGACGCATCTGTGCCGTAAAGGTGGCGCATTGCTGGAGTTGCGTCGCAAGCGCGACGCAGCTCCAGCAAGGCTCGGGGGTGCCCCATCTTCACAATGCTGCGTCAAGACCTACGCCTGCTTCAAGCAGGCGCAGGGTTTTGACGCAGCATTGGCCTGAAAGTGACTGAGTGAAATCTTATAGATTTCACTCAGCCACTTTCAGGAGGCATTCCTGCGCAGGAACCCCCCCCCCCCCTGCAGAGGAACGCCTCCTTATGGCGCAGGGCTTTACAACGTGACGCATCTCCTAGATGCGTCACGTTGTAAATAGGGCGCATTGTTTGCGCCACCGTTGCGTCAAATAAAGTGACGCAATTGTGGCGCAAAGAGGCGCAAGGGCCTCATAAATCTGCCCCTTTAAGTTTGCCACTTTAAATAACGGGGTATTTTTTCCAAGAAAATGTAAAATTATATACACATATATTCATACATTGTGGGGATTTCATCCAGCACGCCATTGTGGAGAGTAAAGAGCAGCAAGGACTGTGCAGAAAATATTGAAGACTGAGGAGGAAATTTTACAAGAAATCTCAGTTTTTGGATTACTCAGTTTCAAACTCCATTTCAAAGGCAGTGTCTTCGTCTTTTAAAAATGAAGCCACGAATATAGGCAATTCAGTGGCAACTTCTATAAACAATACCCTGACTATGGCTACAAGCGGCAAGAAAATGGCAAAAAGTAAGCACCTGGTGTTGCAAGATGGTCTTCAACATAAAACATGTCCTGGTGGTTCAGATTCACAAGGTCAAGCAGATCCTAGGTCTAGGTGGTAAGGCCCTGTCATGAATACAGATGATGGGTGCAATAAATGGCTGTATGATGATTGTAGGAAGGTATAGTGTGCAAAGAGTCCGGTGGATCCCAGTGGGGCTGCTCTGGACAGCATGAGTTTTGGGTGCGGCTGTACCCCCACTTGCTACCCCACTACTGTATGTAGTTGAAAAAAAGCCCTTACCTGCATCAGCCGCGACTGCTGCAATGGCAGTGTGAATGTGTTTGGTGATGGGTCTCTGAGAGTGGCACCTTAGAGACTCTCTCTAGTCACAAGACCCTTGATATCAGTGGTACCTTTTACAAGGGACTTTTAAGTGGGTCAGAGATGTGCCAATTGTGGAAAAAAAGGTACAGTTTGGGGAAGGAACAGATGCACTGGGAACCTGATAATCAGGGAGCCAGTGGACATTCTGTCAAAGTGCATAAGACATCAGGCAAAAAGTGGGGGAGTAACCATGTAAAAATGGGGCACCTTCCATGTAAAAATGGGGCACCTTCCAACAATGTAGATGATTTATGCATTGATGATTTATGCCATTACAATACATGCTATGATGATATGATTAATGTGAATAACAAGGCACAAACAAATAAGTCACTAGAAGTTATTGTAGACTCCGAGAGAAGCCTAATGTTTGAGCCCTCACGATTACAACATCCAAACTATGCTGAGTCATTCCTTCCCTCAATTGTGGATGGCTACATAGAAGCCAGAATTAAAAACCTGGAGGATAGGGCTACTAGAACCAAGATGATGGCAGAGTGCCCTAACCGACAACCTCTGATAAACTGATGCTAACCCCAGTGCTTGATGTAAAGTTGATACTTTTTTTTAGTAAAAAGAGTTAGGACCCTAGGAAAGGGGTGAATAAGACATGGGCTTCTTGCTTTGGTTCACTGTTGTGTACCTTGGGTCCGTTGGTGAAAATATTATGTACAGCAGAAAAGGTAAAGACTACAGGGGAATCCGCAAACCCAGAGGTTATATCTAGGTGGGCCTGGAGGGTATTTTGTTTCTTAGAAAATGCTAATGCTGCCTCTCTTATGAAAGGAGTAAGTGTCTATTATTCTGGTTCTAAGGTCTCTCTGAATGCACAACACAAGGCTCCTTTCTACGGATGAATTTATAAAAGAAACAGGTCTCTATGTTCAGACTTTCTCCTCTTTATATACACCCACTCTTCATTGATGAGAGTTTTTGGACAGTTTCCCCAGGGCCACTTTGCTGGAGGATAGTTCCCCTTCATACCTTATTACAATTGCCAATTCAAATATACCAGGCTGGTTTTCACCCGGCAAAGAAGAAGGAGCAGAAGCTTTGGCTATCATGGCGGACAAGCAAGGGGAGGGCGAATGCAAGGTAACAGCCCACTCTCTCTCCTTTGCAAAATCTGGGGCAGGTTAGCTCTTTTTGTGCAGGTGTGGGAAAGTATTTCCAAAGATCCATGTGTTCTTCAGACAGTGAAAGGCTTCCAACGTTTATGCAGCTGGATAGGTTTTCAGTTCCAATGAGATTCTCATTGGAAGAACAGCTACATTTGATATCTGCAGAAGTTAAGGAGTTTCCTATGAAGGGAGCAATTGAGCACTGCTCCATACATCACATTGGTTTTGTCAGCAATACTTTTCTGGTCTAAAAGTAAAACAAAATGTTCAGATCACTGATAAACTTGAAAAATCCAAATCATATTGAACTTTGTCCACATTTCAAGATGGAGACAGTCATTTGTTTAAGGGATATGCTGCATCCAGGGATTGGATAGTGTGCTTAAATTTAAACGAAGCATATATAACAGTGGCCCTCTTCCACTGAATGTATCTGTAGTTCATTTTGTGAAAATAAATGTACAGGTTCGAATCCCTTCCCTCCGGTGTTTTGTCAGCACCAAGCTGCAGTGGCGGCTGGTGTACACAGCCGAGATGGGTGTCGCCCTGCCACCCTGGAGATTAAAAGAAATGTGAGATGGAACACCGAGCAGCTAGATATAAAGTTTGCTGGCTGCTCAGTAAACAAACGTGCAAATCCGTTTTTCTTTTTAGGAGGTGGGGGATGATGGCCCTTAGCTTTGCTGCGCATGCTTTTTTTGGGTGGGAGAAGATTTCTTCGACCTGGAGCCAGAAAGCAGGGCAGTGACGACACACAGGTGGGCAGGATCTGTGCCTCACTGCCAGAATGCTGCTAAAGCTTAAGGAGTTAGGTCCTGGGACGTGGGAGGAGCTGGACCATATTACAATCGATTTAACATACAATTTGCCCCTCTCACACTTCTTTGTTGCTTGATAATGCAAGCACAAAATCAGGACTATTTCTGATTCTGTAGGTTTATTTTAATTTCACCCTTTACTTTTTATATATTCAAATACAAAAATGGATCGCTATTGCATGTATGAAAAACACACAGAACATGTAACACTTAATAACAAATATGTAAATCATAAATGAACATCACATTAATTACAAAAACATTAAATCCAACAAAAATGAAAAACCTTGCACGTTGTTTTCTGTTTTGGCAAATATGCAAACTTTTACAAAAAATGCCTATATCACAAATAATAATTTTCATAGAATCATTGAAGGACAAAGAGTCTGCAAGAGGGCTAGTGGATACAAATCAATAAATGCAATATTGCAATGAGTCCTGTGCACTTTTTAAGCCTTCTTAATGCCGACGCGTTTCGAACCCGTTAACTCAATAGACGGGGTCTCATCAGGGCCTTGTCACTTCTATCTTTTCTATATCTGTAACTCTGCGTGTAGCCGGATCCAAAAGGTTCAACAGCCTTCTCACTCTTTCTGTGTCTCAGGATATTCTGTTTGTAGCACCGCTGTTCTTGTAGTGAGTCTCCGTTTTTTTTCCTTTCTCTTCTGTACTCTGTTAGTGTTTTGTTTATGGGGGTGGTTTTATCCTCCCTTAGAGGGCCACGTCCCTCGGCGGGCGTAAAAAAGCTCTCTTGGAAATGCGGCACTGTTCCTCCTCAGTCTTAAGTAACAAAGGGGACTCTGCATAGAAAAATCCAGCAGTCTTTAGCGCACTGTCGCTCTGTATTTCCGCGTTACAGCTGGCGTTTTGACAACCAGACTGCCAGAATAGCATTTGATTTTGGGCATTATTCATATAGCCCAGAGAGGAGACAGAAGCTCCCCATTAATTCCAATGGCAGGAAGCAGGGCAGTCCGGCTTAGAGAATGTAGAAGTGGGGTGTGGCAGGGGCCTCTGCCTCTTGCAGGAGACCCAGCAACAGTTGCTTATTATAAAGTGATTGGTGTGATGGGGTTTGGGGGCGGAGTCCAAATCCAGCATTTTCCAATTTCGGCTTGTGCGTGCTTTTGTTGCCTTTGCCATGCTGTGGCTACACTCTGCAGTCCTGCAGTCACGAGGAGCCTGGCTCAAGATCGTTCCATCAGTGTAGGTGACAAATGTTAGCTAAGCACGCTAGGGGCACTTTTTTATTTTATTTATCTGGGTTAAATATGTTCAAGAGCCTCCCTGGGGAGCCCCACAGGGAGCAAGATCTTTATTTAGGAAGGAAGTCTGTTCCTGTTGAGTTAACAGGAGTAGACTTCCGTTAAGGAGGCGACCATTCTGGCTTTCGAAGTTCGAGCTAAGCATTCCCATGAGCAATGAGCATGATCATCAGGGACTCTGAAAAGAAAGAATGGATCCCTTAGATTAATGATTTAAATGAAATTAAAAAAAAAAATTTAAAAACGAATGGCAGATTTTTTAGGTTAGCTCCGTTGTATTCATTTTGCTTTAAAAAAATCATTTTTTTCAATATGTAATTTCCAATATGGTTCGAACTGAGGTGCTTGAGGCACGGTATGGAGCTGGTATCAGACTGTTTTTAGAATAGTGATAAAATAAGCCCGGCCAGTGGTCACTTCTACAAATCCCAGGGCTGTCCATGCTCTATGAATCATGTAGAGGTCGCCCGGCAGTGTTCGTAGTGTTGGCGGCCCTGGTTTGGATGAGAAGCCGGTCAGTGGGAGCCTGAGAGCCGCGAGCCGGGAGAGTTGGTGCCAACCCACTCCCAATAGTGGGTTGCCCCGTGAACCCGAGATATCGCAGAGCCGGAGAGAGGCCGTGTCGCCCGGGTCCCCCTGGGTGTGACGCCCGGCCATGTTAATAATCCCGTCCGGGAACCGGCAGCTGGCCCCCGGCGAGCTGCGGGGAGCACACCCGGCCTTTTGTTGACTCTCCTTTCTGCACCAAGTGCCGCCTGTCGAATTTCAGCCGTGAGACCTGTTGACTCTGATGGTCGGACTGGACTCGGAGGTGGAGGGGAAGTGACGGAGAACGACATGGCTGCAATGGCGGATGGCGTCTTGGAACGCACCCCTCCCGGGGACGGAAAAACCGTTGAATTTGAGACCCCTGGAATTGGGCTACATGGGGAAACGCTTCCGCGTAGCCACGTACTGGCTGCACTGATAACCCTGCGGACTGCTCTGCTCCGGAGATCCCGGGACTTGGAGGGACGGATCGTTGCCATTGCTGACCCGCCATTTTGTAGCGTAGTGGTTTGCCCCCGAGTCGGTGCCGATGAGTCTCCTTCTGCCGCGGTGCCATGTTCCCCGGCTGAGTCTACAGTCTTGGGGGCGAGAATGGATGTGGTTCCTGAGCTAGTTGTCGTCACACCTGTTCCGCAGGTGGTTGTCTCATCGGGGCCTTTTTCTGACCAGCAAGTGGAGAGGCTGCAACGATCCATGGCGCATGGGGCCCGGGCTGTGCTGCGATGCTTCCCGCGTCCTGTGCTTTCCTTTCCGTGCTTGGCGGACCTGTTTTTGGACTTGGAACTGTTGGTGGTCTGTGTATTGCTGCATTCTGGCCTCTGCCATGCATCGTCAGTTGTTTCTCGGTGGCTGGGACGATGTTGGGCGGCGGCGCTACCTGATTTGCTTGGGACGCTTGAATCTTTTGTATCGAGTTGTCTCCCGACTGCAAGGCTGTTTAACATTTCTACTATTAACAGAAGTGGCCAGGGGTGACCCCGTTTGGGACTTGGAGGGGCTTCTTGCTGGTTAATGGTGATTCAAGGACACGTCTTTTGGGACTGTAATTGATTGCGTTTTATGTGCTTGCTGATATTTGTACTTTCAATGGCTTCTGTTTATACGATTTTAGTATGCGGGGGTGGGAGGGACCGGGTATCTGAATCGCCGGCCCTTCTCCTTAGAATTTTCTTTATTGTTTTCCTCTCTTTCTTATCTTTATTTCCTTTCTTTAGGGTAATTCTGGGGCGACAGGCACGCTGTTAGTGGGGTAGGCCATAGCCATTACGGTGATGTAGGGTGGCAGGTGTTGGGGGGGTTTTGTTATTTTAGTTTGTTTTGTTCTATGGTCCTTTTCACTCTTCCTTCTTAGTGGGGTTGGCTGTATCTCCCTCTTTCATCCCTTTTCTGTCGGGCATCTGCGCTTGCCTCTATTTTCTTGTCTTGGACGGGTGGGTTTTCCATATGATGTTTTCGCTAACTTGCTCGCTATTGTTTGACCTTTACTCCTGGCCTGCCTTCGGCGGGCGTAGTGTGTTTTTGGCTTTATTGCTTACCATCGATTCCCGATTGCTTGGAGGGATACGCCCCTCCCGTCTCTTTTTGTATATTGTGTAGTGTGATGCCTCTGATGATATCGCCTCCGCTACTTTTTCAATATTATAAAACTGAACCTCTCTTATCCTTGTGCTTCGTTGTGCTACAACCACGTATTATGACTAAAACGTGATTCATCCTTGACCCGTAAACATTTGCACTGCTCCTGTTTCTATCTCCTGAGTTTGCGGCCGGCCCCTGTTGTTGTAGGCCTGCGCCTGTACTGATTTGATTGCACCAATAAAGGTTTTTCAAAAAAAAAAAAGAATTCTGGAGAACATGGTGCTCCCCCTGCACAGTTAGACACCATGTGGCTCTGCATCACTCTTAGTGCATGGTTAAGCACGGCCTAGATAACACTGTGGTTTTTACCTGGAGGGATGTTGCATGAGCCACGCAGAGCATTAGCCGAGAAGAATAGTGGCAGAACTGCCTACTTCAACGCTGGGCAAAGAATGTAAAACTGGGCTTCTTGTTTGTGTGCCATACCGAGGCCAAAAGTTTCAGGAAAAGGGCATAGACAGGTCTTATAGCTGCCCATTCCAAGATGGTGGTCTGTCCAGAGAATTCTGAGGTTCCGATACAAGAGGAAGCTATGAGGTTTTTTCTGTGACTCTTATAAAAGGAGACATTTACAAGTGATGGATGCATCCCAATTAATGCCCCCTGTTTTCTGTTTTTACCGATTTTGACAGCTAAATACATCAAGAAAACAATTTATTTTTTAAAAGTGGATAAATACGGAAAATTGTGCTTCTTTTAAGCGACTCTCCGTGCTGTCTTTAATGAATTATAGCCCAACAGGTGAGCAGATGGACAGCATGGGAAATTAAAAAACAGGATGAAATGTTTTTAAATAACGGCATATATCAACATACATTTGAGGTATAAAGCTAATATTAACAGTGGATGTATTATTATGTAATATTTGGCAGCTTGAAAAGCTAAAACATGACAGACATCAAAGTATGCGTGCGTGTCTATCAGTTAAATAATCAGTTTAATAAAAATAGCCCAAAAATAAATATAAATAAATACAGACAGAAATGTATTTTTTTCTAAATGCCACAAAACCGGGAGACCTAATCACAATTCATATGTTCCCTTACAGGTTCTTTAACTCCTTTCTATTATTTTGTTGCCTAAATTTTGCTTTTGCAATTGAAACTTCTACTGGATATGTTTTTTATATCTTTGCTTATTAATTTCCCTGGGGTGGCTCCTCCGTTAACGCAGAGGAGCACCATCCCAATGCTCAGAGCAGTGAAAAAAGGAAAAATAAAATGATAAGAACAAAGTTATTATCACTTTATTTTTGGTAGCTGCGGCTGGGTAAGGGTGGGCCTGGGATCACAGGGGGAGAAGTGGTGGGCACACTCCAAAGTGCACATGACTGTTTGACCGGCCGTCTTGGGCCGGCCAAACAGTCGTGTGCACTTTGTGTGTTCCCCACTAGGCTGTAAGGCACATCCCGGTGGGGAACATACACAGGCTCCCAGTCCCCCTCTGAGCGCTGGACCACAGCGCTCAGACCAATCGCAAGGCTGCATTGCAGTGTTGTGATTGGCTTAGTGGAGTCTGTGTTTGCTTCCTGCTTCTATTCTGGGACAGAGGAGGAGAGATGCGTCCAGCCAAAGAGGTAAGTGTTTTTTTTTTCACCCCCACACTCCCCTCTCCAAGCCACCACCGTTCCCTGCCAGGCACAACTGCTCTTTCCAGATATCAGAGGAAGTTTGGCACCTTGCTATTAACTTTTGCATTAATCTTCAACCAAGTGTTACAAGATTGACAGATAGTTTTTTTTTTACTCTATGTGAGACTCTTTTAAGGAGACACTTCCTATCTTGCATGTGTATGATTAAGTGCTGTTTGGCACAGTTGCAACTGAGTGTACCTAGCCTTTCATCAAGCAATCAAAAAGGAGACGGACCGAGCATCCAGTCCTTGACAGTCGTGTCCCACTAAATTGATCAGTTCTGGTTATCTCTAGAATCTCCAGCTGCTTCGAGAAAATCATCCAACAACACTAGTCACCTCTTCCACTTGGCTCCAAAGCTCCATGAATCATGCGCTATGATTAGCGTTGGCACTTTCAGGTAGGATCCTAATTTGTGATCTTCCCGGTTCCGGCACGATGGTGTGTATAATAACACAGTGCTACATGAGCTGTTTACTGTAATGGGCCGGTATTTCCTCCTTTATGGCTCTTGTGATTTTACTCCAAATGTTACGCCACACCGGTGCCCAGCCACTTACTCAGCCAATCTCAAAGGATGGACAGTGAAGATGGCTCTCCTGGTATTCATTCCCTTCAAGTAACTTTGATGTGGTCAGCTCTCGAATCCTGGTTGCACCTTGGAATTCTTGAAGAAAAGATCACGCTGTTTCTGTGCTGTCTACGGTTATCACTCATCTGCAGTTTCTAAGACTTTTTTTTAGTTTCTGTGCATTCCTTTAAACGCTCATCGCCTATTCTTTGGAAACAGCATCAATTGGATGTGTCTCTTGTCAAGACAGGGATAGCTCTTGCATGGTGATTGCTGAATACTTCATGTGACTATCGATGCTTGGGTTCTTGGCATTTTTGTCCCCACTAACTTTTCTTTTGTCTTGGGAGGTGCAGCTTTGTGATCCTGGAAAAAAGGTATATTTCTCTTTTTGATGTCTTACTTTTGTTTACCTGTTTATTGGCTTGCTGTTCCTTTCACTACAGTTACAAACATCTGCACTTTTCTAAATAGCCCATTTTACTAAACAGGCATTTGTACTGTCTTGCACATATTTGTATTGAGCCCATTTCTTGTTTCTGTATTCACTGTTCTCTTTTTTACGTAATGCAGGATTATGTTTTGTTTGATCTCAGCATCTGTTTTGAATGTAGCGTGTTTGCCTCCACTAACTAGCATGGAGCTGTATAGTTATGTTTTGATTTTTACATCAGTACTCGTTTTGGCGCATGACCATAGAAAGGCTACCCTGTCGATTGTGATGAGGGGCATCGAACTTACTTTGGGAGGAGAAATGGCCTAACGGGCAGAGCTGCCAACTTTGCAACTGGCGAACCAGGTATGAGTCCCGGCGTCAGCTCAGCATCCTGTGACCCGGGCAAAAACACTTATTCTCCTTATTCCGCAAAAAAAAAAAATAATAATAATAATTTGACCTTCTGTAATGTAATCTGGCGCTCATGTAAGTGCTCAAATGCCATTGGGCCAAGCTCCCGCTATATTAGGAACTACAAACAAAACAGAAAGCAATTGCTGCTCTGTGCATGGCACCTCCCAATTCATCAGGCGCCTCTGTTTGTCTTTCCCTCTTGCAGCAGGCTAGCCTCCTGTGATCTGAATAATGGAAAATGATCGGCCAGGTGAGCCACCTAGCAACTGTACCACCGTAAATTCTTAGCCCCTTTTTGAATAATGAACACTGCTGCTTTAGCAATGAAGTGCACTTACTAATGAGTGTATGCCTACGCCCGGTGCTCTGATCGTCATCTTCACCAGATGTAGTAGCAGGATGATTTTATTACAAGTCTGGAGGCTCATAGTATGCAATCTCTTTTCTTACTGTTTATTTCATACAACACTTAAGTCTTAATCACACTACCACTCCCACATTCCTGCAACCCCCCAACAGGAAGTGACATAAAACACAACCACTCAAACACAGTATAAATAACACAAGTCACCGCATGGCCCCCTCTTTCCTTCCTGCTAAGTTTCTAGCGTGTGGTGCTGTGAGGCTTTATTTTTAAAGGGGGGAATTTGCTGTGTTGTATTATGCTTGTTTATTGCTAGAGCCTTTTCCTCAAGAGGGACATTCAGGATGTTACTTTGTTACGAGGGTAGCAGTGCGAGCAGACACAGGTTGTGTTTTTTTGAAACCATCTGGGGATAGTTTGTAGCCAGCGAGGTGTGTGGTACGTGCAGTGCGGTCCTGCAGACTTTGAGCTTTGTTGTTACAAAGTATTCATTGGTGTGTTTCTGTTTCTTTGTTCAGAGGACAGTCAGCAAACACCTTGACGGTCAATTTCAAGTTCAGGGCCAATTCCCTGGCTTTAGATGTGTAGAAGAAATTGATTTACGCTGTTTTGAGAAATGTTATTAATGAAAACTTAAAAGCTTGTTTTTTTTCTTAATGTAGTGTTACATTTGGGTATTTATATTTGAAATGCCATGTCTGTAATTGCAAAGACTTTGGGGCAGATTTATGTTAACCGGCGCATCCCCAGGGATGCGCCAGTTAATGTGCGCCACAGTGCGCCACAGCTCCGCCACGCATTTACAATGTGGCACACCATGGGGCAAAAACGGCACAGATGCGTGACGCATCTGTGCCGTAAAGGTGGCGCATTGCTGGAGTTGCGTCGCAAGCGCGACGCAGCTCCAGCAAGGCTCGGGGGTGCCCCATCTTCACAATGCTGCGTCAAGACCTACGCCTGCTTCAAGCAGGCGCAGGGTTTTGACGCAGCATTGGCCTGAAAGTGACTGAGTGAAATCTTATAGATTTCACTCAGCCACTTTCAGGAGGCGTTCCTGCGCAGGAACCCACCCCCCCTGCACAGGAACGCCTCCTTATGGCGCAGGGCTTTACAACGTGACGCATCTCCTAGATGCGTCACGTTGTAAATAGGGCGCATTGTTTGCGCCACCGTTGCGTCAAATAAAGTGACGCAATTGTGGCGCAAAGAGGCGCAAGGGCCTCATAAATCTGCCCCTTTAAGTTTGCCACTTTAAATAACGGGGTATTTTTTCCAAGGAAATGTAAAATTATATACACATATATTCATACATTGTGGGGATTTCATCCAGCACGCCATTGTGGAGAGTAAAGAGCAGCAAGGACTGTGCAGAAAATATTGAAGACTGAGGAGGAAATTTTACAAGAAATCTCAGTTTTTGGATTACTCAGTTTCAAACTCCATTTCAAAGGCAGTGTCTTCGTCTTTTAAAAATGAAGCCACGAATATAGGCAATTCAGTGGCAACTTCTATAAACAATACCCTGACTATGGCTACAAGCGGCAAGAAAATGGCAAAAAGTAAGCACCTGGTGGTGCAAGATGGTCTTCAACATAAAACATGTCCTGGTGGTTCAGATTCACAAGGTCAAGCAGATCCTAGGTCTAGGTGGTAAGGCCCTGTCATGAATACAGATGATGGGTGCAATAAATGGCTGTATGATGATTGTAGGAAGGTATAGTGTGCAAAGAGTCCGGTGGATCCCAGTGGGGCTGCTCTGGACAGCATGAGTTTTGGGTGCGGCTGTACCCCCACTTGCTACCCCACTACTGTATGTAGTTGAAAAAAAGCCCTTACCTGCATCAGCCGCGACTGCTGCAATGGCAGTGTGAATGTGTTTGGTGATGGGTCTCTGAGAGTGGCACCTTAGAGACTCTCTCTAGTCACAAGACCCTTGATATCAGTGGTACCTTTTACAAGCGACTTTTAAGTGGGCCAGAGATGTGCCAATTGTGGAAAAAAAGGTACAGTTTGGGGAAGGAACAGATGCACTGGGAACCTGATAATCAGGGAGCCAGTGGACATTCTGTCAAAGTGCATAAGACATCAGGCAAAAAGTGGGGGGGTAACCATGTAAAAATGGGGCACCTTCCATGTAAAAATGGGGCACCTTCCAACAATGTAGATGATTTATGCATTGATGATTTATGCCATTACAATACATGCTATGATGATATGATTAATGTGAATAACAAGGCACAAACAAATAAGTCACTAGAAGTTATTGTAGACTCCGAGAGAAGCCTAATGTTTGAGCCCTCACGATTACAACATCCAAACTATGCTGAGTCATTCCTTCCCTCAATTGTGGATGGTACATAGAAGCCAGAATTAAAAACCTGGAGGATAGGGCTACTAGAACCAAGATGATGGCAGAGTGCCCTAACCGACAACCTCTGATAAACTGATGCTAACCCCAGTGCTTGATGTAAAGTTGATACTTTTTTTTAGTAAAAAGAGTTAGGACCCTAGGAAAGGGGTGAATAAGACATGGGCTTCTTGCTTTGGTTCACTGTTGTGTACCTTGGGTCCGTTGGTGAAAATATTATGTACAGCAGAAAAGGTAAAGACTACAGGGGAATCCGCAAACCCAGAGGTTATATCTAGGTGGGCCTGGAGGGTATTTTGTTTCTTAGAAAATGCTAATGCTGCCTCTCTTATGAAAGGAGTAAGTGTCTATTATTCTGGTTCTAAGGTCTCTCTGAATGCACAACACAAGGCTCCTTTCTACGGATGAATTTATAAAAGAAACAGGTCTCTATGTTCAGACTTTCTCCTCTTTATATACACCCACTCTTCATTGATGAGAGTTTTTGGACAGTTTCCCCAGGGCCACTTTGCTGGAGGATAGTTCCCCTTCATACCTTATTACAATTGCCAATTCAAATATACCAGGCTGGTTTTCACCCGGCAAAGAAGAAGGAGCAGAAGCTTTGGCTATCATGGCGGACAAGCAAGGGGAGGGCGAATGCAAGGTAACAGCCCACTCTCTCTCCTTTGCAAAATCTGGGGCAGGTTAGCTCTTTTTGTGCAGGTGTGGGAAAGTATTTCCAAAGATCCATGTGTTCTTCAGACAGTGAAAGGCTTCCAACGTTTATGCAGCTGGATAGGTTTTCAGTTCCAATGAGATTCTCATTGGAAGAACAGCTACATTTGATATCTGCAGAAGTTAAGGAGTTTCCTATGAAGGGAGCAATTGAGCACTGCTCCATACATCACATTGGTTTTGTCAGCAATACTTTTCTGGTCTAAAAGTAAAACAAAATGTTCAGATCACTGATAAACTTGAAAAATCCAAATCATATTGAACTTTGTCCACATTTCAAGATGGAGACAGTCATTTGTTTAAGGGATATGCTGCATCCAGGGATTGGATAGTGTGCTTAAATTTAAACGAAGCATATATAACAGTGGCCCTCTTCCACTGAATGTATCTGTAGTTCATTTTGTGAAAATAAATGTACAGGTTCAAGTCCCTTCCCTCCGGTGTTTTGTCAGCACCAAGCTGCAGTGGCGGCTGGTGTACACAGCCGTGATGGGTGTCGCCCTGCCACCCTGGAGATTAAAAGAAATGTGAGATGGAACACCGAGCAGCTAGATATAAAGTTTGCTGGCTTGTGGTATATAAATAAATAATACCGGATCTATTTTTGAATAAATAAATGAATAACAGATAGCTCAATAAAATAAGAGTCAAGATTCGAGGTAGTAGGAGTTTCTGCAGGTTTATTACAGCATAAGGACAGGATCAGGACAACCTGCATAGGATGACCCAGCAGCTGCTGGGGCTTGGTCTGGGATGAGCGCGCTAACTTTTAATAACAATACATTGACTTATATACATAGCGCAAACACATAGTATTACATTGCAGTAGGCGTAACAGTGGGTGGAGCAGAAGGCGTGACGCGTAGCAGTCGCGAAAGATAACAGTGAAAAGAGGTGTAACTGGGAGTATACATAGACATGTGATGTAAACGTAACAGAATATGTCATGAATGGGCGGAAACATAGGAGGGGGCTACCTAAGGAGCCGGGACCTCTAACCTAATGGTGCGCGAAAACTGGCAATGACGTGTTACTAGGAGAAGCTGGGGGCTACGAACTCTGTGCTAGGAGCAGAGACTAGAGTCTGGAGGGTCGGAGCGACATGTACCTAAACCCTATCTGGTATCTGATGTTTAGGGAACATGTTGATATAAACTAGAAGTCATGAGGGGAAAAGCTAACTTGATTCTAAGACTGGACCATGCATTATTCTTCATGTAGTGCGTGATGAAGAATATTAAATGACCATTAATACAGTATTTCTCTAACGTGGAGCCGAATAGGCTAGACAATGACGGAAACTATTGATGCAGTTCAGTAGCTTAGGAATGCAGAAGAGGAGGACTGAACTGATAGCTGGAACTATAACATACTTTTGGCAGACTCAGAGGCAGAGCCAGGCTGCACCGGGCACTGCGAGGCAGGAAGTAAGTGAAGGGTCGAGGATACAGGTGGGGGCTGTATCGCTCCTCAGCGAGGCTTCCAGGAGACAGGAGCTGAATCTGATGTCCGGGCCCTTTTGAGGCCTAGAAACGGGGACTTTATAATGGAATAACGTGCATACTGAGAAACGTGGCAACATTACTTTACATAGGCCTGATATTCGTAGTATTCACGAGGACTGGAAAATGTCATACCAGAGGTGGACACAACTATAATTGCGTCATTAATCGGACATGGGGAATAACATATGCATATTGGTCATGCACACATAACATATGATGGATGAGGCGTAGGGACACAGAACATGGCAAAATTTACTTTTCCACATTCCCTCCTTGTCACTACGTTTCCATCAGGAAACATCAATTTTCATGATACCATCTATCATTTCATACAGTACCATTTGCTCGTCTCGAATTGTTTTGGAACGGGATTTAGAACGGGGCTTGGGACTAGGAATACAAGAGGTAGCACACATGCTGCAAATCGCAGGGCCACATTGTATACAGAGGCAGCAGCTAAATATGATCGCTACTGCAATACCTAGAAAGGACAGGACTTTCCATCCCCATGCGGAAATTATATTCCAGAACCAACCGGACCATGTCCAGGTGCCTGGATCTTGGTGTAACAGATGGGCAATTTTATGGAGTCTGGTTATAGCTGAATAAACAGACGGCGCGTTATTTGGAATAAAAATACAGCAACTAGATCCGATGACTCTACAGGCCCCGCCCCTATCGGCCAGTATGACGTCAAGGACGAGACGATTTTGCAAAACGACAAATCTCATAGCAGATTGTTCTTCGGTTAGGTTACCTAGAGCAGAGGCAGTCTCATTTACTACAGCTTCAAGGGTTCTTGTTAACCTACGAATCAGTTTACTATTCTGGACAGGTCCTACAAAGAAGAAGAAACCTTTATTGAAATCTGTATACTGTTCTAGAGTAGTTTCAGTATAATCGACAATTGGGGACTCCCTTCTATGTCTAATGTGTACTAGATGTGTGTTTCTGTGATAATCAGATGGGGCTAGGAAAACAGGTGGTAGTAGGAAAGCAATGTAACAGGTTCCCTCCCAATCGAGGGGCAGACGGACATATGCAGTTTGACCACAAACAAAATAAGAATGACGTGAAGCTTTGAAAACAGATTTCCTACTGTCACTATACTTGACAACAGTAGTACATTCACTATGACCTACATGTATGGAACCAAAATTACGGACACATAATTCGCCTTTGACAGGTAGTACTGAAATAGCAGGTAAGTCTGGAGTAGTATCAGACTGAACATTCAGGACCATGAAATTCGACGAATAATTACCTAAATTATAAACTTCATTTTCTAGATCTAAACCTGTTCTGTGGGGGAGACCTTGCTTGTCTGGAAAACATGTACTGTTAAGAAAAGACATATCTGTTGAGGATGACGTTAACGTGGACCATGCTTCACACGAACCATTATGTGAGAATGGATAAGGAAACAGTGGCAGAACTCCCTTCGGTGTCTGGAAAGGGGGGAGTCGACCACACACCCAACAATTAGTGGCATTGCTGGTCTGGTGTGAATAATGTAACATACGGATAAATGTGTTGTTGCGCATAGCGAGGCGGTATGAATATTCGTGAGGAGGCAGATCACTAAACGTGTGCTCTACTGTAGCATTAGCAGACATATTTACATGAGGAACTGGAAAATACAGATAGAACGCATAGCTGGTGCAGGAAATCATTATGCTGATGAATAATACGAAACTCAGGAAAACGATACATCTGATTGAATTTTGACTGACTCTCTCACTATGGGGGTCTATTTTATACATGTCAGAAACAGTCTAACCGTTTCACCTAGGGGAGGACTTATACAATCAAACTGACTGACTTATTTTACTAGACCTGAGCTTTAACTTATACTCCTGTTGCGGAGTTTTCTCTAACAAGGGAGGGGTTGTAATAATGTCTTGTGCGGGACAGTCCTTAAGAGCAATATTCTGGCAGTCCTTCAAATCCTTGGAAATGTTTTTAGAAACGGATTTCAGTCCTTTAAAAAGTTTAACATGAGACAGGTGGATCCATCCTTTTCTGCCTTCCAACTTGACGGCAGTACGGGTGGTCAAGAGGACCTGACGTGGCTCCTTCCAACGTGGTTCCAGCGGACTTGATCTGTCGAAATTCCGGACCATCACTAGGGAGCCTGGAACGATTTCATGCGGTGCCACCTCGGTATTGTCTGGAAATGCGGCAGCAACCTGTGAACGACATGAGTTGAGGGCAGACATCAAGGAAGCTAGGTAATCTGTCAGCATATTACATGAAACATCGGTAATACTTCGGGGTCTAGGAGTACCCCACATGTTAGGGGGGCGGCCGAATACGACCTCATACGGGGACAGACCTGATCTGGAATGTGCGACCATGCGCATATAAAACAAAGCGACTGGCAGAGCTACTAGCCAGTCCACACCTTTTTCTTTGCAGACTTTGGCAATACGGATTTTCAGGGTCTGATTATGTCTCTCTACGAGACCGGCTGCTTCAGGATGGCGTACACAATGGAACTTCCACTGGTACCCTAACAAAAGGGAAACGTGCTTCATTAGTTCAGATGAGAATGGCTGGCCGTTATCAGAATATACGACTCTAGGGAGTCCATATCTAGGGAAAAATTCACGAACCAACTGCTTGGCAGTGGTCGCGGCTGTGTAATCTGGGACTGGATATGCTTCTGTCCACCTGGACAAAGCGCATACAACTACAAGGACATACTTGAAACCTCGACATCGCTCCATTTGAATATAATCCATCTGGAGGACCTCAAAAGGGTGGTCAGGGGGCTGGAAACCACCTTGTTCCACCGGGACACTTTTACCTGGGTTAAACTGACAACATATCATACAGGTGCGGACTTTCTGCTTGGCTGCAGCTCGTAAATGCTTGTTGAACCAAATGTTCTGGATACTGTTTAACATAGCTTTTTCTCCTAAATGTGCTGGACTATGTGCGGTATTGATAATGACTTGAACCATAGAATCGGGGAGAAACCATGTGGCTCTACCCTTCGTTAACCATCCTTGATCTGTCTGGACCCCTCCTTGTTCAGACCATTTCTTGATTTCATCGGGGGTAGCATGTAACTGGATATCTATGACATCCTGAGTAGGGTCCTTAACTGTCATGCATGTAGTCGGATCTGGAGTATGTGTCTGATTAACTGGAATGTCTGGAGTCTGTGCTGTAAGCTTGGCTGTGCGGTCTGCTAGATCATTACCTTGGGAAATAATGTCTGTAACTTTCGTATGTGCTTTGCATTTCATGATAGCAATGGATGTCGGTAAATGTATGGCATCTAACAGGGCTTGAATAAGGAGACCATGCTGAATCTTGGTTCCATGAGAAGTCATGAAACCTCTCTCCTGCCAGAGCACTCCGAAGTCGTGTACAACTCCGAATGCGTAACGTGAATCTGTGTAAACATTAACTTTCAGGTTCTTGGCATGTATACAGGCTTGTGTCAGAGCGACTAGCTCTGCTGCTTGAGCGGACAGGGTGTCAATACGGTGTGTTTCGATAACTTCAGTGTCAGTAGTCACTGCATACGCGGCGACTAGTTCTCCTGTACTAGTTCTCATACATGAACCATCCACATAAAGTGTCAGGTCAGGATCTGGTAATGGAATGTCCGTCAGGTCTTGTCTTGGCTTTGTCGTAATATTAACTACTTCCACACAGTCATGTGGGTCAGGGTTCAAACTGACTGATGGTAACAGTGTAGCAGGATTCAGAACGTTGCAGCGTCTGATTTCTATGTGTGGCTGGAACAGTGTCAATTCATAACCTGTTAAACGTGCAATTGTCAAGTGCTGTGTTTGTGTTCGGTTTAAAAGAACTTCTACGGAGTGTGGAACTTGTACTGTCAGGGAATGCCCTAAAACTATGGAATCACTTTGTCTGATAGCTAGTGCTGTGGCTGCAACTGACTTGAGGCACGCAGGCAACGCCTGGGCGACTGGATCTAATGTGCTCGAAAAATAAGCACAGGGCTTGTATTGTCCTGCTTGATCTTGTGTGAGAACAGATAATGCTGTACCTTCACGTTCAGTAACGAAAAGTGTAAAAGGCTTACTGTAGTTCGGTGTAGCTAGAACTGGAGCTTGACATAGGGCTTTCTTTAACTCGTTGAAACTAAGTGTATGGTCAGATGTCCAAGGGAGGACAGTCGATACGGCTGCCTCCTGTGTCGTTAACTGTATTAGTGGCTTGGCTAGAAATGCATACTGGGGAATCCATTGTCTACAATAAGAAGTAAGGCCAATAAAAGCACGTACCTCCTTCTGGGTTCTGGGCTGGGGAAGACTCGCTATTAACTGGATACGGTCTGGTGTCAACTGCCTACCCCTCTTGGACAGCAAGTGTCCTAAGTATACCACTTGCTGGACACAGAATTGAAGCTTCGAAGGTGACACCTTGTGCCCCATCTCGGCTAGAAAATACAAAACTGTAAGTGATGCTCGCTCGCAGGCACGTTCAGAACGGGCTGTGATCAGTAGATCATCGACATACTGGAGCAGGGCAGTGTCAGTTGGCATGTGAATGTTGTCTAGTTGTCTCTTGAGTGCCTGACTGTAAATACTAGGACTTTCTGTGAAACCTTGAGGAGCGCGTGTGAACATATAGCTCCTTCCATTTAAACAAAATCCGAAAAGAAACTGGCTATCTGGATGAATTGGGACACTAAAAAATGCATTCTTAAGGTCTATGACAGTGAAAAACATGGCTTCGGAATCAATGGCTGTTAACAGGGAAGAGATATCTGGAACAACTGGGTACTGAGGAATAATACATTTGTTAAGCTCTCGTAAATCAATCACTAATCGATATACTGGGGGTGCATTTGGATCAGTACGTTTCATGACTGGAATGATCGGAGAATTGCATACATTGGAGTCAGTTTCTACAACTACTCCTTGAGCCATGAGCTCGTCAATAATTTTGGATAAGGCTGCTACAGCCTCAGGTGGCAATCTGTACTGTCTGATTCGTGGTAACACTACACCTGGTTTGAGAGTCACACGATGGGGTGTGATTTGCATATAACCTACATCAGTTGGACCTTGCGCCCATAAGTGCTGTGGAACATTAGACAATCTTGAATCAAAATCTCGTAATACATAGTGACCCTTAAAGTCACGTAGGAACAGACGTATTCCCTCTGGGGAACAGCAAATAACTGCACCTAATTCTTTCAATGTCTTAATGCCTAATAGATTTTCTGGACATGACTTAGTAAGTAACAGATCAGTAGTACGGGACAATGGATCTACTTCTAGAGTAACTGGCTTTGATATCTCATTAACTATTGGTTTTCCTGAAAATCCAAGGGAAACATTTCTTGAGCCTGAGAGCGGAGCCCCTGGAACTTCGGCGTGACTAATTGTGGTCCTACTTGCCCCTGTATCGATCAAAAACTTTCTGTCTTTCCCTAATACTTGACTGTGAACATAGGGACCTTCTTGATCTACAGGTATCTCGATGAGAGGCAAGCCTACCTCCCTCTCTAGGCTGTTTCATGAATATGGCTGGTACTCTGGATACTCAGACTGCGCATACTGGTACATCTGCGATGTAACGTGCTGTGTTGCAGCAATAGGCTGCGGTACTGTAACTGTCTGTTGTGCATTCTGTGGCTGAGGAATCTGTGAAACTTGTTCTTGTCTAGGCGGACGTGGTCTTTCTTTAGTCTTACCAGTAGCTATATTATGTTTCAGAACTGCACACTTGTTTATAAAATGACCTGGCTGTTTACAATAATTGCAGTTCCCTTTAACGGGAGCTGCAGGATGACTGGCTTGATTCGGACCCCTCTTCTGACTGTCTTGAGGAACAGATTGTGCAACTAGCACTTTCATTTTCGTATCTTTCATACGTTTTCTCTCGTGTTCTTGCTCTTCCCTGATTCTATTCTGGTGATACTGGAGCATCTGGAGCATCTGGGACGGAGTATTTGCTTGCCAGGTGCTTTCGACTTTCAAAACTCGGTTTTTAATTTGTGGACTTGAATTCTCGACTAATTTGGTAACGAAAAGGTGAGGGTATGACTCACTACTTGTCTTGAGACCACTGTTAATACTAAAACATTTTTCAAATCTAGAATAAAAATCACTAATATCTTCATCTTGTTTCTGTTTACAGGCTGAGATTGCATCCCAGTCTTCCTTCCTAGTTGTCAATAATCTGGGTAAAACTTGAATCAGTAATTCTGGTAATTCTTTACATTTATCTCCAAGACCGGTACCTGGTACTCGTGCCTTGTCTTCAGCTTCTAGAGCTGCCCAATCGATCTTTTTCTCTCCCACCTCCCATTCTTTTTCCTTTAACTTTTCATACACCCCTGCGGGTAACAGGACCTTTAACATTTTAATGATGTCTGGGTAAGTGTATTCTCCCATACGGAGCATGTCTTTTAATTCTCTATGGAACCCTGCTGGATCTTTGTCATGACAGGGAATTAATTTCTTCATTTCAAGAAGTTCCATCTTTGAAATTGGAGTGTATACAAACACTCGTTGCATTACGCCACCCGCCCCTTGGACTGGGTGGACCTCTCGTAACGGATTCTGTCTGTCTACGTAGAATGATTTACTTTCTGGGGGTGAGACATGAACAAAATGCGGGTTCAAGAACGTTCTATATTTGTGACGCTGTTCTAGAATGACACTAATTAAATCGGTACCTAGACCTCTCCATCTATACTGGAGTAACTCGTTCAGGATATCGTGTAACGGGCCTGGGTCAGAATGTTGACCCTCATACAGAGTAATGAGGTGCTGGACCATATACATACCCACCAGTCGTTGCTCGGCTGGGGAAAATTTCAGAAACATTTGTGCCACTATTTCGTCTGGAAAAGTGGTAGAATCAGTAATCCATCGGACTGCTGATCGGGCTAGTTCTTGTTCATGCATGGTACTTAATTCACTGTAACCGACTCGTGATTTCAGAATGTGATCGGTAGCTTGAAATACTTGTTCTAGAGAACCTTGTTCTGGTGCTGGATGATGAAAAATAGACTTGTGTTCTAGACGTAAATGGCGATCTGGAAATCTAGATTTTCCTACATACGCTATTCTGGCGGAATTCTCGTCTTCCTCTTCAGGATCAGAGATACTTTCTTTCTCGCTTACTTGTGCTGCTTTACGCTGTTCGTGTAACCTTATTATTTCTTTACGAATTTTCTTGTACATACTCTCCATAGCACCGACGGTCTTGTGCTTACCCTCGGCTATATTATCACTCCACCTTGTCAGGATTCTCATTTCGGCGGAATCTTTAGACGGGTAATCTTGTTCTCTTATTAGACAATTGATCAGGAACTTTAATATCATGAGCTGAATCTCGGCTTTCCTTTGAGACATAATCTCGCCAATACTTTCTGGATCATCCCCTGTACGGATGAAACGATATATTCTGTCTAGATCTTCTTTCATATTCGGTAAGGTGACTAGATACTCGGTCACTTTTCTTACGCGGAATGAATATAAAACCATATTATCCTCGCCTGGGACTGGATCATAGCAACATTCGGCAAGGGATTTTCTTATTTCTGCAACAGACTGATATCTAGGCGTACGCTGTAATGCTTGTGCATGTAATTCGGCTAACGTTAAACGCTTGTGTGGCGGCGGGGTTTGAGGAGGACCTCCTCCTGCGGCCCCTAGACTAGAATCGTCGACTGACATTCTTCGTGGCGGAGCGGGAAGTTGAAACGCTGGCTGGACCGGGGGTACCGTAGCAGGTACTCCGGTGTCTGGAAGAGCGGGAAGTGCCTGATTTACAGGGACTGGCGGAGCGCGAACAGGATTTGCATATTCTGGGACTGTGTCGTCCAAGTAGGACGAAATAAAAATATCAGCTGCGGTCGGTTTGTGACGTAGCTTGGTCGGAACTAATGTTGGCGGGAAATTACTAGATGCCTCTGGGGTCGCTTTCGGCACACCTTCGGCAAGAAGAGGATACATACCCTTAATGAGGGCATGCCTCTGTCTGTCTGACTGTTCGGCTTTGACTTGTTCACCTATCTCGATTAATTCTCTTTCTTGGGCTCGTTCCTGGGATTCTCTACTTAACTCCGACTTTCTGACTTCCTTTTCGGTTCTTCTATGTGCTTCTTTACGCCATAACTCGATGGCATCTTTCTGTGACTGTCTGGCTTTCTTCTTCCATAATGCTTCTTCTACTCGCATGATACATTCGGCATCCCATGTACCCGATACGGGCCATCTATACTTTTCTTCTAACTGTTTGGTATACTCTACCCATAAATCTAGATACAATATGGCGCTTATGCCATGTTTCTGATACATAAAATGACCTGGACTGTCCCTAGGCGGGACAGGAACTGCTTCTTCTAATAAACCCTTTCTAGTTTTTAACTGACGTAACTTGGAAAATATAGGCATGACTGAACTGTAATCTGGACACACTACAATACACAATAAAAACACGAAATCACATCGCACTCATACCACAACAGTAAAATACATAAAGAACATTATAAATAACAGTTCGAACAGAATATTACCTGGAATACTGAAAACAGAAACAGAACAGAATTTCTCGAGAACGGAACAGACTAGAGTTACTGGATGCACTGCTGTAACAGTACGGAACATACCGGTCCCATAAAGGGACGCATCAAGACCCGTATCCACCTAGGTGAACACTTCGTTTGTGAGTCTGGGCACCACCAACCCACGGACCAGGAGTCAATTTAGATTGGTCCTGTCTAGATACTACCCCAGCAATGGTACTCACCGGGCAGCACGGAACGGAAGGCCTCGGACTGGACTGGACGACGGACGACGAACTTCGGACTTCAGTTACAGGTGGGCCTCCGGATACCTCGGACCTTGGACTCTCGGCTTGGGCTCTGGTCGGGACTCGCCGCGTTCCTCCACCGTCTCGTTCGGATGCTGGACCGCCTCCTCCGTCTCCTCCGTGGGCCTGAGGGATACTTGGAGCAGAAATATCTGCCAGTGCACGGTATGGTTCCGTCACGACTGCAGAGGGTCAGGGGGTCGGCGTGGCTTCACCGACGCGTGGGGAAAGGGCAAGTCCCTATTCGGGCGCCATTATGTGGTATATAAATAAATAATACCGGATCTATTTTTGAATAAATAAATGAATAACAGATAGCTCAATAAAATAAGAGTCAAGATTCGAGGTAGTAGGAGTTTCTGCAGGTTTATTACAGCATAAGGACAGGATCAGGACAACCTGCATAGGATGACCCAGCAGCTGCTGGGGCTTGGTCTGGGATGAGCGCGCTAACTTTTAATAACAATACATTGACTTATATACATAGCGCAAACACATAGTATTACATTGCAGTAGGCGTAACAGTGGGTGGAGCAGAAGGCGTGACGCGTAGCAGTCGCGAAAGATAACAGTGAAAAGAGGTGTAACTGGGAGTATACATAGACATGTGATGTAAACGTAACAGAATATGTCATGAATGGGCGGAAACATAGGAGGGGGCTACCTAAGGAGCCGGGACCTCTAACCTAATGGTGCGCGAAAACTGGCAATGACGTGTTACTAGGAGAAGCTGGGGGCTACGAACTCTGTGCTAGGAGCAGAGACTAGAGTCTGGAGGGTCGGAGCGACATGTACCTAAACCCTATCTGGTATCTGATGTTTAGGGAACATGTTGATATAAACTAGAAGTCATGAGGGGAAAAGCTAACTTGATTCTAAGACTGGACCATGCATTATTCTTCATGTAGTGCGTGATGAAGAATATTAAATGACCATTAATACAGTATTTCTCTAACGTGGAGCCGAATAGGCTAGACAATGACGGAAACTATTGATGCAGTTCAGTAGCTTAGGAATGCAGAAGAGGAGGACTGAACTGATAGCTGGAACTATAACATACTTTTGGCAGACTCAGAGGCAGAGCCAGGCTGCACCGGGCACTGCGAGGCAGGAAGTAAGTGAAGGGTCGAGGATACAGGTGGGGGCTGTATCGCTCCTCAGCGAGGCTTCCAGGAGACAGGAGCTGAATCTGATGTCCGGGCCCTTTTGAGGCCTAGAAACGGGGACTTTATAATGGAATAACGTGCATACTGAGAAACGTGGCAACATTACTTTACATAGGCCTGATATTCGTAGTATTCACGAGGACTGGAAAATGTCATACCAGAGGTGGACACAACTATAATTGCGTCATTAATCGGACATGGGGAATAACATATGCATATTGGTCATGCACACATAACATATGATGGATGAGGCGTAGGGACACAGAACATGGCAAAATTTACTTTTCCACAGGCTGCTCAGTAAACAAACGTGCAAATCCGTTTTTCTTTTTAGGAGGTGGGGGATGATGGCCCTTAGCTTTGCTGCGCATGCTTTTTTTGGGTGGGAGAAGATTTCTTCGACCTGGAGCCAGAAAGCAGGGCAGTGACGACACACAGGTGGGCAGGATCTGTGCCTCACTGCCAGAATGCTGCTAAAGCTTAAGGAGTTAGGTCCTGGGACGTGGGAGGAGCTGGACCATATTACAATCGATTTAACATACAATTTGCCCCTCTCACACTTCTTTGTTGCTTGATAATGCAAGCACAAAATCAGGACTATTTCTGATTCTGTAGGTTTATTTTAATTTCACCCTTTACTTTTTATATATTCAAATACAAAAATGGATCGCTATTGCATGTATGAAAAACACACAGAACATGTAACACTTAATAACAAATATGTAAATCATAAATGAACATCACATTAATTACAAAAACATTAAATCCAACAAAAATGAAAAACCTTGCACGTTGTTTTCTGTTTTGGCAAATATGCAAACTTTTACAAAAAATGCCTATATCACAAATAATAATTTTCATAGAATCATTGAAGGACAAAGAGTCTGCAAGAGGGCTAGTGGATACAAATCAATAAATGCAATATTGCAATGAGTCCTGTGCACTTTTTAAGCCTTCTTAATGCCAACGCGTTTCGAACCCGTTAACTCAATAGACGGGGTCTCATCAGGGCCTTGTCACTTCTATCTTTTCTATATCTGTAACTCTGCGTGTAGCCGGATCCAAAAGGTTCAACAGCCTTCTCACTCTTTCTGTGTCTCAGGCTATTCTGTTTGTAGCACCGCTGTTCTTGTAGTGAGTCTCCGTTTTTTTTCCTTTCTCTTCTGTACTCTGTTAGTGTTTTGTTTATGGGGGTGGTTTTATCCTCCCTTAGAGGGCCACGTCCCTCGGCGGGCGTAAAAAAGCTCTCTTGGAAATGCGGCACTGTTCCTCCTCAGTCTTAAGTAACAAAGGGGACTCTGCATAGAAAAATCCAGCAGTCTTTAGCGCACTGTCGCTCTGTATTTCCGCGTTACAGCTGGCGTTTTGACAACCAGACTGCCAGAATAGCATTTGATTTTGGGCATTATTCATATAGCCCAGAGAGGAGACAGAAGCTCCCCATTAATTCCAATGGCAGGAAGCAGGGCAGTCCGGCTTAGAGAATGTAGAAGTGGGGTGTGGCAGGGGCCTCTGCCTCTTGCAGGAGACCCAGCAACAGTTGCTTATTATAAAGTGATTGGTGTGATGGGGTTTGGGGGCGGAGTCCAAATCCAGCATTTTCCAATTTCGGCTTGTGCGTGCTTTTGTTGCCTTTGCCATGCTGTGGCTACACTCTGCAGTCCTGCAGTCACGAGGAGCCTGGCTCAAGATCGTTCCATCAGTGTAGGTGACAAATGTTAGCTAAGCACGCTAGGGGCACTTTTTTATTTTATTTATCTGGGTTAAATATGTTCAAGAGCCTCCCTGGGGAGCCCCACAGGGAGCAAGATCTTTATTTAGGAAGGAAGTCTGTTCCTGTTGAGTTAACAGGAGTAGACTTCCGTTAAGGAGGCGACCATTCTGGCTTTCGAAGTTCGAGCTAAGCATTCCCATGAGCAATGAGCATGATCATCAGGGACTCTGAAAAGAAAGAATGGATCCCTTAGATTAATGATTTAAATGAAATTAAAAAAAAAATTTTAAAAACGAATGGCAGATTTTTTAGGTTAGCTCCGTTGTATTCATTTTGCTTTAAAAAAATCATTTTTTTCAATATGTAATTTCCAATATGGTTCGAACTGAGGTGCTTGAGGCACGGTATGGAGCTGGTGTCAGACTGTTTTTAGAATAGTGATAAAATAAGCCCGGCCAGTGGTCACTTCTACAAATCCCAGGGCTGTCCATGCTCTATGAATCATGGCAATATGAATTCTACATGCTTCTCTCCAAGTCCTCTCTTTTTTTTTTATTTTTTTTTTTATTTAGCAACTTCACAATGCATATAGAAATAGAGAGTAATTACAGAAACATTACAATTTTATAACATTGGAAGATATACATGCAGATACATATAAAACAAATAGATTTTTAACACAGAGATATATCAAAAGATAAATATTCACATATTCACAGGGGAGGCTACAATAACAGCTAGTTTTTAAAACCCATCTTTCCAGGTGATAATAGGCTGCCAAAGTTGAATACCCCGTTGTCTAGACTTTTTGCCCTTTGTTGAATAAATTGCCATTTCTTGATTAAATATCCCTAAGAAACGGGTTAACCAAATTTGAAAATTAGGGGGCTCGGAATCTTTCCATCGGGCAGCCAGTATAATCCTGTATACCGCCATGCCCAAAAACAGGCATCTTTCTTCTTCCTCACTGTGCCCTAAAGTATTGTCGTATCCTAAAACATAGAGGGTAGGGGACATAGAAACTTTGTGTCCAAATATCTCCTCCCAAAATTCCGATATTTTTGATTTGAAGGAAGTTAGCCTGGGACATTCAGTGAACATATGTAGCAAGTGGGCTGGACCTGTGCCACACCTGGGACACTTATCATCAGTTCTTTTCCCCCACACAAATAGTTTTGCCGGCGTATAGTATAGATTATACACAGTCTTATAAAGTTGGGCCTTAAGGGCAGCTGTTAAAAATATCCTAGCACTGAGCGAGAGAACCTTATCGATATCAACATTTGGGTTGGCCAATCTAACTGCCCAGTGTGACTCTGTTCTATCCAAGTCATCCTGTTGTTGATCCATTATTAGCTCGTATATTGTACCTATCCTTGATGTTTTCTTTCCTATATGGTCAAATAGAGAGATTTTGAGCAGTGAAGTATCTGAAAGTTTTGGAGTAAGGATTGTATTTACTTGGATATACTTAAAAAGATCAGAGGCCGGGATATTGAATTTTATTTGAAGATTAGTGAACCTGACCCGAGGGTCGGGATCCATAAAGTCACCCACTGTTATTACTCCCAAGCTTTTCCACCTTTTAGCAATGTCATCATTAACTTGCCTAGAGAGCAAGAAAGAATGCCATAACGGTGTGTGTTTATTAATCCTAGGAATATTCATATGTTTGGATACTTTCTTCCATACCCTCCAGGCGCTATTAATAGTTTTAAACTTGACCTTCTTGTAATAAGAAGGCTCAACTTGTCTCAACAAGAGTCCCTTTGCTTTATTTCCCACAGCTAACTCGTAAATTGTGGGGATTCCATTACCAATTAAATTGTTGCTAATTGGTTTTATATTCAGTAGGTAAGACATCCCTTGAAGAAGAGTGGCCCATAAATAGAAGGTTATATTTGGGAGACCCAAACCCCCTGTTTCCTGCGGTAGTGATAGATGTTTCATAGCTCTCCTTATTTTACCATACCCCCAGATGAATTTGGATATTTGTGATTCAAGGGCCATTATCATCCTATCCTCTGCAATTATTGGGATTGCCCTAAACAAATAAAGTATCCTAGGGAGGATATTCATTTTAACAAAATTTACTCTACCGATTATTGATAGATGAAGACTATTGACCCTCATGAGGTCTCTTTTTATATTACCAAGGAGGGGGTCATAGTTAAGTTTATTAATGTTTTCTATTTGCAGAGAGATAGATACGCCTAGATATACTGCGTTGGGTGCCCTTCTGGGATCATTAAATATAATATTGTTGGTGCATATAACAACTGTTTTTTCCCAGTTTAGAGAATAACCAGACATGGTACCGAAAGAATGAGTAATGTTCTCTATATTTTCAATTGCCTCAGTGGGGTTTGGTGTTACAACCGCCACATCATCGGCATAGGCGAGTATCTTAGTTTCATGCATGCCGATAGTAATAGGTCTTATTGTCACACTCGCCAATAGCTTCAAAAGCAGGGGATTTATGTAGAGGGCAAACAGAATCGGGGAACAGGGACAGCCCTGTCTCGTACCCCTTAAGATATTAAGTGTTCCAGATTCAAGGCCCATAGTCTGGATTTTAGCAATTGGATTCTGATACATTGCTTGAACGGATTTAATGAACCCAACCCCAAAGTTGTTGCACTCTAATACTACCCAAAGATATTTCCAAGAGACTCGATCAAAAGCCTTTTCGGCGTCAAGGAGGATCATAGACATCCGGCCCCCCGTTGCAGCCATGATGACAAATAATGCTATTGCCCTGCGGGTATGATCCGTGGTTCCTTTATGGGGTATAAAGCCATGCTGCCACGGGGAGACCAGACGTTCTATGACCCTCCTGAGCCTGTTAGCTAAGACCTTCGCGTATATTTTCGAGTCTGAGTTAATCAGGGAAATCGGGCGGTATGAGGTGGGCAGTTCTAGGGGCTTGTCCTTTGTGGGAAATATCCCTATATTGGTTTCTTTCCAGGATGTTGGCGTATTGCCATTCCCCTGAATACCTAAACATAGATCTAACAAATATGGTGTAATGACTCCGCCCAAGATTTTATAGAGGTCGAGAGGGATCTTATCCGGACCTGCTGCTTTGTTAGATGCTAATTCCGACAGGGCTAATTGCAATTCTAGTAGCGTGATATCTTTATCTATATCGTCTCTGGTGATCGGATCTAGAATATTATTCGAACCACACTCCATTAACCAAAGCCGCAAGGTTTCTTTAATTTCATCTGGCTCAAGGGTCTCCTCAATGCGGTATAGATTTTGGTAATAGTCTTTAAAAACATCCATTATATCATTATGTTCAGTATATATTCTGCCGTTTGACTTAATACTGGAGATTTTATTGAGTGACTGTTTTTGACGGGTAAACAAAGCTAATTGCTTTCCAACCCTTTCGCCATCTTCATATACTTTATTATGACTGCTTTGAAAGGTTTCTGCTGCCTTCAGATTGATCCTACTATTAATTTTAGCTTTGAGAATTAGTAGTTTGCGTAGTGATTCTACACCTTCCTTACCACTTATTAAGTCTGCTGTGTGATCTTGCTCAGCTATGGCCAATTCTTGCATTTGCTGTTGATTAACCCTATTTAGCTCTTTCCTTTGTTTAGAAACGAAACTCATAGTCTCTCCTCTAAGAGCGGCTTTAAAGCAGTCCCACACTATACACCTCGATGCACTATATTGATTACAATCAAAATAAGCCTGCGCCCAGATCTTTATATAGTCAATGTATTCGATGTTAACCAGGAGTTTCTTATCGAATGTCCAGGTGGAGCGGGGCCTATGGAGATTTGTTACATTAATAGCAAGGGTAAGCATATTATGATCCGAGAGTGTTTTAGGACTTCTATCTATTTCTGCACTCACGGCATGATCTCTTACAACCCAAAAATAATCAATTCGAACATACGTGCTGTGAGGAAATGAAAAATAAGTATACCCTGGATCAGATTGCCGCTTAGCAGCCCAGATGTCTATTAGATCCAAGCTCTCGATAAATTGAGATAACGCTCTGAACACTCTTGGTTTTCTCCCCGCATAGGTGGACATATACTGGTTTTGAGGTAATCCTACATGATTTAGAGAAATATTCTGGTCACCACAGAAAACCAATATCCTAGGCCAAGATGCCAGTTCTAATTCAAGATCTTCAAATATACGTGCATCATCGAGATTAGGAGCGTAAACTGAGCAGATTGTAATACCAGGTTCTAACTCAATAATGACCCATCTACCCAAGGCATCAACCAACTTGCGTTTGGGCTGTCCAAGGAATCTCCTGGCAAAAATAGCTACACCACAAGTTTTCGAAGTTTGTGTAGTGGTTGCCAGCAAATCATAACCAGGCATTCTCATCAAATCCCTATCTCCCCACGCAATATGGGTCTCCTGGAAGCATAGTACATCATAGGACCCTTGTTTAATTAATTCATGGACACTAGCTCTCTTTGCTCTGTCGTTGAGACCTGCCACATTCCAAGAGCCTATTTTTATCCTCCCCATAACATTTTACAATTTGCTTCCCGGACAATCTCTTCTGCATTTTTGAAAAACAATCTCTTTATTAGTTTTAAGAATTTCAGTATGCATTTCAGTATGCATATGCATATGAAGTTGCCTTTTTCTCCCTTACTTTTTCCCCCCTTCCGACTGTCGACCCTACCCCCCTCCTACTACTCCTCCCCCCCAACATCCCAAGTGAGGCAATTAGACTCCATAAGAGTCTATTTGATGAGTGTGCTTCCCCGGACCGGCGCTAGAGCCACATATTTATTCTGTGAACATATCCTTTTGAGAAATCGGTAGCTAAGATAATTTCTAGCAATTGAAGCATAGCAACATTAGACCAAGAAAGGAGAAAAACACAAAACACTAGCAGGCTCCTCTACAGGTAATAGTTAGTGATAGCTAAAATAGCTAAGATAGCTAGTAGAACTTTGAGATTAGTGAGATTAGTGAATTTATTGTGAATATAAATTATACAATTTATTCCATATGTCGAGTCGTAACCTACTCATATCATCCTATATCCTGCAGAAAGAGTAGAGTAAAGCTTAATTAGAGACTTTCTAGGTACTCTTTAGCTTTAATTTCGGACGTAAAGAATTTTGTCTCAGCCCCGTTATTTATATTGTGGCGGGCAGGATTGTTCAAGTATGCCACCACTTTCTTTTCCTGGAAAGGTTTGATCAACTGGCGAAGACGCCATCTCCTTTCGACAGTTGCGTGGCAAAAATCAGGGCGGACAAAATATGAGATATTACCACTAACTCGCTTTGCCTCTGGCCTAGCTTTCTCAGAGATTGCTTGTCTAAGTAAATAAATTTCCGATATAGACTAGGACTAGGATCGCACGTGGATAACCCCCGGATCTCAAAGGCTGTTTAGCATACATGGGCACCCGGTGGGCTCGCTGTATTTCTGAGTCCCAATTCCAACTAGATAGTTCCGGAAAAGAATCACGGAATATTTTAATGATGAAAGAGCGTGCATCTTCCCCCTCTGTTAATTCTGGAACACCGAGAACACGGAGATTATTTCTTCTGAGGCGATTTTCAAAGTCCTCTAGTTTCCACCTTACATCTATAAGCTCCGCTTCATGTGACTCAACTAGCTCATGATTTGCTGCAATCTCGGTTTCGTTGGAGACAATGCGAGACTCGATATCAGTCATCCTATCCCCGAATGTATTCACAGTTTTCGTTAACCTGCGCACCACCCCTTGCACCTTACGGAGGGCTGCCTGGGCTTTACGCCCATCGTGTGAAGTCTCTTCCCTGTGCGCTGCAATTGCTTGGATAACTGTCTCCATAACTGTATCCAAAGTTGCAGGTGAGTCAGAGGGTGGCTCTGTGAGATCAGAGCCCCCAATTTGTTGAGGAGGTTGTACTGGATGTACTAAATTTATCGGCGTATGTTGTGCTGATTGTTGAGCCGTGAGCTGTGTTGAAGGGGTATAGTCCCATGCCAGATCCGTTGCGCCATGGCGCCCCTTTTTTCTTCTTATTACAGTCTTTTGGGGGCCTGGGTCATTATCCTTATCACTCCCCTCAGTCGATAAAGAGCAAGTATCGCTGAACCACCCAAGGTCGTCAGAGAAAAAGTAAAAGTCACTTGGGTCTTTTTCCACGTCTGTATCGACAGCTCTTATATTGCCCAAATCGTCTCCCTCTGTCACTTTGTCTAATAACAAGATCTGGGAGTCAGTAGGATTAATTAGTTCGTTTGCACTGAGAGTGTCGTCTTGTAAATTATGCACAACCCTTTCCTGTACAGTTATACCAGATAGGAGCACCTCCGAGCATGGCACAGATGTCAATACTGTGGTTGCTCTGTTGTCATCCGCCCTATCGGCATTACACTGGTGTTGTTAATATTAATATTAGCTTTTTGGGGGGTCAGCATAGGTGCAGGGGAGGCATTTTCCACCATCTGATTCAGGGTGACTGTGGCTGTGCTAACAGCGTCTGCGTCTGCCCCTACCGCCTCCCCTGTCGACACAAGCCCACTTACTTCACTATTGGGCGCTGCTGCAGTCTCGGCGTTAGCAAAGTTCTTCTGTAGAACAGCCTGCACTCCTAGCTTGCTCTGCTTAGCTTGGCCCGGAAGCACTCCCGCCGGTGTTCGTCGGTGTTCGGCGAAGGAGGTCAGCCACTGTAGGACCGGCCGTACTCCCCCTCCTTGACACCGCGGCCCCCCGTTTCAGAGCTCCAGCGTTTTCGGCACTAGCAGCGTTAGCTGCGTTCACTCCAGCAACCGCCTCAGCGCTGGCCCCCTGCTCCTCGCGCCGAGCCTGCCTCGCCGCCGCTGCAGCAGCCTTCGCCTTGGCTGTGGCGGCGGTTCCAGCGTTCTTAGGAGCCATGAATGTTTCTTCCGCAGGACAGACAGTGCACTGCCCGATTTCCGCTTCGCCTCCTCCCTTCACAAAAACACCCGAGCGCTGAGCACTGCACAAGAAGCGGATGACAGCAAAGCCGATGAGGGAACCCAGAGTCTTCAGGTGAGCTCCTAGCGGTGCATTTGTCTCAGCTTTAAGTGCATTTGCAGAGTCCAGCGCCATCAGAGATTATTGAGCTGTCGCTATGTTTTTTTTCTCCTTTAGACACACATTTTATTGCCATTGCCTTGCCATGCCTTTTTAGACATCAGTAGCTGCCATATAGCTACCGAAAAAGCTTCTTTCTCCAGCTCCAGCACCGGGTCAACGCACTACGGTCTCAGTCGACCGCCATCTTGCCTCGTTTCGCAGTCCTCTCGATGACAGCCAGATGAGCCCGTAATACACAGAGAAGACCCGTAGGGTGCAGCTCGACAATTCAATCTGGAGGGAAGGGAATTGCAGACATAGGCCAATAAAACCTTTTATACCCACAGTAACAAGACCCCTCTTTGTTAGTGTCCAACATGGATTGTTTTGCAGCTTTATTTTGATAATCTTGGTAATTAGAACATTGGCTGTTGAGGACTCCGACTGTGCTGGGCAGCCCTGGTTTTATCCAACCATCCAATATAGAGAAATACGTAGAAAAAATATGTATTCATTACCTATTGAAGCTCGGCTGGCTGCGTTAGAGATTTGAGAAGAAACTAATGGACATTTTACAGACTAAAAATATATCCTTTTTTCTTATTTTGTTACAGAATTGGACTCTTAAATTAATATTGCATTGGCTATCATCCCCGTGCATGTGCAGCTGAGTGTTCCTGTCAAAAACCATTAGGGTGCACCCCTGTCTACAGTGCCGCGGTCACCCTCAACCGTGGCTTCTCCTGTGTGCTCCCTTGGGATAGTATCTTGCCCCTTGAACTCTAGCATTCTGCCACGAGGCCTTGAACTTTGCAGACCGTACCATTCCACAGGTACCCCGAAATCACTTAATAACTGAATATACAAATGTAGGTGGTGATTATGTCTAGACGTTGTTCTGGAGACTGATCATGACCCACCCTTATGTTTTTTACTCACACACAAATAATAAGGTGACAGCAGGCAGAAAACATTGCTTGTTCTGAGCCTCTGCATCATTCCAGTGCTTGCGGCACCAACGATTTATCAAGTCCTTGTCTGGTATTACATTGTCCCCAATATGTTCCTGCCTTGCAGAGAATGAACATTTTCAAAACAGCTGCAGTTCTTCCTTTGTAGTGTCCCAGTCCACCAGGACTTCCCTGGTGAAACGTCTTAGTTAAACAAAGTAAAACGTTTGTAAACAAAGATTGAGCCATAGTGTTCTATTGTGAACAATTTGCAAACCGGAGATCACCAAACCGTGGAGATGAACAGAAAACCTACAGTTCTACATGTACTTATTCAACAATAAAACGATGTAGAACGGCAGTAGGCACCTTTCAAAGACACAACAGTTCAACAGAAAAGAAAAAGTCAATAAATACTGTGTAAAAGAAAAAGGTCACATTATTAAAAACAAACATTTGCAATGCAATTGGTCTCACCTTTAGGACCTTAAATGTATTTAGCTATGCAGCACATTAGCCTGGGTGCTGAAACATCTACTGTTCTTTAACATGGAGGGAAAGTAAGCATCAAACTGCGTGACATGCCAGGAATGGTAACACATGGAGAGAAATATTGCCTTTCAGCAGGAAATGGTATAGTCCAAAACTCTGTTTTTAATATAAAAATCAGGGCCTTCGGTGGTCATATCATTGAAAATACAAGATTTGGAAAAAATATTCTTGTTTACGGGTGCTCGTGGAAGACAATTTCTATGGACTGTAATCTAGAGAAGGCTAAAGTGAGTCTGGTATTTTACTGTCCTCTGCTGGTCGTTTTCCATCAAGAAAGTTAAATAGAGGCAGTTAAACGGAAAAAATAGTCCCTAAGCGGAAGTAGGCAAGACCTAGGGATCATTTCCAAAGCCCACAAATACATACACAAATAAGTATATAATTAGATCTTGAATGCTCGACCTAATGACAAACACCGTAGAATAAATTAATTACCTCAAGGAAACCAATTTACAGAGCAGGACAAAAGTCTTAATATCAGAAATGCATTATTTCCTGAATAAGAGTTGATTTTCGATTCAACAGGCCTGGGTTGGGATCGATTTACTTGATTGCTGAGCATGAATAAGTTTGACCGTGGTCCCAGATTAACTCGATTAAATCTTGGAACAACGAATGAGAATCACAAGAACTTAACCGGCTAATCTGGTTGACACGTGAACAATGTGCAGGGTTTCTGAGGGTTCTCTTTCAATGCCAAGGTAGTCAAGACATTCGTTGCAGGGTGTCCCTTGCTGCCTTGATCATATTCATAATTTGGGTTCAAGCATGGACCTTTTATTAAATACCGTGTTTTCTATCAAGACAGTTAAATAGAGGCAGTTGAACAGAAAAAAAGTCCCTAAGAGGCAGCAGACAAGTCCTAGGGCTGATTTCCAGAGCCGACAAAGTACATACACATATAAGTATATAATAAGTATATAGTAAAGTATATACAAGAGGTCTTGAATGCTCGACCTAATGACAAACACCGTGGAATAAATTGATGGACCCAAGGAAAGCAATTTACAGAGCAGGACAAAAGTCATAATTTCAGAAATGCATTCATTTCATGAATAAGGGTTGATTTTCGATTCAACAAGCCTGGGTTGGGATCGATTTACTTGAGTGCGGAGCATGGGTGAGTCTGACCGTGATCCCATATGAACTTGATTAAATCTTGGAACAACGAATGTGGGTCACAAGACCTGAGCCAGCTAATCTGGTTCTTGATGATTAAGTGCCACGTGAACAATGTGCAGGGTTTCTGAGGGATCTCTTCCTATGCCAGGGTAGTCACGACATTCGTTGCAGGGTGTCCCTTGCTGCCCTGTTCATGTTTTTTTTGTCTGAAAAGGGGTTAGAGATGAAGGCTTGGTAGCACTCTGGGTGCTGCGGCAGACTAAGCTGTTATTTCTTTCCGGTGTGGTTTTGCATTTCTATCTGGTATGTGGGTGGGTGCTGGGGGCTGAGATAGAGCAGCTGTCTAGCGACACCATATTCCAGCCCAGCATTTAGTTTTTGCAAACCCTTGTAATTGAGTACTGTAGTCCAGTTGATTTGTTTGAGGTGAAACAGGACTCCAATTCCCAGAATGCACTGGCTTGTTAATTGAAACCCCAGGATTAGAACAATATTTCTTTGGTGGCATGCGGTCATCTGGTAACCCATGGCAGAGAGAGAGAAAAAAAACGGGTTTGCCCAGTATTACCGTATTATTAGGGCTACGGGTTCATGCTATTTCATTTTTGAAGAATTCCTTATGTATTCATCCACATTTATTTTTGGCCATTATATTAGTACTTATCCAGATTTATGTTCAGCTTTGTGAACAAATGAAGTTGTAACTGGTTTATGTCCATATTTATTTAACTGATTAATGTGCAATTCTACTTTGATGCCTTTCTGTTTTAGCGCAATCCAAAGCCAAATATAATAAAACAAAATACCAGAGTGAAAATATAATAGCAATATAGCACAAAGAAATGTTGAGATATGGACTTATTTAAGGTAATCTCGTCCTGTTATTAGACTCCATATGCAATCAATCTGCACAGCTATTGACCTTAAATTCCTGAATGATGCCATAGAGGAGAAGCACAATTTTCTGTATTTTTCTGCTTTTAAAAATAAATACAGACAAGAAATGTACTGTTTTTGTCTGTAAAAATCAGTAAATGCAAAAAAACTATGCACCTTAAGAATTATGCAGTTAGGTCAGGAAGGGGGGGACTGACGTAAGAACTCCAGGTCCCCCGATGCCCTTATAAACGACTTAACAACTAGGCCACATAGAAGTGCTGGTGAATCCTCCATAATGGTGATGTAGTGCTATGGCGCTACCGGTGACTTGCAGGCAGTACTTGCTTTTCAGCTGTCCGCACTAAGCAGATTGCTAATTGAAGGAAAATAAGTCACCCCCAGGAGACAGCTCTGTGAAGTACCCTTATGCTTACTTCAGAGTGCTGGAGGTTTGATTAAAATCTTTACTTCTATCAAGAATGAAATAAGGATAAGCATCTGATCAGGTGAAGAAATAGGTGAAGTTACAACGCATGCCATTACATCGTATGCAATTGATATGCAAACATTTTCTCTGACTTTCTGTCGGGGGGGCGCTAGAAGTTGGAATAGATCAATTTTCCATTCCAACTCCAGTGTGTGCAACAGTAGGGAAGGTGTTGGAGGTAAATCCAACACCTTCTACTCACTGCTGCACTACTTTTGCGTTGCAACGACATGCGATGTATTGGCATGAGTTGTAATAGTTTTGTTGTAAAGGCTGTCTCCCCAAGGGAATTGGGAACCTTGACCTATGTTGTTTGTGTGCTACCCCTGTTCTTCAGGAACTTTAATTTTAAGCGCAATTGGAAGGTCTGAATTTTAAGTGCTTCCTGAACCTCATGTATTTTGAGGTTATCACTGTCAGGTGGGTCTTCAGGTTTTGGGTCTATCAAAATCTAGAGCCCTGGTCTCACAAGGATCTGCCACTGTGCTTCCACTGTTTAAAGGTTTGATTCGGCTCTTAGGTTTGGGCCTGAGCTTTCCAAGAAGTGAATCCCCAGTCCGCCAAGAATTTGCAGTGATTGTTCAGCCAATTTTGACTTTGTTTGTAAAGTAAGTGTGTCATTCAACGTTCCGGGTTGGAGAATAATGTGGGTCAGCTTGTAAGGACATTTGAAATATATTTTCTGTTTGTCCGGCTAATACTAAAAAAAATCAAGGATGAACTGCAATATATGGATCTGTCTTTAGCCATCTAATTTTTAAAGTATTTGCAATGTACGGTGTTACCAATGGTGTGAGCCTTGATGACTTCATCAACCAATACACTAAAGAGGCAGCAATCTGTTACAATTAGGAAACACTTACAGGACCTGTTTCCATTGGTTGGGGGGCTTGCATTGGAGTCATTGTGCAATCAGACCAGTTAGAGGATTGGGCACGTTTTTGACTTTTTTCTAATTGTTTCTTCCCATGTGTGCTTTAAAATACTATATTTGGATCCCCTTTTTGCAACATTTTTGCAGTAAATATGTGGTGTAAAAGCCACCATTTGAATACATTTTTTGCAAAATTTTCTTGCGGGGGGAGAATCCCCATGCATCCTCCTTTTGCAGTTCAGCCTCACTCGATCTTAATACTAGGATACAATTTTTCATCGCACCACTTTCACAATCCACCAGCCGCCGCTGCCAAGTTGTAGAAAACAGAGTTAGCAATCCTCAGGTCCCAGTGGCTGAGGATGCTAACCTATTTGGACAACATGATTTTCTTGAATTAGGAAAAAGTGCTCCTGTTAGATCAAGTCCATGAGGCGGTGTACCTGTATAAACATGGAAAATCGGATTTGGTCTAGTCAAAGAGGATGGACTTTTAGAAAGAGGGGTGTTGATGCTTCCAAAATGTAAATTGCAGGTGATCAGGAAGAAGTTAAAGGGAGTGTTGGCTCAAACACAAATTTCTTGGACACACTTGTAAAGTTAGGTAGACCTGTTGACTACATTCATGCAGACAATATTCCCATTGCCTCTTTATTTCAGGGAGCTCCAGAGACTACAGATAAGGAATCTGCAAAGAGGTCTGTGTTACTCACAAATTGTTCCACTGGACACAGAGGCAAGAGAGGAAGTATGTTGGTGGCTAGGACATGTAGATGCATGTGGCAAGGCATGTAGATGCCTGGAATGCCTAACAATTTTCCCTACACATCCAGATCTTGGTAGTGTTAGATACAAATCTATGGGAATGGGGTACAAGATATGGCACCTTTTCGACTGGAGGAAGAGGCTCCTGGAAGGAGTGCTTAATGCACATAAATTGAGTAGAGCTTTTCTACCATTCCCTCGAGAAGCAGGAACAGGGGTGGGAGCACACCACTTCATCTCCCAGCAAGGCTCGCCCCTGGCCTTATGGTAAATGCAGTCTCATGTTGCTTGCTTTGCTCAAGTATTTACGAGTGTTTCGCCAGAGTTGGTGCAGATGGTGCCAATATCTAAACACGTGTTTCTGGTTCTTTAACCGTCATCAGTAGAGATGACAGGCTTCAGATTTGGGGTTTGCTGAGTAGGCTCCCAAACATCAAATCAGGTCAAGTACTTCTCACTGGCGCTTGGGTGCTTCTTCCACGAGCTCGTCAGCTTAATGACTCACTGGAGTGTGGAAATTTGGCAGAGATCGATGTTAGCATTTAGCTGAAGCCATCTTGTTTGAAGCAGCCATTTTTTCTGCCATGTGCTCACCATGTGCTCTTTCCTTCTTCTCTGTCGTTTACCCTTGTGCCTTTCTCAGAGAACTGGCCATGCTTAGCCTCTGCTACCCTGCACATGCTCAGTTGAGCTTGTAGCTACCCGTGCACCTGTTTAGGTGTGTTACTGTCAGGATGTTTCTACTAAAGTCAGCAACTGTTGGTTTCTCCGTCTTTGTTGACTGTGCATTTCTGTATGACCATTTATGTATATAACTCTCCTATGTGTGCTTGTACCACCTTCTTTTGAGCTCCTGTGTGGGTATAAAAGATCCATGGTGCTTCTACTTAATACTCTACCGAAGGGTGTTGTGTGAATGTAGTTCCACCTCATGAGGTTTAATAAATATCTCTTTGCTATTTCAGTTTCCGTGCCAAGTTCTATTTACTGGTCTGAGGACTTGTGTGCAGAGCAGGGCGAAGCCCTAGCACTGGTAGGCCTGGCTGAGGCCCACCTCTACAGATTGGCGCCCAACCAAATGGGGTTCATCAGCGACTCGGATGCCCGAAAGTGTGGTCGAAACGAATCTCGCTGCGGACGATCGTTGCCCGAGGAGACGTGCGTCTTGGCACCCAATGCGTTTTTCCTCTCTTTCTGATCTGACCCTCCAGGTGGTGCCGGTCCTAGACTGAGATCTCTTCTGGTGTTCGCCGTGCAGAGATCATTTGGTCGATTCAGAACTTGGCAGTTGGAATCTGGAGACTTTTATTTGGAAAGGTCGTTTGATGCGACACTATGTATATGGAAATGGAAATTGGCCAATATATGGAAATGTATGGAAATATATAAATTGCAATTTATATAGGCAGGTAATGACGAGACTTTTCTCTAACTTTTTGAATTATATGTAACAGCACATTATGTGTTAAGTGCCACTGCTGTATAGTATTGTATATCTTACAATATTCTTGGGCATGCCTGTTTCAAACACACTTCCTAGAATGTGTTGCTTCTTTGGAGGTACCAATGCAAGTATTGAGTGAAGTCAGTTGGCTGCCGCCAAGGGGACACCTAATAGGGACTTGTATATTAAAAATGGTATTTCTTCTATGATGTACAGCATGTTATGGAATAAATATACTAGCAAGGATCCTGAGTTGTGCTGGCCTACACATGGGTCATTTGATCTTAGATAGATTCAGTATGTGAAACAATGTATGTTTAAGCGCAAAAGTAGACAAGACATGTATGACTGTGTACAAATGTGGGAGAAAGAAGCGCGAGAATGAGTGGAAAGAGAGCAAGCTTTGATAGCTAAGGAACAACACAAAAATATCAATGCGAAAGTGCAGGAATTAAAAAATTAAGAAATGAAGGAGATAAAGGAGAGATTGGATAGGGAGCGTCGTTTACAGGTAAATGCCGATACCCTATCTGGTGCCCCCTCTACCCTCTCTTTAATAAACCGCAGGATGATTCAATTTTGCTAGAAAGTTCTCTGCCTCCATATACTTTTCCTTCTGCTCCTGTCCATGATTCTGACGATGATGATTCTCCTTCCGATCAGGATAAGTTAGGATCTGATCCTCTGCGAGAGACTCACTCTATGTTGGCCACTGATCGTGTGGCTATCCTTAGATCTGCTGCTCGTAAATCTGCTCATGATAGTATTTCTGCTTCTGATCTTTTAACTGACGTACAACAATGGCAGGAGAGGGAGCAGTCATATTTTGCAGAAATGTTCGCCATAGAAGTCATTGAACGGTTTAGGAAGCATTGCACAGAGTTAGAGCCCACTGATATAGCAAATGATTATAAGCAATTGCGTGACAGTCTTTTTCTCCTCCCTCAGGTGGCTGACTTAATTAGACGTGTGTTTAAACTGCAAGCTGATGCATTCCATTTGCATGAGGAGAAAAAGGCTGCAGCTGCACAAACACTTCAGACCACATGCCGCAGCTTGACGCTTCAGAGACAGAGAAGACTGTTGTAGTTCATGAGAAACCCATGCGGGAAGCCACCCCTTTGTATGTCCCTCCTAGGGGTGCGGGAACAGATGATAATACAATTCCACTGATGCAACGTGTTATTTTATTTATAATTGGGCTTACACTCCTTTGAGCAGAGCAGATGTCTTGGCTCTTAAAGCTGCTCTGCCTGACCCGCGGAAAAATCTGGCGGCTTTTTATGAAGTTGAATGAGCCATTAGTTCTTGTACCATGACTTTATCAGATGTTGATATATTTTTGGGGATTATTTTATCCCCTGATATGTGGAGATCAAGTCGTAAAGTTGATGATTGTACAACTTTTGGGGATGTTTGATAGGAATTAGAATGGGTTGATGCGGAAACCTCAGCAAGAGATTTTAGATCTTCCTAAAGCTATACTAGTTAAATTGAAAACTCTCATTTCTCCTAAAAAGATAGATTGGACTGTGTTAGCACCCTGCAAGCAAAAGGCAGATGAATCGGTCTCTGACTTTTTCACATGTTTTGAGGAGGCCTTCCACGACTTTAGTGGCAAGTCATTGACAGATGACACAGGCAGGCATCTGTTTGTCGATAAATTTGTAGCGAACATGTTGCCAGGAATAGCTAGCCGCCTAAAGGCCAGCGAAAGCTCATGGACTACGTCTACCCCAGTCTCTCTTTTGACTATGGCCCAGTATTATGAACGTCAGGAAATAGAAGCTAAGGGCAATGAGGATAAAAAGAATAGAGAGCTGAAAACAAAGATTATGATTGCTCAGGTTTATGGTCTATCTTACGGAAATAGTGGTCGAGTCGGACGTGCAATCTATCGCCCTGGTACACCATCTTTTTCCTGAGCTACTTTGTCTGCTGATCAGTGCGCTAACTGCAGGAAGATTAGACTTTGGGCTTTTGAATGTCCTCATTCATGCCCTCCGCAGGATCCGCATGGTCGGGGACAAATGAGAGGCCGCCTGGGGACCCCAGGACATAGGGGAGGTACGGATGATCGTGCTAGATTTGAGACTGTTGGACATCCTCCAAGTTCTTCAAATACATTTGAAAGGCTTAACCAATACCAAATATCTGATTATTTGAATTCGGATTTGAAGGGCTCTGCTTATGCATAGGAATGCTTAGGATGGGGTAAGGAATCAGTTGAAGTCCCAGTCGATCAGAAGGGTACCTATGTCCAAGTACATGTTTTGGGTTCTACTGATCGGTTTCTGGTTGATACAGGACCTACTCGTAGCGCCTTCGCTAAACAATTGGTTCCCAGGGCTCCCTGGTTTGGCTTGACCATTACATCAATAGGTTTCGATGGGACACCTTCCCTTAGCCCACTGTCGCACCCACTTGCATTCCATGTTGATAAATTTACTGCTCCATGTCCATTTCTGCTTTCCCCTAACACACCGGACAATATTGTGGGTCTTGATATGCTCAAGTATTTTAGGGCTATGATACATTGTTCCCCAGAAGGTGTGCGTGTTATTTTGAATGATAACTATCCGGTGGTTGAGAAGTCCTGTCTCATCAGGGAGGATATTGCATTGGCTTAACTCCCTAGTACTTTGTGGGCCACTTGAGACACTGATGTAGGGCAAATGGTTATTCCTCCAGTGCACATTCATGTCAAGGAGGGAGCTTCATTGCCATGATTGCCTCAAAATAAAATTTCTCGAGAAGGTGAAGAGGCACTTGTACGCATTGTTCATGATTTGATTGAAGTGGGGGATGTGGAAGAAGTTCCTTACAATATTTGCAATAGCCCTGTCCTTCCTATTTTGAAGAAAGATACTGATACTGATACTAAGATCTACAGGTTTATCATTGATTTACGAGAGGTTAACAAGATTGTAGTGCTACAATACCCAGTAGTCTCTAACATCATGACACTTCTTACTTTGGTTCCTCCGACTGCTACTACCTTCTGAGGTTCTGTGATTCTTGAGCCTGACTCCATTTTGTCTGAATTGTTCGTAGACACCATTTTAGTGTTGCCCTCACGTAGGCCGTAGAGGTGAACGAACGAACAAAGTTGCATGGGCCTCATTGTTCATGTATGCATTAACAGGCCGTTTTAGTTTCCTTGCACATATCTTATCCTGATCAGCATCTGAATTGTTTCTTTCCTTACGACTTTTCATTTCATGGGTAGTGCTTTTCAATTATAAATTTGTCCGGCTTGCAAAGATCGAATTTGGGACAGTCCTAATAATTAACTTTTGGGTTGGCTTACTGTAAATTGGGTTTTTGTTAATGTGATACTCAGTTAGAAAATGTGTCCTATTGGTCAGAATTTTGCGCAGTGGGTGTGCATTTATAATTAGAATATGGTGTATAAATAATGATGTCTTGCTCTATGAAAATTGAGCAGTTTCCTAAGTTGTACACCATGTTGTATTGCTGGGATTACTGTTACTAGCTGCAGCTAATAAATTTGATCTCTGACGCCACCTAGAAGTATTCCGTGTCTCTGTATACCAAGGCAAGGGAACCCGAAGACTTCGGGCGTGTCCCTGGCGCCGCAGGGTCTTGAAACCCCAGTTCTTCAGTTGGCGCGGCCAACGTGGGGTGACTTCAGAGGTACTGGTCCAAGCCCGAGGATCGTGAGGAGCCACGTGAGGAAATTCTAGAGGAAGGCCGCCACTTCATCGACCCCTGCATGTCAACGTGGACCAAAGGTTTTTTCTGCGAGGCTTCCCGCTTTCCGACGGCTACGAAGGACTACTGCCCTGACTGTCGCCTTGTCTTGGACGCTCTGATTGATGCTTGTAGAGCGAGACGATAGACGGTCTTCTGGTGGCGTGACAGATATTTGGTTAAGCATAAGTGGGTTGCTCCCACGACTTTGTTTTGGTTCTTGGTTTTGATTTGGTTTTTGCAATAAACAAAGCCGAGGGGCTTGTATATTTATGAGTATATCGATAGTTGATACCCCTTGAAGTTTGAAACCAGACTAGTGAGCAAGATGCCTGGTCTTGGTAAACTTGGTAATTGGTTTGTTTGTGGTTGTAACAGGGATTCCCGATTGGAGGATTCGTGTCCGATACCTCCGGTTGGAACTCCAACTTATGAGCTCTATTCAAAACACGGAGTGGGCCCTATTACTTATAACGAAGTATGGGTTCGCCACACAAAAAAAGATGGTGTTTTACGATGGCCCAAATATGGTAGTTTCGAATCAAATATTTTAGATAATCTAGAAGTTGCGTTATTCAAAAAGAAAGCCCGGCTGGCAATGTTTGACTCTTTCTGCCTTTGGCGAAAGGAAGCCAAACAGAGAGAAATTAAACAAGCTAAGAGAGATCGGAAAGATAAGAATATGTCAATAGTACAGGCTGCTAGGCAGTACAGGGATGATGGAGAGGAGCGAGCGAGTGAAGTTCTAGATAGACAGCTTTGTATAGCCATAGATAAATGTTATCCGGCCTTGCCGTCTTCTCCTCCAAGAGCGATTGAGGATCTTGAAAAAGATCCTTTGATTTCTCACTTGTTGAGATTGCCACCTCCTTATGTGCAGGGTGCTACTGCACCTCTATTATCACCGGTTGTTCCACCCTTTGTTGTTCAACCTCCTGCTGTTGTTCAGCCACCTGGTGATCCACAGATGGTTTTGCCTCCTCCTGTGCAACCCGCTCTAGGGTCGCCAGCTTTGCTACCAGCTTTGCCTCAGACTCCTTTGCCTTCTACTTCTGCTTCTTCGACTCCGACTGTTCTTATGCCTACACCTTCTTTGCCTCAGAATACTTATTCTCCTGTTCTTATGTCTGCTTTTTCTCCTTCTGTTCGAAAACGAATGACAGAGACTGTTTCTACTCTGTTGTCTCCATTGTTTGGGTCACTGAATATGACCCCTGTTTCGGAACGTAAGCAGAGTCGTAGTCAGCTTCCTGGTTCCGAGGAACGGGTTTTGTTGGATTTGTTGGCTTGTAGATGGATTATAAATGCTTCAAGGTATGATTTGCCAGCGGTTATGGATGTTTTCTTTCAGTGGGAACCGCCTAAACAAAGGTATGTTTTTATTGTGATGTGTATGTTTCTGTGTCAGGAATGGGAAGATAATGATTTGGGTTTGATCCCGCAGGAATTACTTGTTGTTCAGTCGGATTTTGCTAAAGGGATGATAGTGGAATCTGATATTACAGACGCCGTAGAGACGATACTGGCTTTTAGGTCTAGACTTCCGCCTCAGACATTGTACAAACCTGATTCCTCTGTTAGGAGAAAAGCGAGACAGTATCCAATGAGAGAAGTTCCTCCTATATGGAAGGAAGCAGTTCAGGCTGATGCAAATCGGGGTATTGTTGCCGCTCCGGCCCATTTTCAGCGAGTATGGGTACATGTTCCTTGGAAGAGATCAGAGGTCTTGGCTCTTAAGCAGACCTTACCTGACCCTCGTAAGATTCCTGCTGGTTATTACAAGGAGTTGTCTCAGACAGTAGAAGCATGTATCATGAATTTAGCTGACATAGATATGTTGATGGGTAATGTAGTTCCGCAACCTTTGTGGGCGAAGATTCGTCATGAGAATAATGCGGCAGAATTAGGAGATACTTGGGCGAATATTATTGCTGCAGATGGTAGACAGGAGGGTGGTGCTAAACCTGAACCTTTGGTTTCAGAATTGCCAGGTAGAATTATTACTCTGATGAAAACGATGATGCCTGCGTTACGAGTGAATTGGGATAAGTTAGCAGCATGTAAGCAGAAGAAAGACGAGAGTGTGTCTGACTTCTTCACTAGGTTTGAAGAGACGTTTATTGATCACAGTGGTCAGGATATGAGTACGGAAGGTGGTCAAAGGTTGTTCGTGGATAAATTTGTCTTTAATTTGCTTCCCGAACTTTCCAATAAGTTGAAAGACTCTGAGAGTTCATGGGCTGTTTCTTTGTCAGCCCAGATATTTGCTACTGCCTAATATTACGAGAATAGGGATAAAGATGAGAAGGATAAAGCGGAGAAGAAAACGAAAGATTTAAAGACGAAAGTTCTTTTGCAGCAAGCTTATCCGCCTCGTCAGAATCAGCCTGAGTTTCAGCAACCTCCGCAATTTCAGAGATTGTTACAGAAGCCTGAGCCATAAGTTCAGCGATTCTTTCCTGGCCCTAATCAGTGTGCTTATTGTAGAGAGGAAGGTCATTTCAATAATAGTTTCCCGGCTTTGTTACAGCGTGCGAATGGTGCACCTGGTCAGAGAGGTCGTGGTGGTTTTCAGCAAGCTCCTAGAGGAAGAGGACGTGGTGTGATTCCTCAGAACGAGCGTTCTTCTTCCCTACAGAATTCTGCGAATTATTTTGACAGGCAGAATGCTCCGAGTGGACAGTCTGCCCAGTATTATGTTGAGGATTACTATGTCGAAGGTGAGAGTTCAGGTTATAATGATAGCTAGGATAGCCATGGGCAAAGAGAGGGAGTAGTGTCAGTTCCAGTAGATCAGAGTGGACCTTATGTTGAAGTGATTACATCAGGTGTAGTAGAACCTTTTCTTTTGGATACTGGTGCGACAAAGAGTTCTATTATGCATTCTAAACTCCCTGGCGCACCTTTGTCTGGCTTAACCAATGTTTCCATAGGATTTTCAGGCGCCCCAGTTCGTAATCCGGTTTCTAGTCCTTTGTCCCTTTCCATTGGCCCTTGTGAATTGGAAGCTCCACTTATTCTAACGACTGGTTGTAATGAGAATCTGTTGGGTTTGGATTTGCTGAAAAGATTGTATGCGACATTGCATTGTTCTCCTTCGGGAGTACAGCTTACCTTTGGGAAGAAAGTGATTTCTCCAATATATTTGTTGAAAGATTGTTTGCCACTGGAATTGCGTTCGCTTCCCGATACGCTTTGGGCTACGGGTCCAAATGATGTTGGTCTTTTGCAGATTCCACAGTATATTGTTACCCTTAAAACGAATGCTAAGCTACCTCGTATTCCCCAGTATAAAATATCGAGCGATGGTGAGAGAGCTCTTTTAGCGATTGTCTATGATCTGGTTGAGAAGGGTGTGGTTGAGGAAACGAGAGGTAATGTGTGCAATAGCCCGGTTTTGCCTGTTCTTAAGCGTACTGATGCTTCTAAGCCACCTGTGTACCGGTTTGTGATCGACCTTCGAGAGGTCAATAAGATCGTCGTGCCACAGTTTCATGTTGTTCCTTATATCACTGCTTTGTTGACGTTGATTCCTGCTTCGGCAGCCTGGTTTTCTGTCATTGACTTGAAGAATGCTTTCTTTAGCATTCCGATCGCTGAGGAGAGTAGGGATATTTTCGGCTTCTCTTTAGGAGGACGAAGCTTCCGGTTTAAGAGAGCTCCCCAAGGTTATTGTGAAAGTCCTTCAATCTATAGTCAGGCGTTGAAAACACAGCTTGATGGTTTTGAGTTACCTGCTGGTGCTACTCTTATTCAGTACGTTGACGATTTGTTGATTGCTGCTGATGATGAAAAAATTTGTAAAGAGGCTACTCTTTCGTTGTTGCGGTATTTGTCTGACCTTCATCATAAAGTGTCACCTTCGAAGTTGCCATATTGCCGCCAAGAAGTAACCTACTTAGGTCATCTCTTGTCGAAGGAGGAAAGGCGATTGACCCCAGAAAGAATTCAAGCGATTGCGCAAATGAGTGTGCCATCGACACAGAGAGAAGTTTGTGCTTTTTTGGGTATTATGTCGCATTGTAGGCAATGGATCCCCAATTTTTCACTGTTGGCGAAACCTCTGTTAGCATTGACTACGAAAGATACTCCGTATCCTCTTCCTTGGTTTGATGAATGCCAGAAAAGTTTTTTTGAATTATGTGATGCATTGTGTTCAGCTCCTGTGTTGGGTACTCCAGACTATAGCAAGCCTTTTACGTTGTATGTACACGAGAGAGAAGGATGTGCGTTGTCAGTGTTGACACAATCTTTTGGGGACAAGCAGCGTCCATGCTCGTATTTTTCGGCAACGTTAGACCCAGTTGCTAAAGCATTGCCGAGTTGTTTGAGAGCTACAGCCGCAGCTGCCGTTTCTATCCGACAGTCTGCTGGTTTGGTATTGGATAATACGCTGATTGTGATGGTTCCGCATGCAGTGGATACCTTATTAAACAGGACTAAGACACAGCACCTTACTAGTGCACGTCTTTCAGGTTACGAGTTGACACTGTTGGCTAGCCATGTTCACATTAAAAGATGTAATGTGTTGTTGACTCCAGCTACGTTGTTGCCGATCTCTACAGAGACGGATGCTCAAGAACAGCATGATTGTTTTCTTCGTACAGAGGAAGAAACAAAAGCTAAAGTAGACCTTAAGGACACTCTTTTTGAAAATGTTGATGGTACGCTGTGGGTTGATGGTTCGTGTTTTAAGCTTCCGAATGGTGAAACGACTGCAGCGTATGCTATCACAACTTTAAATACAGTTGTTGAGACAGCACGCATACCACAGAATTCTGCGCAAGCAGCACAGCTAATTGCATTGACTAGAGCGCGTGTGTTGTCGGAAGGAAAACGAGTAAATGTTTACACTGATAGTCAGTATGCGTTTGGTGTTGCTCACAGTTTTGGACGTTTGTGGAGAGAGCATGGGTTCCTTACTTCCCATGGAACTAAAATTCAGCATGGGCAGTTAGTGAATGAACTTTTGGAATCTCTCACTCTCCCAAAGCAGATTGCATTTGTGAAGTGTAGTGCGCATAAGAAAGTTGTGGACGATGTTGGTCGAGGGAATGCGTTTGCGGATGAAGTTGCGAAGGAAACAGCGAAAGATATGATGAGCCGTATGTATGTTGCAGGCCCAGCTAATTGGGTTATGGCTGGTGGAATGTGTGAAGACACGATAGAAAGTGTGAAGATGATTCAGGCTGAAGCTACAGAAAAGGAAATGAATGTTTGGAGAGAGAGTATGTTGGATTCTACGGGTTGTTGGATTGAGTTGTCGGAACACCAGCGATGGTTGTTGCCAGACGCGTATGTGTTCCCAGTGGTTATGATGGCTCATGGATTGGCTCATATAAGTTCGAAAGGGATATGCAAGTTGTTGGCTCCAGTTTGGCAGAATGCTGGAATCCCGAAATGTGCAGAGAACGTGGTGAAACATTGTATGATTTGTCTGCAATATAATCCTGGTAAGGAAATCCCAACTCCAGCTGGTCATTTTGCTCCTCCAACGTGTCCGTTTGAGGTAATACAGTTAGATTATATTCACATGGAGAGATGCAACAACCTAAAATACGTTCTTGTGGTTGTTTGCGCCTTTTCTAGATGGATAGAGACTTACCCCTAAAAGATAATACTGCCTTGTCTACAGCCAAGGTTTTGTTGAGAGAGTATTTCCCTAGGTATGGTTTGCCGAGAATTGTATGGTCGGACAATGGGAGTGAATTTGTGGGTCAAATCATGAAGAAAGTATGTTCTGGATTAGGAATTAACCAAAAGTTCCACGCAGCGAATCACCCCCAGTCTGCTGGACTTGTTGATTGTTACAATGGTACGCTTAAGCTGAAGTTAGCTAAAGTACAAGCGAGCACTGGTCTTACATGGCCAGATGCCTTGCCATTGGCTCTTTTGTCAACAAGGACGACAGTGCATTCTAGAGTGGGACTTAGTCCGTATGAGATTGTGTTTGGTCATCCAGCGAATGTTTGGAGTGTGCCTCGTCCGAAAGAATACAGCAGTATTGAATACCCTATGTTGGTGGATTACTTACATGACTTGACTGCTAAATTACGTGTTTTCCACCAACAGGTCTATGATAGTCTGCCGACAGCCACTACAGATCCAGGCCACGTACTTGATCCTGGACAGTACGTTCTTGTGAAAAATGTTCAGCATACCAAGAACTTGCAGCCTAGATGGACCGGCCCCTATCTGATTTTGCTGGTTACTAGAACCGCTGTTAGAGTAGCGGGCAAAAAGAACTGGGTGCATGCCACCCACTGTAAAAAAAGTTCCTTTGCCTTTGCCATATGATCAGTGGGTAAGGGATGGTAAAGTTGATTTTGATTGTGAGAAGGTCCCTAGATTCATTCCATTTAGTGATGCTCATTTGACATGGACAAGGTCTGAACGTGAGTATGACGAAGTTCTACAAGCTGCTGTGCCTCCGCATTTGAGATTGGACACCACTGAGCCTGAACTCTTGTTTACAGACCAGACAGTGCCTGGTAAAGGCCGTTATAATTTACGACCGAGAAACAATGAACGAATAGAAGCATAATTTTTCCTTTTGTTTTTGGAGAACTGCACTCTCTTATCCAAGAAACTGTTTTGGCCTATTTTTCTTTTTCGAGCTGCCATCCGAGCTCAGCTGTAGGGTCGCGGTATAAAGACTTGGGATTGCAGCCGTAGACACAAGTTTGATGGTTCTGGTTGGGCCTAGGGCGCTCCCTGGACTGACAGATGCATTCCTTAGCGGAAGATAACCAACTGCCGCGAACAGCACGGTTAGAGGATGTAGTTTTTGTGATGGAGAGAGCTGCCGAGAAAATGAACTTTAAAATGAAACTGTGTAAATTAATGCATAGCAAATGTTTTCTGATAACATGTGTTTTGATGTTTTTAAGCATGACGTTAGCATTGGTGGGTTAGATTGTTTTCACTTCCCAATTGACTTCTGCACCCACCTCCCAACCTATGTCTTTTCCTACCACTACTTCTTCACATTCTTTTCATACTTTACCTGAACACGAGCAAATTAGAAGGTCGGAATTTGTGAATAATTCCTTTGTGCAACTTCTCCATCAACATCAGTTAGTAGTGAACACCACTAATTGTTGGGTGTGTGGTCTTATGCCACATACTATGGATAGAGGTATTCCTTATCTAGTTCTGCCATTCAGTTACAATGGGTCCGTATGGGCATATCAGACGATGTTTGTTTATGCCATCGAAGCCTATCCCCTGCGTTCCATGAGAGATAACTCAAGTAATAAAGCCTTGGTGAAGGGAATTACAGATATGAGTAGAGATATCGAAAACGTATAAGACTATTCCCAAGGATGAGTTACTAGCATATGTTGGTTGGAATGCAACCGGATATAGTATTAGTCTGGGTGAGACGCAGAGACGAAAAAGGTCACCTCCGATTTGACCTCAGGGTAGGTCGCTCCCCCTCCTCTGCAGCGCCACCAGTGCTCACCTGCCTTTGCCTGCTGCCTTGCTACCTTGTCCGCTGCTCTCTCCGTATTGCCGTTGTTGCTCCTTGTCTGCCTGCTGACCCCTCTTCCCCCGTGTATCCCGTGTGAGTGCCCAAAGCGTCGTTACTATTATTGTTATTGCTGCCTGTTGACCCCTCTTCCTCTGTGTACCCTGTGTGAGTGCCCCCAGAGCGCCTCTTCTTTTGCCTTATTTTTTCTGCTTTTTTGCCTGTTTTTTCGTCCTTTCTGGGCCTCGTCGTTTTCTGGCCTTGCCGCCTGTTTTTCCCGCCGCTTCTCCCTAGCCCCGCCTACCCTCCCGCCACCCGCCTCCCAGCTGACCCCTCCTCCCCGGCTACCCATATATGGCGGCCGCTGCGAGGCAGAGGTAGCGACCCTTGACCTCAGGGTAGGTCGCTCCCCCTCCTCTGCAGCACCACCAGTGCTCACCTGCCTTTGCGTGCTGCCTTGCTACCTTGTCTGCTGCTCTCTCCGTATTGCCGTTGTTGCTCCTTGTCTGCCTGCTGACCCCTCTTCCCCCTTGTATCCCGTGTGAGTGCCCAAAGCGCCATTACTGTTATTGTTATTGCTGCCTGTTGACCCCTCTTCCTCCGTGTACCCTGTGTGAGTGCCCCCAGAGCGCCTCTTCTTTTGCCTTATTTTTTCCACTTTTTTGCCTGTTTTTTCGTCCTTTCTGGGCCTCGTCGTTTTCTAGCCTTGCCGCCTGTTTTTCCCGCCGCTTCTCCCTAGCCCCGCCTACCCTCCCGCCACCCGCCTCCCAGCTGACCCCTTCTCCATATATGGCGGCCGCGCCGCTGGCGCGCCGAAGGCGCGCCTAAGGCATGCCCGTCTGCGCCCGTCCACGCCTGGACCGCGCCCAGTGCCAGGACCCTTGGCCCCCGCAGACACCATCCCACCCGCCGGACCTACGACGCCACCGAGCTCAACGCACTCAACGCCGGCCGGATCCCTGGCTGCTACCAAGCCACCCCGAGGCGCACCCACGGACCTTTCTGCTGCCACTCCTGCAAGTTCACCTGCATCCGAACCTGCACTACACCAGCACCGACCAAGACGAGCACCAGCAGCAGCCACCTGAAGTGCATCCTGCTCAACACCCGCTCCGTCCACAGACATGCCGTCGAGCTCTGGAACCTGCTCGATACCACAGCCCCGGACGTCGCCTTCCTCACAGAAACCTGGATGAACGCCTCCTCAGCGCCCGACATCGCCATCGCCATCCCGGACGGCTACAAGATCATTCGGAGGGACCGCGTCAACCAGACAGGAGGAGGCATCGCCATCATCCACAGGAACACCATCCGCATCACGACCAACACCGACGCCACCCTCGCGCCCACCGAACACCTGCACTTCCAGATCCACATCAACCCCAAGACCACCCTCAGAGGCACCCTCATCTACAGACCCCCGGGACCACGCACACAATTCAGCGAAGACATCGCCGACTTCATCAGCCCGCACGCCCTCCCCTCCGCCGACTACATCTTCCTCGGGGACCTCAACTTCCACCTGGAGAACAACAACGACCGCAACACCACCACCCTGCTGGACAACCTCGCAAACCTCAGACTCAAGCAGCTGGTGACCACCCCCACCCACTACACCGGACACACACTCGACCCCGTGTTCTCATCCAGCAAGGACATCACCTTCAGCCACGCCACCGGACTCCACTGGATGGACCACAGCTGCGTCCACTTCAGCTTCAGAAGGACCACGATCCACCACCACCAGAAACAGGTTGCACGCAGAAGCTGGTACAAGATCACAGTCGACCAGCTCGCGACTTCACTGAGCAAGAACCCTACCACCGGCGCAACGAACCCCAGCCTGGCGGCCACTAACCTCGCAAAGTGGATCAGCAACTGCGCAGACGACCTCGCCCCTCTGAAGACCGCGCCTAGCAAACCCGGCAGCAAGAAAGCCCCATGGTTCACCGACGAACTCAAGAGCTCCAAGAGGCACTGCCGAGCCCTCGAGAAAGCCTGGCGCAGAGACCCAACACCGGACAACATGACTGCCCTCAAGCTCGCCACCCGAAAACACCACCAACTGATTCACGCCACCAAGAAAACTGCATTCAAGGAACGACTGGACAACAACGCACACAACAGCAAGGAACTCTTCAACATCGTCAAAGAGCTCTCCAACCCCAACGCCGGAAACAACGACATCACCCCTTCACAAGACCTCTGCAACTCCCTCGCCTCCTACTTCTACAACAAGATCGCGGACATACACAACAGCTTCAGCACTCAACCGACGCACGCCACAACCGAACCACCGCCCCCCACCACCATCCTCCGCGCCTGGACCCCAATCAGCACCGAAGACACCGTCCGCACGATGAACTCCATCCACTCCGGATCTCCGACCGACCCCTGCCCTCACCACGTCTTCAACAAGGCCGATGCTGTCATCGCACCCCACCTGCGGGACATCATCAACACCTCCTTCGACACCGCTACCTTCCTGGAGAGCTGGAAGCACGCCGAACTCAGCGCTCTACTTAAGAAGCCATCAGCCGACCCCACTGACCTCAAGAACTAGCGCCCCATCTCGCTGCTCCCGTTTCCTGCAAAAGTCATCGAGAAGACCGTCAACAAGCAGCTGGCCGCCTTCCTCGAGACGAACGGATCCCTCGACCTCTCGCAGTCTGGATTCCGGGCCAACCACAGCACCGAGACTGCCCTGATCGCAGCCACCGATGACATCCGAGCACTGCTCGACAACGGAGAAACAGCGGCCCTCATCCTCCTATACCTCTCCGCGGCCTTCGACACTGTCTGCCACCGCACCCTAGTGCAGCGCCTCAGCAACGTCGGAATCCAGGAGAAGGCACTGGAGTGGATCATCTCCTTCCTCGCCGGAAGGACACAGAGAGTCCGCCTCCCCCCGTTCAGATCAGAAGCCACCGAAGTCATCTGTGGCGTTCCTCAAGGCTCCTCGCTCAGCCCAACCCTCTTCAACGTCTACATGAGCCCCCTCGCAGCCATCGCTCGCCAACACAACCTCAACATCATCTCCTACGCCGACGACACCCAGCTGATCCTCTCCCTCACCAACGACCCCACCACCACCAGAGCCAACCTACATGAAGGGATGACAGACGTTGCCAAGTGGATGATGAACAGTCGCCTGAAACTGAACTCGGACAAGACGGAAGTCCTCATCCTGGGATCTTCACCCTCCGCCTGGGACGACTCCTGGTGGCCCCCCGCCCTGGGCAGCGCACCCAAACCAACAGACCACGCACGCAACCTGGGCTTCATCCTGGACTCCTCCCTCTCCATGACCAGACAAATCAACGCCGTCTCCTCGTCATGCTTCAACATCCTGCGCATGCTACGTAAGATCTTCCGGTGGATCCCCACCGAGACCAGGAAGACGGTCACCCAGGCCCTCGTCACCAGCCATCTGGACTACGGCAGCTCCCTCTACGCCGGTACCACCGCCAAACTCCAGAAGAGACTCCAGCGGATCCAGAACGCCTCAGCACGACTCATCCTGGACATCCCCCGTCGCAGCCACATCTCCGGACACCTGAGAGACCTGCACTGGCTCCCGGTCAACAAGAGAATCACCTTCCGTCTCCTCACCCACGCACACAAAGCCCTACACAACCAAGGCCCAGGATACCTCAACAGCCACCTCAACTTCTACGCTCCCACACGCCAGCTTCGATCGACCGGCCACGCCCTCGCCGCCGTCCCCCACTTCCGAAGAGCCACCAGAGGGGGAAGGTCCTTCTCCTACCTGGCCGCCAAGACTTGGAACTCCCTCCCGACCCACCTCCGCCTGACCCAGGACCACCTCGCCTTCAGGAAGCAGCTCAAGACCTGGCTGTTCAAGCAGTAGCGGACCCCCCCCTCCCCTAGCGCCTTGAGACCCTCCGGGTGAGTAGTGCGCTATATAAATGCAGTGATTGATTGATTGATTGATTTGGATTGTACCCCATCGTGGTAATTTTGGTCTGCAAGGGAAAGGCAAGAATCCGAGAGCTCAGTTCAGGGAAGAGTGTTTGTACTCATACATATGTTTTTGCGTCCCAAACTTCCCCACCGTTTTTAGCAGCTAAGGGCACGTATTTTGTCTGCTATGATAGAGCATATACATGGTTGCCCCCTGATTTTTCGGGAATATGTTATGTTGCATATTTGTTGCCTCCTACGTATACTGCTGCTGTAGATTACCACAGAACGAGAGTTGTTACGGGTGTCTTCAGTGAGGAAGATACTACGGGACAAGAAGTGGGAGACTTTTTCAAGGGTTTTCTACCGTTTTGGGGACCTATGGCAAACAGTAGAAACTTACGGCAATTAACGAGAGTGGTTGAATCCACCATAAATGAAACTGCCGTTGCCCTTAGTAATCTGACCGCTGAGCTTCAAGCGGATCGCCTTATGACATTACAGAATCGAATGGTTTTGGACGTCATACTTGCGGACCGAGGTGGGGTATGTAAAGTGATCCAATCGAGTTGCTGCGTTTTCATTCCAGACAATGCTCCTACAGTATACCAGGCCATTTCTAAGTTACATAAGATCTTTGAGTCTATACATGTGGATAATCGAGATTGGTCGTTGACTGAATGGTTTTGGGGATTGTTATCCACTTGGGGATGGAAGATTCTGATGATCATTGGGATGGTTTTCGCGATTCTCTTCTCATGCTGTCTTTGTGTACAGTGTGGCCCTGCCATATGTGGCCTTTGTGCTACTACGTGTGTGAGAGGATCTGTCTCGAGAGAAGTCCTGAGTAATAGGATGATGCTCCAGCAGCATCTTGATGATCTGATGAATATTGACATCGACTCAGACGCAGACTGAGTGATTACCTATGTAAGGGCAAAAGAAGGGTCTGTGGTTCCGTGAACTCTGAACCCGTTTTATAAATGGCATGGTTTCGTTATGAATTTGATAGTAGCAAACCGTAACTAGTGAGTTCGGCAAGTACGATTGATCTTGTCGTGCTAGACCCATAGAATCATCCTGTATGTGGAGATTTCGTTCTGAACCGTGGGTTCCATTTTGTGTATGGCAGCCATTTTGTGGTTGCCCTCACATAGGCCGTTGACTGTGGCCGAATTAGTCTTTTAGGTACACGTACACCTTAGCCCGAGTCCGTGCTGACTTTTGTTTGACCTGAGTGAACTGACCCTGTTGCCTGAAGCTGACTTTGTTAAACCAGTTCCTGCCCTTTAGCTGATCAAGATTAAGGATCAGAGCACAGGACATCGTAAAGTTTTACTGCACACAAACACGCCTTATCTTACTTCTATCTGTTTTCTGTTACTTCTTTTATGGTCTACTTACGATATGGGTTGTGGTCCTTTTTATTATGGGTTTGTCCGGCTTGTCTAAAGAAGAATGTTGGGTTTGTTCAATGATTGATCATGGGCCGGACAACTGTAAAATGGGTTTGTCGTTATGTAATACTTTTGCTGTGGAAACATGCGATTGGTTGAACTGTAAACAAGGAATGTTTGCCTGAAGCATAATGTTTAGCATAAAAAGGGATGACTTGCTTTGTAAAGTTGAGCAGTCTCCTGAGAACTCATACCGTGATGATTTCTAGGACTTCTGTTACTGGCTGCAGCCAATAAATTTGATCTCTGACGCCACCTAGAAGTATTCTGTGTCTCTGTTTGCCAGGACAGGGGAATCAGAAGACTTCGGGCATGTCCCTGACGCCGCCGGTTCTGATTGACCCGGTTCTTCACCCCTGTATGGAGAGAAGCAGTTGCTACTAATGTTAATTTGGGTATTCAGGCCGCAGAGGCTCATTTTCAGCGAGTATGGGTACATGTTCCTTGGAAGAGAGCAGAGGTCTTGGCTCTTAAGCAGACCTTACCTGATCCCCGTAAGAATCCTGCGGGTTATTATAAGGAGTTGTCTCAGACAGTTGAAGCGTGTATTATGAATTTAGCTGACATAGATATGTTAATGGGTAATGTAGTTCCTCAACCTTTGTGGGGGAAGATTCGTCATGAGAATCATGCAGCAGAGTTAGGAGATACGTGGGCTAATATTGTTGCTGCAGATGGTCGGCAGGTAGGAGGTGCTAAACTTGAACCTTTAGTTGCAGAATTACCTGGTAGAATTATTAATTTAATGAAAACTATGATGCCTGCTTTGCGAGTGAATTGGGACAAGTTAGCAGCATTCAAGCAAAAGAAAGATGAGAGTGTGTCTGATTTCTTCACTAGGTTTGAAGAAACGTTTATTGATCATAGTGGTCAGGACATGAGTACGGAAGGTGGTCAAAGGTTGTTCGTGGACAAATTTGTCTTTAATTTGCTTCCCGAACTTTCTAATAAGTTAAAGGACTCTGAGAGTTCATGGGCTGTTTCTTTGTCGGCCCAGATATTGGCTACTGCACAATATTATGAGAATAGGGATAAAGATGAGAAGGATAAAGCAGAGAAGAAGACTAAAGATTTAAAGGCGAAAGTTCTTTTGCAGCAAGCTTATCCGCCTCGTCAGAATCAGCCTCAGTTTCAGCTACCTCCACAGTTTCAGAGATTGTTACAGAAGCCTGAGCCTTATGCTCCGCAATTTTTTCCTGGACCTAATCAGTGTGCTTATTGCAGAGAGGAAGGTCATTTCAAGAATAGTTGCCCGGCTTTGTTACAGCGTGCGAATGGAATGTCTGGTCAGAGAGGTCGTGGTGGTTTCCAGCAAGCTCCTAGGGGTAGGGGACGTGGTGTGTTACCCCAGAATGAGCGTTCCTCTTCCCTTCAGAATTCTGCGAATTATTTTGACAGACAGAATGTTCCGAGAGGTCAGTCCGCACAGTACTGTGTTGAGGATTACTGTGTTGAAGGTGAGAGTGTTGGTTATAATGATAGTTAGGACAGCCATGGGCAAAGAGAGGGAGTAGTGTCAGTTCCAGTAGACCAGAGTGGACCTTATGTTGAAGTGATTACATCAGGTGTGGCAGAACCTTTTCTTTTGGATACTGGTGCGACGAAGAGTTCTATTATGCACTCTAAACTTCCTGGCGCACCTTTGTCTGGCTTGACCAATGTTTCTGTAGGATTTTCAGGCGCCCCAGTTCGTAATCCGGGTTCTAGTCCTTTGCCTCTTTCTATTGGTCCTTGTGAATTGGAAGCCCCCCTTATTCTGACGACTGGTTGTAATGAGAATCTGTTGGGTTTGGACTTGCTGAAAAGACTGCATGCGACATTACATTGTTCTCCTTCGGGAGTACATCTTACCTTGGGTAAGAAAGTGATTTCTCCGATGTATTTGTCTAAAGATTGCCTTCCACTGGAATTGCGTTCTCTTCCTGATACACTTTGGGCTACAGGTCCCAATGCTGTTTGTCTTTTGCAGATTCCACCTTATTTTGTAACCCTTAAGTCAAATGCTAGGCTACCTCGTATTCCGCAATATAAAATCTCTAGCGATGGCGAGAGAGCTCTTCTAGCGATTATTTATGATTTGGTTGAGAAGGGTGTAAATGAAGAAACGAGAGGTAATTTGTGTAACAGTCCTGTTTTGCCTGTCCTTAAGCGGACTGATGCTTCTTAGCCACCTGTGTATTGGTTTGTGATCGATCTTCGAGAAGTAAATAAGATTGTGGTGCCACAGTTTCCTGTTGTCCCTGATATCACTGCTTTGTTGACTCTGATTCCTGCTTCGGCAGCCTGGTTTTCTGTTATCGACTTGAAGAATGCTTTCTTCAGTATTCCGATTGCCGAGGAAAGTAGAGATATTTTCGGCTTCTCTTTAGGAGGCCGAAGCTTCCGGTTTAAGAGAGCTCCTCAAGGTTATTGTGAAAGTCCCTCCATCTATAGTCAGGCGTTGAAAACTCAGCTTGATGATTTTGTGTTGCCTTCTGGTGCTACTGTTATTCAGTACGTTGATGATTTACTGATTACTGCTGCTGATGAAGAGATTTGTAAAGCAGCTACTCTTTCTTTGTTACGATATTTGTCTGACCTTCATCATAAAGTGTCACCTTCAAAGTTACAGTATTGCTGACAAGAAGTAACCACCTTAGGTCATCTCTTGTCGAAGGAGGGAAGAAGGTTGACCCCAGAACGGATTCAAGCGATTGCTCACATGAGTGTGCCATCCACACAGAGAGAAGTATGTGCTTTCTTAGGTATCACCTCATATTGTAGACAATGGATCCCTAATTTTTCCCTGCTAGCGAAACCTCTGGATACTCCGTATCCTCTCACTTGGTCTGATGAGTGTCAGAAAAGTTTTTCTGAATTACGTGATGCATTGTGTTCGGCTCTGGTGTTGGGTACTCCGGACTACAGTAAGCCTTTCACGTTGTACGTGCACGAGAGAGAAGGTTGTGCGTTGTCAGTGTTGACACAACCATTCGGGGACAAGCAGCGTCCATGTGCATATTTTTCAGCTACATTAGACCCAGTTGCTAAGGCGTTACCGAGTTGTTTGAGAGCTACAGCGGCAGCGGCTGTTTCTATCTGACAGTCTGCTGGTTTGGTATTGGATACTACGTTGATTGTGATGGTCCAACATGCAGTGATACTTTATTAAACAGGACCAAGACACAGCACCTTACTAGTGCACGTCTTTCAGGTTAGGATTTGACACTGTTGGCTAGCCATGTTCACATTAAAAGATGTAATGTGTTGAATCCAGCTACGTTGTTGCCGATCTCTACAGAGACAGATGCTCAGGAACAACATGATTGCTTCCTTCGGAAAGAGGAAGAAACGAAGGCTAGAGTTGACCTAAAAGATACTCCTCTTGAGAATGTTGATGGTACCTTATGGGTAGATGGTTCGTGTTTTAAGCTTCCGAATGGTGAGACGACTGCAGCATATGCTGTCACAACTTTACATACAGTTGTTGAGACAGCACGCATAGCACAGAATTCTGCGCAAGCAGCAGAGTTGATTGCATTGACTAGAGCATGTGTGTTGTCAGAGGGAAAGCGAGTGGATGTTTATACTGATAGCCAGTATGCGTTTGGTGTTGCCCATTGTTTTGGACGTTTGTGGAGAGAAAGAGGATTCCTTACTTCCCATGGCACAAAAATTCAGCAAGGGCAGTTGGTGAATGAACTTCTGAAATCACTTACTCTCCCAAAACAGATTGCATTTGTGAAGTGCAGTGCGCATAGAAAGGTTGTGGATGATGTGGGTCGAGGAAATGCGTTTGCGGATGAAGTTGCGAAAGAAACAGCAAAAAATATGAGGAGCCGAATGTATGTTGCAGGCCCTGCTAATTGGGTCATGGCAGGTGGAATGTGTGAAAACACAGTGGAAAGTGTGAAGTTGATACAGGCTGAAGCTACGGAGAAAGAATTGAGTACGTGGAGAGAAAGTACGGGTATGTTGGATTCGACAGGTAGTTGGGTTGAGTTGTCGGAGCACCAGCGATGGTTGTTGCCTGATGCGTATGTGCTCCCAGTGGTTACTATGGCTCATGGAATGGCTCATATTAGTTCAAAAGGAATATGTAAGTTGTTGACTCCAGTATGGCAGAATGCTGGAATTCCTAAATATGCTGAGAATGTGGTGAAACATTGTATGATTTGTTTGAAGTATAATCCTGGAAAGGGAACTCCAACTCCAGCTGGTCATTTTGCTCCTCCAACTTATCCGTTTGAAGTGATACAGTTAGATTACATTCACATGGAGAGATGCAATAATTTGAAGTATGTCCTTGTGGTTGTTTGCGCCTTTTCCAGATGGATAGATGCTTACCCCCTAAAGGATAATACTGCCTTGTCTACAGCCAAGGATTTGCTCAAAGAGTACTTTCCTAGGTTTGGTTTGCCGAGAATTGTATGGTCGGATAATGGGAGTGAATTTGTGGGCCGAGTCATGAAGAAAGTGTGTGCGGGATTGGGTATCAATCAGAAGTTCCACGCAGCGAATCACCACCAGTCTGCTGGACTTGTTGAATGTTACAATGGTACCTTGAAGCTGAAATTAGCTAAGGTACAAGCGAGCACTGGTCTTACATGGCCGGATGCCTTGCCGTTGGCTCTTTTGTCAACAAGGACGACAGTGCATTCTCGTGTGGGACTTAGTCCATACGAAATAGTTTTTGGTCGTCCAGCGAATGTTTAAGGTGTGCCTCGTCCTAAAAAGTACAGCGACATTGAGTACCCTATGTTGGTGGATTACTTACATGACTTGACTGCTAAATTACATGTTCTCCACCAACAGGTCTATGACAGTTTACCGGCAGCGTCTGCGGATCCAGGTCACAAGATCCAACCCGGTCACTATGTTCTGCTAAAGAATTTCCAGCGAACGAAGAATTTGGAGCCGAGGTGGACTGGTCCGCACTTAGTTCTACTTGTGACTCGGACTGCTGTTAGAGTAGCTGGTAAAAAGAATTGGGTGCATGCCACCCACTGTAAAGGAGTCCCGTTACCCTTACCGTATGATAAGTGGGTGAGGGGAGGTATTGGCGATTCTGAATGTGAGAGAACTCCTAGGTTTGTGCCTTTTAGTGATGCTCATTTGACATGGACTCGGTCAGAACGCGAGAATGATGATGTTCTGCAAACTGCTGTGCCTCCACATCTGAAGCTCGACATGACGAATCCGGAGCTCCTTTTTAAGGACCAAACTGTGCCTGGCAAAGAGCACTACAATCTGAGATCGAAAAAGGACACGTAAAAGGACAAATAAAGATTGAATTTTTTTATATAATGAATTACACCTTGTCAGATCAAGAGACTTTTTTTACTTTTTTCTTTTTCGAGTCACCATCTGGACTCAGCTGCAGGGTCGCGGTACAGCCTTAAGGGGTGAGTCTCGTATTGACATAAGGTCTGTGGTTCAGGGTCGTTAGTGCGATCTTGACGCACACTTGAGTGAAGAAGGTAATAGCCGTGAGCAGCACGTTAGAGGATGGAGTCTTTTGAGTCCGACAAGGGTGTTAAGAGAGTCCATTTTAAAGCGAAAATGTGTACATTGGTTCGTAAAAAATGTTTTTTAATACTGTGTTTTCTAATGCTTTTGAATATTACGTGTGGGTTGGATTGTTTATGCCACACAACATACTCTTGCATCTACGTCCCAACCTACTCTTTCTTTTTCTACTGTTTCCCCACATGAGTTTCATACGTTGCCTGAACATGAACAGACACGTAGATCAGAATTTGTGAACAATTCGTTCATACAGATGTTGCATCAGCATCAGTTATTCGTAAATACCACAAATTGTTGGGTGTGTGGTCTTATGCCACATATGACAGATAAGGGAATGCCATATTTGGTTTTGCCTTTTTCGCCTAATGGGTCAGTATGGGCACTCCAAGCAATGTTTATCTATGCGAATGAAGCATCTCCTGTACGTTCCGTCAAAGATAATGCGAGTAATAATGCCTTGATAAAGGGAATAGTAGATATGATCAGAGATATTGATGCGTATAATGCTATTCCTAAAGATGAGGTACGAGCATATATTGGTTGGAACAAGATGAGATATAGCATTAGCCTGACAGAGAAGGAGAGACAGAAAAGGTCTCCCCCTATTTGGATTGTACCCCACCGAGGTAATTTTTGTCTGCAAGGTAATGGTCAGAATCCGAGAGCTCAGCTTGGTAGGAGTGTGTGTGATCACACTTATGTCTATTCGTCTCAGACTTCTCCACCGTTCGTGCCAGCTGAAGGCACGTATTTTGTTTGTCACGACAGAGCATATACATGGTTGCCTTCTGATTTCTCAGGCACATGTCATGTGGCATTTTTGCTTCCCCCTACATACACAGCTGTTTTCAATTTCCATAAGACAAGATATGGTAGAGGTGTTATCGATGAGAAAGATACTGCAGGACAAGAAGTTGGAGACTTCTTTAAGGGTTTCGTGTCCTTTTGGGGTGCTATGGCCAATAGTAGGAGTATTCGTCAGCTTACGAGAGTGGTCGAGGCCACTATAAATGAGACTGCGGGTGCTCTTAGCAATATTACAGCTGAGCTTCAAGCGGATCGCCTTATGACATTACAGAACCGCTTTGTTTTAGATATTATACTTGCAGATAGAGGTGGGGTATGTAAATTGATCCGGTCTAGTTGCTGTGTTTTCATACCAGATAACGCCCCGACAGTGTATCAAGCCATCTTGAGGTTACATAAGTTTGCTGAGTCTATATATGTAGACGAAGGGAACTGGTCATTGATAGAATGGTTTTGGGAACTGCTGTCCAAATGGGGATGGAAGGTTCTGATGTTTCTTGGTATGGCTTTAGCAATCCTTTTCTCATGTTGCTTATGCATCCAGTGTGGTCCCGCCATTTGTGGCCTTTGTGCTGCAATCTGTGTGAGTAGACCAGTCCCGAGAGAAGTGAAGGATAATAAGATGATGTTACAGCAACACCTTGATGACCTGAGGAGAATAGATATAGACCTGGATTCAGATTAACGTGAGTTTAGGTTATTGCCTACGTAATGGCAAAAGGAGGGTCTGAGGTTCTGTGATTCTTGAGCCTGACTCCATTTTGTCTGAATTGTTCGTAGACACCATTTTAGTGTTGCCCTCACGTAGGCCATAGAGGTGAATAAACAAACAAAGTTGCAAGGGCCTCATTGTTCATGTATGCATTAACAGGCCCTTTTCGACTCTGAAAGAACTGCAGAGAAACTGACCCCTTCACCTGAAAATGACCTTTTGCAAGGCAAGTTTCTCTAGCTGATCGTTGTCTGAGATTGCTAATCAATGTTCAGGAGATCGTTAACTTTTAGTTTCCTTGCACATATCTTATCCTGATCAGCATTTGAATTGTTTCTTTCCTTACGACTTTTCATTTCATGGGTTGTGCTTTTCAATTATAAATTTGTCCGGCTTGCAAAGATCGAATTTGGGACAGTCCTAATAATTAACTTTTGGGTTGGGTTACTGTAAATTGGGTTTTTGTTAATGTGATACTCAGTTAGAAAATGTGTCCTATTGGTCAGAATTTTGCGCAGTGGGTGTGCATTTATAATGAGAATATGGTGTATAAATAATGATGTCTTGCTCTATGAAAATTTAGCAGTTTCCTGAGTTGTACACCGTGTTGTATTGCTGGGATTACTGTTACTAGCTGCAGCTAATAAATTTGATCTCTGACGCCACCTAGAAGTATTCCGTGTCTCTGTATACCAAGGCAAGGGAACCCGAAGACTTCGGGCGTGTCCCTGGCGCCGCTAGGTTTTGAAACCCCAGTTCTTCACTTCACCGTGATTGATTTGAAGAATACTTTCTTCTCAATCCCTATTCATACTGATAGCCGATACTTGTTCGGCTTCACTTTGAATAATCGATCATTTAGATTCTGTAGAGTTCCCCAAGGGTATACGGAGAGCCCTAATATTTACAGCCAAGCATTGAAAAGACAACTTGAATCTTTCCCTGTGCCGACTGGAGTGGCTCTCATACAATATGTTGATGACATCTTGTTGGCAACTGATACACCTGAACAGTGTGAAGACGGAACACAGTCATTGCTTTCCTTTCTAGCATTACACCATCATAGGGTTTCCAGGACGCATCTGCAATATTGTAGACAGAAGGTTACCAATTTAGGTCACCTCCTGTTTAAGGAGGGATATGCACTTTCACCAGACCGCATTCAAGCCATTTTAGACACACCAGTGACCCATACTCAGAAAGATGTCTGTGCATTCATTGGTCTTACTTCTTTTTGTAGGCAATGGATTTTAGGCTTCTCACACATTGTTAAACCCTTGTTGGCTCTTCTGACTAAAGACACTCCAATGCCCCTTTCATGGACGAATGAATGTCAGAATGCTTTCCATTGGTTGCGTCAAGCTCTTTGTTCTGCACCAGTGTTAGGCACTCCAGATTATACTAAGATTTTTACACTGTATGTACACGAGGGAGATGGGCGTGCACTCTCAGTTTTAGTACAAACACAAGGTGACAAGCAACATCCTTGTGCATATTTTTCAGCTGTTCTCGCTCCAGTTGCTCGTGCATTGCCTGGGTGCTTCCGTTCTGTCGCAGCCACAGGTGTGTCTATACGTCAGAGTGAAGGGATAGTTTTGTCACACAGACTGTTGGTGTTAGCACCCCATGCAGTTGATGCCCTTTTGAACCAAACCAAGACACAGCACTTAACTAGTGCTCGTTTGACAGGATATGAATTGACACTCTTGGCCCCTCATATCACTTTGAAAAGATGTTCAACCCTAAATCCAGCAACTTTGCTGCCACACCCAGCGACTCAGCCTCCGTCACAGGAGTCTCATGAGTCTCATGATTGTATATTCCTTACTGCGGAACAGATAAAGGGTTGTGTTGACTTGCAAGACACGCCCCTCTCAAATGTTGATGAGGTACTGTGGGTTGATGTGTCTTGTTTTAAGTTGCCAGGTGGCACATCAGCAGCTGCATATGCAATTACATTTACAACAAGGGGTGGTGAGGGACAGAGTCTCTGAATTAAGCAGAATACTCTCACCCAGTCAAGTGATCAGGGCTAGATCCAACACCGTTTTTTAGCTCATTGCACCATCCCAGTTTCAGAACCTGGCTGTATGCAAATTAGTCTGTCCCTGGCCCAGTGCATCATGGGAACAGGGCAGACCAGACTACAAAAGCCAATTCTTTCACTGGGAAGGAAACAAGCTTCCGGGGACCGGTTTCTGGCATTACAGCCGTCTTCGGCCCGGCTTGCTTGAATCCTGATGGTGCAATGAGCAAGGGACTCATGTCTGAGTATACCCTTCCACGCTTAGGGTGGACAAAAACATTTACAACAAGGGGTGGTGAGGGACAGAGTCTCTGAATTAAGCAGAATACTCTCACCCAGTCAAGTGATCAGGGCTAGATCCAACACCGTTTTTTAGCTCATTGCACCATCCCAGTTTCAGAACCTGGCTGTATGCAAATTAGTCTGTCCCTGGCCCAGTGCATCATGGGAACAGGGCAGACCAGACTACAAAAGCCAATTCTTTCACTGGGAAGGAAACAAGCTTCCGGGGACCGGTTTCTGGCATTACAGCCGTCTTCGGCCCGGCTTGCTTGAATCCTGATGGTGCAATGAGCAAGGGACTCATGTCTGAGTATACCCTTCCACGCTTAGGGTGGACAAAAACATTTACAACAAGGGGTGGTGAGGGACAGAGTCTCTGAATTAAGCAGAATACTCTCACCCAGTCAAGTGATCAGGGCTAGATCCAACACCGTTTTTTAGCTCATTGCACCATCCCAGTTTCAGAACCTGGCTGTATGCAAATTAGTCTGTCCCTGGCCCAGTGCATCATGGGAACAGGGCAGACCAGACTACAAAAGCCAATTCTTTCACTGGGAAGGAAACAAGCTTCCGGGGACCGGTTTCTGGCATTACAGCCGTCTTCGGCCCGGCTTGCTTGAATCCTGATGGTGCAATGAGCAAGGGACTCATGTCTGAGTATACCCTTCCACGCTTAGGGTGGACAAAAACATTTACAACAAGGGGTGGTGAGGGACAGAGTCTCTGAATTAAGCAGAATACTCTCACCCAGTCAAGTGATCAGGGCTAGATCCAACACCGTTTTTTAGCTCATTGCACCATCCCAGTTTCAGAACCTGGCTGTATGCAAATTAGTCTGTCCCTGGCCCAGTGCATCATGGGAACAGGGCAGACCAGACTACAAAAGCCAATTCTTTCACTGGGAAGGAAACAAGCTTCCGGGGACCGGTTTCTGGCATTACAGCCGTCTTCGGCCCGGCTTGCTTGAATCCTGATGGTGCAATGAGCAAGGGACTCATGTCTGAGTATACCCTTCCACGCTTAGGGTGGACAAAAACATTTACAACAAGGGGTGGTGAGGGACAGAGTCTCTGAATTAAGCAGAATACTCTCACCCAGTCAAGTGATCAGGGCTAGATCCAACACCGTTTTTTAGCTCATTGCACCATCCCAGTTTCAGAACCTGGCTGTATGCAAATTAGTCTGTCCCTGGCCCAGTGCATCATGGGAACAGGGCAGACCAGACTACAAAAGCCAATTCTTTCACTGGGAAGGAAACAAGCTTCCGGGGTAAGAATTGGCTTTTGTAGTCTGGTCTGCCCTGCCCTGCCCGGAACATTGGATGAAGAGGGATGTTGGCGAAATAAAGAGATGACTAGGAGGAAGCTGCCCACAGCCTATTTACAACCTATGATTCATATGATTCATATGGCACATGGGCCGGCACATGGGCCGGCACATGTTGGAGCTTCCTTGATAATGAAATTACTCACGCAAGTTTGGGAGCATCCAGAGATTGCCGGCACAGCTAAAAAGACAGTACAGTCCTGCTTGATTTGTCTCCAGTATAATCCTGGTAAAGGCACACAAACTCCTACAGGAGGGTTTGCTACACCAACTGCACCTTTTGAAGTTTTTGCAAATGGATTACATTCAGCTTGAACGCTGTAACAAACTGAAGTATGTTTTAGTAGTGGTATGTGTCTTCAGTAAGTGGATAGAGGCGTACCCTATGAAGGATAATACAGCTCTTACTACAACAAAAGTACTTCTGAAAGTATTCTTCCCCAGATTCGGTGTTTGCAAACTTTTATGGAGTGATATCAGACCCCATTTTATTGGGCACGTTTTTGAATATGTCCTGAAAGGATTAGGAATTAAGCAGAAGTGTCATGCTGCCTTCCATCCACAATCAGCAGGGCTAGTGGAGAGATATAATGCTACTCTTAAGTTGAAGCTAGCAAAAATACAGGCTTCCACATCCTTAAAAGGGCCTGATGCACTACCCTTGGCATGTTGTCCATTAGATCAGTGCCACATTCACGATCTGGGCTAGCACCATATGAAGTGGTATTTGGAAGGCCTATGAATATTTGAGGAATTCCTAAGCCACGCCCCATACATGATGTACCATGCATTTTGATGAGTGACTACCTATCACAGTTGACTGACATTTGCTTTCTATTCATCAACAGGTTTTAGAAGCTCTTCCTGACAGGTCCGCAGGTGAGAGCCATGGACTCCAGCCAGGGGACCATGTAATGGTCCGATCCTTCCAGAGGTCGAGCAGTTTGGAGTCCAGGTGGCGTGGCCCAGAGCAAGTCCTCCTGGCGACGAGAACTGCGGTTCGAGTGACAAACATGAGGAACTGGGTTCACTGCACCCACTGCAAAAAGGTGCTGTCTACCCTGTTGGAACCTGCTGCACTGATCGACCATGGAGACGATATGGAGAAAGGCCAAGTTGTATCACCTGAATAACCTGCGAAAGTCTTCCCGGACCACATGATTCCTGGTGCATCCCGATACCAACTGTGACCCCAGAAAGAAATGTCATTGTTGAAAAAGACTGGTTGAGCAACTGTCCTGGGTTAGTGAAAGGAAGCTGATGTGGCAACGTGGGGGGGGTTCGGTCCTGCATAGTGACACCTGTCTTGACCCTCAGTGAAGAAATCAACCGCTGCCCAGGACTTTAGAGCTCCAACGGTTTTTGTCACTTCAACAACGGGATGAACATGCCTGTGGGGAAAACATCAACTGCTGCAAGAATTTGTGATAAAAAAATAGTGTGCATTATCGGATTTGTTGTCACTACGGTTGCTATGGCAGTGATAACTGGGGTTGTAGAGGAAGTGGCTCCTGCTCGACAAATACTCTCTGCCACTGCTCTGGTACCAATTGAACACAATTATTTTACTCTCCCATATCATGAGCAGAAGCATACACAATCTTACCTGAGCAACAAGTTCTTCCAGATTTTGCACCACACGCACAATGCTACGAACATTACTAACTGTTGGGTGTGTGGAATGAAGTCAACAGAAAAAGGGAGGAACACCTTTCATTCCTCTTCCCTTTTCCCATAATGGCTCTTGTCAAGCCTGGTATGCATTCCTATTTTCTTCTCCAAATATTACTGACAGGGCTGTAGGGAGACTAAACTATTACTTTAATAAAGTGTGTTACCCTGATGAAGAAGGTGATCCACAAGCTAAAGGGACTAAATGGGAGTGGGAGTAGTACCGACCAGAAAACGCTTCAACACCTTATGTTTACCCAAATATACGAACAACCAAGGGTAATTAATGGACCATTTGTAATAGCTGTCACTAGAGCCCAAGCAGATTTGTGTGTAAGCAGTGTTGGGAAAATTCCAGTAGGAAGAAGTGAATGTACTCCGGTTTTGACCATTGAGGATTGCAACAATAGCAGCTTCACGTCTTCTCATAATCCGTACTTTATTTGTGGGAACAAGGGTTACTATCATCTGCCTGTTGGATGGTCTGGAGTCTGCTATGTGTCCTTTTTGTTACCTCCTGTGTTTCTGGCACCCGCATCATATCACAAGGACTATCGATTGTTTAATGATATCTCTAGGAACAGATACAAGAGGACAATAAGTAATGATGAGGTGGACCAGACTGACACTGCACTACAACAATATGTTGATTTCAACTTGGGACTGTTCTTCTTTGTTGGTGCTACCTTGAACAGTAGGAAAATAAGACGTTTGCCTTGTGTTGTGGAAGCTGTGACCAACCAGACAGCTATGGCCCCATTGAACATTACAGAGGAACTGCAAATTTCAAGAATTGTGGCGCTCCAAAACCGTATGGTCCTAGATGTAGTCTTGGCTGATCGGGGTGGTGCATGCTGCATCATCGGAAGTAGCTGCTGTATGTACATACTGGATCATGCCCCTTCAGTTTTTGATGCGATTTCCAAATTGCATAAAATTGCTGCTGAAATCCACCCCGATATTGGCACATGGACTTTTGCCAGCTGGTTTTGGACACTACTTGTTACCTGGGGCTGGAAAGTGTTAACAGTCCTGTGTATACTGTTTGCAATTCTGCTGACCTGCTGCCTATGTATACAATGTGGCCCAATGCTTTGTTCCATCTGTATTACTGCCTGTACACCTGCTAAACATAATGTTGCACAAATGAATGCCCAGCACATATTAGACAGAGAAATTGATGAATTAATGCAAATCGATGTACATGATGTATATTTAGACTCCTCCAGAAGGTGAATGTCTTCAGATAATGCTAAAAGGGTCGTCTGTGGAAATTTGGCAGAGATCGGTGTTAGCATTTAGCTGAAGCCATCTTGTTTCAGGCAGCCATTTTGTCTGCCATGTGCTCACCATGTCCTCTTTCCTTCTTCTCTGTAGTTTACCCTTGTGCCTTGCTCAAAGAACTGGCTATACTTAGCCTCTGTTACCCTGCACATGCTCAGTTGTAGCTACCCGTACACCTGTTTAGGTTTGTTACTGTCAGGATGTTTCTACTAATGTCAGCAACTGTTGGCTCCGCCTTCTTTGTTGACTGCATTTCTGTATGGCCATTTATGTATGTAATTCTCCTATGTGTGCTTGCACCGCCTTCTTTTGAGCTCCTGTGTGGGTATAAAAGACCCATGGTTCTTCTACTTAGTGTGCTACGTAATACTCTACCGAAGGATGTTGTGTGACTGTAGTTCCACCTCATGAGGTTTAATAAATAACTCTTTGCTATTTCAGTTTCCATGCCAAATTCGATTTACTGGTCTGAGGACTTGTGTGCAGAGATAGGCGAACCCCTAGCGCTGGTAGGCCTGGCTGTGGCCCACCTCTACAGGAGCACACCGCTTCGCCTCCCAGCAAGGTTCGCCCCTGGCAAAATGGTAAATGCAGTCTCATGTTGCTTGCTTTGCTCAAGTAATTACAAGTGTTTCGCCAGTGTTGGCGCAGATGGTGCTGATCTCTAGACACGTGTTTCTGTTTCTTTAATCATCATCAGTAGAGATTACAGGCTTCAAATTTTGGGTTTGCTGAGTAGGCTGCCAAACATCACATCAGGTCAGGTCAAGTACCTCTCACTGGTGCGCGGGTGCTTCTACCACGAGCTTGTGAGTCAATGACTCACGGAAGTGCTTGTAAACAGGAACAGGGGTGGGAGCACACCGCTTCACCTCCCAGCAAGGTTCAACCATGGCATTATGGTAAATGCAGTCTCATGTTGCTTGCTTTGCTCAAGCGTTTATGAGTGTTTTGCCACAGTTGGCACAGATGGTGCTGAACTCTAGACACGTGTTTCTGGTTCTTTAACCGTCATCAGTAGAGACTACAGGCTTCAAATTTGGGGTTTGCTGAGTAGGCTGCCAAACATCACATCAGGTCAAGTACCTCTGACTGGCGAGCAGGTGCTTCTTCCACGAGCTCGACATCTCAATGACTCATGGGAGTACTTTTAAACAGGAACAGGTGTGGGATCACACCACTTCACCTCCCTGCAAGTTTCGCACCTGGCATTATGGTAAATGTCTCATGTTGCTTCGAGAAGCCTGTTTCAACAACACCTTCGTCTTCAATTCTTTATGTTTTTTCTCCACCTTCTCCTTCTTCTCATTTTCCCTGTGCTCATAATATTGTGCCTTATCCAAGATAACATAAGGAGAAGATATGGACCAGGTACTCTCTGAAGCCTGTAATCGCTTTGCAATCTCAGGGAGCAAATTCGAAACAAATCTTCTAACAAACAAACGCACACCACATTCAGTCGACAAGTCCTGTCCACTATAACCCAAAAATGCTCTTTCAAACCGGGTTAAAAAATCAGACACACTCATCTTTCTTCTGGCAGCAAGCCGATAACTTGTCCCAATTAATCTTTCGGGTGGGATAAGAGAATGCATATAAGTGATAATTCGGCCAGGCAAAGCTAGTATCTTGGCCTTAGGCTTTTCACTAGGCTACCTCTCCTGGACCCCTGTCTTAATCTGATTCCAGGTACCACCCAATTCCACAACGTAGTCCTGTGAGTGCACCTGTCTCCAAATATCTACGGGCATCAACAGACCAAAAAACATTTCGATATACGCAAGCGTCATTACTGTTGATGAAGCCGCCTCAGTCAATTCTTTGTAATATGCAGTAGGATTTTTCCTCGGGTCAGGTAGCTGAGTCTAAAGGGACAAAATGTCACTCCTTTTCCATGCACTGCTCTAGGAAACGGGCCTCTACACTTGGTCTAGTAATAACACCATGATGATCCCATAGCTCTGGTATTTCAGGGTGATATAGGGGGTTGACCTCCCTCATTCGGAAACTGAGACACCATCTGTGGGCTCTTCTCGATCAGTCTACTTCAATAAGTAACCAACGTCGTGACTTTACCAAAAACCTGACCAGGCGCCATACCAGCTACATAAACATGATCCTTGATATCATGGATAACCTGTGGTGCTGCCCCATTGAAACACGGCTCCCAAAACCCAATCAAAGAAGCCGACATGTGTTTAAGGGCATGCTGCTGCACAAAAGGCTCAATCTTTCATCACATTCCACACATCCTCCACACCATAGATGGGATTCTGGGCCCACTGTGCAGCCAGATTAGCTACTACCTGTTTTTCAGCCTCTCCCACGTCAGATTCTATCAACGTTTGCCCTAATCGTTCCTTGAATTTAGTCCAGTCTTTATCCTCAGGGCCACGTACTGGTGTCTCAGTATTCTGCAATGTCGGGGAATGGAGGAAAACAGTGGGAGTGATAACAGAGGTACTGGGCATTAACGCCGCTGCTGGCTGGATCGTGAGTGTAAGAGCTGGTGAAAGAGATGCTGAAGTAATAGGTGTTGCCAGAATGCAGACAGTCGTAGTCACTACAGATGGTGAAGACAAAGAAAGAACAGAAGGTGCCATGGCCAAGGCAGACGGAGCAACAGTAGCAGAGACAGAGACAGAAGCGACTTAGGCAAGGCATTTTCAAAAGTAGGCCAAATTAGTTATGTTGCCTAAGTATTCAGAAACACCACGTATCCAAAGCTGTTCTCAGACCGTACCAAAGACAATTCAAAATCGGTCCTCAGACCTTACCAAAGACAAACCAAAATGATACCATATCCACAAAGAACCAAAGCAAACTCACCTGGTGCACACAGGTCAAGCAAATGTATTCTCTACTGCCAACTCTTCGGACTAAACAGTCAGATCCAAGGGATTTGCCGTTCAGGAACCCTGTCGGGATGATCGCTGGGCGAAGCACCACCCGGTCAGACAGACGGGGCAGCTGCGAGTTCAAGACTCTTTCATGCAGGGATCCCTGGTCAGCCGGATGTGGCCCGACCTCACCACCCATCCGCGGGTGAGGATGGGTCACCCAATGGAGTGCCTGTTCGGGCGCCAACTGAAGGAAGTGACCCAATTAGGGTCACCCTGGGCACTCGTGACCACCTCTCAGCCTTCCACACAAATGAAGAGTCAATCAGACAGTAGAGAATACAAACCAAAGAGATTTTATTTTAGGTACACTCAAGTGGAGTCCGGTCTGACCAGCCTCCTTGGACTGTTGCAGAGGGACTGACTCCAATAAGCATAACGATACATAAAAATACAGTTCTGGGGATTCCTTGTGACCAGCTACCAGAGGGTCCTTGAAGGGGCCCCATCAATTCCTGCAGGCTCTCCTGTGTGCTAGCCCTCACTTACTCCTGCTGGTTTAGACCCACAGACTTTGATGGTTTGCAACCAAGCATCTTCTCCAGGGAAATATTTGTGTTTCCCAAGGCTTATTGGAGGTCCTGCCGGCCACTGACCGTCCTGCACTAGTCAACCGGCATGGGACAGCTTGTGAAAGGCTCCTGGGCTTCTGCAACATCGCCTGGTCTCCACCGTTGTGGTCTCCTCTTCACTGTGCTGCAGCAAGAGCCTTCAACCAGGGCTGGTATTATGCTCCTGTGTCTCCTGGTCACCTCCGCTTGGTTTGGACTCTGTCGCCTCTGCTTTCAGGTTCTTCTCGTCTGGATTTGCCTTCCTGGTTCCACCGGCCTGGTCCACGAGACGATGTAGCTGCTGAACTTCCACGACCCTCCATTGGGGTCTAAGGAGGTTTCCGACATCACTTCACCACTCTGCACTGGGGCTCCCTGGTGCAGGTACCCATATATTCTGGGTAAACACAGGTGGGGTGCCTCTCCAACCTTCCTTGATCCAAGTTATTGCTTTAGGGTCCTTTGGGAAGGATCCTAGAACTCAAATTTTCAGACCGCAAATTACCCTGTGTTGTCCTATGGATATCTGACCCAGTGTAACCACTGTGCACCCAGGTGCCTTGGGGTACCTGGCTACTCACCTTGGGTGGTTTCTGGTTTCCCTGAGGTCCTCAACCCTTGGGTGCTAGTCCTGTTTTGGTAATCATTCCACATTCTACTATTTTAGTATATGGTTTTGCCCCCGCCCTCCAGTGGGCCCTATGTGTTTTTCTATGCTACTGACCTCTTTTCCAAGTATTCCTTGTGTGTAATTGATATCCAGATAGGAAGGATACCAAGTTAGGGTCTAGTAATAAATATAAAGTATTTTTTTACTTTCCCGGTGTGGTTCTTTCTTGTGTGAAAAGCTTAACGTCCAACTAAAGGAGTACATGCAGTTGCTATACACCCTCATGGAAGACTCTTAGCTGCTCTCCACAGCTACCCAGTGAGAGCTTTGGTTTTCAGGGACCTAAACACTGTCACTAAGGGTTGCCTGGACACAGTGCCTCACAATAGGTGGACACTACATACTGAGCCAGTCTCCTACAGGGTGTGCTTTGTTTTTTTATACCTCTTTGTGCTTTTCTCTGCAGTTTTAAATAGCAACTGCGAGAACTCGACACAAAGATAAAGCTAATGTTTTTTGTACAACTGCCATTAACACACCTAATTGAAAGAACAATCAATAATGGTTTCTGTGGAGGAGCTTCGCGCGTAACCAAGATGGTCGCGTGAGCACAGGGCTCCCCGGACCCTCGCCACCTCCACCGTCTATCCTGACTTCTATCCTGATTTGGACGACGGGTTGTTACTGGCACAGCCCTGCTGATCACTTATCAGTTTACGGACTTTGATTTGGACTTTGGGAGCCGAAGATACGGGTCTCTGACTTTTTCAGGCCTGCTCCACGGCATTGCCCCGGGCTCCGTTTCTTTGCCAGCCGGACAATAATTGAACAACAACGGTCCGCCCGAGTCTTGTCGGCTCGGTCGTCTACTTTCGGTTTCGTTTCTCATCCAAAGACCTCCTTGACTCAGCCTGAGTGGCCTGTCCCGATCGCCTTCCACTTTACTACTTCTCGGAATTGTGACTTTGGCCTACTTCGGTTCCCTGCCTGGCGAGAGGTGCTTCCCTCACCCTTCTCATTGCTGCTGGAGACTTGGTTGTAGCCATTTTTACCCGGTACCAGGCTTCCCTCCGGGGCTCCAGTTCTAAAATGGCCATCAAGCCTGAGGGTGAAAAACGCAAGACCAATCCGGGTGTCCGAGGGGGTTCCGTGCAAACGAACGTCATGGATAGATATACCCTCGCTAAGGGCTCGCCGGGTGGACCGACTAAATCCCCAGCTACTGCTACAGATGACTCCTCGACTGGTGAGGACCTGTCGCTGCGGGACGTCATGGGCGCCATTTCTGCAATGAAGACCACGTTGGGGCAACAATATGAGGCCCTGTCTCACAAGTTAGACACGGTCGCTATAGATGTTAATCTGATCAGGGCAGATCTTGCGAAGACCAACGAGAGGGTTAAGTCCCTTGATCTTAAGACATCTAGCCTCACGACCGATGTCCCCGACTTGCAGGCCGAGGTCGGTAACCTCCGATCCGCCCAGGATTATTTCTCGAGACGCCTGGAGGATTTTGAGAGCCGTGCCAGGCGGAATAACATCCGTCTGATTGGTGTCCCGGAAACAACCGAGGCCTCTTCGGTGGACCTACTGGTGGAGGATCTTGTATTGAATCATCTCGCACCCAAGGGCCTTAGCAAGTTCTTTGCTGTGGAACGTGCGCACAGGATCCCCGGAGGCACGCCGAAACCGGGTGCCAGTCCGCGTCCCATCATCGCTAGGATTTTTAACTTTCGGGACAGGGATGCGATTCTACAGGCGTCATGCCAGTCTGGCCCGACTGCTTTCGAGAATGCCACAGTCAGTTTTTACCCGGACTTCACCCAGCAGGTCCAGAAACAGAGACTTGGTTTCCAAGGGGTAAAAAAGAGATTGAGAGACAGAGAACTGAAGTACGCTATGCTCTTTCCGGCCAGACTGCGTGTGGTCTACAACAAACGGACATTTTTCTTCGACCATCCTGGGGCCGTGAGTGACTGGCTGGACTCGCTGCCTATGGGGCAGGATCACTCTGAGAACTTTGGACCTTCCGGAGGTGTGGAGGGCGGCCCGGCGGAGCAGGAATAGGGATCGTGGCCAGCCCCTTGTCCATCGAATTGACTTTTGACTTTGGTTTGATGCCATGATCTTATTGCGGCTGACACCTGGTCACTTTTGGGGGTGGGTGCCTCTTCCTCCTCCGGGGTTCTTTTCGTAGATTAGTTGGGTACTAGGGCGACAGGCACACTGCAAGTTGGGGTGGCTTTTTAGTCTCACGCAGGGGTGCGGGGAGGGGGTGTGATGTACGGGGTTTTTTGGGGGGTTGGAGTTCGTGTTTCATAGTTCTTTACAAGGCACAGTAATGATGAGCTTCTGTTGTACGTTGTTGCACTGGGTGTGGAGTGGGGGCGGGTTTCACTATTGGGATGGGGGTAGGGGACTTCGACTGTTGTGTTGGAATGTTAACGGGTTGGGGGATAGGATCAAACGGGGTGTGGTGTTGCAGTTGTTGCGACGTCTATCCCCTGATGTGGCTCTGCTCCAGGAGACGCACTTGCTTGGCAATACGTGCCACACTTTGAATAGGCGTGGTTATCGTCTCCTGGCGCACTCGGGTTTTACTTCTGGATCCAGGGGGGTGGGCATACTGGTCCGTAACTCCCTCCCTCTTGCTATTGATGAGATCATCCTTGACGATAAGGGACGGTACGCCGCCATTGTTGGGCGCTGGGAGGGGAGGGTCACAACCCTGGTCTCTGTCTACGTACCACCCGGCCTCCAGGCTACTACTTATGCTGATCTGGGAAGGGTGCTCCTGGGAGTCCCGGAGGGTCTGCTTGTGGTGGGCGGGGACTTTAATTCTGTAGTTTCGGGGATGTGTGATCGTTATCCTCCCCGGGAACTTTCCAAAGCTCAGTCCTGGTTGGGCGAATTCCTAGATACTCTGGGGCTCACCGATTGTTGGCGCTTGCTTCACCCGGGGACGTCACTCTGGGGCGCATGGCAGTCTCTCAAGACTGGACTATGTGCTGCTGCCCTCTTCCCAGGCCTCCGCTATACGGGAGGTACGACATCTCGCTAGAGGTATATCGGATCACTCCCCGGTGTGGTTGGTTGTGGATGCGCAACTGGGGACGGAGGGCCGTGTGGCCCCGATTAACTCCTGGTACCTCCGTGATCCCGAGGTTAGAGTTGAATTGATTAAGACACTTGACCACTACTTTGCTGAAAACGTGGGCTCCGTCTCCTCCTTGGTTTCGTTGTGGGAAGCATATAAAACTGTTATCCGAGGCCAGGCCCTCTCTCTGATTAGTAACATTAAGAGGAGTAACCGAGCAGAAGTTGTCCGTATTGAGGGTGAAATTACTGCCCTGGAGGGGGAGCTGGAGTCAGAGGTTACGCCGGACGGGCTACACCTGTTGGGTCTCAAACAATTTGAATATAGAGCGTTGGTCACAGATGCTGCGAAAGTAATGAGCAGGGAACAGCAGGGAACAGCAGGGACCCCTGTATGATGTTGGTGATAAAGCTGGGAAGTTGCTTGCCTGGCTGGATAAGAGGGAGAGTGCGAGTCGGGTGGTCCCTGTGATTGTGGATGTGGATGAAGTGCTTCTTACTGATCCTGTTGCGATAGTTGAATGTTTCGCTGATTATTTCCGGGGAGTATATTCCCCTGTGTCTGATAGATCTGAGCAGGACTCCCGCTTGCTTTTGCGTGACATTGCGCTGCCCTGTTTGTCTGCTCCTGAGAGGGAACTCCTCAATGCGCTGCCCACGGTGGAGGAGGTTTTGGTCGCCATTCGTTCGGTTCGCTCCGGGAAGGCCGCGGGTCCCAATGGGCTTCCTATTGAGCTCTACAAATTCCGTCCGGACACGATAGCCCCGTATTTACGATCGATGTTCCTGGAATCGCTAGAGAGGGGTACCCTCCCTCCTGACCAGAGACTAGCCTCCATAGTAGTGATTCCTAAAGAAGGCAAGCCCCGCGATCGCTGCGCCTCCTATAGGCCGATATCGCTGATTAACGCTGAAACGAAGATCCTGGCTAAATTGTTTGCCAATCGCTTGGTCACTGTTATAGGCGATTTGGTTCATCCGGAGCAATCCGGCTTTATACCGCACCGTAATACTGCGCTTAACCTCCGGCGATTGCATGGCGTCCTCGCGCGGGCGGGAACGCTGCGGGAACCGGCCGTCTTGGCGTCCTTGGACGCCACTATGGCGTTTGATACGTTGGAGTCGCCATACCTGTGGGCGGTCCTTGCTAAATTTGGTTTTGGTCCGGTTTTCATTGACTGGGTGAAGCTGCTTTACACTGACCCCTTGGCTCAAGTGGTCGTGAATGGTGGGGTCTCTGCTTCCTTTGTGCTGGGGAGAGGTACGCGCCAGGGCTGTCCATTGTCCCCTCTTTTGTTTGCCCTCGCCATGGAGCCGCTCGCGGCTTGGCTGAGGTGGGAGCCGTCCTTGAAGGGCATTAGATGGACTCCGGAGTTTGAGGACCGCGTATCCTTATATGCGGATGACATCCTGCTATACCTTACGTCGCCTCGAAAATCGCTAATCGTTCTTTTTGATATGTTGACCTCCTTCCGTAAGAATTCTGGCCTTGTCATCAATTGGACGAAGTCTTGTGTTTATGTTCTTTCGCGGGACGCTCCTCTTTTGCCCCGTGGCTGTCCTATTGCGGTAGTGCGGGAGGGATTTAAATACCTGGGAATCTTTGTTACCCTAGACCCGGGGCTTCGTTGTGAACGTAATTTGTTGCCCCCTCTCCGGCGCCTCCGCGCTGATGTCCTTGCTTGGGGTAGGCTCCCTCTCTCTCCCCTGGGAAGGGCGGCGCTGTTTAAGATGATGTCGCTACCCCGGTTCCTTTATGCGTTGCAAATACACTTGATGCTGTACCTGCTAGTTATTTCCGAGAGATTGAAAGTTTGCAGAGACAACTGTTGTGGGGGGGCCGCTCTCGTATTGCTATCGCTAAAATGACGCTCCCGTGGTACGACGGTGGCGTCGCACTCCCTGATATCCGCCGCTACTACTGGGCGTCTCAGTTAGGGGCTATTAATCATTGTACCTACGGGCCCTTGCCAAACCCGGCCTTCGAGATGGATAGGTGGCAGCTGCCCGGTGGGAGCTACGATAGAGCTCTCTATGCAAAATCTCCTGGTGGGACTCTCACGGGCCCTACCAGGACGGCAGTCCAGGTTTGGCATCGTGCTACGGTGGCTTTGGGCTGGGCGGACAGGTTGACCCGTGCGACCCCGTTGTACGCATCGGACAAACTTGGCTCCCTTTGGCGGTCGAAGGGGCTTGATAAGTGGGACGTCATCGGTATCAGCAAGGTGAATGACGTGTGGATCAAGGGCAGGGTCAAGACGTTCGACGAGCTGAAAACTGAATATGAATTGAATGATAGAGAATTCTTCCGGTATGCGCAAGTTCGACACGCGGTACTGTCTGTTTTTCCCTTGGGCACGGATATACCGGAGGCATCCCCGCTTGAGGATAGGATATTGGACGGGTACGTCCCTGACAGCATGATCTCGCTAATATATAAAAAGTTGATCAACTCTAGGACTGACCTATTGTGTCACCTTCGTGAGGCATGGACTAGTGATGGGCTGGAACTTGATGACGAAGATTGGCAGGCTGCGATCTCTTCCCCTAAGGAGGTGGCGATCCCGGCGCGCCTCCGGTTTGTCCAGCTTAAAATTCTCCATAGGATATATGTGACTGGCCCCCGTCTTGTACGCATGGGATTTTCTGAGGATGGACTGTGCAGGCATGGCTGTGGTTTCGTGGGAACATTTCTCCATATCATTTGGGAGTGTCCTGTAGTGATGCGATATTGGTCGCGTGTGCATGTAGTTATGAATGAGGTCACGGGTGTGCGGTCGATGCCCGAGGCGAGGAGATGCTTGTTGAACGTTTGGGAGCCGAATGATTATAGTGTGGCGCAGCTTCGATGGGTGACCTCAGGAAATATGATTGCCAAAAGAGACATCGCACAGCTATGGGGTGCCCAGAGACCGCCGACGGTTCTGCTATGGAAACAAAATTTGGATTGGTGCATGTTCAGGGAAAAAACAGTATATGTTTCTCGAGGTACGCCTCGCAAATGGGGGAAGATATGGTCTCAATGGAATGTCTATCGTGGTGAGATATGTACTCCTCCCCTCCCGGACTTGGATACGGAACTGATGTCTCCCCGGCCCAGTGCTTCCTCCACGACGATTTAGACATCTTGATTGCTTCTTGTCCCTCTGCCCCCCCCGCTCACACGATGTGTTTCTAAAACTCGCTTTGTAGTGCACCTTCCGCCCCCCCGCACGATGCGACGCTGTATTGTAAAGTAATGCCTTGTTTGTGTTTTTGTTTTTGTTTTTGTATTTTGTCATTTTATCTTTAATAAAAAGTTTTACAAAAAAAAAAATGGTTTCTGCTTATTCAGTTAGTCTTTATTTCTATTTGCAAAAATCATTAAAGACATCAACATCAAAGGGATAAAAAATCACTAACATGTTCATGATATTAAAATAACTTAATAAATACATATTAATAACACTTCAGAATATATCACAATAATGAAAACACTTAATAATAAAATAGAAATGTAGAGGTAGATGATATCGGATAGTTAAAACCACAAGTTCAGACTATACACAGTGCTATCACAATTAGACCACTGTATTTGGCCCCTTAATTAATAGAGGAACAGTGCTAATGCGCTTATCCAGGTAAAAACGTACATAAGTTAAGAAGATGGTAGGAAAGTCAGGTACCACTAGACGATTTGCAGCTGAAAGATATTGGAAGACAATAACTCAGCTATGGTGCCGTCATCATTTTTGCTCGATTGACCCACATCCATCTAAGGAATTTAGCAACTGCAATCACCAGGGACTCGTGTGTATCGGATTTCAAAATTCGTAGTGCTTCCACACTTGACCTGGTACCCAGAGTCAAACAAATAGGTCTTTTGTTCCTTGGTGGCCTATAAGCTGGGCAAACAAACAGTACGTGTGCTAGTGATTCCTTAAATGATGGGAATGCAATACATTTATCGTCATTCGAGGGATGCCATTTGCCGGTGAAAGATTTTACTGGGAGGGAGCCCACTCTAAACTGATGATACAGTTTCCTATCATTAGGTAGAGTGAGAAGATCCCAGTAGGTTTCATACATATACTCTTATTTGAGTTCCAAGAATTCCCTCGTCAAGGTTGGCCTTATTAAAGATGAAAAACGCTTCATAACCTTATTCCAATAGGCTGCCTTGAACTCTTTCTTGGAAGGGAAAGCATTACCTACCGGATCCTCCCATAAGTTAATTATCCCCCTACCCCTTAAAATGTGTTTTACCTTTATTAACCAGGAGATCAGATATGAACAGTCCGCCCCCCTAGTTTCAAGAAGTGCTTGGGCACACAGGGCCAATTCGGGGGTAACCTAGAGTCTTCTCCAGTACGCCACTGGTCTAAAGCAAGCTAAGTCCTCGATTTTGTTACAGCCCAAATCTAGATAGAGGGGCAGCAAGGGTGTAGATTGTGGGATACCTAGTAATCCTCTCAAAAATGTGTTCTGGGCTGTAATCAGGGGAGCTAAGTCCTCAAAACCCCCCACAGATCTGCTCCGTATAATACTGAGGTACTAATTTTGGTTTTGTATATCTTTAAAACTGGGGCCACTGGCTTGGTGGTCTTTAATCAACACTCCTGTCAATTGGGCATGTTTAAGAGCCAGCATATCAACTTGGGGCTTCCAATTTAGTCTCCATTCTAATGTGCTGCCCAGGTACGTAAAAAGGTCTGTCTGCTCTAAATGGACATCATTCATAAAAACTCTCCATTTTACCACTTTACTTCTGTGAAGAACCATGAACTTGGTCTTGTCTACATTTACAACCAGTTCATGATCGTGGCAGAACAGCTCAAACTTAGTGAGGGCTGCCTGCGACCCTTTTTGGGACATGGAAATTATCTGGGTGTCGTTTGCGATCATCAGCAGCCGTATCTTCATGCCTGCAAGTGTAGGTGCGTCTGTGGGAAAGTTACAAAAAATACTGCACAACCCTGTTAATAAATAAATAAAAACAAGGTTGGGGCTAGGACGCACCCCTGGCGAACCCCCTTACGGATGGTAAACTTGTCCGTGACGTCCCCATGCATGCCCCAGCAGACTTGAGCATAGTTAGAGTTGTGTAGAGCTATTAAAATGGTCAATATTTCTCGTGGTATCTCCATATCCAAAAAGACTCTCCACATTTTGTTACGAGGCACAAAATCAAAAGAGGATTTAAGATCGATAAACGCTGCATACATTGTGCCCCCCCCCCCTATAATGACTACCTGCCAAATAAATAATCATCACCCTAAAAACCTGATCAATAGTGCTGGTATGAGGATGAAACCCTGCCTGCAGTGGTGACATTATATCTGTTTTATCTATCCATGTCTGGATTCTGCATAACACACCTAATTGAAATGATGTTTCTATTTAAATGGCAACCTGACTGCACATAATTGAAAGTTCTTTCATCATATGCACGGTAATGGTTTTTGTACTCTGATGAGTTGTGGTGACATAAAATGTCCCTAATATCACACAATTTAAGGTAGGAAGCCCTGATTTATCCACGGCTTTCTGGTTTCACTTTACAAATCAGGCAGTAATTGAGAGTCCATTAGTCTTTCCTTGTGTTAAGGCTTTGTTTTTGACCTCTTTGTGCATTTCTCCGTAGTTAGGTCGAGCATTCAAGACCTCTTGTATATACTTTAGTATATACTGTATGTGCATTTACTTTGTGGGCTCTGGAGATCAGCACTAGGACTTGTCTGCTTCTGTTTAGGGACTTTTTGTTCTGTCCAACTGCCTCTATTTAACTGTCTTGATAGAAAACGATCAGTAGAGATTAGTAAAATACCTGAATTGCTTTCTTTTGAGGGACATTCTTTTTTTTCATTTTTCAGGCAACTGCCTCTATTTAACTTTCTTGAAAGAAAACAACCAGCATAGGTCAGTAAAATCCCATAATCCTTTCAGCATTCTTCAGATTCCAGTCCATAGAAACGGTCTTCCACGAGCACCCGAAGACAATATATTTTTTCAAATCTTGTATTTTCAGTGATATGACCACCAAAGGTCCTGATTTTTTATTAAAAACAGAACTTTAAACTATACCATTTCTAGCTGATAGGCAATATTTCTTGTGTTCCCAAACCTGATGTGTCACGCAGTTTGGTGCTTACTTTCCCTCCATGTTAAAGAACAGTAGATGTTTCAGCACCCAGGCTAATGTGCCAGCACAGCTAAATACATATAAGGTCCCAAAGACGAGACCGATTGCATTACAAATGCTTCTTTTTATATGGCGACTGTGAGAACTTAACCTGAAGGCAGCCCTACTGTTTTTTGTACAACTGGCATTCTTTTTTTTTGTTGTAACTTTTTATTACATAAAACAAATAAACACATCAACAAACAGTCAAGGCAATATGACAATAGTACATGCATTAGGCCTGTGCTCAAGGAGGACGGGAGACTCATGACAACAGGAGAGAAAATTCTTCGAATACAGATAAGGGGGGGGGTCAAAGGTAAAGTCGCATATAAACAGCACAATGTACCACAGCTTAGAAGGAATGTAGGTCAGGGCGATTGAGAAGGGCTAGGAAGTTCTGCGAGTGGGGGCGTACAGATATCTCCCCGATATGAGTTCCACTGGTTCCAAATCTTGCCCCATTTTCTGGGTCTGCCTCTTGCTATATACACTGTCTTCTCTCTGAAAATGCACCAGTCCACACTCTCTTTCCAAACCTTCACTGTAGGCGGCCTCGGGGACCCCCACAATTGTGCAATATCACGTTTGGCAACCATATTGGCAAGAGTCACCCACCGAAGCTGCGACACATCATAGTCATTCGGACCCTAGACATTCAACAAACATTGCCGGGCTTCTGGCACCATCACAACACCCGTTACTTCATTCATCACATCATGGATACGATTCCAAAAACGCACCACCTCAGGGCATTCCCATATTATATGGAGATAGGTGCCAAGGAGACCACAACCACGCTTACACAAGCCATCTGTGGAGTAGCCCATATGAATCAGACGGGGGCCGGTGACATAGATTCTGTGGATGATCTTGAGTTGGACCAGACGGAGGCGGGCCGGATTCGCAACCTCCCTCGGAGAGGAGATCGCAGATTGCCAGTCCTCATCATCTAATTCAATACCATCAGCAATCCAGGCTTCACGAAGGCGATCAAGCAAACCCGATCGATAATTAATCATCTTTTTATAAAACAATGAGATAGTACTATCCGGCACATGACCATCCAATATACGATCCTCAAGGGGGGAGGATTTCGGAATATCACTACCCACAGGGAATACAGAATGCAAGGCATGGCGTACTTGTACATAACGAAAATATTCCCAATCACTCAGCTTATATTCCGCTTGTAGGTCCAAAAAGGTCTTCACCCCTCCTTTAACCCAGAGATCACGCACTTTACTAATACCGATCGTGTCTCATTTATCAAAACCCTTCGTCTTCCATAGACAGCCCAGTTTTGCGGAGGCATAAAGCGGAGTAGCGCCGGTTAGCCTGTCGCTCCAACCCATGGCCGCAGTCGCACTATGCCACACCCGCACGGCTATAGCGGTAGGTCCCGAAAGTTGTGATCGGGAGGATCCTGAGTAAAGTGCCCTGTAATAGTCACCACCCGGGAGCAGCAACCTATCCATTTCAAAAGCCGGATTCAGCGCCGGACCATACATCCCATGATTAATGGCTGCAAGTTGGGAGGCCCAATAATACCTATGAATATCCGGGAGTCCTATGCCGCCGTCATACCAGGGAAGTGTTAATTTTGGAAGTGCGATGCGCAAACGTCCGTCCCATATCAATTGCCTCTGCAACGATTCAACCTCCCGACGGGATCACATCAAAACTATTCTGAAGTGCGTATAGAAATCGCAGTAAGGACATCATTTTAAAGAGGGCCGCACGCCCCAAGGGAGACAACGGTAATCTACGCCAGCGCACTACATCCGAGCGCAACCTGTGGAGTGGGGGGAGTAAATTACGGTCGTAGCGAACCGCCTGATCCAGCGAGATAAACACACCCAAATATTTAAAACCAGACTGCGACACCTGGATGGGACAGCCCCGCGGTAAACGAGGGACACCACCCGCGAGCACGTAAATATAGGATTTTGACCAGTTGATAACAAGGCCCGAGTTCTTCCTGAAGGAGTTAAGCACGTCGAACAATACGCTAAGCGATTTTTGGGGGGATGTGAGATACAATAAAATATCATCCACATATAAGGAGATATGATCTTCAAATTCCGGAGTCCAACATATGCCCCTCATAGAAGGTTCCCACCGCAGCCAAGCGGCAAGCGGCTCCAACTCAAGAGCAAAGAGAAGCGGGGACAACGGACAACCCTGCCACGTGCCCCTCCCGAGAGCAAAAGGCATGGAGACACGACCATTAACCACCACCTGAGCCAGTGGCGTTTCATACAGGAGTTTGACCCAACCAATAAAGCCAGCGCCAAATCCAAACTTGGCGAGTGCAGCCCAGGGATACGACCATTCAATTGTGTCAAAGGCCATCGTGGCGTCCAAGGACGCCAAGATGGCCGGTTCACGCAACGTCGGGACCCTCGCGAGAACGCCATGTAAACGTCGCAAATTCAATGCCGTGTTACGATGAGGGATAAAACCAGATTGATCCGGATGAATCAGGTCGCTGATCACCGTAATCAGACGATTAGCGAGTAGCTTGGCGAGAATCTTAGGCTCTGCATTTAAGAGCGAAATGGGTCTATAAGACGAGCAACGATCCCGTGGCTTGCCCTCCTTGTGGATCACCACAATGGTCGCAAGACGCTGATCCCTAGGGAGGGAGCCATTTTCTCGTGCAGCCAAAAACATAGCGCAAAGATAGGGTGCCAGGGTATCAGGGCGCAATTTATACAATTCAATAGGAAGGCCATTGGGACCCAGAGCCTTGCCAGAACGAATGGAATGCAGCGCGAGAGCCACCTCATCCACCGAGGGTGCGGCATCCAAACAATCCCGATCTGATTCAGACAAACACGGCAATGCTATATCTTTGAGCAACAACTGAGAGTCCTCCTCGGGCCTGTCCGACACCGAGATATACACCTCACGGAAATAATCAGCAAAGCATTCAGCAATTTCAACAGGGTCCGTTACACGTACACCATCCAATTTCTCAATCACAGGAACCACACGACTCGCTCTCTCCTTCCTGTCCAGCCAGGCAATCAATTTTCCTGCTTTATCGCCCACATCATACAACCGTCCCTGCTGTTCCCTACTCATCATCTTGGCCGCATCCGTAACCAAAGTTTTATATTCCAATTGTTTAAGGTGGAGAACATGCAATGCTTCTCGAGTCACAGCTCGCTCCAATGTAATCTCTAATTCTGTAATTTCTGTCTCGAGATGAACAACTGCCTCATTCTTACATTTCTTGGCACACCCAATCAAAGACAGTGCCTGTCCCCTGATAACAGTCTTGAAGGCTTCCCACAGCGAAACAGGTGAGGATACAGAACCCATGTTTTCAGCAAAATACAGATCAAATGATTTAATCAATTCCTTGCGAGTTTTGGGGTTAAGAAGATACCAGGGGTTAATCGGGGCCACTCTCCCTTCAGCGCCTGTGTTAAGATTAAAATGAAACCAGATAGGGGAATGGTCTGATATACCCTGAGCCAGGTGTCTAATTTCTCCAATCGAAGGGGACAGGGCAGCCGGTATCAGGATATAACCCAATCTAGAGAGACTACCATGAGCTCCCGAGTGGAAGGTAAACTGAGTCTGCTCTGGATGCATTAGCATCCAACAATCTACAAGCCCCAATGTATCCAAAAAGTCACCCAACCAGGATTGCACCGCAGGAAGGTCTCTGGGCAGATAGCGATCCGCTCTACCAGAAACGACGCAGTTAAAATCACCACCCAATATCAAAACACCCTCCGGGAGACCCAAAACCATCCGCCCCAAGTCAGCAAATGTCGTGGATTGTAGTCCAGGAGGAACATACACCGACACCAAAGAAACTGTTTTTTCCTCCCAACGCCCAACAAGTGCAACATACCGACCCCTGGCATCAAGGACCACATCATCCACTTCGAAGGGGAGGGAAGTCCTAAGCAATATGCCCACCCCTCTAGAACTAGAAGTAAATCCAGAATGGGCAACAAGACGATAACCCCGTCTATTAAGAGCGTAGCAAGTATTCCCAATCAAGTGCGTCTCTTGTAACAGAACAATGTCGGGCGAGAGGCGTCGCAAAAGCTGCATAACCACCCCTCTTTTTATCCGATCACCCAACCCATTCACATTCCAGCACAGTACCCTCAACCCCCTACCCCCCATCCAGATCTACAATGAACTTCCATCTCAAATCGAGCACCACACCCATGTCAGAAATAGTGAAAGTTCTTTGCCTTGAAAAAGAAAAAACAAACAACCCCAACACATTTCCCACCCTCCCCCCAACGTTCCCACCACAACTCCCCCCCACCCTGCACCCCTGCACAGACTCAGAAGCCACCCCAATTTGCAGTGTGCCTGTCGCCCTAACAATTAAAAACAAACAACTAATCTGCACAAAGGAACCCCAGAGGAGGAAAGGGTCCCGTCATCCCCGCTACCCCCCAGGATACGAAGGGAAGGATCAAAGAAGTCAGTGAGCCGCAACTGTTAACGGTGAATAGAATCCCGGACATAAACGCCATAGTCATTCTTGGTCCATTAGGCCCCCCTCAGCGCCACCAGTTTAGTCCTGGCCTGCACGGCGAGCCGGTAAAGTGTCCAACCAATCATTTGCTTCCTCAGGCTGAACAAAAAAGAATGTTCGATTGTCGTGTTCAACACGCAGTCGGGCCGGGAACAACATCGCGTATTTTAACTCCATGTCTCTAAGCCGCCGTTTCACTCCTTGAAATCCCATTTGTTGCTTCTGGACCGATTGGGAAAAGTCCGGATAAAAGTGCACAGCAGCGTTCTCGAACTGCGTAGGACCGCTCATCCGTGCCGCCTGCAAGATGGCGTCACGATCTCTGAAGTTGAAGATCCGTGCGATAATCGGACGAGGGGGGAAACCGGGCTTCGCCTGTCCCCCCGGCACCCTGTGTGCACGTTCAATGGCAAAGAATTTGCTCAGTCCCTTGGGTGCAAGATGATTGAGGATAAGGTCCTCCACTCGAGGATCAGTGGCGAGTGAACTAGAGTCTTCCGGGACCCCAATAATACGCACGTTGTTGCGCCGTGCACGGCCTTCAAAATCTTCCAAGCGACGAGCAAAGAAGTCATTGGCAGTTCTAAGGTTACGCATTTCTGTTTGCATGTCGGACACATCCGTTGTGAGGCTGGATGTCTTTAGATCAAGTGACTTCACCCTCTCGTTCGTCCTGGCCAAATCAGTTCGAATGAGGTTGACATCAATGGCCACCATGTCCAGCTTCAGAGCCAGGGCTTCATACTGTTGGCCAATAGAGGATTTGATACCAGCAATGGCGCCCATCATGTCCTGCAGCGTTAAGTCCGCAGATACAGTAGGATCGTCGACAGTCTCCTCCCGGGTCTTAGGTGTGCCACCGGGGGATCCTTTAGAAAGAGTGTAGCGGTCCATGACATTCGTCTGGGTTGAGCCTCCTCGGAAGGTGGTCTTGACTTTCCGTTTTTCACCCTCGGGCTTGCCCGCCATGGCGAGCCGGGTGCCCCGAAGGGAGGCTCGGGATCTGGTCCAAATGGCTCCTTAGAATTCACCCAAAAGAATACCAGAGGCAGAGTTGAGGCAATTCGAGTCCACAGCCAAACTGTCGCTAGCTCCAAGCCCAATGAACTAGCATAGGAGCCAGCACGAGCAGCCGTCACCCCGCAGAGGGAAGACGGTGCGCAGGAGAAACGAAACCGAAAGTGAATCGATGCTGTGAACTGATCCCCGCCAGCCGTTGTTGTTGAATTACGACCTGGGTAAAGCCACCACTCGATGCCCAGGCGGTTCCATGGAGAAGGCCCCAAACTTCAGGATGGCGTAACTCAGGGACCCCGCGTCCGATTCCGACCCAGGAACCTGCTAGTAGATCAGCCGGGCTGTGTCTTCAATGACCTTCTATCAAATCAGGATATTATCCAGGATGAATGCGGGAGGCGGCGAGGGACCCCGGGAGCCCTGTGCTCACGCGGCCATCTCGGATGCGCGCGAAGCTCCTCCCCCCACAACTGGCATTCTTAACACACATATTTGATTGACAGTGCTTTCATACGCAAAAATGAAGAAAAAGAGATTGCTGAAATATAATGTTTGCTTAAGAAGGCATAATATAATTGGGGAATGCCTTATTTATCCATGTTTTCTACTTTCACGTTGTTTTAATCAGCTTGAAAATTGAAATTTTTATATAGGGACAGCAAGTATTTGATCCAAAGGTAATACTAATGTTGCTCAAAACTTGCTCTATAATAATTTGGGCAGCTTATAAGGTCTACATGACAACTGTCTTGCCTTTTATTTAGTGCACTAATGGTTCATATTTAAAATACTTTCACTTCAATAAGCACTTCTCAGTGCAGTGTTGCAAAGGTAAACTTCGGGGAGATTCCACATATGTAGTAACATATAGGGAATTAACATTCTATGCAACAGGGGGTCTGATTGTTTATGGTGAATGTGTTTTTAAATATGAATGTCATTGGGCATAATGACACCTAGAAATATTGAACCTTGCTATTGTATGAGCAGTTGAATAGAGCCATAACTGTGGTGCATTTAAAACTATCAATAAACCAAGCAACACCGGTTGTTTGGAAACAGTATGCACTACTAAGGAATCTATCACTCCAAGTTTTCTTTTTTGTAACAAACAAAAATGTTCTTTTCCACTACTTCAATAACTGTTATGATTAAATATATTTACATATGTTAATAAACAATGTTGTTATTCCAAACTAAGACATCGATCTCTCCTGCAATTCATTATGCATCTAAGAGTGCCGTGGATTCCAATGGATTGAAGAAAATCCAACTTCTTTCTTTTACGCCCAATGCATTTCAGAATGGTTCAAAAGGTCCCTTCTTCAGGGGAAACTAGAAACAAAGCAAAGAAACAAGTAGGATTTGAGACAATTGAAGTTATTGTACTCCATTTGAGAAAATATCAGAAAATAAAAATAAAAGATAGTCCATGCCCCAATTTGCAAGGTATCAAATTCTACCTCTTTGGTCTAAATATGAATTCATGCAGTAGTTCTTCAGGCTATTTTAGGAAAAAATCAAGAAGTGCTATTGTGAAAGAAAACCATCCTTAATCTCCAACCGAAACAGTGAAAACGTGTTTCAAAAGTGCAACGTGCCAAGATAAAAGCAAAGAGAAAATATTGCAAAAAATATAGCGATGCTAGAAGCTGTGAATGACCCAATCTCCTTAATTCAAAAATCCAACTACAATTTCCAAAGTGTAACCACTTGCCATACTGAGAAGGATAAGTCTAAGAATGTGTAAAAGTGGCCAGTAAACCCACTGGCATTAAGCAAAGTGACTCACAAAAAAATATCCACGAGTTTCCAATTCGCTAATCCAATTTAAAGACTATCCTTACTTCCTTTCCTTCTCATGAAAATCTATGCCAATAAATTAGAGAACGGCAAGGTGCTGATGCCAACAGAATAAACAATTCTGCGAATAATTAACATATCTTCCTATTCCACGTGATATGAGAAGGTACTTCAATGTGCTACTGTGGTGTCCAGAGCTCCAAAAAGCCAAACCAGTATATTGTTCTATAGTGGAGGTGCTTCCTACCTTCTTAAAATGTGTACTAAGGGACACCTCTTCGATAGATGTGGCTCAAGCTGCTGGCATGAAACAGAAGTTGCGTTTGTCATTCCTAAAAAGTGTGTTATGTCTGATGCAGTGCTTCAACAGGCCATCTATAATGAAAGAGGACTTCTGCATTGTCTATGCTCTGTTTGCCAAAAAGAAAACCAGAGCCATCCTAAAATGGAAATTACACCTTAACCTTGCTGGAATAATCTTAATGTTATCTGAGTCTATGATAAAAAATGCCTGCTGTGAAGCTGTATACTACGCCAATATAATCCAATGAGTAATACAGTAAATGAGCGAGGCGTCCCACATCTGTGATTAGCTTTTAAAAAAAGGTCTCAAATGTACCTAACGTACACAGACCCCGGTAATATCCCTATATGAACACCCACATTATAAAAAAATCGACCTGGCTGGTGCTCCGTGAAGGCCAAATGGAAGGACCTTGAATTCGTAGAGTCCATCAGATGTGGAAAAGGCAGGTTTTTTCCATCCTCCTCCCGTAGGGGGACCTGCCAGTAGCCTTTGGTGAGGTCTAGATATATAACTGGCTTCCCCTCGTTTTTCTATAAGTTTGTCTATTCTGGGAATAGGGCACGCATCAAAGGAAGATATCAAATTAAGGGCCCTGAAGTCCATGCAGAACCTTGTTGTACTATCGTGTTTGGGCACCATTACTATTGGTGATGACCATTCGCTCCGGGAAGAGTGTATGACACCCAATTCTAGCATGTCTTGGACTTCTTTTCGTACTGCTGCCCTCTTGGATGCCGGAATTCGGTATGGTTGTTGTTTTATGACTTTTCCCGGGGAGGGTGGGGAGGGCGTGGGGGGGGGGGGGTTCAATACAGTGTTCTGCTAGGGACGTCTTGCCCGGAGCATCTGAGAAGAGAGGTGCATACGGGGTCAACATGGCTTGGAGGAAGGCTTTTTCTACCTCCGTTAGGTCCTCGTTAAACATAAGCTGGTCTAGAGTGTTTGGGGAAGATGGCAAAGTGGGTAGAGTAAGATGTGCTTTCTTCGGAATTGGACCTAGCCACTTCTTCAGGATGTTTATATGGTACGTCTGGACCCACGTTGGGGTTATTTGTACTTTGTAAGTGGTTTTCCTCACGGTACCCACTATTTGGTAGGGGCCTAGCCATTCCGATTGAAACTTCTTTGTGGAGTAAGATTAACACCCAATCGTTAACCGCTAATGTTCTCCATTTCTTCCCTTTATCGTAAAAATATTTTTACTTCTCCTGTGTGCGCTCCAGATGCAAATACGCTAGGTCCCTCAACTTCCCTTTTTTGACTTCAACTTCTGGATATACTCCAACATCTCCCGGGTTTCTTCTACCTACTCCTTTTCCCACGCCTCTTTCCTCATCTCGAGGAGAGACCTTGTTTGATGGCCATAATACATTTCGAAAGATGAGCACCATAGGCTACTTTGTACCTGACCCCTCAGTACATAGAGGGCGAGGGGAAAGAGTTGGTCCCAATCCCTACCTGAAAGTCAAGCATTTTCTTGAGTGTCATTTTTAGGGACCCATTATATCTCTCAACTAATCCATCAGTTTGAAGGTGATATACTGATGAATTAATGTGGCTAAGATCTAGGGTTAGACAGACTTCTTTCATAAGTCGAGAGACAAATGGGTACCCTGATCGGTCAATATTTCTTTGGGGAATCCTACTCTGGTAAATAGTTCTATGAGTTTTCGGAGATGTTATGTGTAGTGGGTGCTCTCAGGGGAAACGCCTCAGGATATCAAGTGAGTATTCAGAACGGGGTAACCCTGTGTCCCTCAGAACCTGGGTAAGTATATATGTAAACAAAACTGGGTCTGTCGGGTAAGAAATGTTAATAATGGATGCTCAAAACAAGTAGCAAGGAATTACAACGCGCCCTCTACACAATAACTGAAAAGGAAGTAACTCACTGTTGTTACTTATTGTACAGATTGTCCATCAGTAAGGATGTAAAAAGATTGAGAGTGAGACAACCAATTTCAAATGTTACTTTTATCCGAATTGCATCATTCAATGATATCCAAAGTAAACAAAGAAAAAGTCAATGCTGTCAACAGGGAATTTACACATAAGTGACAAGTGAAGTGACACAGGTGATTACAGTGCTCAAAAATTGTGAACAATATATACAGTTTGGGAGGTCAGAGGTTTAATGATACAGTGAGTCCTATCCTTAGTCTGAAGGAATCCTGCAATCTCTGAACTTAGTTGTACGTCGACACTTCGACCCTAGCCAGTGGGTGGTCACAACGGGTCTGCCTCAGGACGGGGGGGGTGTCGCCTCAAGATGACAGCCTAAGAACAAAGGATTGCGTGTGTGAGAGAGGTTGCCAGAATTGCTCTCAATAGAGATGCATAGCTCCATAAGGGTCTCCATTACTCACCCTAGGACGGCCTGAGGAATGCTGGCCTTGAAGGTATGGATGGTTGAGTCACCACTGAAAAGGAGAAATTAAAATTATGCGGTGTGTGGCAAAATAATACACACCGCTTGAAAGGGAGTCTAGGGAAAACCCGAGACTGAAGCAATGCAGGTACCTTCTCCCACAGCACTGCACGCAAAACATTTGATTACACTAACATAAATTATCTCATAAGTTTGAGAAAGAGGTGTGCAGACCCACCGACATAAATACAAAATAATACACACCAGCACGTTTGATAGTTGCTGCTTGGTGCAGGGGAGGGGGTAATTACTCACCCTCCGAAGGTTAAGGAAGTCTTGGCCTTGTAGGAGAAGAGAATTGGACTAGTCGTTTCTTTGCCACTGTAAGGAAAGTATTGGAAATCAATATCCAGGCCTGGATACTTGGACCAAATCTAAATACAAGGAGTACCTCAAATGAATTAATCGTGGACATGCAGGCCAAGTGGTGGATAAATACAGTGGTGCTGCGATATAACTAGCAGGCTCCTAGTCTACTTAGTGGGATACTCATGCGTATAGGCTGTGTGGTTAGTTAAATATACCTAAACGTTCGCGGTTACTCGTGTGTCAACGCGGTAAAAAGAACAGAAGATGTATAGTCTGCGTAGTTAGTTAAATAGAGTGTTTAAGCAGACCCAAACATTCGTGGTTACTCGTGTATTAACGCGGTTCAAAGATGAGCGTGATTAACTAAAAAGGACTGCACGTTTTAACGAAGGACCCAGACCCAAACATTTGTGGTTACTCGTGTGTTAACGCGGTTCATAGATAAGCGTGATTAACTAAAAAGGACTGCGCGATTTAACGAAGGACACATAGAAGATGCCTACACAGTTCCCAAGGGATGGGACACGCTATTGTGGGATTAATCAAAAGCCCTAGGGGGTAAAAACGTGTCTCAGCGCGTAAACAAGTAAGCGCAATAGAAAGCCTCAGCGCTATTAGAATGCCAAGTCTGCGCGATTCAGTGACCAAGAGGGTGTCTGACATAAGCAAAAGTGCAAAGCCCAGAAGCGTGGCAGTCATAATGTTGAGGCTCACCTGTATGTGCGCGAAACTGATTCAAAAAGGGGGGAGAGACGGGCCGAAGTACCGTCTTCCATCTGGCATGAGTCAGGTCAAGGACAGCGGGATTTTCCTACAGATATGATGTCGGCAACGTAAGCATTTGCCTCGTGTACACATGGAACGTCAGGGGCTTTGCTAGGCGACCAGGGGCCGTATCCCGTCATCCTGTAACACGCGAGGAGCGTGAGAAGGTGATTAACCCTTTGTGGCGTATCTTTCGAGCTGAAGACATGCTGCTAGCTAAAGACTCCGTAAGAAGGACCCTTTCAATGTGGATGTATGTAAATGTGTCGAGGGTACAATTACCATACAGTCTAAGCAATTTGTGTCATTACATCATACAATCACCATTAGATTTTTAATAATGGGCATGCATCATGTTAAATCGATAAAATTTAACGGAAGTATGTCAATGAAAGCTCCATTATTATTACGTGACATCGTCAAATAATGGGCATGCATCCAGTTAAAATAAGGAAACAATGGTTCTAGACATTCCACTTAACAGATGGTGACTCAGCGTGAATTAAGAGATGTACATCATGTAACCCACGAGTATTTTAAGGGGTAAGGCTATATCATAATTCAGTATAGGTAAACGTTTAATGACATCGTCAAATAATGGGCATGCATCCAGTTAAAATAATTACATATGGAATCAATGGTTCTTGACATTCCACTTCACAGTTGGTGACTCAGCATGAATTGAGAGATGTACATCATGTAACCCACGAGTATTTTAATGGGTTTTAATTTAGCTAAACGTTTCCAGAAGTGTTGGCACAGCATGAATATACATCATATGAAACTGTTCAAGGAGGGTGAGGAGGGGGACCAGAATTCCTACTAACCCTAAATCTACTATTCATGTGTGGAGCCTCTGTTGAATAATGTAACTGTGTAGCCCTGAAGCGTGTAGTCAAAACGGCAACAGTATAGGATAAGGACAGGCTAGCAAGCCAGTCAGTGTTTGTAATATAGATCTCATAGCAGTCCCATCTGTTTCGCTATCTCCTCTTGCTTGTTGAGTCCCCAACTGAATGAGTTGAGTGTATGTATCCATTTGCATTTCTTAAGATTAAGAGATGCGGTAACAGAGCCACCGGTGCCGTAAGTCAGTATTTGGTTTCTGGTGGAGCGTTTCTTTCGGTCTTCCCTGTTTCGGCGGAGGAATTTCTTTCCGTGCCCCTCACTGCCGGTTGAAGGAACACGGCAATCGCCGCCTTCCAGGCGGCAACAGCAGTTGTGTAACGCGGCAGAAGTCGCTTGTGTAACGCAGCAGAAGCCGCCTGTGGAACGCGGAATTTGGACGCGGCCTTTGCCGCTTGTGAATCGCGGCAGAAGCCGCCTGTGCAACGCGGCAAAAGCCACCGGAATTGAACTCGGCAGAAGCCGCATTTGGAACGCGGCTACCACTGCCTGGATTTTGGACACGGCCTTTGCCGCTTGTGAATCGCGGCAGAAGCCGCCTCTGCAACGCGGCAAAAGCCGTCGGAAATGAACGCGGCAGAAGCCGCCTGTGGAACGCGGCTACTGCTGCCTGGACTTTGGATGCGGCCGTTGCCGCTTGTGAATCACGGCAGAAGCCGCCTGTATATCGCGGCAGACGCCGCTAACTGTAAAACGCAGCCTCGGCCACCTGTGTATATTGGCAGACGCCGCCAGGATCAGGTCGCGGCCGCTACGCTGTTTTGGGACCAAAGGAGGAAGAAACTACGTTTCCCAGAGGGGCGTGCTAGTAAAGCCCTCACCTGCAAACCATCACCCATCAGCCTGCCGGCGCCTACATAGCGCATCATCACCGGACGCGCGCGAGCACGCGCCAGGCGAAGCCCGGGCCAAGGGCGGGCCCGTTCGAGCCCGAGGGGACCGGACTGGGCTACCCCTCTTCAAAGTGGAGTCTCTGCTACTAGAACATTGAGCTCAACTGTAAGTACCTGCGTGGCTGGCCATTTGTACTGTAAAATATCAGCACTCAAAAACAAAAGCAAAGCAGCTAACCCAGGTGGGCTCCTTACAGGGATTCTGGACAATTTTCTCACCAGGGCAAATTCAGTTATTGATCAGGGGATTAGCCTTATGGAACACAGGGTTTCTCTAGATCTTGCTTTAGCCAAAAGGCCATCTATGGGGCATTTTGCCAAAGCCCGCACTCCAGATCCATTGTCACGTGCAAATATCATCAACGTTCCCGTGACTGTCCATTCTTACACAAGCACAACCTTGATTATGAACGATATACATTCAACTTAGCCACGCAAGAAAAAGATGAACGAATGGGTGACTTCATATTGCGCATTCGACGACTAGCCCGTCACTGCAACTTTGACGACTTCAACACTGAAGACGCATTGCGACTGCGCATAATTGAAGGGTGTCAGTCCGAATCACTACGACGACGCCTATTGAAAAAACACTATTCCCTAGCAGAAATTGAAGAAATGACGCGCATAAACGATCAAGCAGAGGATCATGCCAAGAAAATGGAGGGGAACCGATCGGATAAGAAGGAACAGGCCTTTCGACTTCAAGCTCACAACCACAAGGACCGACAACATCAGGCTGATCGAGGAAAATCGAACAAATCAACTTACCACTACTCATCTCGAAGACCCAGAACTAGTCACAGATCACGGGAAACACGTCATGTCAAGTCTACCAAATCCAACTCAGCCTGTTACAGATGCGGACAGGACTATCCACATTCAGGTTAATGCCCAGCTATGGGGCAACGTTGCCACCGCTGTGGCAGAGACAATCACTTCGAAAACATATGTCAAGCCAAGTCGTCGAAACAGAGATCATCACGCTCAAGACAAAGATCCTCCAAAACCCGATCCTCAACACATCACCACGCACGAGCTGTCAAAGAACGGAACAGACACTCGATCAGCTCATCGCGATCCAGTGATCAATCCCTCAGATCACGTCAGTCTCGCCGGTCGAGATCAACATCCAGTGACTCCACAACACACACGCCTGTGTCTCAAGATAGTGACGAATACATATGCATGGTCTCGGACCCGGATCGTCTACGAAAATATCCAAAACTAGACATCCGAATTGGAAGTCATCCAGCTAAATTTGTCCTAGACTCAGGCGCTTCCCTGAACTACATCTGTGCTCTAGAATATCAAAGCATGAAACCACGTCCTACACTGGAACCTGCAGCAGTGAGAATATTCACATGGATGTCCAGGAAACCATTACCATGCCTAGGTCGGTTCCACACCACCCTCTCATACCGAGACCGAGTGATCCCAGCATATATCCACGTGGTAGAAGGTCCAGATGTGGCCGACTGTTTACTCAGCCTGCCAACAGCAGAACGGCTCAAACTGGTAGAACTCCTCTACATGACTGAAGACACCCCAGACATTGTGGCAAAGTTCCCCAACCTCTTCAAAGGACTTGGAAAGCTAAATCATTTTAAGGTCAAATTACACATCGACGACCGAGTCACGCCAGTGGCACAACATCATCGGAAAGTGCCATTCCACCTGCAACAAGCTGTAGATGATGAACTACAAGAATTGCTCAAAGCAGACATCATCGAACGCACGTCCGGCCCCACTCCGTGGATATCACCCGTGGTCGTCGTCCCCAAGAAAGGACAAAATAACAAAGTGCGTCTGTGTGTGGACATGCGTGCAGCCAATGTGGCTATTGAACGAGAACGTCACCCTGGGCCACACATCAGTGATATGATCACCCGTCTCAACGGGGCCACCATATTTTCAAAACTGGACCTCAATAAAGGTTATCACCAACTTGAACTCCATGAAAGATCTCGGTATATCACCACATTCACAACTCATCAAGGTCTCTTTCGTTACAAACGTCTAAATTTTGGCATATCATCTGCTGCCGAAATCTTCCAGGAAACCATCAGACGTGTAATCCAAGGAATACCGAACACCTTCAACTACAGTGATGACCTGCTGGTGTATGGCAAGGATCAAACCGAACATGACACTGCCCTTGACAGAGTGTGTCACATGCTCCTCAATGCAAACCTCACTCTGAACTCAGACAAATGCGAATTCCACAAATCCGACCTGAAATTCTACGGACACATCTTTTCTAAGGATGGCATGACTCCAGACCCCGAAAAGGTATCGGCCTTAGCAGACACACCAACGCCTCAAGACGTGGGCGACCTTCGCTCGTTTCTTGGCATGGCCAGCTACTGTGCCCGATACATTCATGACTTTGCCACGCTCAGTCACCCACTGCGAGAACTCACTCGCCAAGGACAACCCTTTGAATGGACGGACGCATGTCATCACTCGTTCAAGAAAATCAAGAAGGCTGTCAGCTCTGCGATCAATCTGGCCTACTTTGATGTGAAGAAGCGGACTGAACTCACCGTAGATGCCAGCCCAGTCGGGCTTGGTGCCATTCTTGCCCAATACACTGAGGACTCTGACCAGCGTCACATCATCGCATACGCCAGTCGTAGCCTCACTGACACCGAGACCCGCTACTCTCAACCGGAGAAAGAAAGCCTGGCCGTGGTCTGGGCATGTGAACACTTTCACCTCTTTGTCTATGGCAAACATTTTACCATCGTCACTGATCACCAGGCTCTCATCACCATATTCGGCAACCCCAAGGCCAAGATGCCCCCACGCATTGAGAGGTGGGGCCTCCGTCTGCAGGACTACATTTACACCATTGTCCACAGGCCCGGGAAGTCAGACAATCCTGCCGACTATATGTCACGTCATCCCAAGGCATCTGTTACTGCTCCACCATCGATCGCTGAAGACTACTTGCACTTTGTCATCGACGCAGCGTGTCCTCCCACGGTCCCGCTTGCCGCCATCCAAGAAGCATCCGTCCAAGACCCTGTTATTCAGGCTGTGTCTGCACGCATCCGCGACTGCTCTTGGCGCCACGTGCCAGATGACCAAAGTTCACTCTCTCGGGAGCTCCTCGCCTTCCGACATGTCCAAGATGAACTTTCCATCAGCAGTGACGGTCTCATTCTGAGAGGGGGGAGGATCGTCATTCCCCAGAAATTGAGACAAGGAGTCATCAACCTTGCCCATGAAGGCCACCGAGGGACAAGTGCTACCAAGAAAGCGCTAAGGGAACGCGTCTGGTTTCCAACATTAGACCAGATGGTGGAAGACACCCTCAAGGACTGCACATCATGCCAACTAGTAAGCCGAGATGAACCTCCAGCTCCGCTACAGATGTCAGAACTACCCGAAGGAGTGTGGCAACAAGTGGCCGTAGACTTCTTAGGACCCTTGAAATCAAGTCAATACATCCTTGTCATCATGGATGAATATTCCAGATTTCCATTTGCTCACCTCATACCCTCCACTAGAGCTTCCGCAGTAATACCAATACTTGATGAAACATTCGCAGCATGGGCCATCCCTCTGCGCGTCAAGTCAGACAATGGGCCCCCATTCAACGGCCATGAATTTGCTAATTTTGCAACCCATCTTGACTTCAAACATCAAAGGATCACACCACTATGGCCACAAGCCAATGGCATGGTGGAAAGATTTATGGGAACACTAAAGAAAGCAGTCCAACAAGCAGAACTGGCTCACAAAGACATCCAACAAGCACTGAATGAAGTACTGAGGGCATACCGCACCACGCCCCACAACACCACAGATCAATGTCCAGCTACTCTCATGCTAGGGAGAGCTCCACGCACCCGACTGCCCACCATGGTCAGTGCGAGCCAGTCTCGACCTCCAAACGTCGATCATGAAACACTAGTCAACATTGATCAAGAAAAGAAACTGAAAATGAAGACATATGCTGATCAGCACAGGCATGCTAAGCACACCGATATCAGAGAAGGAGACTGGGTGGTAGTTCGACGAGATCGAGGAACAAAAGCAGACAGTCGCTACCTTGCCCATCCACTAAAGGTCAGCCGCCGGAAAGGAACTATGATTACGGCTCAAGGCAATCATAAAAAGATCACACGAAATGTATCACACTTCAAGAAGTGCAATTCACCTGGAACAAACGACCATCACCCTTGGGAATCATCCACTGACTCTGAAAGCAGAAGCAGAAGCAGTGATCGCGGCTCATCCAGCCCAGCAAGTCAGGATCATCCTGCACATCACCAACACATTCCAGAGAGATCTGAGAGACCCCGACGACAAACTCGACGGCCGGAACGTCTCATCGAGATAATCTAAGATACAGTAAGACTTTGTACAAAAGGGGGAGATGTCGTAACGTAGCTGCCTGACCCTGTGTGTGACAGGACAGGCAGCACAGGAAGGGCGTGGGGAAGGAAGGAAGTGGGTGGAGAGAAGTTTAGTTTGGGGTAGAGTACGAGAAATAAAGACGTGCTCTAACGGAACTCCGGCTCCCGTGTCTTTATTGAAGGGAGAAGCGACAAGGGTCCTATCTCATTAACTGACCAGCTTCATTCATCCATGGCTACAGAGAACACTATGGTGTCTACCAGCAGCTCACCTGAGAGACCTAACACCAGGCAATTACGAGGGAGGCGCGAGGGGGCGATTCCCAAGAGAAAGCGGGGGACTAATGCTGCTGCTGGAGGAAGGAAGGAGGAAGGAAGCCCAAAATTGCCAAATGTGTTCGCAACAGCAACACAGCATCAAACGGCCCGGGCATAGAGGCCCACGTAGAGAGAGATGGGTCACCAGTACCGTCTGAAAGTACCACAGGGGCACCCAATTTTGCCGCTGCAACCTTGGCATTGGAGGTCCCAGATCTTGCCAATCTTGGAGCCCTGCTAAAATCAACCTTTAAATATTTTAAAAACAGGGGGGCGGAGCTAGCAGGCAGTGAAAATGGCCGCATAGCCCCTGAGCTCCGTCGGCGCCACCTAAATATCCTGCACGATCCTGCACCAACCTTGCTTGTTCGGCACCCCGACACCCCCACGACTGGCGGAGCCGATAGGGAACAGGCAGACCCGTCTGGGAGGAGACTCCATCGGTCCAAGCGGCGGTCGCTGGCTTGTTCTCCTGGGCGCCGGGAGGGCCTGCAGACCGCGGCCTCTCGTAACACCGGACCCGCACTGCGTGAGGAGGCGTGCGGCAGTGGCCGGCGGGCTCACCCCCAGTGGACGACTCTCCTGCGCCGGGCAGCTGCGGACTCGGCGAGGGGAGTCGGCCGACACAACGAGCCGTCGGAGGCCTCCGATACCTACCGCCGCGAGGCAGCAAGAAAGACGGTGAGCCCGTTCAGCGGGGGAGGAGGGAGCCCGGCGACGCCATTACACCGCAACCGCTAGGGAAGCGGCTACCGCACTGCACAGAGAGGGACCCACACTAGACAGCAGGACAGCGGCGCGCCTGGTTCCGGGGCTTTCCCTCCCCCCTTCCATACGTCCACTCGAGTGGGTCACCTGTTCGGGGCCCTACAGCACCTGGGGACCCAGTAACAGAGACGGTGGTGGCGCCTGCAGAGACCTGTTCCACAGTCCAACACGCCACTCACCTGCATCGAATGTACCACTGGGGGGGTCAGCTCACGTGGCCCAGGCATCAAAAGGCGGACTGTGTCAATATTGTGAGGGGCATCCTGCATCCTGGGTGTGATAGACGCGCTCCTTCCCAAATTCAGCAGAGGCATAGGGGGGTGCTGTGGCAGCCTCCTGGCCCCCGATTTCTCTGGTTGTGAAGCCGGTGAGGCCCACTGGTGGGAGGACAGCTGAGTGCACGTCCGCAGTATATTTGGCGCCAGCGCTTCGTCGACGGAGGAGTACAGTCATCACAGGACGCTATCAAACATGGGGAAGGGGGACAGGACCCAGAGTAAGCTCCCCTTCTCGCAAAGGAGGTTGCCAGTTCAGAGTCCTCAGGCAGAGCGAGACGAAGAGATGGGTACAGGGGAGCCGCAGGAAGAAAACTCGGACTTAAAATCAATGCTCAGATCCATGGAGCAAAACATCCAGACGAACATTGCGGCTCTGGGAACCAAGATGGACGCCATGTCCTACAGAATGGACCGCATGGCGGAGCGCCTCGACAAACACACGGAAAGACATGATATGGCCGAACGGCGAATCACAGAGGTAGAGGAGGCCCAAACGGACCTGGACACGGCGAGGCGGCGGGCGGAGACCCTCATCAGAACACTGCAGGACAAAACGGAGGATTTGGAGGCGCGGTCCCGTCGCTGCAATCTCCGCATCACTGGCCTGCCGGAGACCACTCAGACCGGGAAAATGGAATTATTCATAGAACGATTGCTCACCACGCTATTGGGAGAAGGTGTGTTCTCGGCAATGTTTGTGGTGGAACGCGCTCACCGCACGCTTGGCCCACAGCCCAACCCGGGTTTCCCTCCCCGTCCGATCATAGCGAAGTTGCTAAACTACAGGGACAGAGACACGGCGCTCCGGCTGGCTCGAACCAAGGGTGACCTACGCTTCGAGGGGTCGGCGATTTCCATATTCCAAGACTTCACGGCGCGGGTGCAAGAGGCACGCAAGCATTTCGCCCCTCACAAGAAACGCCTCAGGGACATGGGCCTCGATTATGAAATGTTGTACCCGGCCAAATTGGGTGTGAATAGGCAGGGCCATTCACATATCTTCACGGACCCAACAGAGTTGCAGAAAGCCTTGACAAAGTGGGCCAGAGATAAGACTGACGGGCAAGCCGAGAACCAGAAGGCAGCTGACCAAAGCCACTTAGATGAACAGGAATGACATGGTGGCTCGATGCTTGGCGCACAGTGAACTTCTGCTGAACACTCTGTTATCCTAGAGGTTGGAGGGACGTTGTCCCGGAGCAGCATCCTACGGCCGTGATGTGGCAGATAAGTGGGGCAAGGGTTCTGTATAGACACGGACTACTAGAGGCATTGATCTCCGTCCACATAGACTATATATGCCTTTGATAAGTTGATGGCAGGTGGAGTGTGGGGATCGCCTATAGGGCGGCGGGGGCAAAGGGGACAAGTACGGTGAACTAGGGAGAATAACCGTACTGATGTGCAGGTTGGTGCGTTGCTGGTGGTACAGGACGGGGGAGGGGGGCTGGGCACCAGAGTTGGGAATTTACCACCGAGGACGAGTTAGCTTGCTACCTTTGCCTCCGAGCATTATGCATATGGGGCAGTTGAAATTGTTGTTGGGGAGGGGGGGGTGGGATGGGGACCTGCATGGCCGAATTGGGGTGGGTCTGCTGTGGGTGGCGGGTGGAATGTTGGGGACTGTATTTGGGTACAAGTTGTTACTTTGTTTGACTGCGGATGTGCTAAAAGCGGACTTTTGGGAGGGTTCCACTATGTGTGCTATTGTAACTGCCACGCCAAACTGCATGCTCGACCGCGCCCCTTCCGGGCACCTGAGACTCATGTATGATTGCCTCATAACTCACAATGACAGACAGGGCTGTGGCTGATGCCACCACATCACAGATAGGCTCTGCACCAACTCACCTCAGAGCTCTGACGTGGAATGTGAGGGGTCTCAATGACTTTAGAAAGCTGCGTAAGGTCCTTAGTTATTTGCGTAGGCATCACATAGACCTCGCTCTCTTGCAGGAGACTCATTTACCTCTAAACAGCAAAATGCTGACACACAAAGGTATAGCGGGCTGTAGTGTGGCAGCGGGCTTCACCACACACTCGAGGGGGACACTCACGTGGGTCAATCCTCGCTCCAAACTCACATTGACGTCTCTAGAGACGGACCCTGAGGGAAGATATGTACTCTGTAGATGCAGGGGCAGGGGGCACGATTTATTGGTTGTGAATGTGTATGGCCCTAACTACGACTCCCCGGAATTTTACACGGAGTTAGCCCAGAAATGCAAGTCGCACGACTATTCCAGGATGCTCTGGGGAGGGGATTTCAATTTTGTACTCGACCCGAACCTAGATAGGTCTGCGGGACCCCCCAGGTGTCCGGCGGCAGCTGCCACGGTCCTACGGTCTGAACTAGTGCACTTGGACCTACTGGATGTGTGGCGCAGTCGGCATCACTCCAGAGGGGGGTACACTCACTACTCCGCCTATCACGCACTTCACACCAGAATAGATTATTGGCTTGCATCACAACAGCTATCCAATAGTGTGAGGGACTGTCTGATACTGCCGCGCACGTTGTCTGATCATTCCCCTCTCCTCCTGATTCTGGAAACGCCGGCACACAGGATCCCCCCCTTTACGTGGCGCTTCCCCCCGTACTCCCTACTGGATGAGGTTTTCAGGGGAGAGCTCGCAAACGAAATTGACAGCTTTTTTTACACCAATATGGGCTCTGTGGAGAGCTTTCAAACGCTATGGGAGACGTTTAAGGTCTACATGCGCGGGCAAGCCATGGCCAAACACTCCAGTGTCCTGAAATCCATTCGGCAGAGGCTTCATTACCTTGAACAACAGCTTTCGGAGCTTGAGGAGAAACAGCGGGCGGACCCCGGGGGGGATGCCCTAGAACAGATTAAACAACTGGTGACAGAATATAACGCAGAGGTGGACAGGGAGGTCCAACATATGGGTAAATACGCCACGGCCCGAACTTATGGTGAAGGCGAGAGACCTGGCTCCCTACTGGCCAAAATAGTCCGAAGCGAAAGACGTCAACTTACAGTGGGCGAACTAGTGTCGAGTACAGGGGAAGTCCTCACGGATGAAGTGCAGATAATTAGGGAATTCCGGCAGTACTATTCCACTCTCTACGAATCTAAGTCAACAGGAATGGAAGGGGCGATTGACGATTACCTAAGCTATATCAAAATGCCACAGCTGTCCAACTCGCAGAGAGAATTCCTCATGATGCCTATTCAAAAGGAGGAAATAGTGGAGGCGCTAGATAGCATGCGAACCGGCAGCGCCCCAGGTGCTGACGGGCGGCTTCTACAAGGCCTTTAAAGACCAGTTGATACCCTTCCTCTTAACACTGTTTGACGACATATGCTTGGAAGGTAGCATGCCTCCATCCATGCGAGAGGCACTCATTATTACGCTCCTGAAACCAGGGAAGCCTTCCACTGAGCGCGGTTCGTACAGACCCCTGTCCCTGATAAATGTCGACGCGAAGCTGTATGCCAAGGTGCTGGCGACGCGACTCGCACTACTTGCCCCGGAACTGGTAGCCCCAGAACAGGCCGGCTTTATTCCTTCTAGGAACCTCACGTACAACATACGCACAGTCCTAGGGACGATGCAGCATGTGAGGCCGGAGAATAAGGCATTGGCAGTATTTCTGGATATGGAGAAGGCGTTCGACTCCGTAGAGTGGCCCTTCATGTCAAGAGTGCTTAGGAAGCTGGGATTGGGCGAACCTTTTCTACAAATGATAGGCGCCTTGTACTATAAACCATCGGCCAGAATACGAATAGGTGACAGAGTCACGGAAGCATTTGCAATAGGCAGAGGCACTAGACAGGGCTGTCCCCTCTCACCATTGCTATACGCACTTGTAGCGGAACCCCTAGCGTGTGCACTTCGAGAATACCATAGTCATGAGGGTATTAGTTTCCCTACTTACAAGATATGCATCTCCATGTACGCGGATGATACGCTTTTGTACGTCAGAGACCCGGAACTCAACCTCTCCCCCGTACTTAGGGAAGTGGTGCAGTTCGGAGCATTGTCTGGACTGAAGGTGAACTGGAACAAATCGGTGGCGTTCCCACTGACTCCAGTGACAGGCAAGTTTGTAATGGATTACCCACTACAGTGGTCGGAAGACCCGATTCGGTACTTGGGCATACAGCTGCATCCGGATCCGGATATTTTAGTTAGGGAAAATTATGGAGTCGCATATACTAAGTTAACTGAGGATGTTGACAGATGGTGCAAATTGCCGTTGTCCTTGTCGGGCCGAATCGCGCTAATGAAAATGATAGTGCTCCCGAGGTTTTTGTTTCTTTTTAACAATCTCCCGGTGATCCTCTCGAAGGCCTTCTTCAAGACAATGACTCAGACCCTCACGCGATTGGCATGGGGAGGTAAGCAACCAAGGGTACAGTGGCAAGTCCTCATGCTCCCGTATGAACAAGGCGGTTTAGGGGCCCCGGACCTTGAAAGGTACTATAGGGTTGCTCAAGCGACACATTTGCATACATGGATACACGGGGATCGTACTATCCCGCACGTGATCCTGGAGACTCTATTCACGGAACCCCTCCCTCCACCGGCTACAGTATTTGAGACGGCTACACGCCGGATAGGATCTTTGGACTCCATCATAGCGACAAACCACGCCTGGCACTCTCTGGCCAAAAGACATGGCTACGCTCTACTGTACTCCCCTCTTGTTCCGATAGATTGGGCTGTTTGGCTTTCGCCGCTGCGGGAGAAGGAGGTCACGAACGCCCTTAAACAATTAGGTATATCTAAGCTGGGAGACTTGTTCAAGGATGGGACGGTAGTTTCCTGGGACCAGATCGTCCCTTCCCAGACCCCGGTATCGCTGCTGCACCGTTTTCACTTCCATAGGATCCGTGCAGTGCTTCAGGTCCTGCTAGGTCCGACCATGGCGGAACCTCCCGAACTGCCGGAGCTGACATACGTTATAAAAACGCCATCCTCCAGCAACCTGATTTCGCGGCTATACAAGGCAGGACAGCTTCACGGGGAACAGCCACCTTCAAAAGCCCGATTGGCATGGCAGCGGGACCTGCAGGCGGAGATAAGTGACTCAATGTGGAAATACTGCTGTCACAATACTAAAAAAGTGTCGCTTAATGCCCGACACAGACTTATTCATTTTAAATTTTTACATAGAGTATATTACACTCCAGAACGCCTGCACAGATACGGCCTCCGACAGACGTCGGAATGTGAACGCTGCCATGTGCCGGTGGCGGACTTCCTACATCTGGCGTGGTCTTGCCCGGGTGTTAACAAATTCTGGGAAGACGTTTTTCTAGAACTGGGTATAATACTTGAGATTGAACTCCCAGTCGACTCTGCGTTGGCATTGTTGGGACATACCAGGATTCTCCCACCGGCGACACGTCGCCTGGCAGATGTGAGGTTACTTATGGCTCGACGAGCGGTGGCATAGTGTTGGATGCGAGGACCGCTTCCAACCAAAGGCAGATGGGCCAGGGACATGCTGTATGGCTGCACCCAGTCACAGCTCTATAGTGAACTCCTACCCCCTGTCAGTAGACCGAAAAATGTTTGGGACCTATATCTGACTTACAACTCCAATAAAGACACCGCGGATCCAGATCAGGAGGAGACAGAGGAGCGGCATGAAGGGGTGGAGGGCCCCTAGGATTAGATACACAGTACACGGAAGCTCAAGCGGGAAAGTAGGCGGGACATCTGGGACTCTGGAGAGGCTGGAGGGACACAGGACATTTAGGAACACCCACATTGGGTTACACACGGAGCGGGGGGCCTGGCGGGGGAGGGAACCTGATGAGTGGGGGGGATGCAGGAGTGGCGTGGACATGGGCGGGGGGTGGCGTGGCACTGAGACGACAGTTATGTAGTAGTGGCAGACACATGGGCAGTCAGGGGGGAGGGGTGGGGTTGGGTGGGATTGTTGCGGGAGTAGTGATAGACCCGGATTTCGTTGGCAGATGTGCACACTTCACGATATATCCCCATTACAAAGTAGTCATCGAATCCACGCCTACTAAGGCCTGAGGGGACGGGGCGGGGGTCGTCGGCACATTCTGAACGTCAACTAAGTTGTGCTATATAAGACCTGAGTCTCCTGACCCTTGGGATGACGGTGTGTTGATTTTACGAACTGGTTTTTGTGCTATGTATTTACGTTGCCCTAGTTTGCTGCCGGCCCCAGGGTTGTAGGCGAAAAGGTGTGTGTGTGTGTGTACTGACAACGAATAAAAGTTTATAACCAAAAAAAAATATATATATATATAAAATAAAATATTTTAAAAACAGACTTGTACAGATCGAGCAGCGGCTAACCAAGATTGAGAAAGCGACATTGGAGATTGTGGACAATACTAAACTAAAAGCATTGTCTCTGGGTGATGCTCAACATAACGCACAAGGGGGGGGTGTGATAAATAATTCTATCGCACCTGTAATACCACCCATTTTAAATGTATCCCCCACAAAATTACCTACCCCTGTATCACTACCAGTTAATACCACTCTAGGGGGTAATATTGTTAAGCCCAAAGAAACTCCCCGGGATTTATCTGATGTAGGCACTGTTGGGGACATAAGAATTGACTTACCACCAGAATCAAGCCCATACTTGGTAGTCTTAAATGGGGTCCCTAAATTAATTAACCCAACTAAGGAATCGTTCATCTACTTAAAAAACAAAGCCGCAGATTGGTTAAATAGGCATAGACCACTCCCCCGCAATGTTTCTAGCGAAATCCTGATGGTACGCAGGTTGTCCTGGGTGGGGCACAGGCCCAAAACTATTCAAGGAGATTGCGTGGTAGTGAACTTTAGGGACCCGCGCACTGTGGGGCATATCTGTAACTGGAGACACTACAGCCATGAGTCCTCAATCCAACCTCTCCCACTTTCATACTTCTACCCCCCACCCCATCTCCCAGACTTGGGAAGTGACTGGACATTGGTAAAACATTGGGGTGTGGAAAGGTTGGATGGGGGCTGGTATGCACAACCACATATAGCTAGTCAAATACATACACAAAACATGTATAGCGGTTTAGAACTGGTTGATTGACTCTACCGTTCCAGGGATGCAACGCGCGTACAATGCGATAGTGCCAGTCTTGTACAACCTGAGGAAGCCCCTAAGCCAGTTATTAGCCAAATAACCTGTGCCACCCTATCGCCCCCTAGGGGCGCTAACACAGTCAATAATGCTGATTCTAGAGGGGGGTATGATTGTAACCTGTTTGCCGCAAACATCTGCACGTAAGAAATCGGATTATAACGTAATTTGCTGGAACATTGCCGGGCAGGCGGGAAAGGGGCAAAAGACCCAAAATGGGTAGATTTCATAAGGTCTTTCTCGGTGATCTGTCTACAAGAAACTTGGCTGGTGGAGTGTGATATTTTCCTAGAAGGATATAAAAGTTTTTTCGTACCAGCTGAACCGTCACCCAGTGGTAGAGCCAAAGTGGGCCTGGCTTTGTATATTGACCTAGCCTTGCTCTATGTAGTCAAAGTAATACCTACACATAACACCAACATCCAAGCAGTGATTATAAGAAGAGGGAATGAAAGGGTGTCCCTGATTAACTTTTATAACTCAGTAAACTTAAGAGGGGAATGCAGGATTGTCGAATTGGGCGATTTCATTAGGCACCACAGTGAAAACTTCTCCCATCGGATCCTTATCATGGGGGACTTTAACATGCATCCATGTGGGGACCCTATGAACACCGCAATGGGAGAATTAGGTTGTCACAGAATGGGAGGTCTTCATTTTAAACACTCTGCCCGGGGTGATACGCTGAACCAGCTACTAAATGAATTCAACCTAATTTCTGCTATGTCCCTGGTTGATGTTTGCAGCTGCCAATCCGTTCCCACATTTAAGGGTTAATCGGAGGGGGGTTTATATTGATCACATTCTCCTCTCCAATGGACTAGAATCAATTGTATCTGGCTTTAAAATCCAGGAATCTGCGTATAGCGATCACAAACCTGTTTGTATCTCATTGGCTGGTAACCTTTTAAATTTACGTGATAAAGTTCAAAATAGTGGGGTCCTGAAATGTTCAGATGGTAGGCGACGTTTTTAAATGGTCTAAGGTGAACTCGGAGACAATCTATCACACGATTACTAAAACCTGCGCCTCCGAGTTATCATCATGTGTATCCCCTGCGTCTCTCCCGCCAGATATTCTCTCAGCATTTGACGGGATTGTTTTAAAAGTAGGTGACTTGCTATCTGTACCTTCTTCGGGCCCTCGGTGTAGGGACCCCAAATGGTTTGACCACTCCTGCTCAAAAGTAGGACGTGGGGGCGTGTCCAACATGGCGGCGTGATCGGACGTGGGTCTCTGGAGCTCCCTGCCTGACCCCGCCTGACCACCGCGAAATTAGCCTTTATTTCCCCTTGCCACCACGGGAGAATAGCGGGAGAGGGGCCGTCCAGCGGCAGTGACCAGACATCGACCCTCTGCTGAGCCGCTCGCCCACAAGCTGCACTTCTGCGCTGCCGGTCGTCCCGCGCTCTGTGATGGCGGCCTTGCTGCAGTTTTGACCGGCTGGACGCCTTTCCACGGACGCCTCCGGGAGCACCCCCGTGGCGAGAACAGTGGACGAGAGGCGCGGACCGCAGAATCGGCTGAGCGGTGCCTCCGCCTGTGACCCGGACCCTGCTGCGACCCGCTGCCTGGGCCGCCCAGCTGCTGGGAGAGACGCCGATCCGGGGGTCGTAAAACTACAGGCCCCGGCTTCGGGCCTGTGCACCGGACCCCCCTGCAGCACTAAGGCGGCGGGCCTAGAGGGAGCCCCAAACCTGCCCAGCGAGCTCCCCTGCCGCGGTCTCATCTGTCGGGCACCAGAACGGACGAGAGAGACCCCTGGGGGTGGAGCTGCCGCCGCCTCACGGACCTCGGCCCTCTCCCTGCAGCCCGGTGAAAGGGAGCACCGCCACAGGACTGCAACTGCCTCGCGGCCTTCAGGTGAGGAGACGGGTGCTGGGCGCTGCGGCAGGATCGAGGGGCACATTCGAGCTCCTGGAGGGGGGACAGCAGCGGGGACCGACCTCAAGCTCCCTGGGCCTGACAGCCTTTCCCCACAAACAGGCCGACGAGCAGGGACACTCAATCGGCAGACACGAGGTTGGGGCTCCCAGACTTGGGTCCACACGCCGACCCTCGCTGCACCGTGATCTGGGCCTTAGGGGGTACCGACCGCCTTTGACCCTAGGCCCCATCGCCCCTGGAGGGGGGACAGCAACCGGGATCGACCTCGAGCTCCTTGGGCCTGACAGACTTTCCCCACAGACAGGCCGCCGAGCGGGGCCGGCCGATTGGCTGACACGAGGTTGGGGCTCCCAGACTTGGGTCCACACGCCGGTCCTCACTGCACAGAGATCTGGGCCTAGGGGGGTGCCAACCGCCTTTGAACCTAGACCCCACTGCCACTGCGCGAAGCGAGGCTGGGAGGCAGCGGCCCTCGCAGGAATCTGCACTCGTCCCCGAGGCCACGCAAAAGAGAGGGAGACGCCATCTTACTTCGAGGGGCACACTCGGGTAGAGCCCCCAGAGACACTAACATTGCAACGGCTTGTGTTTGCGAATTGAGGCTGGGCATAAGTGCTTGACCGGGACTGCCCTGCGGTGCCCATCGCTGGACTTCCTTTGTACCCCGGACACCTTTGCACCCGTAGGCCCCAGTGTGGGCCCCTACAGCCTACTCCCAAGTCCCTGCGCAACATGTCGGGCCAGAAGGGCAAGAGAGGACACCAGACGCTCCCGGAGCTGATGGCCAAAACCCAGCCTAAACCTGCCAAGGACCCACCCTCCCCGATAGTCGCTAAATCGCCGCCGCCACCCGCAGAAGACCAAATCCCTATCACTAGATCCTTTTTGGAGACGCTATTCAACTCCCTACGTGATGACTTTAAATCCCTGAAACAAGAGGTGGCGGGTGAGGTTCGGGAACTCAGACGTGAGGTAGATGGCCTCGGGGAACGGGTGGCTGCAGTGGAGGAGGCGGATGAAACTAAGAGTACTGAAATTGAGCAACTCCAACAAGAAATCCTGCGATTTACAGGCCAACAGCTGGATCTACAGGCCCACGCAGAGGACCTTGAAAATCGCTCTCGCAGGAACAACATACGGGTCCGGGGTGTTCCTCAGAAAGAAGAAGGGTCTGACGTCGCTGAATATCTACGAGCCCTCTTCAGAACCATCTTGGGAGAACCAGCGGATTTCCCCATTCGCATCGACAGGGCACATAGAGTTGGATTGCCGCGACGAGATTCGGCCCCCCCCCGGACATACTGGCCTTTTTGCCTGATTTCCCGCTAAAGGAACGGATTCTCCGGGAGGCCCGTCGAGCTCAGCCCCTTCAGTATAGAGGTCGTCCCATAGCTCTCTATCAGGACCTCTTTGCCACCACCCTGCAGAAACGCAAGGAATTCAAGGTAGCGACGGACTTTCTACGACAGCACGACACCCCTTACTCCTGGGGTCACCCGTTTAGACTCATATTCAAATGGAACGGACGGCTGCACCAAATGAGGTCGCTCAAAGACACCTGCTCGCTGTTGGGACTGGATCAAGATGATGAAGCACCGACGCCCCGAGCTTCTCAAGGGTCACCCAAGAGTGAATGGCACACTGTGAGCTACAAACGATCGCCGTCGCGCCGGCTGAAGCCAGATGCATCGATCATCCTGCAGGAACGCGCCACTGCAGTGGCGGAGGTAGCAAAGAAACCTCTCCCCAGGAAGATTAAGTACTCCCGTGGCCGGGGAGATCAAATATGGCACAGTCCTTTGCACCAGCGGTGGGGGGGGGGCGGGGAGCCGGAGAAGCCGCCACTGGAGATGACCCACATGAGAACTGTTACCACGGCCCTGTGCGGAGTCACAGGACTGGGACTATTTTTCCTTCTTTTCTTTTTTGGGTTATTACGGGACGGGAAGGGGGGGAGGGAATGTTATTCTGCCTTTGAATATCGGATGTTGATCAGTTCGACACAGTTTGATGGGGTTGTTGTTGGGGGGGAAGGGGGGACTGTGGGGAGGGATCCAGGGTGGGAACCAGTGTGCCACGACTGCGTTGTTGTTGTTCTACTGCTCGGATTTTCAGCAACACACCTGGGCTTCATGTTTGGGGTTGGATTCATGGAGGGCGGGGGGCCCCACGGTGTCCCCTTAGGAGTCGCTATCCAGGTGCTACCGCGATGACACGTTATAGACGACCCACCGTGTCTCCACGCTATTTGCCGAGGTTTTCCAGTAATGTGTGACACGAAGGTGAAGGTCATAACACTTAATGTAAAGGGGCTGAATAATCCTATTAAGAGAAGAGCGATCCTTTCCTATTTGGAGAACTCTGAGGCCGATATCTGCCTGTTGCAAGAAACTCACCTATTGCAGAAAGACTGGCATAGAATGCGCTCACATGCTTTCCCACAACAATTTTTCTCCTCCTTACCCACGAAACACGCCGGAGTGGCTATTCTCCTCTCTAAACAGTTCGGGGGCCAGGTGGGGATCAAGGTGGGGGAAATTAAGGGCCGGATGTTGGCATACACTTTCCACATAGGGAACACACGCCTCACGGTTGGCTCGCTCTATGCCCCGAATACTGGACAGGAGACTTTTCTGAAGAACGCAACGTCTGATGCTCTGAGTTCCTCCGACTCCCTTCTACTCCTGGGGGGGGACTTCAACCTTGTTATGGACACACACGCTGACAGGTCGGGACACAGGTATGGAGATGCAGGTGCTGTTTCGGCGTCTGGACTTGAGTGGCTGCGGGAAAGGGGCCTGGTAGACCTGTGGAGATCTACGCACCCAACTGAGTCACGATTCACCTTCTACTCCCATGTTCACCACACGTACGCTAGGATCGATCACTTCCTGGGCTCTGCGGAGCTGCTTGGGTCCCTCCGGGGAGTTGATATAACTCCTGCCGCTGTCTCAGATCAGGATGCGGTGGAAGTGTCGCTCCTGTTTCGCACGCCTCCTCGCCCCCGGGGTTCCTGGCGCCTGCGTGAGACTCTACTGCAGCGCCCAGTAGTCACCACACGCCTTCAGAAGTGCATCACTGATTACTTAACCGCTAACGATACACCAGGGATCTCTATGACGGCTCTCTGGGGGGCCTTAAAATCTGTCGTCCGTGGCGAACTGATAGCCATAGCGGCTGCGGAGGCCAAGGACCGGAAGGCCAAACGTGAGGACCTTACGGCAAAGGTGGCAGAATTAGAGAGAGCCCACAGTCGCACCTGCGCTCCACGCATCTGGAGGCAACTGAAAGCAGCTAGAGCCCAACTCGCTAGTCTGGATGTGGACAGAGCCGAATTTGCGGTGCTCCGCCTTCGGCATACCTACTACATCGGCGGCAACAAGACTGGCCGCTTATTGGCCAGCGCACTTAGAGCTAAGACACAACGTACCAAGATCTCTGGCCTCACTGATGATACTGGAACGGTCCTCACTGATGACACGCAAGTGGCAGAGGCGTTCAGGTCTTACTATGCCTCATTATACGGAGAGGAGGCTACGTCCCCTGAGATGATCGACACATATTTAGATTCCGTGGCTGTCACCGAGCTCTCTAAAGCCAACGCGGACGCTCTGGATGCCCCCATTCGTTTGGATGAGGTGCTGGCCGCCATAACCCGTTTGCGCCCACTCAAATCCCCGGGGCCGGACGGATTCTCGGCGGGATTCTATAAGACCGTCAGCCATCTGCTGGCCCCGGTACTCGCCAGGCTCTTTAATTCCTTTGAGGGTGCTGGTGCCATCCCCCCGGACATGCTAGCCGCCGAGGTGGTGGTCCTCCCTAAACCGGGTAAGAAACCCACGCACTGCTCGGCTTTCCGCCCTATTTCCCTATTAAACCTAGATCTCAAACTCTTCACGGGCATTTTAGCTGCACGTCTTGGCCCCTGTCTTCCTGGGATCTTGGAGCCCGACCAATCGGGCTTTGTGCCCAACAGACAATGTAGTGACAACACTAAACGAATACTACATTTAATTGACAAATCCCACTTTCAGGGCTCGGACTCCGCACTGTTGGCTATCGACGCCGAGAAAGCGTTCGACCGCGTCAACTGGACCTACCTACAACGGGTTCTGCGGCGCTTTGGAATAGGGGACCACTTCTTGACGTGGATTACTTGTTGTTATCACCATCCACATGCCAGGGTCCGGTTGGGCAGCTTGCGCTCGGACTCGTTCGAAATTCAACGTGGCACGAGACAGGGTTGTCCCCTCTCCCCCCTCCTGTTCGCCTTATATATAGAACCCCTAGCACAGAAAGTCCGAGATAACCCTGCAATTAGAGGTATCACCTTTGGGCACGAACCCCACACAATTAGTCTGTATGCGGACGATGTCATAGTGGCCCTTGACTGCACGGCTCGATCCATCCCCGCCTTTATGGAGGAGCTTGACTCCTTTGGGGCGGTGTCGGGATTTCGTATTAACAGAGGCAAATCTCTGGTGTTGCCGTTGGGCGAGAATGCGCACCCGCAAGCTCCTAATTTGGCACAAGAGAGCGGCCTCCAGACTGCCCCCTCAATCCCTTACTTAGGCATCTCCCTCGCTTCCTCCACTGCGTTGACAGTTCAGACCAACTACGGATCCCTTACCACTGCAATCCGGAAAGACACCACTCGCTGGTCCAAACAACCACTCTCGCTTTTGGGGAGGGTGGGGGCGGTAAAAATGTCTATTTTACCTCGCATCTTATATTTATTCCAAACACTTCCTGCCATGCCCCCACCTGGAGCTTTGAACGAGCTGCAGGACATCCTACACCGATTTATCTGGAATGGGAAGCGCGCACGCCTCCGGAAATCACTGTCGTACAGGAGCATGGATGAAGGAGGCCTGGGCGTTCCTAATTTATCACAATACTTTCAAGCGGCTCAACTTCGCTATCTGGTAGAATGGCACAGGCCGGAGTCGGAAAAAAGATGGCTCTTCCAAGACAGAGCAATGGCTCAGACGCCACTATGGAGAGTCCCGTTTCTTGCTAGGCAACACCGCACGCGATATCTCCGTAAATCACCTATCACTCGCACTGTTCTGCAAGTCTGGGACAGGGTCGCTCTTCATAGAGGCCTGACGACATTCCCTTCCCCATTCACTCCCATTTTGGACAACCCGGACTTTCCTCCGGGCAATGACCCTAACGCGTTTCCACAATGGCGCTCCTCTGGGTGCCGCTCGACTGGTCATCTTTTTGATACACAAGGCTTTCTTTCTCTATCAGACATTACACAGGGATATGATCTGAGGAACCCCCACCTTTTCCAATACTTCCAACTTAGGCATTGGCTCACGGACCCAGCTATTGTCGACCAGGTGGGTCGCCCTATGACGCCCTTTGAGAAATGGTTACTCACCAAGGACTCAGACAAACACCTCATTTCAGACATTTATAAACTGCTGGCGCCGACACCCGGCCCGGATAAGACCCCGAGCCAGAGGCGTTGGGAGACCGAACTAGGCAGGACGCTCACGTCAAGGGAGTGGAAGGATATCTACTACAGGGCCTCACATACCACACGCAACACGGCAGCGAGAGAGTCCGCAGTTAAGTTAGCAATGTATTGGCACCTCACCCCCGTTCGACTTCATGTGGGTAACCCATCACGTAGCGAACAATGTTGGAGACACTGTGGGGAACGCGGCACCTTAACTCATCTCCTTTGGGATTGTCGAGAGATCCGCAGCTACTGGGAGGCGGTACTAGATGACATCGACTCCTCCTTTGACACCGAGGTCCCGCGCTTCCCAGCTTATACCATCTTGGGACTCCCCAATGCACTCACATTCCCCTTGAAATCATTGAGAGGCCGTCAAATGGGAATTGCTATGCAGGCGGCCACGCAACACATCCTGTCCCTATGGGGCTCGGCGACTACACCCACTTACACAGGGTGGTTACATAAACTTTGGTTCACTCTTGGGATGGAACGCATGCACGCCACACTTACACACTCCACCGCCACCTTTCAGAAAACGTGGACGCCTCTGCTGTCCCTGTTGTCCAAAGAATTTAATGAGATCACATGTCCTAAATACCTCCGAATTCTGCGCCTCACAGATCCCACACCTAATCCCGGGTGATCCCCGGAACATGGAAGTTCTCCTCTCTAAGCTGAAGTGCAGACTCTTTTTTGACGCATGGCACACTGGTTGGGGTGGTTGGGGAGGAGGGGGGGGTCGGGCTGTTCAAGGGTTGTTGGCTGCTCCTTATCTTGCTCTGCTTTTTTGCATCGAATAATATTTGCCTTCATGATACTGTTTACCACATTTGGCGTATGTGCTTCGCTCTCTATATCTCACTTAGGGAAGACTTGCTAGTCTGTCCCGCCAGCATCACATACCGCCACCCTTTGCAAGATGCCAAAATGTCTGATATTTCTTTTGTTGACAAATCCAATAAAATACATTTAAAACTAAAAGTAGGACGTGAGCTAAAGGTGGCTTTGAAGTCTACTCCCAGAGACCCCACACTAATCAGGTCACTACGGCTGTCTTACAAAAAAGCCCTAGCCAAGCGTAAGGCAGAAATAAAGGATAAAATCTGGCAAGATCTGTTAGACCCAAATACCCTTGGAAATAGTGAACGATTCTGGGGTATTATCAACAAACCCCTGTTCGATGTGGTGGGGTCCAATTCAATTGGCACTAATATCACCGAAGATGAGTGGGTATCCCATTTTAGTCTTATTTTTAACAGTAATACTTCGCAGACAGAAGTGGTTAGAGGGGAACAAAGTGTAACCCCCCTACTTTTTACAATTAGTGAGGTTAAGGAAGGCATCCTGGGGTTATCCAGTAATAAAGCACCAGGTCCAGATGGTATGCCCCCGGATCTATTCAAATCAAATGAATCTCTTTGGGTGCCGGTTCTCACTGCTGTGCTTAATACAGCCGAAGAGCATGGCTGCCCTAGGTCCTGGGGCACATCCACGATAGTGCCAGTATTTAAGAAAGGAGACCGTAACAGCACCACCTGTTACAGGCCAATCTCCCTCATTGATTTTGTGGTCAAAGTAGTGGGTGGAGTAATCCTAAATAGACTGACAGGCTGGGCCAATAATCACGGGGTCATTTTTAAAATCCAATATGGGTTCCGACCTGGTCGTTCCACAATAGCGCAGTGCCTCAACCTGTACATGGTCTTGGGGAAGTATACTTTGGCTAGGCAGGGTACCATTCACATGGCGTTCATGGACCTCTCCTCCGCGTTTGACTGTGTCAACCGGGGGAAACTTTGGGACGCCATGGGCGCCATGGGAGTAGAGCCCAACCTGGTCAACCTCCTTAGGGACATGCATCAGGATACTAAGGCCAACGTAAGGTACTCGCAGGATCTAAGGGTGTCCAGGAATTTTAGTGTCCACAGGGGCATTAGGCAGGGCTGTATTTTAGCCCCCTTTCTATTTAACTTATACATTAATAACCTGGAGGAGTTTTTACTAGATACTGGTGCTGTTTATCCCTATGTTGGTCGTAAGGGGCTGCCTGTTTTACTGTACGCGGACAACGCTGTCCTCCTGGCTAGGACCCCAAGAGGCCTTCAAACCCTATTAAATGCTTTTTATAATATTATGGATGCCCGCGATTTATCTATCAACAACACCAAATCTTATATAATGCAGGTGGGGCAGCGTAATATTAAGCCTTATTTATTTAGGGTTAACCAGGAGAGGGTCCCCACAACCAGAACATTCTCTTACTTGTGAGATTTGTTCGATGACCAGTTAAAATGGGGACCTTTAATCCAAAAGAAAACGGGCGAGATAATCAGGGCAAATGCTGCTATATTTAATTTTGCCAGGAAAATGGGTAAACGTCCTATTGCTGCACTTCTAAAGATTTACCAAGCAAAGAGTGTGGCAATAGGAAGTTACGGTAGCGAACTCTGGGGGTACGTGGCAGCTAATGGTGGCAGAGATCATCTTTCTGAAGCAACTGCTAGGGGTCCCAAAGGGGACCTCCAATCTAGTAGTGCATGATGAAACTGGAACACCCTTCATCAGTGATACTCTAGCACTACGACCACTAACTTTTTGGCTAAAATGCTGGCTGAATAAAGATCTGCTTTTAAACCATCTACTCCTAAGGGAATCACTATCTTTAGACAGCATGCTCAAAATCCCATGGCTAAGATATTTAAAAGATTGTTTCTCTGCCGTGGGGCGCCCAGAACTTTTTTTAAATCCCGATTTGATCAGACCCGCTGATGTAGAGTCTGTAAGGAAAACTTTTTCTCTTACACAACAAATGAATCGGGAAGAGGTGGAACTAAATAAAGTCAGTGTTCGAAACCATGCTGTGCTGAAAACTACCGCTTCACTGGAGTCTTATCTATCCTGGCCCATGTCGGGTTTCGAGTGGCACCTGTTAATCAGGTTTCGCCTGAATTATTACCACCTTCTGTTAGCTGTTCCAAGGGGTTCTCACCGAGGCCAAGTGCTACCATCCTGCGGCTGCGACTATGAGTATCCGCAGGATATGGTGCACTTTTTATTTATTTGCCCTTTTTATGATGTACCCCGGAGGTTCTATTTAAAGCCCCTCTTAAAGAAACTGAATTTCACCCAGGTTAGACCTGCCCTTTACTTCTTGCAATTGTTAAACTCTGTGAAAGCACTTTATTCTTGACTGTTTTTTTTAAATCTGACCTAAGACTTAGAAACAGTAGGGAAAGTTAATTGTTTAAGTACCGCTGTTATTTTTATACCTGCCTACTTGTGCCTGTTGCCATTAATATATATTATATCATTTGGGTATTTTATGCTTGTATATTATGTTTTTACTGTGTAATATTCATTATTGTTCAATGTGCTTTTATGGTTTTTATCTGTCTGAAAAACCGAATAAAGATTTTTGAAATTGAAATTGACTGAGTTGAGTGTATGTATCCATTTGCATTCCTTAAGGTTAAGAGATGCGGTAATACAGCCACCCCTCGGGTTGTTGTTGATCTTCTTAACCACTCTCCATTTCATGCTTTCTGGTGGATGGTTCATGGTGACAAAATTGTTCAACCAGGGGAGCACCTTGGATTTTACACCTTATGCAACTCTGGTGTTGCAGGATCCTTGATTTTGCCTTTTGAGTGGTCTGTCCAATATAGGGTCCTTTGCAGGGGCAGAGGATAATGTAGATAATGTTCGTGCTGTTACAATTGGTGAGGGCTGGCAATTTGTAGGTTTTGTTGTTATGCACTAGTGCAGGGCCTTCAATGCATGAGGGACAGGCTTTACAAGAGCCACATTTGAAATGTCCAAGCAGTGGATGAAGGCCAAGTTGGTCCCGTAAGTCGGGCGGTTTTTCAGGTTCAAAAAAGGCCTTCACCACATTATCCTTCAAGTTCCTTCCTCTTTTGAAGGCGAACATGGGACCTTGTTCGATTTTGATCTCTGAGGCCACCAAATTCCAGTATTTTTTTGACAATCTTTTTTATGTCATTGCTTTTTGAGTGGAATGTAGTGACACACACGATGTTGTCCATTTCTGTTTTTTTGGTTTTGGGTTGTAGGAGTTGATCTCTTGGACAGTACCATGCTCTTTTTCTAGGTGCGTTTCAGAAGACCTAAGGGGTAGCCACGCTCCCGTAGCCACTTGGTTAGTACATCAGTCTGCCTAAAAAAGTCTTCTCTGCGAGTACAGTTCCTTCTAAGTCGTAGATATTGCCCATATGGCAAGTTGTCACGTAGGTTGCGTGGATGGTGTGATTCATATTTCAATAACGTGTTCCGTTCCGCAGGTTTCCTGAAAAAATCACAGTATATGAGGCCATTGCTCACTTTGAACGTGATGTCAAGGAAATAGATGGTCTTATTGCTGAAGTTCATTGTAAACTGGATATCTGTACTTCTTTGATTGAGCCATGTGAAAAATTCACTTAGTTGATTTTCAGAACCGGACCAAATCATGATATATCAATATAACTATTCCAGACTGCAATGCAGTCAATAAAGGGGTTGTTAAAAGAGTACAAGTACTCGTCTTCGTAATTGTCCATATAAATATTTGCCAAACTTGGAGCATAGGTAGCTCCCATCGCTACTCCTCTGCACTGAAAGTAGAATTGTTTTCTAAATATGAAATGATTTTTCTTCATCGCGATGTCTAGTAGGTTGATTATAAAGTCTGTGGGCATCCAATGTGGTGCTGGACGTTTGTCCAATACTGATCGTACCACATCTATTGCCTTGTCCTGGGGAATTGATGAGTAAAGGGATGCGACATCCAAGGTGACTAAAAGTTGTGATTCAATGTCAAAAGGCTGGTCTTCAAGAAGTTGGATAATATGCATCGATTCATGGACAAAAGACCTAGTTTCCAGTTGATCTCTCAACTACAGCCAGATCCTGTCATCAATCTCTCAAGCCACTTGATGACCACGGCGGAAAGGGATGTACTCAGTAAGGGACTATCCTTTGTCCCTTCCAGCAGACCAGACTCCTTCATGACGAAGCTGGAACTACAGAAATACTTCCGCAAAGTAAGGCTTAAATATTACTTTGGTAAGAACACTTATGAACCAAGACTGATGGCGACTCCATTTAAGCCACCTTCCACATTCACCCAAAGTACATATCAGATGAGTCAACTGATACTAGCCTTCGAGCAAATAGTGATGCTGGAAGTAATGGACTCTGTAAATGAAAGAAATGACCTCAAATATAACATCACCAAAGAGGAGAGGTTCGCATTGACTGCGCTGCGACAGAATACCACCATTGTCATCAAGGCAGCGGACAAGGGTGGGGCAGTAGTGGTACAGAACACCACCGACTACATAGAGGAGATTGAGAAACAACTTGGTGTACGCGAGAGTTACCTTCCCACACCTAGAGACCCTACGATGGAGATAAGAACAATTTTACGTTTATTTGTACAGTTTCAAAGAATACATATCGCAGGAGACAGCGGTATATAGCCATACATCCAATAAAGTAAAAAATCAAACATCCCCACCCACCCCCCTGAGACCGCATTGCACAAATGCCTATCAACTGATTGAGTTCTCTTCTTGGAGTCCCACAAGGTAACCCTTGTCCATGTAAACTTTAACTCATCATTCAGGCTGTTCACTGCGCGCTAGCAAGTATTCCCGCAAAGGTGCCCAGATGTCTTTGGGATGAGATCCAGTTGGCAACTCCTCCTGAAACAGTTCCAACTGCTCCTGGCAATACACCATGTCTTTTAACCACTGAGACGCATGAGGGCGTCGGCGACCATCCCAAGTAAACAGTACACGCCTTTTGGCCAGTAGCAACACCACTCTCGCAAAGCCACTTTGAATGCAAAAAAAAATTACCCATCAATCAGCTTAGAAGAGAGCAATATGCCCAAATCGGATGGGAACCTCCAGTGAGATGTGGATTAAGGAACGGAATGTAGTTCGCACCCGTTACATATCCCAGCAAGCACACTAGCGGTGTACACTCCAGCCTGCACCCCACCATTGTGTAGATCAGTTCCAGCACTTCCACCCAGAACAGTTGTACAGCCCTACACCGCCAGGCCAAATGCAAGAAGCCCGCCTCCCCCTGTCCACACCTTCGACAACAATCAGAGTCTATAAGCCCCATTCTGTGGAGTTTCTGTGGATTGTGGTACGTTTGGTGTATGAATTTCAGGTGGATAATGCGAAGATTGCAATTAGGCGACAGTCGACCGGTCACCATACAAATCTGTTCCCATTCATGTATTGTGATTACCGGATCTAGCAGCTTATTCCACCTCTCCAGGCTTTTATCCTCCGGATATATCGTCTCCTCTTGCACCGCCCTATACCACCTGGTGAGCAGATGTTTCCGCGAAGCAACGGCCAGTATCAGCTGTAAAGCCTTTAACACGGGCGGCTCCTCCGGGAAGCAGGCATAATGGTCCCTGACCGCCCTACGCAATCTATAACACACGTACTGAAACAGCGGGGTGGGATACGAGACATACTCTAAATCCGCCTCCGCGAGATATTTCCCTCCGGGGTACAGATCGCCCATAGTGGTGAGACCCGCCTCACGGAGCAAAGACAGAGGGTCCTTCTCTCCCGCCACCGATAGAGCAGCATGGCCCTCGATGCACAAAGCCGGGGCATATAAAGGCAGTCGATCCGTGCGTTTACCAATTTTTTGACAGGTGGAGACCGTGACATCGATCGTATTAATTTCAGATCTGGCGGTGTGCCTGCGGACATGCGTAACAAAACCCTGCAGCGGTGTCGGAGCAGCATCTCCCTCTTCCACCGCCGCGTGGGGTATAAATCCATGTGGTCGGAACCAAAATATGTAAATTGCGCCTGCGCACAAAGATAATAGGCGTAGAAGTCCGGGGGATTGAAGCCACCTCTTTTGAAGGGCAGGGTCAGTGTGGACCAGCTAATCCGTGGCGGCTTCGCCCCCCAGACCAGCCTGAGCAACTCTGCCTGTAAGGTTTTGAAAAATTGCTTAGTTAACCGGATGGGGACATTGCAAAACAAATACAAAAACTGCGGGAGGATCACCATTTTTATCACGGCTATACGATCAGCTAACGAGAGGGGCAGCCCGACTCAACGGTCCACGCACTCCACCAATAATGTGTAGGCTCTTCCATAGTTTTCACGTACCACTATCACCAGATCCCTATGGACCCAGATGCCTAAATACTTGACCGGTTCCTCCGACCAAACTAGAGGATATTCCACCTGCGGTTCAGTCGTATCAGGCGTCAGGGGGATCAGCACCGACTTTTCCCAGTTGATGCGCAGCCCCGAATAGAGGCCGAACCGGATGTATTCACAGATGACTTGCGACAAGTAGGTCTGCGGCTCCCGAATGTATAAAACCATATCGTCCGCCGAGATAATTACCGGCCAATGATGAAAGCTCAGGGCCACAGTCTTGTGGGACTGGCGAATCCTGCACATGAGGGGCTCCAGGACGATGGCAAAAAGAAAGGGGGAGAGCGGGCACCCCTGCCCAGTTCCACGCTGATCGCCAGCGGTTCGGACGTGAGCCCGCCAACCCACACCCTCGCCGACACGTCAGTATACAGGACCTGGATCCAGCGGACAAACACCGGCGGGAATCCCATCCTGGACAGTATGAAGAGCATATATTTCCATTCGATCGAGTTGAACGCCTTTGCCGCATCCAATAGGACGGCCATGGCAGGCAACTCAGGCGTTAGGACGTGAAGCATGGCGAAGATCGTGCGAAGGTTCCAGGAAGTGGATATATCCGGGATAAAGCCCGATTGGTCCGGCAAAACGAGCATGGGCATCAAGGGGCTCAGTTTGGTGGCCAGTACCTTAGCGAGGATCTTCGCATCGATATTGATGAGAGAGAGAGAGAGAGAGAGGGCGATATGACTCGCAGCGTGCCGGTGATTTTTCTTTTTTCAAGAGAGTGACTATCAATGCTTGTGGCAAGGAGGGAGGGCGGTGGCCCACCTCATGCGCTTCCGCATACATCGCTAATAGGTGTGGCGCCAGGAGATCAACATAGTGCTTATAAAATTCAGCTGTCAGCCCATCGGGACCCGGAGCTTTGTTATTCGGTAGAGACAGGATAGCATCCCTAATATCCCTCTCGTCTATCGGTAGGCTAAGGTAATTACGCTGCCCATCGGAGAGCCAGGCAAAGGCCGTGTCAGCCAGATAATCATATAATGCGGGTGCATCCATGTCACCCTGCGAAGTGTACAGGGTCTAAAGGTGCGAAATTGAGCCAGGATTGTATCACATGTGTAGTGTTCCAGTCACTCATCATCCACAATGTGGTCAATCTGGGAAACCTCCGACCTATCCCGCAGTTGACTAGCCAACACCTTGCCAGGCCTACACCCCTCCCCATAAGCCCTCACCTCTTTGAGAGGTATTTGATCTCCATGGCTGCCACAGTGTTGTACTCCTCCAGATACTCCCTGATGTGCGTGAGCACCTCTGGAGATGGTTCAACCACATATTGAGCCTCTAGTTCACGTACCCATTCCTCCATGCAACTCAATTGTCCCTGCAGATCCCGCAGAATGCCCGCTGATGTGCTGATGCACACACAGCGTATCGTTGCCTTAAAGGCTTCCCACAGGGTAGCCGCGCTGTCCACCGTGCCCATGTTGAGATCGAAGTATTGTACTATCGCTTTGTGGACGGTGTCGGCGTATATCGGATCGAGCAGGGAGGCCGCGCGAAAACGCCAAGTGAAGGGGTGGCGAGTGGTGTGCGGGACGGCGAGTTGGAGCAGAACGGGGTTGGGGTCTGACAGAGTCCGTGGTAGGATGAGCACCATCTCAACCCATCCATTCGCCTCCCTGTCTAGCAGCCAATAGTCCAGGCGCAACCATGTGTTGTGAGCAGGGGTAATATGCGTGCCCTGCAGTGTCCCCGCATTACGCAAGCGCCATGCATCCACCAGGTCTGCCTCTTACATGAAATCACGCACACACTGCGCCCCTTTAACCATGCGCACACTGGCGGTGTTAGATTTGTCTAAAAGTGGGTCAAGACAGGTGGTAAGGTCCCCCCAAAGCAGAAGCACTGAGTCAGGCCATGAGTGCAAAACCTGGAACATCTTAAGGAATGCTGTTGGTTCATCCACCACTGGCCCGTAAACATTAGCAATCGTCGCCACCATTCGTCCCAACCTGCCATGCACCAGGGCCCACCGTCCGTCATCCGCAACACATGTATCCATGGGCTGAAAGGGGGTCCCTCGCTTAACTAGAATCAACACCTCATGGGCATAGCTAGAGTATGAGGAAGCCAGACGAAATGACGCCCAGCACCGGGCCATTGCCCCCTCCGAGTGTCTGGTGAGGTGGGTCTCCTGCAGAAGAGCGACATGTACCTCATGACGATCTAAATGTGCCAGGACTTGTCTGCATTTCCTGGGTGTGTTCAGGCCTCGTACATTCCAGGTGACACAATTATACTTCTCACACACCATCAGACACACAGGGACACCCTAATGAGCTGAACAGGGGCCACCTAGGCGCGGACATTAGCACCTGCGAGACATACAGCAAGGCTGTGCAGAAGTCCGAAAGAGAACTTCAATCATAAAGCGGCTCGATCCCCCCTCCCCCTCCCGCCCCGTCCAACCCCCCCAACCAACCGCATCAAACCACATCAAACAGGTGTCAAACAGGAGCGACCCCCGATGCAAAGAGAAAAAACACTCCCCCCACCCACTTCAACAACCCCAAATCGCCAAAGGCCCATCGCAAATCACCCCCCCATCCCTCAATCTCCCACATAGCGCAAAACAAACTTTGTGGGTCATACCCAGCAGGGCCGTGAAGTGGTCCAATCCACCCCGGGTACAAGGCTGGGGGGGCACCGGACAGTGTGGAGAGACTCTCATCCCCACAGCGGATTCCACCGTCATGCAGTCTATGTAATGACGAAGCCCCGGGTCTAGATGGCATACCAGCCGATGTTTTCATTAATGATAAGGTGAGGTGGGCTAGATATATATTCCTTTTGGCAAACGCCATCGCGAAGGGATTGGCCGTCCCGGAATTATGGAGGGGTGCGATCATTATTCCCATATACAAAAAAGGGGACCGATCTCTTCCAGTTAACTACAGGCCGATAAGCTTGATCGCCACTGTTCAAAAAGTGGTAGGTAGGATGGTGGTCAACAAATTGATGGATTGGGTTGACGCGAACAATGCCCTGTCCCCTTACCAGGCTGGTTTTCGGCGGGCCACCAGTACAGTTGACCAGGTGTTTCGTTTTGCTCTGCTACAGTGGGGGACGGTGGTGCTTGGCGAAGGCAGCCTGTATGTTGCTTTTGTTGATCTGCGGGCTGCCTTCGACCTGGTCCCAAGGAGAAAACTTTGGGCAGTTTTGAGCGAAATGGGTCTTCCGGTAGAGCTACTTACCCTGATAATGAGGTTGCATGAGTGCAACTTCGCTAAAATCCAATGGGGTATGCATGGTGAATCCTCTGTTGACTTCCCGGTTGAACGTGGAGTGCGCCAGGGGTGCGCAATGGCTCCCCTGCTTTTCTCATTATTCATAAATGGGATAGTGGCTCGAATGCTGGACGCCAGTGTAGATGAACCTTCGTTGGCGGGCCTCAGGGTTCCAATCCTGATGTTCGCCGATGACACGCTAATTCTATCCAAAACTCCTGGCGGTCTACAGCGAGCTTTGAATATTTTCGACACTTTTTGCAGGGAGCATGGCCTGGAAGTCAATGTGGGCAAGACCAAGCTGATGGCCTTTGCACCAAAACGTAGACCCAGACCAAGAATATTCTTGAACAACTGCCTGTTAGAGGTGGTTACTGTATTCACCTATCTTGGGATACAGATAGCAAATGATTCGAGATGGTCCCAGCACATAGAAATGGCGGTCTTGAGGCACCAACAGATCTCGGGGGCACTTCGGGTGGAACACAAAAAATCCCAGTCCAAACCAATAAAACCCGCTTTGGCAGTATATGACGCCAAGGCTCTTGGGTCTGCCCTTTATGGGGCAGAGTTGTGGGGTTTCGGGAAGCTCCTCCCCTTGCAGACCTCTGAGAACAGGTTTCTAAGGGAATCACTGGACTCCCGCAGAGTACCCCACTGATTCCCCTCGGTCTTGACCTGGGGAGAAGAACAGTGAGTGATCTAGCGAGGTTGCGCCCGATTCTCTATTGGAGACGCATCTGGACTACCCCGGAGATTCGGCATTATGCAGAGGGGTTTCTGGCCATAATAAATGCTGACACCTTCCACAAGATAGTTTGGCTAAAAAATCTCAGGTTTGCTTTAGACGATCTTGGTCTCTCAAATGTATGGGATAACCCAACCGGGGAACTCTTTCCAAGCAAAAAAACGATTAAAGATCTATATTGGGATCGGGTTGCTGAAAGAGTTTGGAGTAAAACTAAATCCGCCTCTATGACGGGGCGCTTTGTGATAGTTAAACTGTATCCAGTCCTAGAACTCTATTGGGACAGCATAACTAACCCTGGGGACAGAAAGCTTTTTTTCCAGCTAAGATCAGGTGCTCTTCCATTGAGATCGCTGACAAGTAGGTGGAGGAGTTTCTCCACCTCATATTGTCCAGCTTGTGGTGCATCAAATGAAAATATAGGCCACTTCCTATTTTCTTGTAAAGCTTATGCCACCCCGAGAAAAGTCTGGTTAGTCCCTGTTTGTAAAAATCTAGGGACATCCAGGGGTATTCAGGCCCTACGAATCATTTGTACTTCCACCCATATGCCCGTAGTCCTAGCAACAGCCAAGTACCTGGGGTGGGCATGGTCTATCAGACGGAGGGCTCTTCTTTAGAGTACACTAGTTGGGGTATCCAATTTGGCATCTGTGTAACTATGTACAAAAGTTTTATATTGCCTCTTTGTTCTGATCAATAGTTGATGCCTGCACAATTTTACTTAAAAATACTGTATTTTATGAGGAAACAATTTTAACATTGTATTTTAAATGTATGTTTGTGCTTTTATGAGTTTAATACTCGAATAAAGCTTTTTGTATTGTATTGTAATGACGAAGCAATCTGGTGCCTGCAGATTTACCACAGTGCACAACTTTAAATCGAGAAATCGTACTGTGCAGTAACTCGTTCATCAGTTCTGGAGCACTGTGCAGTTACTACGGAGGGTAGGAGTACGTTCCTCCCCCGTCCCAGGCGCTTGCTACATCCTGTCATATAAGCGTTCTAAAATGTGATAGAAGGGAAAGAACACAAACACATCCCCCACCATGAAGCAACTAGCCCCCCAACATAGGATCTAAAACACAATGACAGTCAGTCATCAATATCCGATGTGTGGCCCGGTGACTTTCGTTGGTGTCTCAATGAGCGTGCACATTCCATAGCCTGTTTAGGGGTCGTGAAGATTTTACCAGAAGCGTGTTCACCAATGCGCAGCCGCGCAGGGTAAAGCATGGCGTAAGGTATTTGTTCTTTGGCCAGCAGCTTCTTTACCCCGTGAAACTCCTTGCGGGCAGCTTGCACTTGAGCCGTAAAGTCCGGATAAAAGGATAGGATATTATTTTGATAGGTGACCATGCCCTTCTGCCTAGTGACGCGCAAGACAGTGTCCCGGTCTCTGAAATTCAGTAGGTGGGCAATGACGGGCTGAGGCGCAGCCCCAGGGGGAGGACGAGCCGCCAGCGATCTATGGGCCCTCTCGATCACAAACATTGGGGACAATTCATTAGCGCCGCCCACTTCCCGGAGCATCGTCTCGATGTAATCTTCGAGGTGCCCCACATTTGTGGACTCAGGCAGGCCGAGGACGTGGATGTTGTTGCGCCTCGATCGTGCCTCAATGTCCTCATTCTTGGCTTGTATCACTGAAAGAAGCTTAGCCATGTACGACGTCTGTGTCGTTATCTGCTGCAGGCCGTCTTCAGTCTCTGATATCCTCTGCTCAGCCTCTCCTATACGTGCCGCCTGCGTATCAAGTTTGGAAGAGAAGTGGTCCATACGACCATTCGATGCCTCTATTTTGCCATCTATGGCCTGAAGGCTGGCCTGAATGGCTGCAAGCGATTTCTCCAGCACCGAAGGCCCCTGAGAGGTCTCCTCCAGCTCCGAATCAGAGACGGCATTCTGCGAGGGATTGCCGCCTTTTCGAAGTTCGAAGGTGAGACGTGGCTGCGACTTATCCGGCTTGCTCATGGTGAGGCCGGTACACCTTGTCCACTGCCGCCACGGGACCCAGCACCGGGTGGAACGGCCGCGATCACTAGTGCAGGTGTCGCCCCATCAGCAGGCTCCGCGCCAACCGCACACGACGCCCCCCGCGTCACGTAGATGTGCAAGTGGCCTCAGGGACACCTCAGCAGCAAGGGTGGACCCTTGGAGGCTCTCAGCAATGGTCACTGGACAGGCTATCCTCATCCCAGCAGGGGCCCGGGGCACCAGTGTAGTAGCACAGCACCTCCGAATCGCGGGGGTACCCCGCGGCAGCGCACCCTAGGCCCATGCAGGATACGCGGGGAGGGACACCCCTCTGCCGGGTCCCCAACACAACCAGCGACAACAGCAGAGTCCGCGGGGGGGCCCCACCGCACTACACCTCACAGCTACTGAATGTATGCAGGCAGGAACCTCAAAGCGGACCCCCACTCAGCAGGGCCTACCACCACCTCAGCAATCCGTGTCACCCCCTCGAGTCAGCAGGGTGACCCCAGAGTCCATATGTCAGGGGTGCCCCCTTACAGATGGGGCCAACAGCAGTCTTAGGCCCGAGCGCGACCCAGCGCACGTGAAACGGCAGGACGCGGCCTACACAGGGCCCAGAACTCGGGTTGCGCCGGCCGCTCATGTGATCCTGCGGCCCGGCGCACTACAGTTCCTCCCCCGATCAGTCAACAGCTCCGAAGGACCGCGGAGCGGGGCACTTATCTGGAGGCCCTACGGGGCCGGCGGGCACCTTCCCTCCGTCGCTCTCGGACGCAGGAGCAGCAACGCCACAGCCGCAGCCCCTCCGTGTGCCGTCCATGCCGGGTGATTGTTCAGGGTGCCGCCGCCATTACACCATGCGGCCGATCGCTGCCCTCCACTGCAGCCGCCGTCCGCCGCTCACACGGCCCCCAGGACAGCAAGGATCGCCAATGCTGGGTCGGAGCTCAATCGGGAGCACTTCCACAGGTAGCCTGCTTCAAATCCAGGTAGGAGTCGTCAGGATGTTTAAGGATTTTCATCGGTGGCCGGCAGAGCAGCAATACAGCGCTGCCATCTTGCCAGATGCCAAGCCATGCCCCCCTACAAATGAGCTTCTTAACCATTCCCGAGGAAGAATTCTTGAACAAGCAAGACCCAAGAATACCGACCATCTATACCCTGCCTAAGGTCCACAAAGGTATGGAGAAACCACCAGGAAGACCTATTGTTCCTGGTTCTGGGTCGATTCTGGAACCTGTTAATCAATTTGTTGATCACTTTCTGCAGCCTTGGGTCCTGGAAACTAGGTCTTTTGTCTGTGACTCAATGCATCTTATCCAACTTCTTGAAGACCAGCCTTTTGACATTGAATCACAAATTTTAGTCACCTTGGATGTCGCATCCGTTTACACATTAATTCCCCAGGAGAAGGCGATAGATGTGGTACGATCAGTATTGGACAAATGTCCAGCACCACACTGGATGCCCACAGACTTTATAATCATCCTACTAGACATCGCGATGAAGAAAAATCATTTCATATTTAGAAAACAATTCTACATACAGTGCAGAGGAGTAGCGATGGGGACTACCTATGCACCAAGTTTGGCGAATAGTTATATGGACAATTACGAAAATGAGTACTTGTACTCTTTTAACAACCCCTTTATTGACTGCATTGCAGTCTGGAAACGTTATATTGACAGCATCATCATGATTTGGTCCGGTTCTGAAAATCAACTAAGTGAATTTTTCACATGGCTCAATCAAAGAAGTACAGATATCCAGTTTACCATGAACTTCAGCAATAAGACCATTGATTTCCTTGACATCACGTTCAAAGTGAGCAATGTCCTCATATACTGTGATTTGTTCAGGAAACCTGCAGAACGCAACACATTATTGAAATATGAATCACACCATCCACGCAACCTACGTGACAACTTGCCATATGGGCAATATCTACGACTTAGAAGGAACTGTACGTGCAGAGAAGACTTTTTTAGACCGACTGATGTACTAACAAAGCAGCTACGGGAGCCTGGCTACCCCTTAGGTCTTCTGAAACGCGCTAGAAAAAGAGCATTGTACTGTCCAAGAGATCAACTCCTACAACCCAAAACCAAAAAAACAGAAATGGACAACATCGTGTGTGTCACGAAATTCCACTCAAAAAGCAATCACATAAAAAAGATTGTAAAAAAATACTGGAATTTGGTTGCCTCAGAGATCAAAATGGAACAATGTCCCATGTTCGCCTTCAAAAGAGGCAGGAACTTGAAGGATAATGTGTTGAAGGCCTTTCTTGAACCTGAAAAACCGCCCGGCTTACGGGACCAACTTGGCCTTCCTCCACTGCTTGGACTTTTCAAATGTAGCTCTTGTAAAGTCTATCCCTCATGCATTGAAGGCCCTGCACTAGTGCATAACAACAAAACCTACAAATTGCCAGCCCTCACCAATTGTAACAGCACGAACATTATCTACATTTTGCTCTGCCCCTGCAATAGACCCTATATTGGACAGACCACTCAGAAGGCAAAATCAAGGATCTTGCAACACCAGAGTCAACATAAGGTGTAAAATCCAAGGTGCTCCCCTGGTTGAACATTTTGTCACCATGAACCATCCACCAGAAAGCATGAAATGGAGAGTGGTTGAGAAGACCAACAACAACCCGAGGGGTGGCTCTATTACCGCATCTCTTAACTTTAAGTAATGCAAATGGAAACAGATGGGACTGCTATGAGATCTATATTAGAAACACTGACTGGCTTGCTAGCCTGTCCTTGTCCTATACTGTTGCCGTTTTGACTACACCCTTCAGGGCTACACAGTTACATTATTCAACAGAGGCTCCACACATGAGTAGTAGATATAGGGTTAGTAGGGATTTTGGTCCCCCTCCTCACCCTCCTTGAACAGTTTTATATGATGTATATTCATGCTGTGCCAACACTTCTGGAAACGTTTACCTAAATTAAAACCCATTAACCCCTTCCGTGCGGGGCTGTTTCCCCCGCTGTGCTGGGGGGTGGGGGGGCGCGTACAGAGCCTCGGTGCTCATGACGAGGTCAGATCGTCATGAGCTACGGCGCTCCGGTGCTCATGACGAGCTGAGCTCGTCATGGCCACACCCGTTCCAATGGAACGCTCAGCACTGCAGGGGAATCAGCCCAGTATGCGAGCGTTCCAAGTAACGGGCGCGGTCATGACGAGCTCAGCTCATCATGAGCACCGGAGCGCCGTTGCTCATGACGACCTGACCTCGTCATGGGCATTTAAGGGGTTAAAATACTCGTGGGTTACATGATGTACATCTCTCAATTCACGCGGAGTCACCATCTGTGAAGTAGAATGTCAAGAACCATTGATTCCATATGTAATTATTTTAACTAGATGCATGCCCATTATTTGACGATGTCATTAAACGTTTACCTATATTGAATTATGATATAGCTTTACCCCTTAAAATACTCGTGGGTTACATGATGTACATCTCTTAATTCACGCTGAGTCACCATCTGTGAAGTGGAATGTCTAGAACCATTGTTTCCTTATTTTAACTGGATGCATGCCCATTATTTGACGATGTCACGTAATAATAATGGAGCTTTCATTGACATACTTCCGCTAAATTTTATCGATTCAACATGATGCATACTTATGAAACACCTATCACACCAACTTAGAACATTCAAAAGAACACAATGTCACAAGTTAAATCCACAAGGTCAAAATCAGGTTGAATGAATGCATAAATCTTTTAATCTACAAGGCTTTCTCCAAGTCCAGCCAACACGTGTTTCATTGTATGGGCAGGTACCCACGACTTCATCAGGGCTGGGAAAGAAACAATACAGAAATATATTGTAGTCCCGCCGTACATCGGGCAATGTTTATACTGTACATATAGGTAATCAGTGATCTTCTAACTGTGGTGTCATGCAAGTGGGTTTATTTTTACATTTTCTATGCCCACAGATATCTAGGTTTATTCACATTCTTATATCAAGGGTGAGTGATAGTGAATAATTGAAGAAGGGAGGAAGGGAGATAGAACTCCCAGAGAGAGAACAAAAGATACCTCCACAGGAGGTAAGTGAGTTCCCCACAATTTTTGTGAATCAATCCATTCACCGGTAGCATCAGACTTCCCGGCATCATACCGGCACTATGCCTCACTAGTAATTTGTGTGCCAGGGACACACGTGAGCAGGATAGCATAAATATCAGTGCTGTACGTCCCTCCGTGGGTGATATATATAACCCGTGCTCAATATATGTCCAAGACTGAGCATAGCAACTCGGGCCTCCCTGATACTGAATCAGTGGTATACTGTGAGCCTGTAAATCATCATAAAGTGTCAGAAATATGCATCCTCAATGTCAACATCAGTATCCACATAATGATCTGACCCAGAGACGTACCTTCTGGCTGGTTATACTTCCGACCCAGCCTCACACAGCTGGGCAGTTATACTTTCAAATCACGGGTCTGTCCTTAATATCACGCTGTGGAAAAATATGTATATATCATATATTACCCTGATGATTAACAAGTCTATATATAACAGCATTATAAGCTATGATTGCAATATCCATAGTCATGTCGTGTCCCTGGTGATTCCACACCATGTATATCCTAATCCATATTCAAATATCCCACTTCCAATCATCGATCTGTTGTTAGTATCTATGTTGGTTATACGTCTTTGACAGCTTACCTTTAAATTTGTAATGCAATTATACAGCCCGTGAAGCGACCAAGATCAAAAATATTGTATCCGATTCGTAAATGGTTCAGGTTTCACTTGTTCCTCACGTAGGTAATAAATATCAATGCCGTCACCCCAGCTAAAATGAGCACGAGGGAAAAGAAACACACATACGGACATCCATTAGTATTCCGTCTGTGCAAACTCACGAGAGATCATGCCGCACCTCATAGCACGTCGCGTTCGTCCTTACCTTCGTATTATGAAGTTCAGGGAAAAACGATCACCGCAACGAGTAGAGACGGTCTCTCCGTTATTTGGAAGAACCGCGTCTCCTTACCCCGGAAGTCTCTTAAGACTGCCCCGCCTTCCTGCTGTAAATCACTAGACCGTCAGCACCCAAACGTGCCGGCGTCCATATCCGCCATTTTGGGTCAGTATCAGTAACTTCCCCACAATCTATGCGACTGCTCCTGATCAGGGCGCAACTGCTCTCCACCAAAACCATCAATCTACTTATCTAATATTGATATCGATCTAGATGTGCTGCGACTCCACTGTTTTATCGGAATAGAAAACCTGTAACCAACTATAATTTAGTATTCATGTCCAAAAACGGAACGTGTCACCGTCTGTGCCTATATATAGGCCGTACCTATCTTATTTAGTATGTGTATCTATATAATTAGTTAGTATCTAGATAATTACACCTCTAAGTTAAGTTAGTAGATAGACGGTCATCAGAGGGTGTGGCCTCACATTCTTATCAGTAGGGTTCGCATGTGCTGAATTCAGGATAATATCGCCACCGGTAATGCTTGACACAGAGATGTGGGGCATAGTCAAGTACATGTAGTGTAGATATAAGGCGGAACAGTTGGCCATAATATTAATCATTCTAAATGCATCAATCTCGAGATACCTAATCCTAGTGCATGATCGGTGAGGCATATAAGTATATTCACATATCATCACACTCAAATCTGAGTAAGGAGATTATATCATATAATACTTCTATAGTGTTCAGTGAGCTTGAGGGCACATTAACGTTTTGCTGTGATTGCATTTCTGTCATCGTGCAACAGTCACATCTCAATAGTGGATCTAGACATTTTTACATTACATCACGCAGATATACATGTTAATGATGGTATTGGCGGTAAGAACCCCATATTATTCTCCCAAAAAGTAATGTAGTTCATGGTCTGAGTTCATTCCATATTCAACCGCCCGCATTATTAAGATCCATGTTGCCTCTCTGCGGCGTAGAGACAATTCCCTGTTGCCCCCTCCTCTGGGGTCATTTCTGACCTGGTCAATGGCACAAAAACCAATGGTTTTATTTTTTCCTTGACTGGGACATTCATTCACATGTGTGGCAGTCATGTATCTGGCGTCATGATGTCGAATTGCTCTTACATGCTCAAATATCCTATCTTTCAGGGCTCTTTTTGTGCTGCCAATGTAAAAACTTCCACATTTGCAGGTAATCATGTAGATTACAAAGCAACTGTTGCAATTTAACATTTGTTTTATCCTGAATTCTCTACCTATGTAGTTACAGAATGATTTGGTTTTGTTCATAGCCACAGGACACAGTTTACACGTCCCACATTTGTGAGAGCCCACGCAACTCTGAGTCAACCAATCTGGTGTTATCTTAGGTGTTTATGGATAAGTGGGGCTCACCCAAGATTTAATGTTCTTCCCCCTTCTATATAAAATTAGGGGCTGTTTTGCGATGTGGTTGTTCAGGGATTTGTCATTGTTCAGTATCCACCAGTGTTTCTTCATGCTGTTTCTTAGTGTGATTGTTGCATCGTCATAATTAGTAAGGAGTCTAATCTTTGTGTTACCACTGTCTGTATTCTGTTTGTGTTTTAGTGTGTCATCTCTTGGTATCTTGTTAATTCTGTCTTCAGCCTTCATGATCGTGTCTACATCGTACCCTCTAGCTCTAAATCTGGTTCTCATATTGGTCTTGCATTCTGAGAAATCTCTATCTTTGATACAATTCCTCCGTGCCCGTGTCAGTTCTCCAAAGGGAATGGATTGGATCTGATGTTTCGGATGTGAACTACCAGCATGTAATATTGCATTGCATGAGGTTGGTTTTCTATACAGTTTGCTCTGTATTTTGTTGTCCTCAATGAATAGTGTGAGGTCCAGGAATTCAATCTGAGTCCTGCTCATGGAATATGTGAGGTGTATTCCCATTATGTTGGAGTTTAGGTATTCACAGAATTGTTTCAGACTATTCATATCTCCTGACCAGATGAGTAAACAGTCGTCAATATAACGACCCCAATATATGATGGATTCATTCCATTGTGTGCCACCCGGGCCCCAGATCCACTCCTCCTCAAACCTGCCCATGAACAGGTTCGCATAGGAGGGAGAGAATCTGGACCCCATGGCAACGCCCTGTTTCTGTCTGTACCATGTTGTCTCAAATAGAAAAACATTATTCTGTAAGATGAGCTCCATCATCCTAATGAGCATCTCCGTGTGAGCCCACTGGGATGCAGGTCTCTTGTTGAGAAATTTCCTAGCGGCCTTGAGACCTAGGTCTGTCCTGATGTTAGTGTAAAGGGAGGTGACGTCTAACGTGGCCATAATCATGCCATCCTCCTATGGTACATCCGATATGATGCCTAGAATATGCTTGGTATCTTTGATGTATGCTGGTAGATTCCGCACTAGAGGTTGTAAGAAATTGTCAACATATTGCGACAATTTCTCTGTGGGGCCCCCTATGCTGGAAATAATAGCCCTCCCTGGTGGTGTTTGGGTATTCTTGTGTATCTTTGGGAGTGTATAGATACATGGGAACCTCGGTTTGCCTACCCTCAAGTATGTGAATTCCTCCCTACTGATTCGGCCTCCATGCTACCATTCCTTAAGGTGTGTATTGATAGTGGCCGTCAAGGGTCCTATCGGGTTCTCCCTGAGTTTCTCATAGCATGTCGTGTCTTTGAGTTGTGTCTGTATTTCCAAATTGTAAGCCTCAGTATTCATTACCACAATGTTACCACCCTTGTCCGCCTCTTTGATGGTAACATTGGGTAATTTGCTCAGATCCACTAGTGCCTGGCGTTCATTTATACTCAGATTATCTGGAAATATAGTCTTATGTTTCTATTTGTGTTTCAAGTGGTTATATAAATCCTCAGTAACCAGTTTGTGGAACATATCTACACTATTTCCACTTGGTAGGGTCGGGGTCCATCTTGATTTATTATGTAGACCACTCGATATGGTAGTATCTGGTTCAATGTCATGATCAAAAAGTAATTCATCTATGGACATATGGTCTCTGTCATCATCCACAATAGACAAAAGTATTTCAGAATCTCTAATATCCTGTATTGTTGGCATCACATGAGTCATATTTGGTATTTCTATTTCCATGCTTTTATTTACTCTTGGATTACATTCAAAGTGTTTTTTTAGTTTCAATTTCCTCGTGAATTTAAACAGATCAACCATTGATCTGTGTATATCTCCCTGTTCCCTGGGGCAGAAACCCATACCCCGTTCTAAAACAGAAATCATGTCTTCCGATAGTACATTGTCACTGAGATTAACCACTTCAACACCCCTCAACCTTTCAGTAGGATCGGCTACTTCCTCCAAGATCTCAATCTCATTCCCTGTTTTCCTGGAATTGGTTCCTCCTCTTTTTCCCCTCCTTGTCTTTTTGTTATATTTTCCTTTGGTCTTGGCTGTTCTCTGTTTCCCCGTTTCATTCTTTTTACCTCCCTTAAAAAAGCACTTCCCTGAATACTGCGTCTGACGAGACCTCCGCCTCATTTTCACTTGGAAGGGTCTCCAGGGATGTTGATACAGAACTCACAGGAGTTAATTTCTGTCCCTGTTGAGGTACCCCCTTTGCCCCTTTATCAATCAGATGATCGTATTTCCTTGCATAAGTAAAGACCCTTCCTTGTTTATAATCTATCTCGTCTCTCCTTATTTTTCGGGCCTTACGTTGTTTAATATCAATCTGGTGTTTCTCCAGTATTCCCTTCAATATCTCATAGTTTTTCTCTGTTGCCTCCTTAAGGTTTAGTTCCCTGATTTCCAATTCCACTTGTGCAATCTCCTCCTGAAGTTTTTTAACTTTGCGGGTTGCACTTTCAATCAAGATATTCATGTGGTTATTGGAGTTGGAAATTAGTTATTTTTCCAAGGCTAGTAAGAGATCCTCATCGAGATCATCGTAGGTCGGCAGTATTTGTGAACGGAGCCCCCTAGATATTCTTTTCAATCGTATATACTGCTCTAGGGTAGCCCCATCCCACCATTTGGAGTTTTCAGCAATTCTCAGTCTCTCTAGTTTCATAAACTTAGCCCTCAGTCCTTCATTCTTTTTACTCGTATTCCCACTTGCTAAAGAGGTTGTTACTGTTTCACCTCTTGCTAGGCTATCAAAGAGCTCCGCTGCCTCTTTACCTCTATCCATTGTATATTATTTTATATTGTTAGCAATGCCTTTGGAGCTGCCCCACCAGATCTGAAAACTGTAGTGAGAACAAAATGGAGATGATACTCCTGGATGGTTTTGGCGCTACACCAAATATCGGCAATATCAATATTAGTTGTTCTATTATCTTAGGCCACAAATGATCCGTAGATCTAAAGATACTTATGAAACACCTATCACACCAACTTAGAACATTCAAAAGAACACAATGTCACAAGTTAAACCCACAAGGTCAAAATCAAGTTGAATGAATGCATACATCTTTTAATCCACAAGGCTTTCTCCAAGTCCAGCCAACACGTGTTTCGTCGTATGGGCAGGTACCCACGACTTCATCAGGGCCTGGAAAGAAACAATACAGAAATATATTGTAGTCCCGCCGTACATCGGGCAATGTTTATACTGTACATATAGGTAATCACTGATCTTCCAACTGTGGTATCATGCAAGTGGGTTTATTTTTACATTTTCTATGCCCACAGATATCTAGGTTTATTCACATTCTTATATCAAGGGTGAGTGATAGTGAATAATTGAAGAAGGGAGGAAGGGAGATAGAACTCCCAGAGAGAGAACAAAAGATACCTCCACAGGAGGTAAGTGAGTTCCCCACAATTTTTGTGAATCAATCCATTCACCGGTAGCATCAGACTTCCCGGCATCATACCGGCACTATGCCTCACTAGTAATTTGTGTGCCAGGGACACACGTGAGCAGGATAGCGTAAATATCAGTGCTGTACGTCCCTCCGTGGGTGATATATATAACACGTGCTCAATATATGTCCAAGACTGAGCATAGCAACTCAGGCCTACCTGATACTGAATCGGTGGCATACTGTGAGCCTGTAAATCATCATAAAGTGTCAGAAATATGCATCCTCAATGTCAACATCAGTATCCACATAATGATCTGACCCAGAGACGTACCTTCTGGCTGGTTATACTTCCGACCCAGCCTCACACGGCTGGGCAGTTATACTTTCAAATCACGGGTCTGTCCTTAATATCACGCTGTGGGAAAATATGTATATATATCATATATTACCCTGATGATTAACAAGTCTATATATAACAGCATTATAAGCTATGATTGTAATATCCATAGTCATGTCGTGTCCCTGGTGATTCCACACTATGTATATCCTAATCCATATTCAAATATCCCACTTCCGATCATCGATCTGTTGTTAGTATCTATGTTGGTTATACGTCTTTGACAGCTTACCTTTAACCCCTTCAGTGCTAATGACAAGGGTAACTCGTCATGTAGGGCCCATTGATTTCAATGGAAAGTCAATGGACCTACATGCACACCCCTTAGCAGCCAAGTGGTTAAATTTGTAATGCAATTATACAGCCCGTGAAGCGACCAAGATCAAAAGTATTGTATCCGATTCGTAAATGGTTCAGGTTTCACTTGTTCCTCACGTAGGTAATAAATATCAATGCCGTCACCCCAGCTAAAATGAGCACGAGGGAAAAGAAACACACATACGGACATCCATTAGTATTCCGTATGTGCAAACTCACGAGAGATCATGCCGCACCTCATAGCACGTCACGTTCGTCCTTACCTTCGTATTATGAAGTTCTGGGAAAAACAATCACCGCAACGAGTAGAGCCGGTCTCTCCGTTATTTGGAAGAACCGCGTCTCCTTACCCGTGGAGAAGTGTGGCTCAATGGTTAGAGCGGCAGACCCTGATGCAGAGGTCTAGCCCGGGACCAGGGTTCCATTCCCCGCCTCGGCGGGTCTTGGGCTCAAAAATTCCACGGACCTGATAATTCTCGCCTCGGTGCCTATCCCAATCATGGAGTCCCACTCTGTAACTCTGGGCAATAGCTTGCTTAATCTCCACAACGTCCCCCACAACGCTAAGGATGCCTGGCCTCCACCTTGGGGGTGCCCAGGAGTGGACACCTCACAGGGAAAGCCAGGATGGGTTCCACAGCGGTATTCGTACAAGCGCCTTGAGACCCTTGCGGGGGAGTAGTGCGCAATACAAGTATCAATTTACATTTACATTTACCCCGGAAGTCTCTTAAGACTGCCTGGCCTTCCTGCTGTAAATCACTAGACCGTCAGCACCCAAACGTGCCGGCGTCCATATCCGCCATTTTGGGTCAGTATCAGTAACTTCCCCACAATCTATGCGACTGCTCCTGATCAGGGCGCAACTGCTCTCCACCAAAACCATCAATCTACATATCTAATATTGATATCGTTCTAGATGTGCTGCGACTCCACTGTTTTATCGGAATAGTAAACCTGTAAACAACTATAATTTAGTATTTGTGTCCAAAAACGGAACGTGTCACCGTCTGTGCCTATATATAGGCCGTAACTATCTTATTTAGTATGTGTATCTATATAATTAGTTAGTATCTAGATAATTACACCTCTAAGTTAAGTTAGTAGAGAGACGGTCATCAGAGGGTGTGGCCTCACATTCTTACAAGTAGGGTGCGCCTGTGCTGAATTCAGGATAATATCGCCACCGGCCATAATATTAATCATTCTAAATGCATCAATCTTGAGATACCTAATCCTAGTGCATGATCAGTGAGGCATATAAGTATATTTACATATAATCACACTCATATCTGAGTAAGGAGATTATATCATATAATACTTCTATAGTGTTCAGTGAGCTTGAGGGCACATTAACGTTTTGCTGTGATTGCATTTCTGTCATCGTGCAACAGTCACATCTCAATAGTTGATCTAGACATTTTTACAATACATCACGCAGATATACATGATGCATGCCCATTATTAAAAATCTAATGGTATTTGTATGAATTAATGACACGCATTGCTAAGACTGTATGGTAATTGTACCCTCGACACGTTTACAAACATCCACATTGAAAGGGTCCTTCTTACGGAGTCTTTAGCTAGCAGCATGTCTTCAGCTCTTATAGGATGACGGAATACGACGCCCCTGGTCGCATAGCAACGCCCCTGACGTTCCATGCGTACACGAAGCAAATGCTTACGTTGCCTACATCATATCTGTGGGAAAATCCTGCAGTCCTTGATCTGACTCATGCCAGATGGAAGACGGTACTTCAGCCCGTCTCTCCCCCCCTTTTTGAATCAGTTTCGCGCACATACAGGTGAGCCTCAACATTATGACTGCCACGCTTCTGGGTTTTGCACTTTTGCTTAGGTCGGACACCCTCTTGGTCACTGAATCGCGCGGACTTGGCATTCTAATAGCGCTGAGGCTTTCTATTGCGCTTACTTGTTTACGTGCTGAGACACGTTTTTACCCCCTAGGGCTTTTGATTAATCCCACAATAGCGTGTCCCATCCCTTGGGAACTGTGTAGGCATCTTCCATGTGTCCTTCGTTAAATCGCGCAGTCCTTTTTAGTTAATCACGCTCATCTTTGAACCGCGTTAACACACGAGTAACCACGAACGTTTGGGTCTGCTTAAACACTCTATTTAACTAACTACGCAGACTATACGTCTTCTGTTCTTTTTACCGCGTTGACACACGAGTGACCGCGAACGTTTAGGTATATTTAACTAACCACGCAGCCTATACGCATGAGTATCCCACTAAGTAGACTAGGAGCCTGCTAGTTATATCGCAGCACTCAGGTTCCGTGATTTCGAACCAGACTCCATTTTGTTTGAGTTTTTCAAGACGCCATTTTTGTGTTGCCCTCACGTAGGCCGTGGAGGTAACCGAACGAACAAAGTTGCATGGCCCTCATTGTTCATGTATGCATTAACAGGCCCTTTTCTGACTTGTGAGTGAATTGCAGAGAAACTGACCTCTTCACCTGAAACTGACCTCGCAAAACCAATTTCCCTTAAGTTTGATTCTTGTCTAAAATTGCCAATCAATATTCAGGATATTGTTAACTTTTAGTTTCCTTGCACATATCTTATTCTAATCAGCATCTGAATTGTTTCTTTCCTTACGACTTTTCATTACATGGGTAGTGCTTTCAATTATGGGTTTGTCCGGCTTGCAAAAATTGAATTTGGGACAGTCCTAATAATTAACTTTTGGGTTGGGTTACTGTAAATTGGGTTTTTGTTAATGTGATACTCAGTTAGAAAATGTGTCCTATTGGTCAGAATTTTGCGCAGTGGTGTACATTTATAATGAGAATATGGTGTATAAAAAGGGATGTCTTGCTCTATGAAATTAAGCAGTTTCCTGAGTTGTACACCATGTTGTATTGCTCGGTTTACTGTTACTAGCTGCAGCTAATAAATTTGATCTTTGACGCCATCCAGAAGTGTCTCTGTATTCCAAGACAGGAGAATCCGAAGACTTTGGGCGTGTCCCTGGCACCGCTGGGTTCTAAGAAAACCCGGTTCTTCAGTTGGCGCCCAATGGTGGGGCGACTTCAGCTATACCGGTCCAAGCCTAAGGATCGTGAGGAGCCACGTGAGGAAATTCTGGAGGAAGGCCGCCCCTTCATCGACCCCTGCATGTCGACGTGGACCGAAAGTCTTTTCTGCGAGGCTTCCCGCTTTCCGACGGTTACGAAGGACTGCTGCCCTGACTGTCGCCCTGTCTTGGACCCTTGATTGATCCTTTGTAAAGCGAGACGATAGACGGTCTTCTGGTGGCGTGTCAGATACTGTGGTCAAGTATAAGTGGGTCGCTCCCACGATCTTTGTTTTGGTTCTTGGTTTTGATTCGGTTCTTGCAAAAATCGAAGCCGAGGGGCTCGTATATGTACGAGTGTATCGATAGTTGATAACCCCTTGAAGTTTGAAGCTAGATTAGTGAGCTATAAGATGCCTGGTCTTAGCAAAATTAGGAATTGGTTTAGTTGTGGTTGCAACAGGGATTCCCGATTGGAGGATTCATGTCCGATACCTCCGGTTGGAACTCCAACTTATGAGCTCTATTCAAAACACGGAGTGGGTCCTATTGCTTATAACGAAATATGGGTCCACTATACAAAGAAGGATGGTGTTTTACGATGGCCCCAACATGGTAGTTTCAAATTAAATATTTTAGATAATCTGGAAGTTGCGAAATTTTAGGAAGAAAACCCGGCCGGCAATGTTTGACTCTTTCCGCCTTTGGCGAAAGGAAGCCAAACAGCGAGAAATTAAGCAAGCAAAAAGAGATAGGAAAGATAAGAATATGTCAGTACTACAAGCTGCTAGGCAGTTTAGGGAAGATGGAGAAGAGCGTGTGAGTGAAGTTTCAGATAGACAGCGTTGCATGGCCATAGATAAATGTTATCCGGCCTTGCCGCCTTCTCCTCCAAAAGTGATTGAAGATCCCGAAAAAGATCCTTTGATCTCTCATCTACTGAGATTGCCTCCCCCTTATGTGCAGGGTGCTACTGCGCCTTCCATTAACACCGGTTGTTCCACCCTTTGTTGTTCAACCTCCTGCTGTTGTTCTGCCACCCGGTGCTCCACAGATGGTTTTGCCTCCTATGGCGCAACCCACTCTAGAGTCGCCAGCTTTGCTACCAGCTTTGCCTCAAACTCCTTTGCCTTCTACTTCTGTATCTTTGACTCCTACTGTTCTTGTTCCTACACCTCTTTTGCCTTCAAATACTTATTCTCCTGTTCTTATGTCTGCTTCTTCTCCTTCTGCTCGAAAACGAATGGCTGAGACTGTTGTTAATCTGTTGTCTCCATTGTTTGGGTCACTGAATATGACCCCTGTTTCGGAACGTAAGCAGAGTCGTAGTCAGCTTCCTAGTTCCGAGGAATGGACAGTGTTGGATTTGTTGGCTCGTAGATGGATTTTAAATGCTTCCAGGTATATTTTGCCAGCGGTTATGGATGTTTTCTTTCAGTGGGAGCCGCCTAAGCAAAGGTATGTTTTTGATGTAATGTGTACTTTTCTTCGTCAGGAATGGGAAGATAATGAGTTGGGTACGATTCCATAGGAAGTGCTTGATGTTCAGTCCAAATTTGCTAAAAGGACGATAGTGGAATCTGATGTTACAGATGCCGTGGAGACGATACTTGTTTTTAGGTCTAGATTACCGCCTCAGACATTGTACGAACCTGATTCCTCTGTAAGGAGGAAAGTGAAGCAGTATCCCATGAGAGAGGTTCCCCCTGTATGGAGAGAGGAAGTTGTTGCTAATGTTAATCAGGGTATTCAGGGTGTACCGGCTCATTTTCAGCGAGAATGGGTACATGTTCCTTGGAAGAGAGCAGAGGTCTTGGCTCTTAAGCAGACCTTGCCTGACCCCCGTAAGAATCCTGCTGGTTATTACAAGGAGTTGTCTCAGACAGTTGAAGCGTGTATTATGAATTTAGCTGACATAGATATGTTGATGGGTAATGTAGTTCCTCAACCTTTGTGGGCAAAGATTCGTCATGAGAATCATGCGCAAGAATTAGGAGATACGTGGTCTAATATTGTTGCTGCAGATGGCCGGCAGGTAGGAGGTGCCAAACCTGAGCCCTTAGTTGCAGAATTACCAGGTAGGATTATTAATTTAATGAAAACTATGAGGCCTCCTTTACGAGTGAATTGGGATAAGTTAGCAGCATGCAAACAAAAGAAAGACGAGAGTGTGTCTGATTTCTTCACGAGGTTTGAAGAAACGTTTATTGATCATAGTGGTCAGGACATGAGCACTGAAGGTGGTCAAAGGTTGTTCGTGGACAAATTTGTCTTTAATTTGCTTCCCGAACTTTCTAATAAGTTAAAGGACTCTGAGAGTTCATGGGCTGTTTCTTCGTCGGCCCAGATATTGGCTACTGCACAATATTACGAGAATAGGGATAAAGATGAGAAGTATAAAGCAGAGAAGAAAACTAAAGATCTAAAGACGAAGGTTCTTTTGCAGCAAGCTTATCCGCCTCGTCAGAATCAGCCTCAGTTTCAGCAACCTCCACAGTTTCAGAGATTGCTACAGAAGCCTGAGCCTTATGCTCCGCGATTCTTTCCTGGTCCTAATCAGAGTGCTTACTGTAGAGAGGAAGGTCATTTCAAGAATAGTTGCCCGGCTTTGTTACAGCGTGCGAATGGAATGTCTGGTCAGAGAGGTCGTGGTGGTTTCCAGCAAGCTCCTAGGGGTAGGGGACGTGGTGTTTTACCCCAGAATGAGCGTTCCTCTTCCCTTCAGAATTCTGCGAATTATTTTGACAGACAGAATGTTCCGAGAGGTCAGTCCGCACAGTACTGTGTTGAGGATTACTGTGTTGAAGGTGAGAGTGTTGGTTATAATGATAGTTAGGACAGCCATGGGCAAAGAGAGGGAGTAGTGTCAGTTCCAGTAGACCAGAGTGGACCTTATGTTGAAGTGATTACATCAGGTGTGGCAGAACCTTTTCTTTTGGATACTGGTGCAACGAAGAGTTCTATTATGCACTCTAAACTTCCTGGCGCACCTTTGTCTGGCTTTACCAATGTTTCCGTAGGATTTTCAGGCGCCCCAGTTCGTAATCTGGTCTCTAGTCCTTTGTTCCTTTCTATTGGTCCTTGTGAATTGGAAGCTCCCCTTATTCTAATGACTGGCTGTGGTGAGAATCTGTTGGGTTTGGACTTGCTGAAAAGACTGCATGCGACATTACATTGCTCTCCTGCGGGAGTACATCTTACCTTGGGTAAGAAAGTGATTTCTCCGATGTATTTGTCTAAAGATTGCCTTCCACTGGAATTGCGTTCTCTTCCTGATACACCTTGGGCTACAGGTCCGAATGATGTTGGTCTCTTGCAGATTCCACCCTATGTTGTTACCCTTAAGTCGAATGCTAGGCTACCTCGTATTCCCAAATATAAGATATCGAGCGATGGCGAGAGAGCTCTTCTAGCAATTATTTATGATTTGGTTGAGAAGGGTGTAGTTGAAGAAACGAGAGGTAATGTGTGTAACAGTCCTGTTTTGCCTGTCCTTAAGCGTACTGATGCTTCTCAGCCACCTGTGTATCGGTTTGTGATCGATCTTCGAGAAGTGAATAAGATTGTGGTGCCACAGTTTCCCGTTGTCCCTGATATCACTGCTTTGTTGACTCTGATTCCTGCTTCGGCAGCCTGGTTTTCTGTTATCGACTTGAAGAACGATTTCTTCAGTATTCCAATTGCCGAGGAAAGTAGAGATATTTTCGGCTTCTCGTTAGGAGGCCGCAGCTTCCGGTTTAAGAGAGCTCCTCAAGGTTATTGTGAAAGTCCCTCCATCTATAGTCAGGCGTTGAAAACTCAGCTTGATAGTTTTGTGTTGCCTACTGGTGCTACTCTTATCCAGTATGTTGATGATTTGCTGATTACTGCTGATGACAAAGAGATTTGTAAAGAAGCTACTCTTTCTTTGTGACGACATTTGTCTGACCTTCATCATAAAGTGTCACCTTCAAAGTTACAGTATTGCCGACAAGAAGTAACCTTCTTAGGTCATCTCTTGCCGAAGGAGGGAAGAAGGTTGACCCCAGAACAAATTCAAGCGATTGCGCAAATGAGTGTGCCATCCACACAGAGAGAAGTACGTGCTTTCTTAGGCATCACCTCGTATTGTAGGCAATGGATCCCTAACTTTCCCTTACTAGCGAAACCTCTGTTGGCGCTGACTCTTAAAGATACTCCGTACCCTCTCCCTTGGTCTGATGATTGTCAGAAAAGTTTTTCTGAATTACGTGATGCATTGTGTTCGGCTCCGGTATTGGGTACTCCTGACTACAGTAAACCTTTAACGTTGTATGTTCACGAGAGAGAAGGTTGTGCATTGTCAGTATTGACTCAACAATTTGGAGACAAGCAGCGTCCATGTGCGTATTTTTCAGCTCCGTTAGATCCGGTAGCTAAAGCGTTGCCGAGCTGTTTGAGAGCTACAGCGGCAGCGGCTGTTTCTATCCGACAGTCTGCTGGTTTGGTATTGGATAATGCGCTGATTGTGATGGTCCCACATGCAGTGGATACCTTATTAAACAGGACCAAGACACAGCACCTTACTAGTGCACGTCTTTCAGGTTATGAGTTGACATTGTTGGCTAGCCATGTTCACATTAAGAGATGTAATGTGTTGAATCCAGCTACGTTGTTGCCGATTTCTGTAGAGACAGATGCTCAAGAACAGCATGATTGCTGTCTTCGGACAGAGGAAGAAACGAAGGCTAGAGTTGATTTAAAAGATACTCCACTTACGAATGTTGATGGTACCCTATGGGTAGATGGTTCGTGTTTCAAGCTTCCGAATGGTGAAACGACTGCGGCATATGCCGTCACAACTTTACATACAGTTGTCGAGACAGCACGTATAGCACAGAATTCTGCGCAAGCAGCAGAGTTGATTGCATTGACTAGAGCGTGTGTGTTGTCAGAAGGAAAGCGAGTGAATGTTTATACTGATAGCCAGTATGCGTTTGGTGTTGCCCACACTTTTGGGCTTGTGGAGAGAAAGAGGATTTCTTACTTCCCATGGCACGAAATTTCAGCATGGGCAGTTAGTGAATGAACTTTTGGAATCACTTACTCTCCCAAAGCAGATTGCAATTGTGAAGTGTAGTGCGCATAAGAAGGTTGTGGATGATGTAGGTCGAGGAAATGAGTTTGCGGATGAAGTTGCGAAGGAAACGGCGAAAGACATGATGAGCCGTATGTATGTTGCAGGCCCTGCTAATTGGGTTGTGGCTGGTGGAATGTGTGAAGGCACAATAGAAAGTGTGAAGTCAATTCAGGCTGAAGCTACGGAAAAGGAAGTGAGTACGTGGAGAAAAAGTACGGGTATGTTGGATTCGACAGGTTGTTGGGTTGAGTTGTCGGAGCACCAGAGATGGGTGTTGCCTGATGCGTATGTGCTCCCAGTGGTTACTATGGCTCATGGAATGGCTCACATTAGCTCGAAAGGGATATGCAAGTTGTTGGCTCCAGTATGGCAGAATGCTGGAATTCCTAAATGTGCTGAGAATTTGGTGAAGCATTGTATGATTTGCTTGATGCATAATCCTGGCAAGGGAACCCCAACTCCAGCTGGTAATTTTTCTCCTCCAACTTATCCATTTGAAGTGATACAGCTAGATTACATTCACATGGAGAGATGCAACCATTTGAAGTATGTCCTTGTGGTTGTTTGCGCCTTTTCCAGATGCATAGAGGTCTACCCCCTAAAGGATAAAACTGCCTTGTCTACAGCCAAGGCTTTGCTTAAAGAGTACTTCCCTAGGTATGGTTTGCCTAGAATTGTATGGAGCGACAATGGGAGTGAATTCGTGGGTCAAATCATGAATAAAGTGTGTGTTGGTTTGGGTATTAATCAGAAATTTCATGCTGCGAATCACCCCCAGTCTGCTGGACTTGTCGAGTGCTATAATGGTACCTTAAAGCTGAAAATAGCTAAGGTACAAGCGAGCACTGGTCTTACATGGCCGGATGCTTTGCCGTTGGCTCTTTTGTCAACAAGGACGACAGTGCATTCTCGTGTGGGACTTAGCCCATACGAAATAGTTTTTGGTTGTCCAGCGAATGTTTGGGGTGTGCCTCGTCCCAAAGAATACAGCAATATTGAGTACCCTATGTTTTTTTTTTTTCTTTGGTGTATTACTTACATGACTTGACTGCTAAATTACGTGTTCTCCACCAACAGGTCTATGACAGTTTGCCAACAGCTACTGCAGATCCAGGCCATACGATTCAACCTGGACAATACGTGCTAACTAAAAACTTCCAGCGAACTAAGAATTTGGAGCCGCGATGGACTGGTCTCTTTTTGGTTCTGTTAGTAACTAGAACTGCTGTTAGAGTAGCTGGTAAAAAAAACTGGGTACATGCTACCCATTGCAAGAAGGTCCCTTTGCCCTTACCGTATGATAAGTGGGTGAGGGATGGTATAGCCGACGTTGAATGTGAAAGAGTTCCTAGATTTGTGCCTTTTAGTGATGCTCATTTGACATGGACTCGGTCAGAACGCGAGGATGATGATGTTCTGCAAGCTGCTGTGCCTCCACATCTGAAGCTCGACACGACGAATCCGGAGCTCCTTTTTAAAGACCCAACTGTGCTTGGTAAAGAACGCTACAATTTGAGACCAAGAAAGACTGTTCTAATGGACAAATAAAATCTTATTTTTTTTATATAGTGAATTACACCTTGTCAGATCAAGAGACTTTTTTACTTTTTTCTTTTTTGAGTCACCATCCGGACTCGGCTGCAGGGTCGCGGTACAGCCTTAAGGGGTGAGCCGCGTATTGACATAAGGTCTGTGGTTCAGGGTCGTTAGTGCGATCTTGGCGCACACTTAAGTGAAGAAGGTAATAGCGGTGAGCAGCAGGTTAGAGGATGGAGCCTTTTGGGTCTGATGAGGGTGTTAAGAGAGTTGATCCTAAAATGAAAGTGTGTATATTGATTCGTAGCAAATGTTTTTTGATATTGTGTTTTCTAATGCTTTTGAATATTATGTTAGCTTGTGTGGGTTGGATTGTCTATGTTACGCAACAGACGTTTGTATCTACGTCCCAACCTACTCTTTCTTTCTCTACTGTTTCCCCACATGAGTTTTATACGTTGCCTGAACATGAACAGACACGAAGATCAGAATTTGTAAACAATTCGTTCATACAGATGTTGCATCAGCATCAGCTAGTCGTAAATACCACGAATTGTTGGGTTTGTGGTCTTATGCCACATACGACAGATAAGGGAATGCCATATTTGGTTTTGCCTTTTTCGCCTAATGGGTCAGTATGTGCACTCCAAGCAATGTTTATCTATGCGAATGAAGCATCTCCTGTACGTTCTGTCAAAGATAATGCGAGTAATAATGCCTTGATACAGGGAATAGTAGATATGATCAGAGATATTGATGCGTATAATGCTATCCCTAAAGATGAGGTACGAGCATATGTTGGTTGGAACAAGACAAGATATAGTATTAGTCTGACAGAAAAGGAGAGACAGTAAAGGTCTCCTCCTATTTAGATTGTACCCCACCGAGGTCATTTTTGTCTGCAAGGTAATGGTCAGAATCCGTGAGCTCAGCTTGGTAAGAGTGTGTGTGTGCACACCTATGTCTATACATCCCAGAAATCTCCACCGTTCGTGCCAGCTAAAGGCACGTATTTTGTTTATGATAGAGCATATACATGGTTGCCTTCTGATTTTTCAGGCACATGTTATGTGGCATTTTTGCTTCCCCCTACATACACAGCTGCTTTCAATTACCATAAGACAAGATATGGTAGAGGTGTTATCGATGCGAAAGATACTGTCGCACAAGATGTTGGTTTTCTGCCCTTTTGGGGTCCTATGGCTAATGGTAGAAATATTCGTCAGCTTACGAGAGTGGTCGAGGCCACTATAAATGAGACTGCAGGTGCCCTTAGCAATATTACAGCTGAGCTTCAAGCGGATCGCCTTATGACATTACAGAATCGCTTTGTTTTAGATATTATACTTGAAGATAGAGGTGGGGTATGTAAATTGATCGGGTCTAGTTGCTGTGTTTTCATACCAGATAACGCCCCGACAGTGTACCAAGCCATCTTGAGGTTACATAAGTCCGCTGAGTCTATACATATAGACTAAGGGAACTGGTCATTGATAGAATGGTTTTGGGAACTGCTGTCCAAATGGGGATGGAATATTCTGATGTTTCTTGGTATGGCTTTAGCAATCCTTTTCTCGTGTTGCTTATGCATCCAGTGTGGTCCCGCCATTTGTAGTCTTTGTGCTACGATCTGTATGAGAAGACCAGTCCCGAGAGAAGTGAAGGATAATAAGATGATGTTACAGCAACACCTTGACGACCTGATGAGAATAGATATAGACCTGGATTCAGATTGACGTGAGTTTAGGTTATTGCCTACATAATGGCAAAAGGAGGGTCTGAGGTTCTGTGATTTCGAACCAGACTCCATTTTCTTTGAGTTTTTCAAGACGCCATTTTGTGTTGCCCTCACGTAGGGTGTGGAGGTAACCGAACGAACAAAGTTGCATGGGCCTCATTGTTCATGTATGCATTAAAAGGACCTTTTCTGACTTGTGAGTGAATTGCAGAGAAACTGACCTCTTCACCTGAAACTGACCTCGCAAAACCAATATCCCTTAAGTTTGATTCTTGTCTAAAATTGCCAATCAATGTTCAGGATATCGTTAACTTTTAGTTTGCTTGCACATATCTTATCCTAATCAGCATCTGAATTGTTTCTTTCCTTACGACTTTTCATTACATGGGTAGTGCTTTCAATTATGGGTTCGTCCGGCTTGCAAAAATTGAATTTGGGACAGTCCTAATAATTAACTTTTGGGTTGGGTTACTGTAAATTGGGTTTTTGTTAATGTGATACTCAGTTAGAAAATGTGTCCTATTGGTCAGAATTTTGCGCAGTGGGTGTACATTTATAATGAGAATATGGTGTATAAAAAGTGATGTCTTGCTCTATGAAATTGAGCAGTTTCCTGAGTTGTACACCGTGTTGTATTGCTTGGTTTACTGTTACTAGCTGCAGCTAATAAATTTGATCTTTGACGCCATCCAGAAGTGTCTCTGTATTCCAAGACAGGAGAATCCGAAGACTTCGGGTGTGTCCCTGGCACCGCTGGGTTGTAAGAAAACCCAGTTCTTCAGCGCCGCTGTATTTATCCACCACTTGGCCTGCATGTCCACGATTAATTCATTTGAGGTACTCCTTGTATTTAGATTTGTTCCAAGAATCCAGGCCTGGATATTGATTTCCAACACTTTCCTTACAGTGGCAAAGAAACGACTAGTCCAATTCTCTTCTCCTACAAGGCCAAGACTTCCTTAACCTTCAGAGGGTGAGTAATTACCCCCTCCACCAAGCAGCAACTATCAGACGTGCTGGTGTGTATTATTTTGCAACACAACGCATAATTTAAATTTCTCCTTTTCAGTGGTGACTCAACCATCCATACCTTCAAGGCCAGCATTCCTCGGGCCGTCCTAGGGTGAGTAATGGAGACCCTTTTGGAGCTATGCATCTCTATTGAGAGCAATTCTGGCAACCTCTCTCACACATGCAATCCTTTGTTCTTAGGCTGTCATCTTGAGGCGACACCCCCCGTCCTGAGGAAGACCTGTTGTGACCACCCACTGGAGCACCGCTAGGGTCGAAACGCCGACGTACATCTAAGTTCAGAGATTGCAGGATTCCTTCAGACTAAGGATAGGACTCACTGTATCATTAAACCTCTGACCTCCCAAATTGTACATATGCCTGCACTGTATATTTTGTTCACAATTTTTGAGCACTGTAATCACCTGTGTCACTTCACTTGTCACTTATGTGTAAATTCCTTGTTGACAGCATTGACTTTTTCTTTGTTTACTTTGGATATCATTGAATGATGCAATTCGGATAAAAGTAACATTTGAAATTGATTATCTCACTCTCAATCCTTTTGAATCCTTACTGATGGACAATCTGTACAATAAGTAACGACAGTGAGTTACTTCCTTTTCAGTTCTTGTGTAGAGGTTGCGTTGTAATTCCTTGCTACTTGTTTTGAGCCTCCATTATTAACATGTCAGGATATCAAGTGGCATAGTCTACTGGTATGAGGGCATACTGGTTTCCCTTTTGGGATTTGGGTAAGGGCCCAATCAAATCCATTAGCACTCTCTCAAATGGGGAGCCTATTATGGGTAGGGGCTGCAAGGGCACTTGTGGAGGATGATGGGTGTTTTTCTTTTGATATATGTCACATGTTTTACAGTAAGTTTTTATGTCTTTGTAGACCCCGGGCCAATAGAAATGCCTCAATACATTTTGCGTGTTTTTTTTTGGCCCCAGTATGACCTGCCTTTGGGTGAGAATGAGAAAAGTAAAGAATGTGTTCCCTAAAGAAAGAGGGGACAAGCAACTGTGTGGCTTATCTATGGAAACCTTCCAGTATAACAGAACCCCTTTGATAAGAAAATGAGGATAGGAAGGAGTGAAATTATCTGTTACATCATGGGCTTTTTCCCAGGCATTTTTCAGGGTTGGATCATTGGACTGGGCAAATCGGAAAAACTGATGAGGGCCGGTAGGAACACTCCCTCTTTATTATTTCCTCCGTCTAGATTCCCCTGTGTTCTGACATTCCCATGGAAGAGGACTGGGAATTCTGGGTTGTCTGTCCCAATGATCAGGCCATCAGCTAACCCCTCCAGGACCCCCACTCTATGCTATAAGGAGAACCCTCACAAGGAGTGAGTGTGACAGAGGCAACTGGGTATGGCTTTACATCCCTGTGGATGCACCTTCTGCAAACTAGCGTATCTGGAAGTATTTGTGTGGGTTGTATATGAATTCCCCTGATGACCAATTGCCTCAACCTCGAATCCTTGAAGGCACTCCCCATCTCAGCGGTGTACATGACGGATCTTGGGATATACCCTACGTCCATGGGTTCTTCTGCGGGCTTTCTTTTAGGGCAGAGGCAGGCTATGTGGCCCCAGTCTCCTCATTCAAAGCATTGTGGGCCTTTGAACAAGGGGAGTTTGGATTTCTGGGGTCTTGGCTTGGTGGGTTCTGGTATAAATCGGTTTTGTTTCTCAGTCTTCACAGTCCCTTGCTTGATGTGTTTCTCGGTTTCCCAACACGCCGAGATCAACCCCCTACGCAAAAAACCCAAGGCAGACCCAAGAGACCTCAAGAACTTCCGACCCATCTCTCTGCTCCCCTTCCCGGCCAAGGTCATCGAGAAAATCGTTAACAGACAGCTAACCCGATACCTCGAAGAGAACAGAATCCTGCACCCTTCCCAGTCAGATTCCGCAGAAACCACAGCACCAAGAACGCCCTCATCGCTGCCACCGACATCAGGACCCTTCTAGACAACGGGGAGACTGCAGCACTCATCCTCCTAGACCTCTCTGCCGCTTCGACACCGTCTGCCACCGCACACTACGCGCATACCTCCACGCCGCAGGGATCAGAGACAAGGCTCTGGTATGGACAGAAGCCAGAGCGTCCGCCTCTCTCCGTTCCGTTCCGAAGCCTCTGAGATCATCTGCAGCGTACCCCAAGGATCCTCTCTCAGACCGAAACTGTTCAACACTTACATGGCCCCACTCGCACACGTTGCTTAACAGCACATCCTCAACATAATCTTCTACGCCGACGACACTCAACTGATCCTCTTCCTCACCAAGGACCGCCAAAGCCAACCTCCATGAAGGAATGACGGCCATCGCCGACTGGATGAAGATCAGCCATCTGAAGCTGAACTCGGACAAGACGGAGCTCCTCATCCTCGGCTCCAACCCATCAGCCTGGGATGACTCCTGGTGGCAAACGGCACTGGGGGCAGCCCGACCCCCACCGACCATGCACGCAACCTGGGAATCATCCTCGACTCAACGCCCTCAATGACCAAGCAAGTCAACGCCGTCTCCTGGTGCTGCTTCAACACCCTCCGCATGCTCCGCAAGATTTACAGATGGATCCCGACAGTTGCAAGAAAGACAGTCACTCAGGTCCTCGTCAGCAGCAGACTCGACTACGGAAACGCCCTCTACGCGGGAGCCCCGAGCTAGCTCATGAATCGACTATAAAGCATCCAAAATGCCTCGGCACAACTGATCCTTGCTGTACCATGACACGGCCACATCACCCCCCCCCACCTGAGAAACCTGCACTTTCTCCCCGTCAACAAGAGGATATCCTTCAAGCTCCTCATCCACGACACAAGGCACTCCACAAGACCGGCCCAGCCTACCTCAACAGAAGGTTTTCCTTCTACACCCTGAACCGCCAGCTACGCTCCGCTGACCTCTCACTCGCCACCGGTGGGAGATCCTTCTCCCACCTCGCCGCCAAGACATGGAACACCCTCCCACTGAGCCTACGACAGACCCAAGACCTGCTGACCTTCAGGAGCATACTAAAGACCTGGCTGTTCGATCAGTAGCGGCACCCACCATGTAGTGAGCTTAACAAATGACTGATTGATTGTTTTAGGTTGCGCTCGCAAAAAAGTTGGGGCTATCTCGATAGCCTGCTCCTTGGTGAGGTGTGTATGTTGGCGAAGCCACCACTGGGTATTAAAAGGGAGAGCATCAAGGTTGTGCTTGAGATATATATACGATATATAGGATCCATGATTTCCTCTTTTGCGCTCATGCTGGGTTTCAGCCATTTATCCGCTGCTGATTTTAATCTGAAGAACAGGGTCTTGGGGTTTTCACCAGGTGCACCTGTTGCATCCTGCTTTCATTTCTTCTCTGTCCTTCTTTAGTGTTTGTCATTACTTGCTCAGCAGGCATCTATGATGTCACATAGTGTTCCAATTGTATATGCTTGAAAGCAGGGACAGTTACATCTGAGGCTGAGCTGGAGTCCATCTGCTCCTGGTGGGGTTTCTATTATTGGTTCTACTTTATTCTATTTTATCTACCTGACCTGAATCTTATCTTCAATAAACCTAATCTGTTTCATATACTGGACTTAAAGACTTCAATTTGTTACAATTTTTGCGACGAGGTACAGAGCCTATGCGTGAAGACTGGATTACTGCAACTAAGAATTTGGAACTACTGCAACTGGAGAACTTTTTCAAGCCAAAGAGGAAAAGGTATTTAATGAGAGCACCCTGCATAACCCCACCAGTGTCCTTTGTGATCTGGACAGCCTGTTTCCCCAGGGTGTTGGAGTTCTAACTGCATGATTTGGACATTATTGACCTGAGAACTAGACACTGAACTTTGATGTCTGTCATATTTTAAAAGTCTGCCATCAAGTGTGAGGAAGTGGATGCGCAGTATTTGTATATTATTAGATATTACAAGTGAGAAATCAACCTTGCCAGAGAGAAGGCTGAGGATTTGAGCACTTTTACACACGTAGTTGTTGGGAAAACGATGTGCAGCCTGACAAGAAGAAAACTTGTCAAGAAAAATTATGCTGTAATTAAGGAAGTGCCTGATACATCGCTGCGTGTTTAATTGTTAATGAAAGGCAGAGCTAGGCAAACTGTGAGTGCAACGTTTGAACTGCTATCAGAGACTGTCACAAATGTATGAACACGGATAATGACATTGTTAGCATAGCAAAGCACCGTTAAGAAGAAGTGAAGAGGTGAAGTAAAAATCAGTGCATTTCAATGGTTAACAATTTCCATAATTGTGATTGTGTCACTTGGCATTTGCAACCAGTAATTTTTGCACTGAAGCCTCCTGCCTTACTACAAGTATAAGAGATCGTTTATTGATCTATATTTAAACTGTGATGACAGCGTGAGGAGCAAGTGGCAATATTTACACTGAAGCTGGAAAGGAAACGGTCTTTTCAAATTTGTCGTCTGCAAGTAATGTGTGACTGTGTGAGGATCAAGCGCCATCTAGTGGAACTGTTTGGGTGCTTAGTTTCCTGCCTTCCTACGAGTATAGGGAGATTTTGATCATCTGTGTTTTCAAAGTCAGTTGCGATGTCTGGCAGTGTGATTACAGCGTTTTAATAACTATTTAAACAATATTTCAATCCTCATCGGATTTCACAAAATTTAAGTATTTTTACAGTTAAGCCAAGTTACCGTTACCTTCAGAACTGGGCTCGAGCGGAGCGATCTCGAGCTAAGTCTTACGTCAATAACTGTGTTTGATCCCCCGATGAAAACAATGCTTGCATCGAGTCATTCACGTTGCTTCTACAAGTCCAACTTCCCGTAAAAAGGACACAATTACGACGTCTGCGGCCATTTTAGATAATATCACCATGACAACACCTCTGCAAGGCATCGGATCAACATTTCGGACCGGAGCTTCTTCTATATTATGTCACATGTACAAAAGTATGGTATTTATGTTCATTTTATCCAAAGACAGAGACCTCGGGTGAGAGATCGCTCACCGGAGTTTGTTTACTCATTTTATTGCTTAAGGGAATATTAACATTTTATTGTATTTAGTTTTATGAAAGAGGTGGTAGAGTCTCATATATGTGTTTTTGGGAAGGAGTGCATATTATTTATATTGTGATTTATGATTGGTATATGTGGGTAATGAAACTGATAATACTACAGTGAGATAGTATCTTTAATGGTTGAGGTGTTTAGTTGTTTTAATTTTGCATGTGTGTATTGGAGCTGATAATACTACAGTGAGATAGTATCTTTAATGGAGGGAGCCATGTTTATGCTCAACGTAGGTTGAGGTGCTCTGTTGTTTTTATTCAGATTTCTGGTGTGTTAGTTATTCGATGGAGTGAGCCATTCATATGCTCAATTTAGGTTGAGGCGCTCAGCTGTTTTATTTAAACCCTGTGTAGATTGCATGTTTGATTGCAGTTGCATTTTAATTTCTTGTTCATGTGTTGGGTCTTTTGGTGTGTACATGTGTATTTTGCGGGGCCACATTCTGTGCTCAATGTTGAGGTGCTCAATTTTTTTTTTTAAAGTTAATTTTAAAGAGCAATGCTGTGCTCTATTCTGCTAGAGATGTTCAATTCTACAAGGAGCTGCTTTAGTGCTTCCAGATTTAATGTGTTTAGGTTGCATCCAAGAATGAGCCTTAAGAGTGTTATGTGAGGAGTTATAGTGCTTCTAGATTTAATGTGTTTGAGATTGCATCCAGGGTTGAGCCTTAAAAGCTTAGTGCTTTGCTGAACCACATTAGTGCTCTACTATGTTAGAGGTGTTCATTTTGTTCAAGGTAAGAGCTGCATGTTGCTCTATTTTAGGATCTGAACCACTTTTGTGCTCTAATATTTTAGAGGTGTTCAAACTATTTGATGTTTTAAAGAGAGGATGGTTGCTTTATTTTGGGATGTGAACCACATTTGTGCTCTGATATTTTAGATGTGTTCACATCGTTTGATGTTTTAAGGAGAGGAAGGTTGTTCATTGATATGAATCAGTTAAATGATCTAACGTGTGGAGAAGTTCTTATTTATGTATCAAACCCATCTTTTTCCATTCTTGTGGATTTGTCTTACCGATGTATTTAATTTATCAAATCCATTCTTTTCCATTCTTGTGGATTTTGTACCTTGTGGGTGACTGTATTTTCTTTCGTACTTTCACCATTTGATGTTTTATCTCTTTCTTTTACTTTCCAGTATTTTTACTGTGTATATGCTGTATGTTCAATTATCAAATTTTCTTCTCTCTTTTGTTTTCTTATCTTGTTTTATTTTGTCAAGGGGGAGATGTGTTGCATCCTGCTTTAATTTCTTCTCTGTCCTTCTTTAGTGTTTGTCATTACTTGCTCAGCAGGCATCTATGATGTCACATAGTGTTCCAATTGTATATGCTTGAAAGCAGGGACAGTTACATCTGAGGCTGAGCTGGAGTCCATCTGCTCCTGGTGGGGTTTCTATTATTCGTTCTACTTTATTCTATTTTATCTACCTGACCTGAATCTTATCTTCAATAAACCTAATCTGTTTCATATACTGGACTTAAAGACTTTAATTTGTTACAGCACCCCTCTCCTTTCGGAAGCACACCCGATACGCTCCTGGGTCTAGTCCCAAATGGCCTAAGATTATGTCCTTAATTTCTGCATATGGAGTGTTCCCTGTGGCATTCATCACTTGATACACCGCTTGGGCTTCCCCCGTCAAGAGAGGGGCTACAAAGAAGGGCCACTTCCCCACCGGCCAGCCGCAGGCTCTAGCTGCCCTCTCAAAATGTAAGAGGATTGCGTCCAGATCCTCACCTGCCACATACTTTTGTAAGGGTACCTCAGAGGGTCCTTGTGTTTGGCTTTGGGGTTCTCTGAACAAAGGGACAGGGGTCTCGGTCAACAGTTTCTGGAGGCCTTCCATTTCTGCTGAAACGCTATCTTTGAATATATCGCGGTCGGCCTGGGCCGACGTCATCTGCCGCTCTTCGGCCCATTCTAGTTTCTCCTGTCCTTTGACTAGATGCTGTATAAGGGCGTCCATTATATTAGGGCTAATGAACTGTTTTATGCCCGCATTCTCCATCAGTTGTAGCGGGTCAGTAAACTCGAGGGCTAGACCAGGTCTGTGTAATGAGGGCTTTAATTTACTATACACCTTCCTCCTTCGGGAAGCCAGTCTTTCAATTTGGGATTTGAGATAATAACTTCTTATCCACGTCTCAAATGGGGTCCCGGGCTATCTGCACCGTCCACTTCAGGTAATGTTCATAATTCCCCGGGTTCGATAATCCTAGATGTTCATCATTAAAAGAAAGAGGGTAGAGGATGTAAGTGTGATGAACGAAGGAGAAAAGAGGAAGGGGAGTGAGGGTTCACCCAAAACCGTGGTGCACGTCTAGGAGTAAAGTGATGGTGCACGGGTACAGGGTACGAGCAGGGGAATTGAGAAGGCCTTCTGCCCTATTGGTCGGTCTTTTTCCTCCTCCCGACCCGGCCCGCAAAGCGGTCTTGTACCTGCGATAGCCACCCTCCTGCTGGAGCGTGGATGGGCTCAGCGTGAGGAGGTTGGCCTCCTGGCTTTCCTGAGAGCCTCATTTGGTCCTCGGCTGTCTCCTTGTCAGGTGTTGGTTCGTCTCTCCTTCTCCCAGCGTTCTACAGTCCTCGGGTTTCTCTCCCTCCGGTGATTGAATACACCATCTTTCCAGGTCTGATTTCCCTTATTGGCCACGGGAGAGTAACGTCGCTACAAGGAGGCGGGTACTCCAGTGAAGCGTTCCAGTTAAAGGAGCAACACCTGTTGGCAGGGTCTGCTTGCAATGTGTTACTAGAGGGCATGTACCATTCGTCCTGCTGTGGGGAGATAAGAGGGCTATTGGACCACGTCAAATACCACCAGTCCGCCTCTGGTCCTGTATTCCCCTGGGTCCAAGTGACCATGTGACAATGAGGTACACTATTCCATTCAGGCATGAGTGGTCTCGATACTCAAAAAACTGTTCATAATGAAAAATGTTTTTGGAAGATAAACAAAATTATTTTACATTCATTGTGCGATGAAAGAAATCATCTGCATGTGATGTCCATCAAAATGATTGGATGTTGCATGTGTGTAATGAAAATGTTATGAATGTTATGTGTCATAGAAAACATCAGAATTCTAGTCTATCATTTAGTCATTTTAACATTATTTCGTGCTAAATGGAGTCATCTACATATAATGTGTATTAAAATAATTTGATGTTGCATCTATGTGTAAAATTAATGTTAAGAATTTTGTGTGCTGTAGAAAACTGCTGAGTTCTATTTTATCATTTAGTCCCTTAGGGGAAAGGGTGTCAAAACGTTTGATCCAGTAAATATCCCTTTGGTACAGTATTTTTGAATGATTCATCCCAGATGTAACTCTTAGACCATCCAAAACCTGAAACCGGAGTTGTAACAAGTTATGTTAATGTTCTATCCAGTGAGCTGCTAGGTTGGAATTGAGATTTTTGTTGCAGATCATACTCTTATGTTCCACAATTCAGATTTTGATTTTCCTCTCTGTCTTCCTGATGTACATAAGTCCACAAGGACATTTAATAGAATAAATCACGTTACTTGTATTGCAATCTGTTGAGTGTACACGTTTGACTATCTGTCCTGTCGCGTGATGAGTAACTGTTTTTCCAGTGATTCAATTTTTGCAATGGATGCAATTAAAGCATTTTTTCATGCCAACACATTTGTGTGGGGATCTTCCTTGGTGTTGTCAATATTTCTTTCAAATTTTTGGTCTGGTGTGTGCGAACAGATTTGCTTTTCGAATGTACTACAGAACTCTTGTTCCATCTGTAGTAGTACCCACCTTTTACAGATGATTTTTTTTTATGGTAGATGATCCTGTGGAAAATCTGGTTACAAACACTATTCGGTCTGATTTATTCCTGCTGGATTTTCCAAGAAGTTTATCTCAGTCCACAGTGATTATTTTGGCTGCTGCTGTGTTTAACAAATCTTTTGGACACCCTCTAGCTTCGTACAATATTTTTTGTTCATCAATAGATTTTTTTTCATGTGGCAGCGTCAGAGGTTATTCGTTTGATTCGCGTAAACTGAAAACTAGTTACGTTTTTTGATCAAAGATGGTGGATGAAAGCTTTGGTGTAAAGACAGTTGTTTTGATCTGTGCTTTTACCAAAAACGCTTGTTCTCACACCTTCATCCTGCAATTCAATCTGAACTTCCAAAAATGCTATTTGAGAGTTACTGATCTGATGAGTAAATTGAATGCCTGAATTTTTTAAGTTCAAATCGACAATGTTCGCTTCAAGACTTGCATGTGTTCCAACCCTGAACAGAAAAATGTCTTTGATGTATCGACAATATGTGATTATGTGTTTATTTCAAGATGTGTCTGAAAAAATGAAATCAAGTTCAAATGTAGCCATAAAAGTATTGGCATATGCTGGAGCCTCAGAGAAGCCCATTGCAGTACAGCTTTGTCGTAAATAAAACTTATCTCCCCAGGTACAATAGCTGTGGTGTAAGCAGAAATGCAGAATTTCCAGTAAAACACTTTAGGCCATATGTAGCATACAAATTCGCAAAGGCCGAAATTCGCAGAATTTCTGCCTTTGCGAATGCGAATTTGCTAAATGGGATGTATGAATGAAAATCCCGTGCAAAAAGGGAATTGCAAAATTTGTGATTCCTTATTTTGCAATTGCATTTAAGGAATTGCAAATTTTGCGATTCCTTAACCCCTTCCATGCGGCTGCGATTCTGCGCCTGTGCGGCAAAATCGCGAGTCGGCGGGTTTATGACGGCCCCCAGCCGTCATCAGCACAGGAGCCCCGTAGTGCATGACGGATGGGGGCCGTCATCAGCATGGAAGGGGTTAAATGCAATGCATGAAGCTAAAAAAACATGCTAATTGTCCCTAAGGAATCGCAAATTACCACCAGTTGGTGGTAATTTGCGAATTTCTTGAAAAATGCCCATTTTTGCATTTTTCAAAGTGCCATGTGACGCACATACAGGCCCTTAGGGCATGTATGTGCACCACATGTGCACCCATGCTTATTTCAGGGGTGCAACTGGGTGTCCTTTGGACACCCCTGCACCCTTGAAATTATTCTCAATTTGCGATTAGCAAATTGCGAATCGCAAATTGAGAAAAAATTCCCATTCCTTCCTATGGGCCTCCTGGCCCATAGAAATTAATGGGAAAGTATTCCTTAATTGCGAATTCGCAATTAAGGAATATCAAGAAATCGCAAAAAAAAATTGCAATTTTCTTGATACATACCAATTTGCAATTCTGAAATAGCAATTTCTTAAAAATCGCTATTACAGAATCGCAAATTGGTACCTTGATACATATGGCCCTTTGTTGGCTAGGAGTTCACACTATTGGAGTAAGGCCATTCTACTGCTTCTAGACCTTCCTGGTGAGGAATGGAAGCTTACAAGGATACCACTGCGATCATGAACAACTACCATCTTGTGAATCGATTGTATGGATGCTCTTTAAGACGTTTAAGAAAATGTGTAGTGTCCTGAACATATGAGTTCCACTGCTGCACAAAGAATTGCAAAAAATAAATCTAGATACTTACCTAGTGGTTTAGGTAATGAACTGCAACCTATAACTATAGGTCTGAAAGGCGGGTTGATAGAGTTTTTATGGATTTTCGGTAACATAGAATAGCTGGGGTCTTCTTGGAAAGTGTGTCATAAGAAATGATCTGATGCTAGAACTGATCCAGTCCAATTCAACTGCTTTGTCCAGTATCTTGGATAAGATTGTTAATAATCTCATTGGTAGCATCTGTTTACAATGCCAAAAGTCTTGTGTCATCCGAGACATGTTCATTTACTTTGAAAACGTAGTAGCTCCACCATAAAAACCAATGCCCCTCCTTTATCTGTCGGTTGGAATATTAGGTTAGGGTTAGAAAATGACCTCAGAATATTGTATTAATTTGGGAAAAATTTGGTTGCTTCTGAGAATGGAACTTAATGGCTAGGATGTCTCAAAAGTGTCCAGCGTTTTGTGCGAGACGGGAGCAACAAAAGTGCTATTGTGCTTAAATCCAAGAAACATCATCTATTATGAACACTATTATGCGGGTTTGGGGCCCCACTGTCCCCCCGGGCCCCAGGCATTGTCTCCTCAACATTTGGGAGCCGACAGACCGTAACCACGCAGCACAGGACTGGGCGATCCTGGGTATGATGTTGACTAAACGTAATAAAGCGCAGAATTGGAGCACACAAGCAATCCCGACGCTTAAACAATTGTGTGGAGACATGGATAGAGCAATGGTGGCAGAGAAAGCTGTATTTATCCACAGAAAATGCCCCCAAAAATGGACACGGATATGGGACAAGTGGAATGCCTACAGAGGGAATATTTGCACTCCCCCCCCCCCCTCGAGGAAACGGACTCAGACCTAGGAGCCTAATAGATAATTTCACCATTGGCAAACAACACGAGAACAATGTATTCCTAGTGTATGTGGGACTGAGGGCTTACAGGCAAAATGTACTTATGAAGATATTATTGATGTATAAGCGCGGATGTACCTATTGTGTATATTTACGTTGTGTGAATTCATTGAATCTATTTTAGTTTTTGAAAAAGAACAATAAAAATATATATTTTTAAAAGAAACGACATCATTTTGTCACTTTTTCTTAATACTATTTGCAAAAACAACAATTGATGGACAGAATGCAGTACAAAAGGGGGTGGTGATGGACTGAGCATCTGAATCAATCAAACACTCACTCCCAGTAAAAAGGTCTGGGTTTAATCCATCACCGTTCTTTAGCCCACTCTGCCACCCCAGTTCAGCCATGGCTATATGCAGATCAGTCTGACCCTGTGCCTCATGGGAACAGTCCAGCCCGAACTGCCAAGCCATGTCTTCCCTGGACCGGAAACAAGCTTCCGAGGACCGGTTTCTGGCATTCCAGCCGTCTTCAGCCAGGCTTGCTTGAATCCAGTGGCAAAGTGAGCAAGGGACTCACGTCTGAGCATACCCTGCCACACTTATGGCGGCCAAAAGCGGTACAAAAGGGGGTAGTGATGGACTGAGCATCTGAATCAATCAAACACTCACTCCCAGTCAAAAGATCTAGGTTTAATCCATCACCGTTCTTTAGCCCACTCTGCCACCCCAGTTCAGACATGGCTATATGCAAATCAGTCTGACCCTGTGCCTCATGGGAACAGTCCAGCCCGAACTGCCAAGCCATGTCTTCCCTGAACCGGAAACAAGCTTCCGAGGACCGGTTTCTGGCATTCCAGCCGTCTTCAGCCCGGCTTGCTTGAATCCAGTGGCAAAGTGAGCAAGGGACTCACGTCTGAGCATACCCTGCCACGCTTATGGGTGCCAAAAGCGGTACAAAAGGGGGTGGTGATGGACTGAGCATCTGAATCAATCAAACACTCACTCCCAGTCAAAAGATCTGGGTTTAATCCATCACCGTTCTTTAGCCCACTCTGCCACCCCAGTTCAGACATTGCTATATGCAAATCAGTCTGACCCTGTGCCTCATGGGAACAGTCCAGCCCGAACTGCCAAGCCATGTCTTCCCTGGACCGGAAACAAGCTTCTGAGGACCGGTTTCTGGCATTCCAGCCGTCTTCAGCCCGGCTTGCTTGAATCCAGTGGCAAAGTGAGCAAGGGACTCACGCCTGAGCATACCCTGCCACACTTATGGCGGCCAAAAGCGGTACAAAAGGGGGTGGTGATGGACTGAGCATCTGAATCAATCAAACACTCACTCCCAGTCAAAAGATCTGGGTTTAATCCATCACCGTTCTTTAGCCCACTCTGCCACCCCAGTTCAGACATGGCTATATGCAAATCAGTCTGACCCTGTGCCTCATGGGAACAGTCCAGCCCGAACTGCCAAGCCATGTCTTCCCTGGACCGGAAACAAGCTTCTGAGGACCGGTTTCTGGCATTCCAGCCGTCTTCAGCCCGGCTTGCTTGAATCCAGTGGCAAAGTGAGCAAGGGACTCACGTCTGAGCATACCCTGCCACGCTTATGGGTGCCAAAAGCGGTACAAAAGGGGGTGGTGATGGACTGAGCATCTGAATCAATCAAACACTCACTCCCAGTCAAAAGATCTGGGTTTAATCCATCACCGTTCTTTAGCCCACTCTGCCACCCCAGTTCAGACATTGCTATATGCAAATCAGTCTGACCCTGTGCCTCATGGGAACAGTCCAGCCCGAACTGCCAAGCCATGTCTTCCCTGGACCGGAAACAAGCTTCTGAGGACCGGTTTCTGGCATTCCAGCCGTCTTCAGCCCGGCTTGCTTGAATCCAGTGGCAAAGTGAGCAAGGGACTCACGTCTGAGCATACCCTGCCACACTTATGGCGGCCAAAAGCGGTACAAAAGGGGGTGGTGATGGACTGAGCATCTGAATCAGTCAAACACTCACTCCCAGTCAAAAGATCTGGGTTTAATCCATCACCGTTCTTTAGCCCACTCTGCCACCCCAGTTCAGACATGGCTATATGCAAATCAGTCTGACCCTGTGCCTCATGGGAACAGTCCAGCCCGAACTGCCAAGCCATGTCTTCCCTGGACCGGAAACAAGCTTCCGAGGACCGGTTTCTGGCATTCCAGCCGTCTTCAGCCCGGCTTGCTTGAATCCAGTGGCAAAGTGAGCAAGGGACTCACGTCTGAGCATACCCTGCCACACTTATGGGTGCCAAAAGCGGTACAAAAGGGGGTGGTGATGGACTGAGCATCTGAATCAATCAAACACTCACTCCCAGTCAAAATATCTGGGTTTAATCCATCACCGTTCTTTAGCCCACTGTGCCACCCCAGTTCAGACATGGCTATATGCAAATCAGTCTGACCCTGTGCCTCATGGGAACAGTCCAGCCCGAACTGCCAAGCCATGTCTTCCCTGGACCGGAAACAAGCTTCTGAGGACCGGTTTCTGGCATTCCAGCCTTCTTCAGCCCGGCTTGCTTGAATCCAGTGGCAAAGTGAGCAAGGGACTCACGTCTGAGCATACCCTGCCACACTTATGGCGGCCAAAAGCGGTACAAAAGGGGGTGGTGATGGACTGAGCATCTGAATCAATCAAACACTCACTCCCAGTCAAAAGATCTGGGTTTAATCCATCACCGTTCTTTAGCCCACTCTGCCACCCCAGTTCAGACATGGCTATATGCAAATCAGTCTGACCCTGTGCCTCATGGGAACAGTCCAGCCCGAACTGCCAAGCCATGTCTTCCCTGGACCGGAATCAAGCATCCAAGGACCTGTTTCTGGCTATCAGCCGTCATCAGCCTGGATAGCTTGACTCTCGTTCTGAATTCCTGCCGAGCAGTCTAACATCAAATTATTATCTTCAAAAACAACAGAAATTATATTCATCAAGATTCGAATAACAAGTATAAGAACGAAAGTACAATTCCTCGTCCAATAAACAATCAAACACCAAAATCCTGAAGTGCGTTGATCCGTGTTTAAATTTCAAATTTCAAAGTTCAATCCAGATTCTCAAGTCCTTTATTCACTGAACGTATTCTCAAAGTTCATTCCAAATTTATTCCAAATTTCTCAAAATCAGATTCCAAGTTTCACAAGTTTCAAAGAACATCCACAGCAGCCAACACGTGTTTCGTTGGGCATTTGTCTATGCCAATCAACTTCCTCAGGGCTCGATCACAATAGATTATCCTTCAGTATCAAATTTCTTCCAGCAAGCGTTTATCACGAAAATCAACAGTATCTCTCCACTTTTCCACTCCCACGGATATCTCATATAATAACGATGTATTTATTTCTCAATGGATCTAAGTCTCGCTAGATAAGCGTCCAATGCTCTCCTTCCGTAATAGCAATGTCCGTAATAATTAAATTGCAGGGTCTATATCCCAATTATTATGTACAAACGGTCTTAGATATGAGTCCACAAATTGAGATAATTTCTCCGTAGGCCCTCCAATACCTGAAATTATCGGTCTGCCCGGTGGTTTATGTCTATCCTTATGTACTTTAGGTAAACAGTACATACAAGGGGCCTTGGGTGATTGTATTTTAAGAAACTGAAATTCATCATGATCCAGAAGACACTTGTCATACCATTCCTTAAGTTTTGTGTTAATTGTGCCTTTGATCATTTCTAATGGGTTCACAATTACCTTCTCATAGTATTTGTTGTTTCCCAGTTGTGACAAAACTTCATTATTGTAATCAATACGGTTCATAACAACAATGTTGCCACCCTTGTCGGCACTGCGTATTATCAGGTCTGGGTGATCAGTCAATTGTCGTAGTGCCTCCCTTTCATCTATTTTCAAATTGTCTCGAAATGTTTTTTTACGTTGTCGTTCTTTTTTAATGAGATTGTCTATCTCTAAGGTGACAGATTTATAAAAGGCATCAATAACATTGCCGGTGGACAGCTGAGGTGTCCACTTTGATTTATCTTTAAACCCACTTCCAGATGCTAAACTAGGATTAATCTCTAGATCTCTAAAAAGAGAATTCATAGTCACAGGGTCACCTTCTGATTCAGTAAGAGATAACAAAAGTTTCGTATCATAAAGGTCTTGGATAGTAATCTCAGTCAATATTGGTTTATTAGTTGTTTTTGTCCTAACATTATCTTTCAAAGAAAAAAACGTTTTTAGTTTCAGCAAACGTACAAACTTATACAAGTCAATTTTTGTTACATACCAATCAATATTCTTGGTAGGACAATATCCAAGACCCTTCTTCAGCACATTACTCATACTCACAGACAATTCAATAGAAGAAAGGTTGATCACTTCAATTTCTTTAGTTCCTATGTTTATTTCCTCCACGACCTTAGTCTCTCCCTCATCCCTGGGGCCACTTCTCCTGCGTTTGCCACGGCTCCCTCTCCTTGTCTTGCTGTTTGTGCATTGCCATATCTCCCTCCTGTATCTCGATTTCCTCTTTTGAACCTCTGTACTTCCACTAAAAAATTTTTGTTATTAGTGGCGTCTCCACTCTGGGCAATGGGAGCTCCTGTACTTCCTCCATCAGTTGATATACTACTTGATGAAGTATTAACAACTCAGCTGTCCACCGGCAATGTTATTGATGCCTTTTATAAATCTGTCACCTTAGAGATAGACAATCTCATTAAAAAAGAACGACAACGTAAAAAAACATTGAGACAATTTGAAAATAGATGAAAGGGAGGCACTACGACAATTGACTGATCACCCAGACCTGATAATACGCAGTGCCGACAAGGGTGGCAACATTGTTGTTATGAACCGTATTGATTACAATAATGAAGTTTTGTCACAACTGGGAAACAACAAATACTATGAGAAGGTAATTGTGAACCCATTAGAAATGATCAAAGGCACAATTAACACAAAACTTAAGGAATGGTATGACAAGTGTCTTCTGGATCATGATGAATTTCAGTTTCTTAAAATACAATCACCCAAGGCCCCTTGTATGTACTGTTTACCTAAAGTACATAAGGATAGACATAAACCACCGGGCAGACCGATAATTTCAGGTATTGGAGGGCCTACGGAGAAATTATCTCAATTTGTGGACTCATATCTAAGACCGTTTGTACATAATAATTGGGATATAGACCCTGCAATTTAATTATTACGGACATTGCTATTACGGAAGGAGAGCATTGGACGCTTATCTAGCGAGACTTAGATCCATTGAGAAATAAATACATCGTTATTACATGAGATATCCGTGGGAGTGGAAAAGTGGAGAGATACTGTTGATTTTCGTGATAAACGCTTGCTGGAAGAAATTTGATACTGAAGGATAATCTATTGTGATCGAGCCCTGAGGAAGTTGATTGGCATAGACAAATGCCCAACGAAACACGTGTTGGCTGCTGTGGATGTTCTTTGAAACTTGTGAAACTTGGAATCTGATTTTGAGAAATTTTGAATAAATTTGGAATGAACTTTGAGAATACGTTCAGTGAATAAAGGACTTGAGAATCTGGATTGAACTTTGAAATTTAAACACGGATCAACGCACTTCAGGATTTTGGTGTTTGATTGTTTATTGGACGAGGAATTGTACTTTCGTTCTTATACTTGTTATTCGAATCTTGATAAATATAATTTCTGTTGTTTTTGAAGATAATATTTTGATGTTAGACTGCTCGGCAGGAATTCAGATTTAGTTTTACATCTTGGATTTATCCAGGATAAATTAAGGAAGTTGGGTAACCTTCCTTTCCAGCCTTGTACCAGTCCCTGGGAATAATTCTGAACCCATATTAGAGCCATACTCACAGCTGAGCGCCCTCTTTCCATGTTACCTTTTCGCTTTTCTTGTCAGTAATTTTGGGTTGGGCTGCCGCTAGTGGCTGTAAAATAAATAATAATAATGAATCGAGAACAAGAAGCTCAAGAATTATTTAATAACTTAAGCACAGGCTCATCTGTGAATGTAGCAGTAGCCTCTACTGCACCAGCAAAACAGGAAGGTCTAAGAGCCAAATTCGTTAAATTAGAGAAACTGAAGAGAGCAGAATTGAATAAGTGGTGGGATGCGGTAACACTAAAACAATATCTCACCCTTAACCGCATCCCCAGAGGTTTGAGATCAACCATCATACCAACCTATGAAGATTTAGAACCCGATTTATTGGACAAATGGGAGCATGAGTTAACTACTAGCTCAAGTAACTTGATAAGGATACTTATAGATAATGCTGAACGTAAGATTGAGAAACTTTTGATTGAGATTAAAACGTGTGAAGATGAAATTAAACAATTAAACTTACCAGAAGCTACTATGAAGAACTATAATATGTTAGACGAGATCTTGACCAACCTACAGGCAGATATCAAAAGGAGAAAAGCGCGTAAATTGAAAAGGGATGAACAGGACTATACAGCCGGCAGGGTATTCACCTTTGCGCGTAAATTTGATTATCTATTCCAGAAAGGTCATAACAACAGGAGGAATATGACACCTTTAAGCTCAGTTGTTAATACTTCATCAAGTAGTATATCAACTGATGGAGGAAGTACAGGAGCTCCCATTGCCCAGAGTGGAGACGCCACTAATAACAATAATTTTTTAGTGGAAGTACAGAGGTTCAAAAGAGGAAATCGAGATACAGGAGGGAGATATGGCAATGCACAAACAGCAAGACAGGGAGCCGTGGCAAACGCAGGAGAAGTGGCCCCAGGGATGAGGGAGAGACTAAGGTCGTGGAGGAAATAAACATAGGAACTAAAGAAATTGAAGTGATCAACCTTTCTTCTATTGAATTGTCTGTGAGTATGAGTAATGTGCTGAAGAAGGGTCTTGGATATTGTCCTACCAAGAATATTGATTGGTATGTAACAAAAATTGACTTGTATAAGTTTGTACGTTTGCTGAAACTAAAAAAGTTTTTTCTTTGAAAGATAATGTTAGGACAAAAACAACTAATAAACCAATATTGACTGAGATTACTATCCAAGACCTTTATGATACGAAACTTTTGTTATCTCTTACTGAATCAGAAGGTGACCCTGTGACTATGAATTCTCTTTTTAGAGATCTAGAGATTAATCCTGGTTTAGCATCTGGAAGTGGGTTTAAAGATAAATCAAAGTGGACACCTCAGCTGTCCACCGGCAATGTTATTGATGCCTTTTATAAATCTGTCACCTTAGAGATAGACAATCTCATTAAAAAAGAACGACAACGTAAAAGAACATTTCGAGACAATTTGAAAATAGATGAAAGGGAGGCACTACGACAATTGACTGATCACCCAGACCTGATAATACGCAGTGCCGACAAGGGTGGCAACATTGTTGTTATGAACCGTATTGATTACAATAATGAAGTTTTGTCACAACTGGGAAACAACAAATACTATGAGAAGGTAATTGTGAACCCATTAGAAATGATCAAAGGCACAATTAACACAAAACTTAAGGAATGGTATGACAAGTGTCTTCTGGATCATGATGAATTTCAGTTTCTTAAAATACAATCACCCAAGGCCCCTTGTATGTACTGTTTACCTAAAGTACATAAGGATAGACATAAACCACCGGGCAGACCGATAATTTCAGGTATTGGAGGGCCTACGGAGAAATTATCTCAATTTGTGGACTCATATCTAAGACCGTTTGTACATAATAATTGGGATATAGACCCTGCAATTTAATTATTACGGACAATGCTAATACGGAAGGAGAGCATTGGACGCTTATCTAGCGAGACTTAGATCCATTGTGAAATAAATACATCGTTATTATATGAGACATCCGTGGGAGTGGAGAGATACTGTTGATTTTCGTGATAAACGCTTGCTGGAAGAAATTTGATACTGAAGGATAATCTATTGTGATCGAGCCCTGAGGAAGTTGATTGGCATAGACAAATGCCCAACGAAACACGTGTTGGCTACTGTGGATGTTCTTTGAAACTTGTGAAACTTGGAATCTGATTTTGAGAAATTTGGAATAAATTTGGAATGAACTTTGAGAATACGTTCAGTGAATAAAGGACTTGAGAATCTGGATTGAACTTTGAAATTTAAACACGGATCAACGCACTTCAGGATTTTGGTGTTTGATTGTTTATTGGACGAGGAATTGTACTTTCGTTCTTATACTTGTTATTCGAATCTTGATAAATATAATTTCTGTTGTTTTTGAAGATAATAATTTGATGTTAGACTGCTCGGCAGGAATTCAGATTTAGTTTTACATCTTGGATTTATCCAGGATAAATTAAGGAAGTTGGGTAACCTTCCTTTCCAGCCTTGTAGCAGTCCCTGGGAATAATTCTGAACCCATATTAGAGCCATACTCACAGCTGAGCGCCCTCTTTCCATGTTAGCTTTTCGCTTTTCTTGTCAGCTTGACTCTCGTGGTGTGGAGAGCATGGGACTCACGTCTGAGCATACCCATCTCACTCGGGGTGACAAATGCAATAGTCTTAATATGATTTGTACAGAAAAGTTGATTGGCTCGCCCAAAAATGCAGTGTCGCGCACCCATAACATGCCTCACCCCAAAAAGCCAAGCTGAGCCTCAGCACTCTCAAACTTCTCCAGCAGCCACTGCCGTAGCCTTCATCTTCCTGCGTCATAGAAATTGAGTGGACCCGCTTTCAGATGTGGGGCCTACCTTGCTGTAAACACCCAGTGCAGCAAGCATGGCTGGATGGAGCCGCGGTGACTCCTTATCCCACGCACCCGTTTCTCTCAGCAATTGGAGCCTCTAAAACATGAAGTGAAACATAAGCCCTTACCTTCGCCTTCAATCCAAGTAACTAAGGTGAACGTGCACCGAGGGAAGAGCGCCAGGAGGGCTCTACCTGAGGCGAGGAGAGACCTTGAGCACATTGAAGTACCTGTTAAGGTGATGGGAACATAAAATGGTGCCGCAGCGAACTGATTAAACAGAGCACTCACTCCTCACAAAACCTTGCATGCTGAAGGGGATGACGATATGGACTGTTTAACGCATCTCCTTTGCTACTCCCAATGTGAGACAAATCCCCTACACCCCATGGTCAATCCACATGTACTTTTGGGGACAACTCACATAAATATTTACAAGAAATGGTGCTGCTTGCAATGCTCACAAAACAATTGCGCCTGAACCCCATAGCAACTTCCAATAATCAGCAACACAGTACACTACTGCACTGCAGCGCAGGATACAGCTGTGAACACTACAACTTTGATATTCCCTCAATGAGGTCTAGAGAATGTCGCTAAAGCGCCACGAGAGGTGAGCCGACTGAAACATCACACCTCTACTGACTTACACACCATTATAATTTGAAGCGAATCCTATGCTTTGCATAATGGCCCTCCCTAACTAATACCCTCTAGAACTGAGGCGCCTGCTTACCCAAAATTACTGTAACCACTGAAAACATCATAGTCACTAGCACAGTGCCACAGACCCGCACTTCTGCCAGTAAACTCAACCAGTAGATCCTACTACATCACTGTCCGATCTAACCAATGTAGGGGAATAACCTCCCGCAACAGGAAAACTTCCACAGAACCTAATCCCTCCATATTATTGTGCCACTACAACACGAATGTTCGATCTGTTGCAACCACAAGGATAAGGACTTGAAGGACCACAAAGACAGTAAGGAGCAGACGAAATCACTCAAGAGCTAAACAAGACCCACCTGCAATTGAGTGGCCTGTCAAATTGAAACTAGCCCTGGATACCAATGACAAAATGGACCTAATCCTATGCAACCTCTCCTCACAGCAAGCACTGGCGCAAAGCACCAAAGTGAATACAAACCCCCACCCACAGACCCCCGATTATACACACATGAGGCCTGCCTGTTTATTTATGGCTAGAAGACACATTTTGTTTATTTTGGGAAATGAGTCACACCGTTTACTTTCATGGGCTCCGTACATTTCGCATTTTCGCAATTATTGTGTTAGCTGTAGAAGCCTTAGAAAGAAGTTTATATTCGTGAACAACTTATACTGTTGATTATGAAGAAATGTTTTTATTTAGATGTCTGAATTTAGGCTTTTTAGTAATGCTTTGTGTGATTTACTCCTACAACTTGTTACCCTCCCCGCAATGCCTCCCCCACCTACATAGGATCAGTGATTAATTTGTAAAACATTAAGTGCCAGGGCTCTGACCAGAAAGCCACTGCAGCTTGCACCACCCATTGCCCTTGTTATCGCTGCCAAAATAACTACTAACCATCTCTCTTGCATGTTAAATGCGCCAGTTCCGATTATTCCAGGTCCCCAAAAGAATGTCTGGGAGGCAGGTATTAGCAATTTTAATGTATATTGTATTCCCAAAAAACCGTTGTTCTGCTCTTCTGTAAAATACATGAGCATCGCCACCTTGTGGTAGACTGTACTAAGTATGGGGTTGACAACTAGGTGCCGAGCACTGGAAGCCAATTAAGTGCCGGTGCTGAGTACCTGAAAACACCGGCTCAAATTGGCCTCCGGGGTAGTTTTACAAAAGGCCTAACACAGGCAGTGTAAGAAAGACCTGGGGATAATTGATGTCTGGCGGATGCTTTACCCTGACACCAGGGATTATTGCTTCTTCTCTAACATCCATCGTAGATACTCACAGCTAGATTATATATTTCTTAGTCAGGTTCCTATCCACGACTCAAGAGAGGCGACAATTCACTCTATCACAATCTCTGATCACACTCCGTTGGTTGTGTCCCTGGAGTGGAGTAATCCAACACCTAAAAACAAGCGCTGGTTCTTCCCGAGAGCTCTGGCCCATGACAAATTGCTCTGGAGTGTCCTGCAGAAGGCCATTAGAGAATTCTTCCAATTGAATGAGCCCCAAGACACCACTCCCACAAACAACTGGGATGCATTCAAGGCTGTCCTCAGAGGCAAATGCATGGAGTTAATCTCCACACTTAATAAACAAAGGACAAGGGAATGACTAATGCTAGAAGGTGTACTGAAAACACTAGCACAGGCCCACAAAGTGACTCCTACCCTAACCCTTTAATGAAAAGTTACGGCCGTAAAGGGAAAACTCAACGCAATCTACACCAATAGGGCAGAGTTGACACTTCTCAGTCTCAGGCAAACGTCCTATATGCACACCAACAAGGTGGGGTCACACCTGGTACTTCAGCTTAGGGTATGAGGAGAAAGGGAGCACATTGGGAAAATACACCGACCCTCAGGGGAGTTAGCACCCACTAATCACGAAAATGCTCAGGTCTTTGGACAGTTTTACAAAGCACTTTTACCAGCTGATCCTTCCAACCCTCAATCACAGCTTAACTACTTACACACTGTGGAGCTTCCGCAAGTAACACTGGCCCAAAATGAGCAGCTAGGAGGCCCATCAGTGAAGAGGAGGTGCGACAGGCTATAGGAACCCTGAAACTCCACAATTTCCCCCCTTCGGGACGGACTTACATCCCAATTTTATAGAACTTTCAGCACAAAGCTGATTCTACATGTGCCTTGCTTGTTTGCTCATATAGCTGAATGTGGTCAAGTTACACCTATGATTAGCAGGGCCATGATCACTGTTATACCGAAAGCCAGAAAAGATTCAATAAATCAAGGGTTTGTAAAGAGCACTACTCACCGGTGGGTGGATTTTCGAGGACGGGGGGCCACTAAGTGTAGTCCCAAACTGAGGGGGTGGAGCTCAGGACGAGGACTTTTGTTTTATCTGAGTTGAGTTTCAGGCAGCTGTTCTTCATTTAGGTTGTGACAGCTTTTATCCCTTCTTGGAAGTTGTGCCTGGTGATGTTCGGTTCCTTGGTGAGGGAGAGGATGAGCTTGGTGTCATCGGCATAGGAGACTATGTTGAGCCTGTGGTTTCTGACGATGGTTGCGAGGGGGGCAATGTAGATGTTGAGGAGGGTGAGGCTGATGGAGTATCCCTGCGGTACTCAGCATCTGGTCGTCTCTGTCCGCTCTGAGAGATAGAGCAGGAGTTTGACTCTGTGTTCTGCCTGTGAGGAATGAGCTAATCCAGTCTAGGCATCATGGAGTCTAGTTGCTAGTGCGTGGTGGGAGACGGTGTCAAAGGCTGCTGATAGGTCCAGGAGAATGAGAGCTGCCATTTGGCCCTGGTCGGGGAGGGCACGGATGTCATCAGTGATGGCAAAGAGGGTGGTCTCGGTGCTGTGGTTGCTGCGGAATCCGGGTTGGAAGATGTCTAGACATTGTCGGCTTTGATGAAGTGTGCAAGCTGGGTGGTGGCAGCCTTTTTAATGACCTTGGCTGTGAATGGGAGCAGCGAGATGGGCCTGACGTTCTTGACATCTGTCAAGTCTGCGGAGGGTTTCTTCAGCAGGGGGTTGACATCGGCGTGCTTCCAGTCATCTAGGAATGTGGCAGTCTCTAGGGAGCAGTTGATCCTTCAACATAGCTTGGGTGCGATGGCTGTGATGGCTTTGTGGAAGATGTGGGGCGGACAGGGGTCTGAGGGTGCTCCGGAGCGGATGCTCTTCATGGTCATTAAAGTGTCTTCTGTCATGAGTGGGGACCAAGTGAGTAGGGTCTGTTGGATGGCGTCGCTTGGGGTGGCGGTTGAGACGGTGCAGAGGTTTTGGTTGTTGAAGTTGTCGTTAAGCATCTTGACCTTGAGGCGAAAGAAGAAGCTGAGTCTGTTGCAGAGGTCTTGGGAGGGTGGGACGTCTGTTTTACTGTCAGGTTTGGCAAATTCCTGTATGATGGGGAAGAGTTCCTTGGAGTTGTGGGCATTGGAGAGGATTCTGTCTTGAAGGAGGTTCTTCTTTGTGGATATAATAAGTTGGTGGTGTGCTGTGGTTGCTGTTTTGTAGGCAGTTTGTGTTTCAGGGTCTTTGCTGTCTCGACATGTCTTGTCAATTCATCATCAAAAGTGCTTGGATGCTTGGAGTGCTGTGGTGAACCAGCTTGCTTTCTTGTTGTTTCGTACTGTAGCCTTCTGGAGGGGGGCGAGCATGTCGGCGCAGTTGGTGATCCATTGGTGGAGGTTGCTTGTTGGTGTCATTGAGGGTGGAGTGCTTGTGAGGGCTGAGGTGAGGTGTTCTTTGGTGACTTTGTTCCAGCTTCTCCGTGGGAGGTGGTGTGCATGCTTGTGTGCTGTGGGTTTTCTAAAGGAGAAATGGATGCAGTGGTAGTCCGTTCGGAGCTGTTCTGTGGTGTGGCTGAAGACGCGGTTTCCTCCTGAAAAGACTGGGTAGGGTGTGTCCCCTGCTGTGTGAGTGGAGGCGGCGACAAGTTGCTTCAGTCTTATGTTGGTGAGGTTCTCTAGGAGGGCAGTGGTGTTGGGGTCATCATGGTTGTACAGGTGGAAGTTTAGGTCTGTGGAAGCGAGGGCGTGGGGTACGATGAACTCAGCGTATGCAGATGACACCCAACTCATCGTCTCCCTATCCAATGAACCCAACATCACCTAACGCAACTTTCACTACGGAATGGAAGTGGTCGCCAGATGGATGGAGAACAGCTGCCTTTAACTCAACATGGACAAAACCAAGATACTCATCATGGGCCCTCACCCCGACGCCCGGAACAGCACTAGGTTGCCCTCTGAGACCCCCCACAGACCACGCACGCAACCTCAGAATCATCCTGGACTCCGAACTCAAAATGTACTGCCAGATCAACGCCATCACTTCCTTCTGCTACCACACTCTCCGCCTACTCCGCAAGACCTTCAAGTGGATCTCCTACGAACACAGGAAACCTGTCACACACGCCCTCATCAGCAGCAGAGTGGACTACGCAACGCACTATATGCTGGGATCAACAAGAACCTCACCCGCGAACTCCAGAACATCCAGAACACTGCCGCCAGACTAGGTCTCAACCTACCGTGTGCCTTTGCCACATCAGCAAACACCTACAGTCCCTACACCGGCTCCCTGTCGAGAAGAGAATCAGAGAAGAGAATTACCTTCAAACTTCTCAACCATGCACAGAAGGCCCTCCACAACACCGGACCCACCAACCTGAACCATCGCCTCGTGTTCCATGCTCCCTAGCGCTCTTTCGCTCAGCCTAGCTCTCCCTCGCAACGGCACCTTGGATCAAGAAATGCAGATTAGGAGGGCACTCCTCCCTCCTAGAGGCAAAAGCATGGAACTCCCTCCCTCTCTACCTCAAACAGACTGCATCGCTCCCTAAGTTCCTAAAAGACCTCAATACCTGGCTTTTCGATGGTACTCAGTGATCCTCCGGACACTGCAGTACCCCCCCTTTCAAATTGCTTAGAAGGCCAAAGGATGAGGGGGAATGAGGGGCTCACACTCCCGGATGTCCATCTTTATTATAGGGCACCCCAATTAAGAGTAATTATTGATGGGTCCTGCATGAGTCAGACAAGCAGTGGCTCCATATGGCTAGGGCAGTGGTAGGCAACGTTTTTTTTAAATTCATTTCATTAATGCAATAAACAAGCTTCAGATATAAGCAATTGACAGTACAATTATAAAGAGCAATTCCCAAGTTCGACAATACTCAGAGAGTATAACATATTAGCTTACAGGGAGAATGGACGCAGATCCCCCATATTTTCTCCCACTTGAGAGGGCGTCCCGTGGCTATAATATACCACCCGCTCTGCACCAGAACACCAGTCCATGTCGCATAGCCATGCAGCCACTGTCGGAGGATCCGTCGCTCCCCATTCACGCACAATATTCATCCTAGCTACTCCTCCTGCCAACACCATCCATAATGTGGACCACTTCGGCCACGTAAGCTCGCCAGTGATGCCGAGGATATGCCATCAGGGTTCTAGAGGAACCTGTGCACCCACCACCGCCTCCACCACACGGGCTACGCCCTTCCAGTATTTCTGAAGCTTTGGACGAGCCCACAGGATGTGAAAGAATGACCCCCCTCTCGCCACACCCTCTGGCGCATTCCTCAGAGCCTCCACCGCTAATACGGACCTGCACCAATCTCGAGGCATATGATCTGTGAAGGATGCAAAGCTGGATCAGATGGAAGTGTGCTCTGATGGCTATTTCCCTATGGCGCTGGAGGGCCTCCGCCCAATCATTGTCTTCCAGTAGGCCCACATCTGTTTCCCAGGCCTCCTGCATAGGACCCAGACAGTCAGGAGTATGGTTTACAAGTGTTTTGTATGTTAGTGACATTGCCTTCTGAATCATGGGATCTAGAAGGAGCCTATCTTCCAATGGGGAATATTCGTGGAGCACCGACCAGTCTTATACGTGGCAGTGCAGTGCCGAGTGCAGTGGACAGTAATCAAAGAATTCCCGATCACTTTTATTTTTTTTAATGAATATTTTTAATGAGGTTTTACAGGTATAAGCCCCCCCAAAAAAGGGGGGGGAATACATCAATCATGTACGCAAGTTTTCATACAATGTAGGGTCACACAAAATTCAACATGATAAATTAACTGTAGAATGGATATGCTCGCCCGCCCCATAAAATGGAAAGATGAAGCAAGTTGCACCTTAAGATTTTTGAGATTGTAGCTCTGGAACCTGAAGGCATCAAGACAGGAACGCATCCGAGCCGTCCCAGGGTAGCATGCGGGCAGGGGGTAAGTGGGAATGTCAACACCGTGTGTGTCCATGCAAACCTTCACGAATGTGTCAAGTGTGGTTAAAAAGAAAAGTGCGTGTCGGTGACAAACCACCGACTGAGAACTAAACGTGGAACTATGGGGATAAACTCTTCCTAGATGTACGAGCGGTGGAATAACGTGCGGCGGGCTGACTGGGGGTCTATGAACTCGGTGGGTCGGGGGCGTAGGGGCATGTGGTCCGGGGGATCAGGAGCCCAAGGGATCCTGGGGTGGAAGAGTGGGGGGGGGCGTCCGACCAGGGGCGGTGGGCCACGTCGCCAAGAAGGCACGAGGGCAATCTGTCATGGCTGGGGGCGGTGGGACATCAGCGCCGGGCAGGCAGCGAGGGGGAATCAGGGCATTGCGGGGAAGCGTGTGTAGGACAGGGGGATGGCTCCGATGTGTCGTCCGGGGTTGTCTCCTGTTTAAATTGTATGAGCAGTTGTGCCCATTCCAGGGAGATGGGGTGTTTGTGCATTCCCTGCACCTCTTCTGCACATATAATATCTGCTTCTGCGGCCCCCCATTTGCTCACCGCCCCGATCCAGGCCACCACCGGGGGACCCGAGGAAGCTCTCCACTGCATAGCGATGGCTTGTTTGGCTAATAGGAGGGCAAAGGATGTGAAGCGCCAATGTACTTTCTTGGATTTCTTACGTTTATAGATTCCCAGTGCGCAAATTTCCCAAGAGTCGATGTGTGGTAGGCTAACTAGTGCAAGGAGTGTTCGATGTATCGTGGACCAGTAGTGGCGTAGAGAGGGACAGTCCCAGAACATGTGTCGCAAATTCGCTTCTGGTAGTTGGCAGCGCAGGCAGTTAAATGGCGTGTCCGGGTAGTACCGGTGAAGCCTGTCTGGGGTGAGATAGGCTCGGTGTAATATGTTAAATTGTATGTTTTTAAACCGTGCATTCCTGGACACTTTCTTCAAAGAATTCCCCATCACTTATCTGGAAACCCTCACATAAGCTCACAATTTTTCTGCCTTTCCAGACGTCCCCAAACACGTCAATACCTATGAAGCTCCACTTCTGGAAACCCCTCAGTCTGTGCACTTCCTTCGGGTAGTCCCCTTCCCATAGCGGGGTCTGTTCAGTGAGCTTCCGCTCCCATCCCGATATTCTAGTTGCCAAATATCGACAACCGTTTTAGTATGTATTAGCAAGTGTGTGGAGCCCCGCCCCTGCCATATTGTTCCTTCAACAGACCGCCTGGATCCAATGTCTACCTGTCCACTCTATAGGCTGGTTCTTCAAGTGGGGAGAAAGAAGACCCAGCCGTTAACATTAATAAGATGGACAGCCAATAAGTATTTGTTAAGATCCGGGACCGCAAGCCCCCTTCATGCACCCCCTTCTGTAGTTTCTTGAGTGCAATCTTGGGACTGCCCCCCTCACCCCACAGTAACAGACAGTGCTCGGAGTCGATCGCCTGAAAGGAGGAGTCCGGGACGTGATAAGGAGCATTTTGGATGACATATAATAAACATGGAAGGACCATCATCTCGAAGAGGACTGCCCGTCCCATAAGGGAAATAGAGTGCCCTTTCCAATCTGCTGCGTCCTCCCGCAGCCTGCAAGGTTGCACCTGGAGATTGAGCTGATGAAATTCCGCGTCTGTCTTAGTGATCCTAATGCTCAGGTATTTTAATTTTTCCTGAAACGCCATCCCCGCACAGGCTGACGTTAGAACCGGAGGGTCACCAGCAAGGGAGAAGACCAAGGACTTATCCCAGTTGATACGGTAGCGAGAGTAAGACCCAAAGGATCTGATGATATGAATGAGTCTATGGAAAGTTTGGCGTGGCCGATGCGCGTAAAGAAGGATATCATCCGCATAAAGTGAAATGCGCTCTTCCCAACCTCCCCCTAAATCGATCCCCTTCACCACCAGGTCCTGTCTGATCCACGCTGCTAGAGGCTTGAGAGCCAGTGCAAAAAGCATTGGGGACAATGGGCACCCCTCACGTGACCCTCTGTGCAGTGCAAAGCCTCTGGAGATGGCCCCTTTGACCCGCACCCTGTATAGCAATCAGATCCATTGCTGCAGTCGTGGGCCGATGCCTGCCTTCCCCAAAACAGCAAAAAGATACGTCCATTCAATGCTGTCGAACACGATCTGCGCATCTAGAGAGAGGAGGGCGACTGGGACATCCGGCTGACAGCGAGTCATGTACATGACTCCATATAAACATCTCAGATTTAGCCTCGTACTCCTATTAGGCAAAAGGCCCGATTGATCTGGGTGAATCAGGGATTTCAATACCGGGCCCAACCGGTACGCGATAATTTTGGCTAAGACCTTACCTTCGAAATTTTGGAGGGATATGGGTCTGTAAGAGCTACAGAGGTTGCCATTCTCAGATCATCCGGAAGCTGCCCCACTTCGGACGCTTCCTGAAACATGTCGAGTATGTAAGGAACCACCTTACCCACCACAAATGTAAACATTTTGGTGGAGAGCCCATTCGGGTCCGCCGCCTTCCCCGATTGCAAGTCTCTCATGGCATTCTCAACTTCCTCCAAGTGGAAATCAGAATCGAGCGCTTCCCTGTCCTCCGCACCTTGAGTTGGAAGAGAAATGTCATGAAGAAATTCAGTGCATTCCAGCTCCGTCCATGCGGATTGAGACTGGTAAATGTTTTCATAATAAGTAGCGAAAATTTCTGTTAAGGCGGCCCACGTACCACCCTGTTCAGACCGAAACTCGGATACCCAATTGCGTCTCCTGTTCCGCCATTCCAGCCAAGCAATCAGTTTGTTGGCCTTGTCGCCCAGATCATACACCCTACGCTGTGTGGTGAGTGCATGCGTCGGGGCCGCGTTATCAGCGAGGTCTCGAAGGGATCGTTCTTTAAGTTTAAGGGAGTGCTTAAGTCCCCCAACCTCCCCAGAAGTCTCAGTTATGGTGTGTTCCAGGGTAAGTATTTCCTGTTCGAGTCCATGACAATGGTTTTCTTTGCGCTGAGCACCATGCGCCGCCTGCACAAAATCCCTTGCCACCACCTTGTATGCTTCCTATAGGACACTGGCGGAACCAACAGAGTCCATATTTTCAGCTAAGTATAGCTCTGTGCGGTCCTTGAAACACACTCTGAATTCCTGGTCTCGAAACATAGTCTAATCTCGGCAGAAGAGACCAATCGCAGACTGGTCCATGGAGTTGTACCTCAACGGGTGAGTGATTGGAGATACCCCGCGCCATGTGGCACCCACCCTGAAAGAGCCCTGCAGCGATATTGTGCATGAACATATAGTCCAGTCAGGCCTCGCTGCCACGGGCCGCCTAAATATGGGTATAATGTCTAGACCTGGGGTTGTGACATCTCCAGAAATCTACCAATCCCATGGTCTGTGCAAAAGACAACAGTGGACAGGGCCCCTTTACCCCAGAAGGAAGATTCTCCCTATACATTTCAGGCGCAAGGGTATCATTCATGTTCCACCCCCCAAAAGCAATAATCCGGATGGAAAGTCCATTGAAAGCTGGCTGAGAGCAGGGAACGTGATGTTGTGCAGTCGCAGGGGAATGTGCATTGAACATATGTTTACCACCTGTCCCTCCCAAGTTCCTGACAGGGCTGCATATCGAGCCAAGTGGCTGCATCATGTGCGTTGTATTACAAAAGGGATCACACTTAATGAGTATCGCAGTACCCTTGGACCCGGATGTAAAGCCAGAGTGAGCCTGTAGTGTGTAACCATACCTATTAAGAGCCAAATACCTATTCCCCCGAAGGTGTGTCTCCTGAAGTAGGACAATATCGGGGGAGTGCCTGCGCAAATACCGGAGAACAGTTGTGCATTTAATTTTATCCCCCAGGCCATTAACGTTCCAGGAGAGGATAGTCAATCTCTTGTTAGGTCGTGTAGCCATGTGTTCAGGTAACGCCAACCTTCCCGTCCACCCAGACAATAAGGACCTCACCCCTACGCACAGCAGAACCTACTCCATATAGGTATGTCTGAAGCAGAAATCGAAGAATGAACCATAGACAAAACAAAAACACCCCTAAACAATATCCCCCCCACCCTGTAACCCTGCCCAGTAGGTCTGGAACTACCCACATCCCCAATAGCAGAGCGCGTGTTGCCCCAATAACCAGAGATTAAAGTAGGGCTGTCTGACACCATCATGGAACAATGCCCCCTCCTGAACCTCCCACCCCACCCACCCTTCTTATCACCGGCACATATAATGCCATATAGCATCCAGACATGCCTCAGTCTGCCGCCCCCCAGGAGCAGAAAGTCCAATAGCAAACATGAAAGGCAAGCAACCAAGATATACAGCTATAATCAACAATGAGTGCATACTCTTACTTGCCCGGAGAGCGAGCGTCGTTCACAGGGCTGCCAGAACGGGAGCTCCTGGATCTGGATACAGACCAATCTCCTTTTCTGCATCTGGATGGCGATTTAAGAGTGCAGAAGCTACTCTCGCACCAGTACCCTTCAGTGCGACGAATGGTCGATCGATGGGAGCCCCCATCCAGCCATTGTTTAACCGCAGGTGATGTGAAGAACAACGATTTGTCATTGTCAATGACTTTAAGCATGGCCGGAAAAAACATTGTGTATTTTATCACTTTCTCTCGAAGGGCTCGTTTCACCCTGTCGAATGTGCGCCGCTACTACTGCAATCTCAGCGTTAAGTCTGTAAAGAACCTAACAGTCGAATTCTCAAAAAGTAGGTCTCTGCGCACTCTAGCCGCCTGAAGGATGGAAATCCGGTCCCTAGATATGAGGATGGCACAATTGTCATCCGAGGAGGAGCCCCCAGTTTTGGCTTTGGGGCCTTATGCGCTCTCGAGTGATAGGTAGAGTTATGTGGGATATTCTCTGGAAACCTAGGTCAGATCTCCCCTAAAATGCCTACCTAAACACCCCTGCGAGAACAAGACTCGGGGCGAGGCAAATAAATGAACCACCTGGACGACATTCCTTTCCCCATTCATTCAGATTCATTACAATCTGGCATTCCCTACAGCCACACAACCTGGCCCACTTGATGCATGGAAGAGGGTGGGGGGGGTTGCCTCACTCTCTCCAATATTTTTCAATCAATCAATCAGAACACTTGTATAGCGCGCTACTCACCCGGAGGGTCTCAAGGCGCTTGGGGGACGGGGTCCGCTACTGCTCGAACAGCCAGGTCTTGAGTTGCCTCCTGAAGGCGAGGTGGTCCTGGGTCAGCCGAAGGTAGATGGGGAGGGAGTTCCATGTCTTGGCTGCCAGGTAGGAGAAGGATCTGCCTCCGGCGGTGGCTCTTCGGATGCGTGGTACGGTGGCGAGGGCGAGGCTAGCAGATCGTAGCTGGCGGGTGGGCGTGTGGAAGGTCAGGCGGTCGTTGAGGTACTTGGGGCCCAGGTTGGGGAGCGACTTGTGTGCGTGGGTGAGGAGTCTGAACGTGATCCTCTTGTTGACGGGGAGCCAGTGCAGGTTCCTCAGGTGGGTGGAGATGTGGCTGCATCGAGGGATGTCCAGGATGAGTCGGGCGGAGGCGTTCTGGATTCGTTGAAGTCTTTTCTGTAGCTTGGCTGTGGTTCCGGCGTAGAGGGTGTTTCCGTAGTCCAGCCGGCTGGTGACGAGGGCCTGGGTGACCGTCTTCCTGGTTTCGATCGGGATCCATCTGAAGATCTTGCGGAGCATGCGGAGGGTGTGAAAGCAAGAGGAGGAGACGGCGTTGACTTGTCTGGTCATCGAGAGGGAGGAGTCCAGGATGAAGCCCAGGTTGCGTGCGTGGTCTGTTGGCTTGGGGGCGGTGCCCAGGGCTGGGGGCCACCAGGAGTCGTCCCAGGCGGAGGGTGATGGTCCAAGGATGAGGACTTCCGTCTTGTCTGAGTTCAGTTTTAAGCGGCTGTTCTTCATCCACTCGGCGACGTCTCTTATCCCATCGTGGAGGCTGGTTCTGGCGGTGGCGGGGTCGTTGGTGAGGGAGAGGATCAGCTGGGTGTCGTCGGCATAGGAGATGATGTTGAGGTTGTGTTGGCGTGCGATTGCTGCGAGAGGTCTCATGTAGACGTTGAAGAGGGTGGGGCTGAGTGATGATCCTTGCGGGACGCCGCAGATGACTTCGGTGGCCTCGGAACGAAACGGGGGGAGACGGACTCTTTGTGTTCTTCCAGCGAGGAACGAGATGATCCACTTCAATGCCTTATCTTGGATGCCGGTGTTGCTGAGGCGTTGAACTAGGGTGTGGTGGCAGACAGTGTCGAACGCGGCGGAGAGGTCCAGGAGGATGAGTGCCGCTGTTTCCCCGTTGTCGAGAAGGGCTCGGATGTCGTCGGTGGCTGCGATGAGGGCGGTCTCGGTGCTGTGGTTGGCTCTGAAACCGGACTGCGAGGGGTCGAGGGATCCATTCGTCTCGAGGAAGGCGGCAAGCTGTCTGTTGGCGATCTTCTCGATGACTTTGGCAGGAAAAGGGAGGAGCGAGATGGGGCGGAAGTTTTTGAGGTTGGTGGGGTCCGCTTTTGGTTTCTTCAGTAAGGCGCTGAGCTCCGCATGCTTCCAGCTCTCCGGGAAGGTGGCGGTGTCGAAGGAGGTGTTGATGACGTCTCGGAGTTGGGGTGCGATGGTGGAGTCGGCCTTGTTGAAGACGTGGTGGGGGCAGGGGTCAGTCGGAGAACCGGAGTGGATGATGTTCATCGTGCGGGCTGTGTCTTCAGTGGTCACTGCGGTCCAGGTGCGGAGGGTCGTGGTGAGGTGCGTTGGTTCGGCGGTAGGGTGCGAGGATGGTGTGCCGAAACTGTTGTGGATATCGGCAATCTTGCGGTGGAAGAACGAGGCGAGGGAGTCGCAGAGATCTAGTGAGGGGGTGATGTCGTTGTTGCCGGTGCTGGGGTTGGAGAACTCCTTGACGATGCTGAAGAGTTCCTTGCTGTCGTAGGCTTTGTTGTCCAGTCGATCCTTCAGTGATTTCTTCTTGGTGGTGCTTGCGGGTCGCGTGTTTGAGGGCGGTCATGTTGTCAGTGGTCCGGTCGAGAAGCCAGGCTTTCTCGAGGGTGCGGCAGGTTCTTTTGGAGTCCTTGAGTTCGTCGGTGAACCAGGGGGCCTTCTTGCCTCTGGGTTTGCTGGGGGGGCTCTTCAGTGGTGCGAGGTCGTCGGCGCAGGATGTCAGCCATTGCGAGAAGTTGCGGGTGGCTTCGTTGGGGTCCGGTGTGCTGGCAGGTGGGTTCTGGCTGAGAGAGGTGGTGAGCTGGTCGGCGGTGATCTTGCTCCAGCTTCTGTGGGGAACCTGTTGCGGGTGGTGGTGGGTCGTGGTTTTCCTGAAGCTTAAGTGGACGCAGCTGTGGTCGGTCCAGTGAAGTCCGGTGGAGTGGTTGAAGGCGATGTGCTTGCTGGATGAGAAGACGGGGTCAAGCGTGTGGCCGGCGTAGTGGGTGGGGGTGTTGGCCAGTTGCTTGAGACCGAGGTTGGCGAGGTTGTCCAGCAGGGCGACGGTGTTGCGGTCCTTGTTGTTCTCCAGGTGGAAGTTGAGGTCCCCTAGGAGGATGTAGGGCGGAGGGGAGGGCGTGTGGGCAGATGAAGTCCGTGATGTCTTCGCTGAATTGTGTGCGTGGTCCCGGGGGTCTGTAGATGAGGGTGCCTCTGAGGGTCATCTTTGGGTCGGTGTGGATCTGGAAGTGGAGGTGTTCGGCGGCGGTGAAGGTGTCATCGGCGTTGGTCGTGATGCGGATGGTGTTCTTGTGGGCGATGGCGATGCCTCCTCCGGTCTGGTTGACGCGGTCCCTCCTGATGATCTTGTATCCATCCGGGATGGCGATGTCGGGGGCTGAGGAGGCGTTCATCCAAGTTTCAGTGAGGAACGCGACGTCAGGAGATGTTGTGTCGAGCAGGTTCCAGAGTTCGATGGCGTGTCTGTGGACGGAGCGGGTGTTAAGCAGGATGCACTTGAGTTGATTGTTGCTGGTGCTTGGCTTGGCGGGTGCGGTGCAGGTTTGGGGGCAGGTGAACTTACAGGTAGTGCAGGTGAAGGGTCCGTGGAAGCGTTTGGGGGCGGCTCGGCAGCAGGCGGGATTCCGGCGGGCGTTGAGTGCGTAGAGGGCGGCGGCGTCGTAGGTCCTTCGGTTCATCTTGCGTCGGTGGTGGCAAGGGGTCCTGGCGCTGGGCGCGGTCCAGGCGCGGACGGGCGCAGACGGGCTTACCTTTGGCGCGCCTTTGGCGCACAATCGGCACGCCCGCTGCGCGTGACCGCTGCGCTTGCGCGCGGTCGCCATTTATGGCCAAGTGGGAGGGAGGGAGGAGCAGCTGGGAGCGGGGAGGGCACAGAACGAGAAGGGGGCGGGTCTAATAGGACGGCGGCGGGAAGCGGGTAGCGGGGCAGGCAGGCACAGGGGGACTTGGGGGACAGTAACACATTGAAAACACTGACGTGCAGGGAACAACAGTCACGATTATGCAGGCAAATAAACAGAGGAAACAGAACAGAATACTTAGGCACACGAAAAACGGCGAGATCAGCGAGGCACAACGAGGCAGTAGCGAGGGAGGGGCACACACACAGCTGGTGGCCATGCGGCGCGGTGGTGTCCTGGGAGCAGGTCACACTCACCTGCGCCGCGCGGTCGCCATTTATGGCCAAGTGGGAGGGAGGGAGGAGCAGCTGGGAGCGGGGAGGGCACAGAACGAGAAGGGGGCGTGTCTAATAGGACGGCGGCGGGAAGCGGGGAGGGCAGGCACAGGGGGACTTGGGGGACAGTAACACTTTAACACCGACGTGCAGGGAACAGTAGTCACGATTATGCAGGCAAATAAACAGAGGAAACAGAACAGAATACTTAGGCACACGAAAAACGGTGAGATCAGCGAGGCACAACGAGGGCAGTAGCGATGGAGGGGCACACACACAGCTGGTGGCCGTGCGGCACGGGGGTGTCCTGGGAGCAGGTCACACTCACCTGCGCCGCGCGGTCGCCATTTATGGCCAAGTGGGAGGCAGGGAGGAGCAGCTGGGAGCGGGGAGGGCACAGAACGAGAAGGGGGCGTGTCTAATAGGACGGCGGCGGGAAGCGGGGAGCGGGGCAGGCAGGCACAGAGGGACTTGGGGGACAGTAACACTTTGAAAACACCGGCGTGCAGGGAACAACAGTCACGATTATGCAGGCAAATAAACAGAGGAAACAGAACAGAATACTTAGGCACACGAAAAACGGCGAGATCAGCGAGGCACAACGAGGGCAGTAGCGAGGGAGGGGCACACACACAGCTGGTGGCTGTGCGGCGCGGGGGTGTCCTGGGAGCATTTTCAAAGCAATGAAACCGAGCGCAGTGTCCCTGAAGTGGGCACCACACTCAGTATTAAAGATGAAAAAATAAATAAACAGAGCAGTTATCCCTTATAGCTGGCGCCGTGCTCAACATCAAAGTTGAAAAAAAAATGTAAACAGAGCACGGTGTCCCTAAAACTGACTCCGCGCTCAGCATACAATTTAGAGCTGCATTGCGCGGTATAAGAAAATCAGCCGCTTTGTCCTCATCACTGTCAATAAACAAAATAGTGCTCACCCACATATAATGAAGACGTGTAACAAGCCAAGTAAAAGGTCCTGTTGTTATGGGCGGTATCAAATGCATTCTGAGCGGTACCAAAGAGGGACTAACAAGCCTATTTACAAATCAGAAGCCAGCATTTAATAAGGTCAATCACACAAGCCAATGAAACTTATGGGCGGAGAGTGGGCGGGGCTTCTAGTGCATACCCTAATGCAGCATGCCTCGCAGAGCGAGTAGCGTATGCGCGTTGCCACTAGGTTCGACCTTAAAAGGAAATGCTGATTTCTTCCATCTCCTCGTGTTGACCCTTCTAACCTGTGGGAGGAAACCTAAGTTCAAGTTCAGAAATTTGTATAGCGCACTACTCACCCAGAGGGTCTCAAGGCGCTTGAGAGAGAGGGGGGGGCGCTTTACTTATTGAATATCCAAGTTTTTAGTTGTTTTCTGAAGGAGAGGTGGTTCTGTGTAAGGCGGAGGTAGGTGGGGAGAGAATTCCAGGTCTTGGCCGCTGAGTAGGAGAAGGATCTTCCCCCCATGGTGGATCTATGGATGCGCGGAATTGCGGCGAGGGCTTGATTGGACGATCGTAGTTGGCGGGAGGGGGTGTAGAAGGACAGTCGTGTGTTGAGGCATTCGGGTCCTAGGTCGTAGAGGGCTTTGTGTGCGTGGGTGAGGAGACGAAACGTTATTCTCTTGTTGACGGGGAGCCAATGGAGGTCTTTCAGGTGGTCGGAAATGTGGGCTTGCCGGGGGATGTCCAATATGAGTCTGGCTGAGGCGTTTTGGATGCGTTGGAGTTTTTTCTGTAGTTTGGCTGTGGTTCCGTCGTAGAGTGTGTTTCCGTAATCCAGTCGGCTGGTGACCAGTGCGTGGGTGACCGTCTTTCTTGTTTCGGTGGGGATCCAACTGAAGATTTTTTTGAGCATGCGTAGGATGTTGAAGCATGATGATGAGACGGCGTTGGCTTGTCTGGTCATCGAGAGGGAGGAGTCCAGGATGAAGCCCAGGTTACGTGCGTGATCCGTAGGTATGGGTGCGGTTCCCAGGGCCGGTGGCCACCAAGAGACGTCCCAGGCAGAGGGGGAGGACCCTAATATGAGGACTTCCGTTTTGTCCGAGTTTAGTTTTAAACGGCTGTTCTTCATCCACTCGGCTACTTCTTTCATTCCTTCGTGTAGGTTGGTTTTGGCGGTGTTTGGGTCTTTGGTGAGGAAGAGGATCAGCTGGGTGTCGTCAGCGTAGGAGATGATGTTGAGGTTGTGTTGGCGCGCGGTGGATGCGAGGGGACTCATGTATACGTTGAAGAGGGTGGGACTGAGTGATGATCCTTGTGGTACGCCGCAGATGACTTTGGTGGCCTCTGATCTATAAGGGAGGAGTTGGACTCTCTGGGTTCTTCCGGCGAGGAACGAGATGATCCAATCCAATGCTTTTCCTTGCATTCCGACGTTGCTGAGGCGTTGTATAAGGGTGCTATGACAGACTGTGTCGAAGGCTGCGGAGAGGTCAAGTAGGATGAGGGCAGCTGTTTCTCCGTTGTCCAGTAGTGTTCGAATGTCGTCTGTTGCTGCGATGAGGGCGGTTTCGGTGCTGTGTTTGTCTCGGAAGCCGGACTGTGAGGGGTCGAGGGATTTGTTGGTTTCAAGGAAGGCGGCGAGTTGACTGTTGACGGCTTTCTCAATGACTTTGGCAGGGAAGGGGAGGAGTGAGATGGGGCGGTAATTCTTAAGCTCAGTGGGGTCTGCTGTGGGTTTCTTCAGAAGGGCGCTGAGTTCGGCATGTTTCCAGCTTTCCGGGAAGGTAGCGGAGTTGAAGGAACAGTTGATGACATCGCGAAGATGGGGTGCGATGATGGAGTCTGCCTTGTTGAAAATGTGGTGAGGACATGGGTCGGTTGGCGATCCTGAGTGGATGGAGTTCATCAGGCGGATGGTGTCTTCGGTGGTGATTGGGTTCCAGGCGCAAAGGTTGTTGGAGTGCGGTTTTGGTTCGGAGGTGGGTGGAATGGACTGGTCTTCGGACTGGTTTTCAAAGATGTTATGTTTGTCGGCGATTTTGTTGTGGAAGAATGAGGATAGAGAGTCGCAGAGGTCTTGGGAGGGAGTGATGTCGTTTGTGCCGGCGGTGGGGTTGGTAAATTCTTTGACGATGTTGAATAGTTTCTTGCATGTTTGGGCGTTGTTGTCAAGTCGATCCTTGAATGCTGATTTCTTGGTGGAACGGATCAGTTGGTGGTGTTTGCGGGTGGCGTTCTTGAAGGTGGTCATGTTGTCAGTGGTTGGGTTTTTTCTCCAGGCTTTCTCTAGACTGCGACAGTACTTCTTGGATTTTTTTAGGTCATCGTTGAACCAGGGGGCTTTTTTGCTACCTTGCTTGATTAGATGGTTTTTCAAGGGTGCTAGTTGTTCAGCGCTGTGGGTGATCCATTGTGTGAGGTTGGTGGCTGCTTGGTTTGGGTCCGATGATTTGGCGGGAGGGTTTTGGTGAAGCGATGTGAAGAGCTGGTCGGTGGTGATTTTGTTCCAGTTTCTTCGAGGAATAGGTTGTGGGGGGTTGTGGGTCGTGGTCTTTTTGTAGTTGAAGTGAACGCAGCTGTGGTCTGTCCAATGGAGAGCTGTGGTGTGATCGAAGGAGATGTGCTTGCTGAAGGTGAAGATAGGGTCGAGCGTGTGTCCGGCAAAGAGGGTAAGGGTGTCTACAAGTTGTTTGAGTCCGAGATTGGCGAGGTTGTCCAGAAGGGTGGTGGTGTTGCTGTCGTTGTTCTTTACCAGGTGGAAGTTGAGGTCTCCCAGTAGAATGTAGTTCTCGGAGGGGAGGGCATGTGGGCTGATGAAGTCAGTGATGTCTTCGCAGAATTGTGTACGGGGTCCTGGTGGTCTGTAGATGAGGGTGCCTCTGAGTGTGGTTTTGGGGTCGGTGTGGATCTGGAAGTGAAGATGTTCGGCGGTAGTGAGGTTATCGTCGGAACTGGTCGTGATGCGGATGGTGTTTTTATGGACGATGGCGATGCCTCCTCCTGTTTGGTTAGTGCGATCTTTTCGGATGATCTTGTAGGCGTCCGGGATGGCTATGGCGATGTCGGGCGCTGATGAGGCGTTCATCCAGGTTTCTTTAAGGAAGGCGACGTCGGGTGATGTAGTGTCGAGTAGGTCCCAGAGTTCAATGGAGTGTCTGTGGACCGAGCGGGTGTTGAGCAGGATGCACTTTAGGTTGTTAGTGTCGGAGCTCTGTTTCGAGTTAGTGGATATGGAGTGGGTCCTGATGCAGACGAACTTGCAAGAGTGGCAGGTAAAGGATCCATGGGTGTGTCCTGGGGCAGCTGTAGCATTGTGGTGTGCGGCCGGGGTTAAGGGCTGAGAGGGTAGCGGCGTCGTATGTTATGCGGGAGAGAAGTGTTTTGCGGGGGGCAGGGGTCTGGCGCTGGGCGCGGTCCAGGCGCGGACGGGCGTAGACGGGCTTACCTTTGGCGCCCCATGCGCGCTAAAGCATCTGTCATATGTAGATAGTGGAGGGGGGAGGGGCGAGGGAGGAGCAGCTGGGAGGCGGGAGCGGGGTGGAGAGCCGGGCAGGGAGGCACAACAACAAACAACAAAATGGCTGCAAGCCAAAAGCGAAACAGGATTGGGGCACAATGTAAATAAATGCGATGAAAAACAGCAGTGGCACCGGCACAGTCAGGCACAAATGATTTATTCAGGCAAAGGCAGCACAGCACAATGGAAATATCGTGAAAGCGCACTAACGCAATATAGCGCTGCAATACAAGTATACTAATCAATCAGGCACCAATACTTGTGGGAGCAATGCGAGCAAGCAGATAGCAATTTGGCAGTGTAGCGCTACGATACCCCAAGCGCCACGCAGAGCGGGGAGCAGCGTGAGGAGCGAGCTTCTGAAGGGATCAGGACGGTCAGAACCTATGATTCACCGAAGGATTAAAAGTGGGTCAGGAAGTAAAAAAGTCTTGGGGCAGGCACATTTTACAAATGGGAAAAGGTGCTAAATTATTTTTTGGTTCCCATCTGACTGTCTGATATTCATGAAATGCAAATAAGTGTGGTTAAATGTTTCATGTAATAATATTTTGGGTGACTTGTCGAAGATTTGATGTAATATATGTATACATATATGTTTACCTCTGTTGTGCAAAGAACAAGATTCAAAAGTTTTTTTTTCCATGAACAAAAGCAAGATAAAACAATACCAATACAGACCTTTCACCACACTGTGTGTTTTTAAATGATACATTTCTCCTTGAAGGATAATTAATGGAAATGGATGTGAAATAAGATGTAACTTGATAATTGGCTAAGAAGATGTTAATAATAATCAGTTTGTTATTTTATTAATGAATGGCTGCTGTAAAGAATACTTAATAATTTAGAAAATCTATACTTGAGTTGGGTAATCCTGTCTGTGCATGTCCACTGTAGTCAACTCTTCCTCATATGTTTGAACTAGGTTCCGGACTAACCTAGAGTGGGAACTAAGCTAAGCTTCCGGTTTTGTGAGCTATTCTCAAGACTGAATGAACCGTGTTCATGGGAATGCCCAGCAAATTGACCTGTCTGTACTGATGTACTGTATTGACACGGACATACATGCTGTGGAGCCCACACAGATTCAGTGTGTGCTTCTACTTGTGAAGCAGTAGGCTGCAGAGAATATAGATTTTTTTCCAATCTTCTGCATGACCTCATTGCAAATTCTTTACAGTTGGGTCTGGTGGCTCAGTGGACTAATGTGTCTACTGCAGGGGCCTGTGTGCGACCTCATGGTCACAGGTTCCAATCCCGGTGAGTCCACTCAGCCTTTCATCCATCTGAGGTCGATAAAATGAGTACCATTGAGTTGGGTAACAACAAACATCTGTTATTCAGCGCCAAGATACCCGTAGTGGTGAACATGCGCTTCACAAATACACGTGTTATGTTATGTTAAGGAAAATAAGCAATTCCGTATACCTAAGTTCTGGATTGTCTGGAGGTGAAACAAAGCCAGTCTAGATATTGCTATACTTCGCCAGACGGAGCAGCGCATTAGTGGAAATAAAAAATGCTTTATATGTCACTACACTAATTGGCAAGAGAAAAACTAAAATTTCTAAGTAATTTTGACTTTCTCAAACCCCATAAACTTTGTAAGATATGTAAATGTGTGTGTGTATGCCCTGTAGGACTGTTCAGTATGCATTAATAGTAGCATCTAAATGGAATAACACAGAATAGGAATATTGTCTTTCTCTGCACACAATAATAGTTCTTTATTACTACCCAACCGAGCTCATGTTGTTGAAGGGGGATTCGACCAAGAACCCTTCAGTATTTGCCCGGCGTTATCCGCCTCTCATACCATTCGAGATTACCAAACAAAGAGGCAGGCGCTGAAGACAGAAGGCAGGAAACAGGAGTTTATTCCGACGGAGCAGAACACGTCAAATCAGACAACAGGGTATCTTCTCGAGGTGCTCTAAACGCATCCTTGGGGCCTGGCCTCTTATACACAGGTTTATTGCTTTATTACATAAAACACATTCTTGTTAATGCTTTGATGTACGGAAAGGCATCCTCGGAATCTCCGCTCCAAACCCGTTCCCACACATATTTACAGTAAAAGTCCCACCCTGATCTCAGTAGGTGATGACTATCGCGCAGCTGGATATCCCTCCGGCTCCCGGAATGTGCGCGGCTGATCGGATCTCATGGGGTGGGGGCCTTTATCATTCATAGATTCTTCGAAGAAGGACAGCTCCCTACTGTAAGGGGCAATAAACTGTATCCGCGGGGCTAGGTGATGGCCTGGGATCGGGCGGGACAATCGGGCACAGAGGAAGGGGGTTCATCAAAGGATGCGTGATCATTAAAGGGACGGAGGGAGGTGTTAGTCGGGTACGGAATGTGGCTCCGAGGCAAGGCCGCGCTGAAGGGGTGGTTTATGGCCCAAGCATGTGAGAACGTGGGCTGTCAGCGCACGGGGGATGCTGGCGGGGTCAGAGAGAGAGAGAGAGAGAGAGAGAGAGATGCGCGAGCTATCGGTAGTGGGCAGAGAGGCCATGGTGTTCAAAATGGCTGGTATTTACGCGCACATTTGAGCTAAAAGGGGACAAGATGGTGCCGATAATGTTTACGTCGCAATCTAGATTTTAACAGTCCTCCCTTTTCAACATATCTAGCCAGCTTGTCAATTTATGTCTATCCCCATCATATTACGGATTTCTACATCATACAAAGCTTTCATGCGTTCAGCTTCAAAGTTCGGAGTCTTAGGGCACACACAGTTAGCAAATAGTGAACACAGAGGTGGCAATCATTGAATACCCAGGCAGAGTCCGCATATTACAACGATTGGTATCAGTGCAATCATGAGCAACCTCCATCCCCAGTCTTTTACAGTATTCCAGAACCAACTCCCGAGCGACCATCCTTCTTGTTCCTGGTGAACTTCTGAGGAGAGTCTGTGGAGGTGTTCGATGGCCTTGTAAACGGAGGGTGAATTGTCTGGTATGTAGGTACAACAGCTGGACCCGATGATACGACATGCTCCTCCACGGTCCGCCAGAACCACATCCAGAACAAGACGGTTTTGAAGAGCCACCAGACGGACCGCCTGAAGCTCGGCTGTATTGTTTGTGAGGATACCAGCTGTAATGTTCATCGTTGTCTCGACTGCCTGGGATAAATGTCTAATGGCACGACTGTTCGCCATCGGACCCCAAAGTGGGACGAGTCCTTTCATTGCATCCAAGAATTGTGCTCCAGTGGAGTCGGCCTGCTCGATGTCCTTTGCTCGTCTCTGTCGGTGATGGTTTGTCGGAGCCACATAGGTTGGAGGAAGGATGAAGGCTAAGTAGCAGGTACCTCCCCAGCCCTTTGGGAGCCAGGTGTAGGCTTTTGTACCACAGACGAAGTACATGTTTGGAGAGGTGACAAAAGAGGGTGGGTCGGTCGAGTACAAAGTTCTGGTGATGCGGCAAGTGCTGTGGCCCACCATTTGTGTCCCACGGCCTGTGATGCATACGAGGCCCGAGACATTAACGACAGATAGGGCCACAGTCAGGGTGGCAGCTGTTCGTTTCCGGAGGTAGGAGAAGGTGGGTCTGGCTGGATTGTTGAATATTTGCATCTCCAACCTTTCTTTGGCGGGGATGTCCATGTGAACAGAGGCATTGGAGGATAGAGGGCAAAAAGGAGCAGCAACTCTCCCGGTTTTGTTCAGCCAGACTCCATGATAAAAGTGTGACATAGTTTCGCTGGAAGTGGCGTTGTCTCTGTAGCTCTCTTGCAAGAGGATCAGCCAGGCAAGGCAGGAACCGTGAACAGAGAAAGGTGAATGGATGAAGGGAATGGAATGTCCGGTGGCATGTGGCATCAACCCACAGATCCAGCAATTCGTGGCATTTGCAGCAAGGTTGTGTTGGTGCAGCAACTGTACGAAGGAGTTGTTCCAGAACTCCTTACGCCTTTCTTGGATTTGAGGTGAAAGAGAGACCAGGTAGTGTTCTTTCATGGTGGTAGGCTGCGCAGTCGTTAGAAATGTCTTATGAGCTGGTGCGTTCTCTTCCACGATCCAGAAGGTAGTCATGAGGAGGAGGCAAAAGAGAAGAGTGATAAGAAGAGCAATAGTCTTTGAGCTGTGCAAACTGTCAGTTTTCGGGTTCCTGTAGCGGGTCTTCGGATGTCCGGTTGCTTCCATCATCTTCGTATCGGGCGCTTCCATCAACTTCAAGGTGCTCGGTAGTGGGCAGAACCACAGACTTCGTTTGGTTTCTCTCCTGGCAGCCTTTGTTGTGTTAGGCCGCCGCTCTGAGAATGATAACTTAGTCAGTGGTCTACTTAGCCGAAGCTCCCTCCTTTCGTCGCAGGTTATACCCTTCTCTGGATGGCACAGTGGGATCAGGGAATTTCGCCAATTCGAGTGTCTCTGTTTCAGGGTAGCAGCTCAGGGATGGTTGGTCTTTGTTCAGGAGCTCTTCTTGGGTGGTCACGTCTTCGGTCGACGTCAGGGTCGGAGAGATTTTCTTGCAATGATGTGCATGCAGCCAATTTCGCTTCCCCTCCACTCGAAGAGCTGTTCGGGTGGTGATCAAGACTTGGCAGGGGCCCGTCTAGCGAGGTTCCAGACTCTTCTCCCGCTGGAAGTTCCGAATCAGGATGAAATCTCCAGGCCGGATGGCATGTCCGGGGCCCCTGGAAGCATCGGGGATGGCCTGCAGCACCTGATGATGAATAACAGACAGTGTTTTAGTTAGGTTATACAGGTAGTCAGACATTAGGACGTCCGGGACGTCGTGAATAGATGTTGGTTTGGGTGCAGACCAGATACTCAGGGGCCGGCCGAAAACGACCTCGTAAGGGGTCAAGTGGTGTTTGGTGGGGGTGGAACGCATTGACAGCAATGCTAGGGGGAGAGCGTCTGGCCATTTTAGTCCTGTGGTAGCCACTATTTTCGCCAGTTTTAGTTTCAATGTGGCATTGTGCCGCTCGACCAGTCCAGCAGATTGGGGGTGGAAAACTGCGTGGAATTTCTGTCGTACCCCCAGTCCTTTCAGGATGAGCTGGATAACCTCGGCTACAAAATGGGGGCCATTGTCACTCCATAAAATACGGCAAAGGCCGTAGCGAGGGAAGAACTCTTTCAGTAGTACTTTTGCAGTGGCAATAGCAGTGTTGTCACGCGTTGGGTAGGCTTCCACCCATTTGCTAAAAGCGCACACAACAACAAGTACATACTTCAGTCCTTGACATTTCTCTAACTGGATATAGTCCATCTGTAGGACTTCAAATGGATGGTTGGGGACCCCAAACCCTCCCCGGGGTACGACAGTTCCTTTCCCAGGGTTGTGTTGCAGGCAGACTAGACATTTTTGGACTAATCGTTTGGCCGAGTCTGTAATTCTGTCGTTATGCCAAACTCGGGAGACAAGTTCGGCCATAGGGGCAGATCCTATGTGTGCAGGGGAATGGGCCATCGTCAGTATGGGGATCAGGTACGAGTTGGGTAGCAACCATTCGTTCGTGTCTTTTGTCCGCCAGCAGCCTTCATCATCTTTTAATCCCACCCGTGCCCATTCAGTCAATTCTTGTGGTGAGCTGGCCATTTGGATGTCCCTAATAGTTTCCCTAGCGTCCGTCCATTTTTCTGCTTGTGACCTAGTCACGTACATGCGAGTCGTCGTCCTGTTCTCAGCTGTGGTTCGGGCAGTGATGTCGGACAGTGCATTTCCCTGCCCAATGATGTCTGTCACCTTTTTGTGTGCTTGGCATTTGATTACGGCAAGTTGTTTGGGGAGGAGAACCGCTTCAGTCAGAGCGGAGACTAGATCTCCGTGCAGGATGGGTGTACCATGAGATGTCAGAAATCCCCTCTCCTTCCATAAGAGCCCAAAATGATGAACCACCCCGAAGGCATACTGGCTGTCCGTGTAAATGTTTGCTGTCGTCCTCTGTGCTAGGATACATGCTCGTGTGAGGGCAATCAGTTCTGCCGCCTGGGCGGATCGTTGCGTGATGCGGGCGGTTTCAACTACAGTTCGGGCTGTGGTAACTGCATAGGCAGCTGAGGTGGTGCTGTCGGGGAGTTTAATGCAAGAGCCGTCTACCCATAGCTCTCCGTCAGGGTTTGGGAAGGCAGTGTCTCGGAGGTCAACTCTACTCCTAGTCTGTTCGTCCGTGAGGGTCACACAGTCATGTATTGGGGGCACATCGGGATCGTTTTCAGGCAGAGGCAGCAAGGTGGCTGGGTTCAGCGTGGTGCATCGTTTCAGCGTGATGTGAGGTGCGAGCAGTGTCAGTTCGTACCCAGTCAGTCGCGCGCTGGTCAGGTGTTGTGTCTTTGTCTGGTTTAGGAGGGTGTCAACTGCATGAGGCACTAGTACCGTGAGGGAATTCGAGAGTACGATTCCCTCACTTTGTCGGATAGAGACAGCAGCAGCGGCTACTGCTCGAAGGCAGGCAGGCAAAGCTCTTGCTACAGGGTCAAGAGGACAAGGAGCGTACCGCTGCTGGAGCGCTGCGCGCGCATCTCCGCGCATTCTAGCGATTTTTAGCCAAGCCTGTTATTCTATTTGCTTTATTTTTATTTGTTTACCCTTGCTTTTATCCCCTCACCTGCACAATAATTGGTTGCTCACCGCCGCTTGAGCGGGTCCGGTTCTGGGGTGGGCTGCCGGTTTTGGGCGCCATCTTTGAGTGGGGTGAGTGTTTGCTGTAGTCACCATCAGCTACCTGCGCTTTAGTGCGCAGTAGCCAGCGAGGAACGCCTACTTAAAGCTCCTCCCCCAGCGTAGCGGGACTGCGTAGCGGGCACGCCTTCGCGTGGCCGGAGTCGTGCCAGAGTCCTGCCCGTCTGCGCCCGTCCGCGCTTAGGCCGTGCGGGACGCTGCGGGTAGGAGGACTGTGGCAGGTGAGACATCTGTCTTCGAGCCACGATGCTGACATACTCTAGAGAAATTCTATATTCCATCGGACAGGTTAGTCAGAGGTGTAGCCTCCCGCCTGTTCACCCGCTCTGTGGCCCGTACCGTTGCCGCTGCAACGGTTGGGCGCTTGACCCTCCGGGGCCCATCCTCCGGAAGGGTTCGTTAGTTGCCCACCGTATTAAGGGCCCTCCGCCCTTTCTGCGGGTTCTAAACCTGAATGTTAGATCAGCATTGAGACACCATCAAGACATCCACAATCTAATCGAGGATGAAGCTCCCGATGTCTTTGCCATCACTGAAACCTGGCTCCAGGATGCGGATGCGGCTATTTCTAATCTAGCATGCCCCCCTGACTATTCGATGTTTACTCTTAATAGATCTTCTAGAGGCGGTGGTATAGCTCTCATAGTGAGGTCCTGTTTTTCCTGCGTGTGGAGCGGCCTTAGCATTGCCGGGTGTGAAAGTGCATCTTTTAAGATCTCAGTCAGTCCTCAGTTTACGTTCTCTGGGATGGTTGTGTATCGTCCGCCGGGCAGCGATGTGGTGTTCAGAAATTCATTCCCCGATGCTGTTGGCACACTTGTTAAAGATTGTGCCAACTATTCCATCTTGGGTGATTTGAACCTACATTTTGATACTCCTTCCAACTTGACGGTACGCAGCATCTCTGCTGACTTAGAGGCCTTTCAGCTCTCCCAGCTGGTTTCTCAGCCTACCCATATGGGGGGACATATCCTCGACCCCTTTTTTACTAATCTGCCGGAGACTAAAATCATATCTATTTCTCCATTAGCGTGGACTGACCATTCCCTGGTGACCATTCAATGTCCCATACCTGTGACCCCTTCCATCCCTTCGGGCAGACGGGTATCCAGGAGACTCTGGAACAAACTCAGGCTAGAAGACTTTCATCGCCTTCTAGTTGAAGATCCGCTGGACCCATTGAATGGCATGGAAGAGGGCTATGACCACTTTTGCTCTTGGATTACCAGGGCTCTGGACACTCTGATTCCCATCGTATCGAGTAAAATCAGTACTAGAGAGTAGAGTCCCTGGTATGACAGCGCCTTACGTGCCTTGAAGGGAGCCTGTAGACGGGCAGAGAGAGCATGGCGGAAGACGTATGAGGCTGATTTAAAAGCTGCGTATGCTGCTTCCGTCAAGATCTATCACCGGGCCATCTGTCGAGCCTGTGCGGCATTTTATGCTGCAGAAATTCGCAACAGCTCAAACCCGTCGAAGACCATCTTCAAGGCCATGAAAGATCTTTTGGCAAAGCGGACTTCTTCTGTGACTGTGGGTTCCATCTCCCACTGCGAATCCCTTGCTTCTTACTTTCTGGGAAAAGTCCAAGCTATCTATCGAGCATTCCCCAGCATAGGGATCGGCCTGGGAAGTTCCAACGGGGCACTATGTCATACTACCCTGCTCTCATTTCCCCCTCTTTCTCTGGAGGGGTTTGACAAACTTGCTTTGCAAGTTAAATCTGGCTCTCCATCGGATCCAGTAAGACCTGCTCTTTTTAGAGACCAGGCCTTTATGGGACGCTCAGTCGTACGCTCCCTAGTCAACCTCTCACTGGAGTCGGGTGTGGTTCCAACTAAGTGGAAGCAGGCGGTTGTGTCCCCAATCATCAAGAAGCCCTCCTTGGACCCATCGAAGCCCGAAAGTTATCGTCCCATTTCACTGTTACCCTGGCCGGCGAAGATAACGGAGGCTCATGTCAGCTTGGCCCTATCAGAACATCTCGCCCGGACCAACGCCCTTGATCCCACACAGAATGGTTTCCGTGCTGGTCACAGCACGGAGACTGCTCTCCTCGTGATGGTAGAGCATCTACGGGCGGTGCTGGATGCCGGTCAGACGGCGGCGCTGATATTGTTAGACCTCAGCGCCGCCTTTGACACGGCCTCTCACGATATCCTTCTGTGTCGGCTCGAGGAGATTGGTGTCGGGGGCCAGGCGCTACAGTGGTTCCGCTCCTTCCTCAGCAATCGTTCCTTCTGTGTTGCCATCCCTCCCTTCAAGTCCAATTTCCAGCCATTGGCCATGGGGGTTCCGCAGGGATCCTCGCTGAGTCCCACGTTGTTCAATCTGTACGTGAGACCGCAGTGGGGCCTAACTTTGGTCTCATATGCCGACGACACTCAGCTGGCGGTTACTCTCAGCCAGGATGCGGAACAAGATGCCCCCAGGTTTCAGGATGGACTGAAGGCGGTGGCTAGCTGGTTGACGGGGAACTGTCTCCAGCTTAATGCCACTAAGACAGAAGTTATGATTGTCGGAAGGGGAGTGGAACTATGGGGTGACCAATGGTGGCCACCAGAGTTGGGACCAACCCCGACGCCGGTGCGGAACAAGATGCCCCCAGGTTTCAGGATGGACTGAAGGCGGTGGCTAGCTGGTTGACGGGGAACTGTCTCCAGCTTAATGCCACTAAGACAGAAGTTATGATTGTCGGAAGGGGAGTGGAACTATGGGGTGACCAATGGTGGCCACAAGAGTTGGGACCAACCCCGACGCCGGTGTCAGAGTTAAAAAATCTGGGAGTCTGGTTGGACGCTGGCCTTACCTTTGTAGGACACACCAAAAAAACAGCTGCCTGTTGTTTTGGCCTGCTGAGAGGCTTAAGACCAGTCCTCAAATATTTTGATGCCCCAACCAGGCAGCTGGTAATCCAGGCCACTATCATCTCTCGACTGGATTACGCTAGCTCTCTCCTGGTTGGGGCTAATCAGGCTGAGCTTACTCGCCTGCAACGGGTAAAAAATGCTGCGGCCAGAGCGATTGTTGGCCTGCCCAGATTTTGCTCGGTGTCAAGTGTCCTTCGCTCCTTACACTGGCTACCAGTGAGAAAGCGTATCCTTTTTAAGGTCCTTTGTTTGACCTTTAAGATTCTGAGAGGCATAGGCCCTGAAATTATGTCCAGCTTTCTTTCTTTCTATGTCCCAACACGCACTCTCCGTTCCCTTGGCCAGGCCTTTGCTGTAGTTCCTAGATATAGGCTTTGCCGCGTGGGGGGACGTTCCTTCAGCGTTAAAGCTGCAATAACTTGGAACTCTCTTCCAGTTGAAATTCGCCTGCTGGAGGACCTCACGGCTTTCCGGAAAGCCATAAAAACCTTTCTGTTTTAGTTGCCCCCTTTTAGTTTTCTGTTAGCACATGTTGTGTTATGCCTTACCTTGTCAAATGCGCCAGGACGCTCCTTAGCTGGAGTAGCTGTGCGCACAACAAATAACAATAACATAACATAACATAACAAGAGTGGCAGAGAAATAGGCACATGGTCGTTGTTTGGGGCCAATGGACTGAGTCAGGACAGACAAAGCACATCTCTCCCTTTCGTGAGTGTAGAGAGAGAAGGGCTTTGTATAATCAGGGGTTCCTAGGACGGGCGCTGAACAAAGGGCGTCTCACAGTTCCTTGAAGGAGGATTGACATTCAGGGGTCCACGGGAGCGGAATGGGGACATCTTTAGCCAGTAGGGAAAGTAGTGGTTTCACAATGAGGCTGAAATTTGGCAATCATTGTCGGCAGAAGGAGGTGAGGCCCACCAAAGAGCGGACTTGCTTCGGGGTTTTAGGGATAGGGGTCTCTAGAATAGCCTGTATTCGATCGGGTGTGCGCTTTCTCCCGTCTTTGGACAAGAGGTGGCCTAGGTGACTTGAGGTTGGCAGAATTGCAACTTCTTCTTGGAGACCTTGTGGCCATTTTCCGCGAGGAAGTGCAGGAGTTGGATGGTGGCTGTGACGGCAAGTGGAGTGGTGTCGGCCGCCAAAAGGATATCATCGACGTACTGTATCAACACCACTCCATCCGGCAATTGGACTGCATCCAGCTGTCTCTTGAGGGCCTGGCTGTAGATGCTGGGGCTTTCAGTGTAGCCATGGGGTGCTCTGCAAAATCTCTATGAGCGGGATTTTAAAGTGAAGCCGAAAAGGTAGCGGCTGTCCGCGTGAATGGGGATGGAGAAGAATGCGTTCTTGAGGTCGATTACCGTGAAGGTGGTGGCAGTGGAAGGAATCAGGGTCAGAATGGTGGTGATGTCTGAGACTACAGGGTACTGGGGTACAACCACTTTGTTGACTTCTCGTAGGTCGATGATGAAGCGGTACGCTTTTTCATCTCCCTCACCCTGCTTCTTCACAATGGGTAGGATAGGACTGTTGCAAACATTGCTAACTACTTCTTCTACCACTCCTGCATCTACCAGGGACTGGATGATTTTTACCAACGCCTTCTCGCCTTCGGGCGATATCCGATACTGCGGGAGTTTGGGGAGTACTGCGTCCTGTCGAACAGTTATGTGTACAGGGTCTATCATCATGCGTCCTACGTCCGAGTCGGTCTTTGCCCATAGGTACAGAGGTAGGGTGTCGAGCAAGGACAAATCAGTGTCAGTGATAGAGAACATGCGTTGTGTGCGGCAAGATCTGAGCAGTGTTGGGTTGTCGTACAGAATGACTCGAACTCCGTCTTGTGAACACCTAATAGTAGCTCGAAAGTGTTTCAATAAGTCAAGTCCCATAATGGCGTCGGGGGTGTTGGAGGAGAGCAAAAACGTCGTGTCAGTGGTGTTATTGTCCAAATTAAAAGAGATCGGTGTGGACAAGGGATTAGTGGAGGGCGTTCCATCAAAACCTATTGATGTCACATGTGAGCCAGACAAGGGTGCCCTGGGAATCAATCGCTTAGACAACGCACTACGTGTTGCACCAGTATCTACCAGAAATGGAGACTTCGTACCTAGGACCTTAGCGGTGACATAAGGGCCTTGCTGGTCAACATAGAGCTCGACTGGATCCCTTCCTTGCCCTTGGCAGTCCTATGCAAAGTCGTGGGCATTGTCGCAGTCAGACTGTTGGCACTGATTCTGTCGGGGACGGTCAAATGTGTTCGGTCTACCAGGCCTGTCATTGTTGGTGTCGTTTGGGTGCCCTCGTCCCTGTCCTCTATTTCTCGGCCCGCCCGCTACGTCTCTCGTGTCTTTATTTCTGAGTGCTTCTAGCAGAACTGGACATTGAGATTTCCAATGGCCATATCCTTTGCAAAACGTACACTGGTTCTCATCGAGGTCGGTTCGTGGAGCGCCGGGTGCGGGTGTGCGGTATCTAGGGAGTGGATTTCTAGGAGCATTCGACTGGTAGTTCCCTCTATACTGTTCCCTTCCTATAGTCACCCCTTGCAACTGAGCAATCATTACCCCCTCTTTCAAGTCCTTTTTCTTTTTCTCAGTCGCTTGATCGTTCTCGTTCTTTTGTCGCTCATAGTATTGAGCCATCTGAAGGATAGCTGCGAGCTTGGAGGCCGCCCAACTACTCTCGCTAGTCTGTAGTTTCTGCGAGACTTCTGGTGTCAGGCCTTACATAGTTCTGGACAAACAAGTGATGTCCGGTTGCAGTGGTCATGTCCTGGCCGCTGTAATCGGAGAACACCGTTTCAAACCGGGAGAAGTATTCTGATACGTCTTCCTGGGGTTTCTGGCGACAGGCCGTTACTACTGACCAGTCCACTTTCCTTTCTGGGACTAAGGTTTTTAGTTTCTGCACGATCTTATCTGGTAGGTCTAGAAAGGCTTTCATAGCTTTCTGTCCCGGCTCTCGCTGTTTGTCTACATCACCGAGTTGTACCCAGGTATGTCCGAACAGCTCAAGGTGGTCGACTTTCCAGATTTGCTTCCACACATCAGCTGGCAGACATAACCCGAAAAACAAATCGATATCCGCTAGGGTCATAATCGTTGAACCCAGAGCTGTGGCTAATTCTGTATAGAAGGCTGTGGGGTTCTTTCGCAGATCAGGCAAGGACTTTCGGAAAGTCAGGATGTCTTGCCGATCCCATGGTTGGTAAACCCAGTTGTAAACTACCCTCCCTCTCGCATCTGGGTTATTAATATCGTCGTGTGTTCCCAGTCCTCGTGGGGGAACCCAATAGGGGGCGGCCTCCTTTATGGGCATCATGGTGTCAATTTTTTCTACTCTGGCTTCAGTCACTGCAGGAGTCGTGGTGTTAGTTTCTGGTTTCAGTTCCGTGAGGTGGCGAAAAACTTCAAGCGTACGCGTGAAGAGGTTCGTCACATCACACTCGTCCCCATCTCCGATATAAATTTTCCTATACAGAGTCGTTAGGTTTTCAGGGCCTTTTCCTTGGTAGCGGTCTTCGTAGGCATTAAGGGTATGGTAACAAAGGCATACGAGTGTCGCCTGTGGCTATTGGCATATGTATGGTACATATCCGTTATATAATCCTCATTTTCCTTTCGCACCACCAGTGTCTTTACGATCTTATCGATCCCAGCTCGTTCGTCCTTGCTTAATTTATTCGATCTCGCGGGGACTGTCCTCCCCGCTTCGGGATCACCTGAAGTTGCTGCCTGTGTTGCGCTGAGTGCAAGAGATTCGGTCGGCGCAGAGGCCATGAGGACCGAGGCTCCGGCACTACTCTCGCCTGTCGTTGGGGGTTGCGGGTGCTGTGCTAAGGGTTGGGAAGGGGCGGATGGAGGGGGCATGTAGATAATCGGGGGACCTAGTAGTAAATCATCGTTCGTTCGCTGTTTCGAAGGTAGCTCGGGGTAAAGTGTAGAGGGTGTCCTGACGGGACACTGGCCTAATGATTCGGAATCTTGTTTTAGCTTGGTTTCCTCTCTTTCTTTTATTTCTTCCTTTAATTTGTTAGCGGCCAGGTGAGCTGCCTTGCGTAATTCCTTTTCTAACCTGACCTCATTTCTTTTCTTTCGTTGTTCTGTTTCTTTGCGCCACATGCCGAAGCTATCGAGCATAGTGGGTGTTGTCTTATTGTTATAAAGGGCTGTTTCCAGCACGTTTATTTTGTCGTTATCGAAGGACCCCATCAGTGGCCACTGACTTCTCTGATCCTTTCTCGTGTATTTATGCCACAGCTTGCTATAAGCCACGGTGACTAGTCCATATTTAGTAAACATGTCCTTATTAGGGGTGCCCTCCAGTGGAGCCGGATGGTTCACCTCTAATAAGCGGTCCGGGCTGAACCAACTACCAACAAACGGGGTGAAGACAGGCATGATGGGTTACAAAGGGGACAAAAGTCTGCACTACCTATCCTTCACTATCCGCAAAGACTAAACAGAGTATTGCGACCCTGTGCTTATTTGTGAATAGAGAATAACCCAAAGAGAACCAATTCCGAACGATCAATGTTCGGATAAACAATCAATCAAATGAGGGATAAAAATAGGCACGACGGATTACAACGGGGGCAAAAGCCTGCGTTACCTATCCTTCACTATTCACAAGGACTAAACAGAGTATTGCGACTCTGTGCTTTTTTGTAAATAGAGAATGATCCAAAGAGAACCAATTCCAAAACAGTAAATGCTTGGATAACAATCAATCAAATGGAGAGGGAAGTAGGCACGACGGGTTACAACGGGGGCAAAGGCCTGCGTTACCTACCCTTCACTATCTGCAAAGACTAAACAGAGTGTGGCGACTCCGTGCTTGTTTGCAAATAGAGAATCTCTCAGAAACAATCAAATGAGTAATACTAGTATTTTCAAACAATCAAACAATCAATTCGCAATTCGTCGTGTTACACGACCTTACCCGGACCGCATGGACAGTTTCTCGTCTTCCGCTTCCAGCGCCTGATCGTCCTCCGTTCTCCGTAATTGCTGTGGCACTCCTGATGGTTCCCAGTCAGGACCGTAGATCACTCGAGAGAGGTCTGCTCGGAACCGGTGAAGTTCGGATGATCGTCTGCCAGACGAGGGTCTATCGGGCAGGAGCTCTTCCCGATCGTTGCAGTCGTTCACTCTGTCGTTGGGACCTCTCCCACTGGATCCACGCGTCGCTGATGGGCCCCACGTTGGGCGCCAATTGTTGAAGGTAGGGCCGGATTCGACCAAGAACCCTTCAGTATTTGCCCGGCGTTAGCCGCCTCTCATACCATTCGAGATTACCAAACAAAGAGGCAGGCGCTGGAGACAGAAGGCAGGAAACAGGAGTTTATTCCGACGGAGCAGAACACGTCAAATCAGACAACAGGGTATCTTCTCGAGGTGCTCTAAACACATCCTTGGGGCCTGGCCTCTTATACACAGGTTTATTGCTTTATTACATAAAACACATTCTTGTTAATGCTTTGATGTACGGAAAGGCATCCTCGGAATCTCCGCTCCAAACCCGTTCCCACACATATTTACAGTAAAAGTCCCACCCTGATCTCAGTAGGTGATGTCTATCGCGCAGCTGGATATCCCTCCGGCTCCCGGAATGTGCGCGGCTGATCGGATCTCATGGGGTGGGGGCCTTTATCATTCATAGATTCTTCGAAGTAGGACAGCTCCCTACTGTAAGGGGCAATAAACTGTATCCGCGGGGCTAGGTGATGGCCTGGGATCGGGCGGGACAATCGGGCACAGAGGAAGGGGGTTCATCAAAGGATGCGTGATCATTAAAGGGACGGAGGGAGGTGTTAGTCGGGTACGGAATGTGGCTCCGAGGCAAGGCCGCGCTGAAGGGGTGGTTTATGGCCCAAGCATGTGAGAACGTGGGCTGTCAGCGCGCGGGGGATGCTGGCGGGGTCAGAGAGAGAGAGAGAGAGAGATGCGCGAGCTATCGGTAGTGGGCAGAGAGGCCATGGTGTTCAAAATGGCTGCTATTTACGCGCACATTTGAGCTAAAAGGGGACAAGATGGCGCCGATAATGTTTACGTCGCAATCTAGATTTTAACAATGTTACAGATGGTACATAAACCAAAGAATAAACCTATCTAGTAAGCCGCAAGTTACACAATGATCTCGGAGGGGTGTGGTGTTAAAAAAGTCAATAGGTCTTGCCTGTTACAACACACTGGTCTCACCCACGCTGTACACCCATTCTGTAAAGCACAGTGCAAGTCTAAAGACAGCCAACTGGTAAAAGAATACACAAACTCTCTCGCACCTTTAAATAACCTACATTGCTGTCTTCAACAGCTTCTGGACTCACCTATCCCTTGGGGGTGTTGGGATGTGGTCGAACTTTATCTGAATATATTTCACATAACAGCAGTACAGCAGGCAGGGGATGGCTGCCACAGACAGCACGATGAACAGGAGGCAGGAAATTAAAGCCCCCATGTCCATTGCTAATTAAAACAAGCAGCCACGGAGTGCTTTCGAATGTGACGCTTTACCGCCTCGTTAGTGTTAGACCAAGCATTACACACCGGGGCTGGTAGAGGGTCAGCCCGTAGGCTGTTTATTATTCACTGCTGCCAGTGACTGCCTCCATATAACCGGCGCTAGTGCCCGTGCCTAATTAAAAGTGCTGACTCCGTTTCGGAGAAAGGACGACCTAATCTAGGTGATGGCAGCAGATGCACATGATCTAATTTCAATTGGATGGTAATTGTAATTGATTGCTTTGTACAATTATCATCCATACCTATGTAATTCGAAGGGCGTGGCCCCTTCCTTAGCCTATGCTCAGAACCCGCCGCTATTCGGAGTACAAACAACCCCTGATGACAGACGGCAACACCCAAGGGAAGCACAAAATTCCACAGAATGAAAGAAACCACGGATGAATTACAGCCTTTAGGCGGCATTTACGGGAAAAAGCGAAAGCGCGCTTCCGAAATATTGCAAACGCGCTAGAGCTACTGAATGCATTTTGGTAGCGCAGGTTGAAGCATTTGTCCTTTATAGAAACAAATGCCAACCCTCCCTCTCCCACTTACATGATATTACATCCCAAAGTACAGTATGAGGCGCCCCTGAAATAGCTTGTAGCCTAAAAAATACATCCAGCGACAGTGCCAAAAGGGCCATTTAAACAAAAGAGTTCTCCAAAATGGCAAATGAAGACCTGCATGCGTAATTTGACTGTACTTGGCCGGTGCTCCGGAGCCTTTACCGGAAGAAAAGTATCGGCTGCCTTAGGAACTCAGGAAGCACCAAAGAAGAATGACGCACGAACGAACCAATGGGGTGAGTAGAGGCGGGAATAAAATCAGTTTATTGATTGCAAAAGGTCTTGCAGACAGTGCATGCACGCTGACGCTTGACCTAAAAATATTTTTAGCAATACATCTGACATCTGCTGGAGAGGTTGTAGGCTTATAGGTGACTTCCGCCATATCTGGTGGGACTACCAGACAATTAGACCCTTCTGGGTAGAAATCTTAGCTCAAATTAGGGAGGTGTTGGGATACCCAGTTCCAAATATCCCTGTCTTCTCACTCCTGGGCTTTTGGGCTGACTACCTGAAGTACCAAACAAAAAGTGATAAAGACATGATGTTGCTCTGCTTGGGGCCAGGGAAGATGGTGATAGCTGCAGCTTGGAAGAAGAGGGAGGCACCAGTCTTGACAGAGTGGCATGTACGTCTTTGGCAGGCAGTTACAATGGAAAGTCTGAGTGACATTTTTAGGGGTGCCTTTAAAAACTTTGAATAGTCCTGGGGTCCTTTGGTTGGCTATCTCTCAAGGGGAATTCCCCTCACAACCTACCCCTCCCGGGTGCGAGAGCTACATCTATTCCAGTTCTGAATATTGATACAATTTATGGGAAGAAATACCTACAAAGTGTACATTGTCCTCTACGACACCAGAATCTTTTTGTTATTATTTGTGTTAATTCTTCTTTATGTTAATAGGGGAATAGGGAGGGATATAGGACAGAGAATGGTATTGGTCGTGGGTGGGCTAAATGAGGGATGTTTAGTTTTCTGAATTAGCAATATTAAAACGTGAAACCGGCTGTATGGAGCACCCTACTTGACAAACACAATGTTGTGTATTGATGTAGCTATTGGAATGTACAACACGGGCTATCCAACTATGTGTATTGAGAACACTTGCAATGTGAAAAATCAATATAAAGATATTTGAGAAAAAAAAAACAACAAAAAAAAACAACATGGGTCAATGGACATAGGTTTTGTTGGCATCCTCCAGACCACAAGTCATAAATGTGGAAGGTCTATCATGTTTCATAGCCTGAGGGTTCCAGAATGTTTTCAGGCTTACACAATATCAAATTAAAAAAAATGTTTTTGAAAACTGCTCCGAGGCGGTCCATGGCAGCTAATCTTGTGAATCCACAGTGGTAAAAGCCCAGATAAAGCGAAAGCATCTCAGAAGATGTTCTTTTACGGAAAGGAAAAGGTTACAGCATTATAAACAGCACTGGGGGCATTAGTGCCCCACATAGTAGTTCCCTAATTAGTTTCCTCTGGAAAATTAATTGGACTATGACAAATCCTCTATTGGTTCAGTTTAAACTGTAATTAAGACTTAAAGATGTTTATAATTCAGTCTTCATTTTGTTTGTTTACTTTATTTCAGTCATAAACCATAGTAGCCATATCCATAAAGATACAGTACAAATAAATTACTTCAATCCTGTCTAAAAACAATACATAAAAAATAGCATAAAATCAGCATGGAATATGTAAAACACTGCTTTAGACTATAAAATCATACAGCATTGTTCTGGGGATGAAACTAGGTAACCTCTGCTGATGCGTTGGATTTTAATGACAGGTTAGTAGATGTTAAAACTGTTGACCGAATTGGCCAAATACTCTACAAAAATGTAGCGACTGAAAAAACTATGACTGGGGATTTATCGGCTCTGCAGAATCTCATAACTACACTGTAGTGGTGGACACCAAGCTAATGGCATAATGGAATCATCCAGCACCTTCTTTATTGTATTTTAAACAAAAGAACAATATATGTTCTGTCGTTTCCCTCTGTAATTCAGTCAATACCACTATATACATTTTGTTGAGGCAGCTAGACTCCTGTACATTCTGCTAAGTTTAATCTTTCAAAAGAATTTTAATTCCCATTTGCATAAGAAACGCCACATATTTCTACCACAGCTGCAAGATCGCCACAACTTAAATTATCTACGAGAGAAAAGTATTACAGATTGAAATCCCCTTTGAAGAATTAACAGTGGCCCGAGAAGAGCTAAAGAAAGGAAAGCTACTTGGGCCCATTGTACTCCTTCTCAAAATATTTAATAAAAAACAAATAACAAATCAAAGAAAGCTGGAACCCAATGTGGGAGATGGGCAAGGAATCAGGAGAAAAGGGGGCATTAGCAAGATATTTGAGGGAGGTGGTGTACACAGTTATACCAGAAGGAGCCAAACAGGTTGAGACATACAGGGCAATTGCCATGATTAATATGAGAGCCAAACTGCTTACTAAAGTTCTGGTTAATGGATTATTGTGAGTGGATCCTTAGTGCAGTGGACAAAAGTTGTAGAAAAAATGCGAGGCAGGTTTATTTGACACTATGCCAGATGTCTTCACAATGCACTAGTAATGGCTCAATCTTTGGGGGGGGTCCGTTACCAATTGTGCATGTAGACACTGAAAAGATGTCCGATACTCTAGACATAAGGTACTCATGAGTTCCCTCTGTAAGATGAATATGGGCTAGAATTTCATAAGTATATCAATGTCCTGAAAGACCCAATAGTTATTTCTTCTACCACCTCAGCTCCTAGCACTGGCGTTTGTGGAACTCTCTGAATAGATTCTGAAGGCTAACCTTCTACACGGCTTTTACTGAGCCTCTCGCATAATGGTTAAGGCATTCTTATACGCACACCATATGTGGGATACTTATGCTGGCCAAGGCCTACATTAATAAACTCAGTTTTGATACTTATGAGTAAACTGGTCAAAGTCAGTAATTTTCCCAGTTTGTGGGCTGGTGAGGGAGAGCATAGTAATGTTAACAAGCAGAGTAGAATCATTTGGGTCCACGAACATGGTAAACATATGGCAAATGAAGAGGGAACCTGCTTCTATTAGACTTCCTAAAGTGCATAATACACCTCCTGATGTGGGCGGGGTACTTATCTTCAAAGTGGTGGTCTGACCCAGGCTTCTATATATTATCAAGAAATGCCAACATATGAACTCTGGGGAATTTTTTTTAATGGCTCTAAGACAATGGAGCCATACCAAGAGTATCCATGAGTAAATGTTAGCAATTAGCGAATGAGAGAGTTAAAAATGGCGGACATTCAGTGGTATAGATTGGCAGCAAATCAAATGATACTAAATTATTGTCCTTTAGACCCAAGGAAAGACCAAGTGATTTGCCTGGAGTACTGGGTGCAATCAGGGCTGCAAAGCTACTATGTGCACTGTATGGGCATGCAACACCCGCGTCTTCCTGTGGTAAAAAAAATACAGTTTCCCATACTTGGCATGAATCATTACATTTTAAGGAAGAGGGACTGACTGCGACAGATAATTACCCTTAACAGATTTGTAGCATGGGGTGTCAATGACATCTTTAAAATATGAGGCTGTGTTTTGCGAGGGGAGAGCTTGCCCTTACCTCGACTGGAGCCACCAGAGGTCCTGCTGCTGTCCTGTCTCCCTCCCGCCGCCGCAACCACCAACGCGGCCGCCAAACGGAGGGAGACTACGTTTCCCAGGTGCCCCAGGACCAGGAAGTGAAGGCGGAGCGCCCGGAGGCGCATTTAAAAATCACCTGCTGTGTCGGTGGAGCGGGGGCTGTGTTTTGCGAGGGGAGAGCTTGCCCTTACCTCGACCGGAGCCACCAGAGGTCCTGCTGCTGTCCTGTCTCCCTCCTGCCGCCGCAACCACCAACGCGGCCGCCGAGCGGAGGGTGACTACGTTTCCCAGGTGCCCCAGGACCAGGAAGTGAAGGCGGAGCGCCCGGAGGCGCATTTAAAAATCACCGGCTGTGTCGGTGGAGCGGGGGCTGTGTTTTGCAAGGGGAGAGCTTGCCCTTACCTTGACCGGAGCCACCAGAGGTCCTGCTGCTGTCCTGTCTCCCTCTCGCCGCAACCACCAACGCGGCCGCCGAGCGGAGGGAGACTACGTTTCCCAGGTGCCCCAGGACCAGGAAGTGAAGGCGGAGCGCCCAGAGGCGCATTTAAAAATCACCGGCTGTGCCCGCGACGCGGGAGCGCGCGGGGCTTCGCCGGGCTAAGCCCGGGCAAAGGGCGGGCCCTCTGTGGCCCTCAGAGGCCTGAAGAGACTGGACTGGGCCAGAGACCCTGGTCTTTTTGACCTGACCCCATATTATTATTTCATCAAGTGAGACTTTATTTATTTTAATATTTGTGTATAAGTCACGTTATTACCTAAATACGTACTGTTTATATTTTATTATAGGATGTCTAAATCTAAAAATGACAAACCTGGCACTGGCCACAGCACTATTGAAAATTACATGGTAAAAAAAGTTAATCAGATTAATAGTGAACGTCGTGCATCTCTAGGGAAGGGGAGCCTAGCACCGGTTCTGGTTGAGCCGCCTTCGATAGCGGTGGACGCTGAGGATGAGGCAAGTACCAATGGTACAGTTAGAGAAGATCTGATAACACCGATTGCGGTGAGGGCTGAGGTCCACCTAGATCATCATGACACCAAGTGAGGAACTGGAGGAAGTCCCACTTGCTTTAAGGCCGGTGCGTACCTGCAGGAAAGCGCAGACAAAAAAGGGGGGGAAACAGAACAAAAAAAGACCCGACGTAGAACCCCCAATCAATAATGCCCCACTGATCAACCCCTTTGTATTCACTGGAAATAAGGAAGGCAGTTTGAACTTAAATATTGAACAATTTACTACTCTCATAAAAAACCTAGAGGCCAAATTAGAAGCTAAGTTAGAGGAGGCGATTAGACCATTAACCACTAAGATAGACACCTTGACCACGGAGGTGGCAAGGCTTGGTGGCCTGGTATCTTCTTATCAGGCTGCAGCCACCGGTATAAAGGTCAATCCTGGGGAAGGCAGGCAGGTAGTGGTGGCGCGTGGTAAAACTCAGTTGAACACCGGTAATACTGCAGTAGCACCTATTACTGTGAGTAGGGCATCAACAACAGTAATTACACCAGCCACCCCAGTAACAGATGACCTGCAGACGCAGCCCTATCCAGTCCCAAGGCATGGAGTAGATACTAGGCTCCATAGGAGCAACCGCTATCTTAATCTACCACCTGACTGTGCACCGTTTGTGATGGTTTTGACAAATGTCCCACCCTGCGGTACCCACCCTGCCTCACCCCATGATGAATCGCACGCCTCACTTAAAAATAAAACAGTGTCATGGCTTAACAAAAACTGTGGCTTCCCAATTGCGTATCTAGACCAGATAATGGCAGTAAGGAGGGTGAACTAGGTGGGCCCGTCGAAAAAAATAGGAAGTGGAGATTGCATTGTTGTGAATTTTAAATATCCCCAACATGTGGCCACAGTTCTCTTAAGAGCATCTTCACAGATATATAATGAGAGCAGTATATGTGTGCGCCCGTTGGGGTACTTCTATGCACATCTCTGCAATAACCCTCCTCAACAAAGGCTAACCAGACCTGTGGTTGCAACCCAGACCCCGGTTATGGACACCCGCTTCTTATATAATATTGTTAACACGAGCGGACCTGGAAATGTTCTCAACACACAGAATAAAATTAATTTCATGGGTCATCCTCAGCACGGGTTTAATGTTAATACACAGAATAGGTGCGAGCTTTTATCTGGCCTGGATATGTGTGATTGACATGAGGTACCTGCGGGTCAGGGCTCTATAATTCCAGATGAACTAGTACCTATTGTGAACTCACAGGACAAAATTTGTGGTAGTAATGTTGTCTCGTGGAACATTGCGGGGTTGGCTGCAAAAATGGCAGACGTAAACTGGGTCAACTATATTAAGCTATTTAAGGTTATCTGCCTACAAGAGACATGGCTGGTTGAGTGTGATCTCTTTTTAGAAGGGTACAAGGCCTTTTATGTACCTGCTATACCATCAATTAGAGGCAGACCAAAGGGAGGACTGGTGATTTTTGTTTCTATTCATGTCACCTTTAAAATTCGCAGAATTGATGCATACCATTCTGGTATGATGGGCTTAGCTCTAATTGGAGAAAATTGTCGAGTCGGTCTGGTGAATTTTTATAATGCTACCAATGCTATTCCAGCACCTAATCTTATATCTGTTTTGTATGCTTTTATTACTTCCTCTATGAAGGATTTCAGTCATAACCTTATGATCATGGGGGATCTTAATGTGCACCCGTGTGGACATCCATTGAAGAAATGTCTAGCAGATTTACGTTGTGAGCGCATGGATGGTTTACATCTGGAACATACACTGGATGGGGAACTCTGTAATGCTTTACTGGACAATCTGGACCCCTCACTGGCCATGACACTCAGGGATCATTTAAAATGTTTTGAAACACCTACTTTTAAGGGGCACCTTCATTGATCACATGTTATTTTCACTGACAATGCTGCCTTTTCTGGATTCGTTTGATATTGTCCAAAGCAAATTTAGTGACCATAATCCTTTAACAATTTGCCTGAAGGGACCTTGGACTAATAAGGAAAAACAGATATGTAGTTCAGGGAGGTTGGGTACAACAGACAGGAGGCGGCGACTTAAATGGTCAATGGTTACCCCAGATCTACTGTATAAAAATATTGTAGATACATGCACTGAGGATATTGTGAACTGTACTTGGGAGGGGGTAGAGCCACGGCGGGTACTTATTGCTTATCAAAATCTGTCGGAGAAGGTGTCAGACCTGATGTTGGTCCCAGTAAAGAGGAGCATGGAGAAATGTGGGCCAAGGTGGTTTAATCACGATTGTTCCAAAGCTGCTCGTAACCTTAGGTTAGCCCTGGCAGCTACCCCGAGAGTCCAGGAGAATGTCAAATTGCGCCGTAAAGAATATAAGTCTGTTCTCAAATCCCATAAGGAGTTTTTAAGAGAAGAGGCTTGGAGCGAGATACTTGACCCCTCCACCTTAAAATGTAGCTCCAGATTCTGGGCAATAGTTAAAAAACCATTCTTAGTTGAAGAGCCGGGTGACGGTCTGGTTTGCTGCATAACCAAGGAGGAGTGGGAATTACACTTTAAACAACTGTATTCTTCAGTGGCCCCCGTAAAAGCTGAGTCACTCACTGGCGTTAGGGGAGGCACTATCAGGTTTGATAGCAGTGAGGTTATGGAGGCCATAGAAGGACTTACTGCTAGAAAAGCCCCAGGACCTGATGGGATCCCTCCAGACTTGTAAAAGTCTAACCCGAGTTTTTGGGCGCCCATCTTGGCTGCAGTTTTTAATGCAGCTGCCAAAGTGGGCTGCCCACTTTGAGACCTTGTGTCTCAAGATAATTCAATGTGCATCCCCTGGTTAAAATACTTGCAATCTGGCTTTTCCAGGCTGGGCCGTTTGAACTTGTTCGAAAACCCAAGCGGGATTGTAAAGGGGGATGTAGCAGCAATCAAACACACATTTTACAAGGATAGGTTGGCCCAAAGAGAAAGTGAGGAGCTCATGAAACCAAGTATTAGGAAATATGTTATGTTAAAAACCTGTGACTGTATGGAGCCATATTTAACGGGTACTTTTACTTGTCATGAAAAATTCTTGTTGTCAAGGTTTAGATTTAATATTTTCCATCATCTTTTAATTAGACCAAAGTCAGACATTTTTAACAAGGTTGCAGCTCCCTGTGGCTGCGACGGGAAGTCTCCACAGGACATGCTGCATTTTATGTTTTTATGTAGGTTTTATGAATACCCTCGCAGACGTTATCTTGTTGCCCTCCTAAGAAAACTTAATTTTAACCAAATCAGACCATCATTTATATATTTACAGCTTTTGTACAGTGACAGTGTTCTCCAGGTAATAGAATTCTTAAAACTAACTGTCAAACTGAGAAACTGCTTGGACAAGTGATACTGTATTTTCCAATGACCGTCCAGCCTACCTGTTGAAAGATATTTTTTGCGGTATCATACCTGGCACTATTTGCACTTTACTATCTACCCGGTTTACTTATCTGGCACTGGGACACGTGTAATATGACTTTCTTATGTGACTATGAATTATTGTAATACTATGAGTAATGTTTTTAATTGTATTGTATATATGTGTACTTTTATGGTGTGAAATATAACCGAAATAAAGTCTCTATTGAATTGAATTATGAGGCACAGTCAGCCACTAAGTTATGAAGTCATTCAGTGTTTCAGTTTCTTTCTTTTTTTTATATTTCTTTTAATTAACAATTCGACAAAAGCTTATCAAGCAATTACAAGCAGGTTACCACCTTTGAGACAATTACATCTTATAGTATTCAAATAACATTACAGGCATTATTCCCAGCAGATCAAGGGGATCCAGTCGCATTTGCTTCAGATTGACGGCTAGGCAGGTGACAAATATCTCCTCTGTAGTGGTTCCAGCCCCCCCACACCTTTGTCCACTTCCCGCGGCATTCCTGAGCTATAAAAACGGATTTCTCCCTAAACATACACTAGTTCAGATCCTCCCTCCACTTGCTCACCTGGGGCGGTTGAACAGCCCCCCACCTCTGCGCAATGTTGCGCTTCGCTATCATATACGACAATGAGGCCCATTGTGTACTGTAGGTGTTTAGGTCGTAGGCTCCCAGACGTTTAAGATACATCTTCGAGCCTCTGGCTGCAGATCCACCCCCAAAACCGATCGCAGTGTGTGGTGTATGTCCCTCCAATATTGTTGTATCCACTGACAGTGCCATAATGTGTGGATGAATGTTCCCAGTTCCCCACATCCTCTTCTACACTCCCCACTTTCCGCCCTTCCCATTCGAACCAAGCCAGAGCCCGTTATGTAAATCCTATGCAATATTTTGAGCTGTACTAATCTCAGCCTGGCTTGGATCGCCACTCTGCGTGGGGAGGAGACTGCTTTTCGCCAGTCCTCATCGTTCAGTTCCAGACCGTCCCCAGGCCATTGTCCCCTCAGGGCCTGAAGCGGGCCTTCCATGTGGTTTATCAACTTCCTATATATTAGGGATATGGTCTTTTCTGGGAGAAGCCCGTCTAGCACTCTGTCTTCTAGGGGAAAGGCCTCCAGGAGTGCCACGCCACTGGGGACATTGGTGAGTAAGGCATGTCGGATGTGTAGATAACGGAAATGCTCAGTGTCCGCTAAGTTATACTGATCTCTAAGCGCCGCAAATGATTGTATCATTCCACTTCCCCAGATGTCTTTAACATGGGTAATCCCTATGAGGTCCCACTTATCAAATCTCTTGGATTTCCAGAGGTTACCCAGTTTCTCCGAGCTCCACAGTGGTGTGGCTAGGGTGAGTTTACCCTCCCAGTTGAGGCGTTTAGTGACTTCGTGCCAAACTTGGACGGAATGCGCAGTAGGACCCGTCAAGAGGGTAACAATGGGGCTTAGCTTATTACGCTCTAGTGTAGTCCCCCCCCAGGAAGTTGCCATCTGTCCATTGCATATCTGGGGTCACTTGGAGGACCGTATATCCCATGATTAATAGCAGCCAGTTGGGATGCCCAGTAGTACTTTTTTAAATCTGGCAGACTAATTCCTCCATCATACCAGTTAAGGGTCAATTTGGAGAGCGCTATGTGAGGCCTCCCCTCCCAAAGTAACTGTCTCTGGAGGCCCTTTATCTCTTTAAAATAGGCGGCCGGGACAGGATCCATCGTATTTTGGAGCGCGTATAGAAAACGCGGCAGGGCCATCATTTTAAAAAGGGCCGCCCTGCCCAGCATGGACAGCGGAAGAGTCCTCCAGTGTGCGACGTCCCTCTTAAGTCTCTGAATGGGTGGGTCCAGGTTCCGAGCATATTGGAGCCTCGGGTCCAGTGTAACAAAAATCCAGAGATACCGGAACCCGTCCGATACAAATCGGGATCGGGCAACCCCGTGGTATAATTGGCGATGCCCCTTAAGGACATAGACCACTGATTTAAGCCCGTTCACTGTGAACCCGGAGTACCTACCAAATGTGTCCAACACGTCTTAGAGGCAGCTCAGTGAGCCCCTGGGGTTACAGTGTTTCAGTTTCAATAGAAATTCCAAATCACTCTGTTCTATCAATTTTTCCAACTAAAACATGCAGAGGACCCGTACCAAATGAAGTTTGAAATTCTTCTGGAATTTAGACTACTGGAGACAAAAGATACCTGAAAAGATGTGTAAGCAAGTCTCTGGTTGGGTAAATAACTAACCTATCAGTTTGGATTTGGGGGCACTGAAGGTGGGTGAGTGGAATATATTTGTCTGAGGAATACATTCAACATACTGTAGGAAACGCCAGGCAAATACAGAAAACACGTTTAGAAGAGTAAAACATATTTGAAACACACCAATAGGGAAAAAGAGCATCCCAACTGGAGCACATGCTAATGACCAGGAATATTTCTCATGAAATAATGGGGATATTGAGACCATGGGGACAGTATTTTGTGGGAATTGTCCAGAACATCAATGTAGAAGGGCAGAGCTACATTACATTGCCTGTTCCCAGCATGTATTTAGGTTGACACAATATAAAATGTAGAAAGTGCTTTTGAAAAACTGTTCCAAGAAGTCCATAGTGGTTGAAAATTGTTCCGGCTTGAGAATCCAAGAAGCATTATTTGCTGGTAGAAGGCCAACAACAGAGAGAGCTCATTGAATGTCCTTCTTTAAGGTGATGGTGGAGTTAAAACTTTAGAGAGTTTTAGCAGCCCACATTGTAGTCCCCTTAAAATGAAAATTACGCAGATAAGCCACTTACTAATCAAATTCAATCTATTATCGAGTATAAAACACAGAGGTAAAGCTTTAGAATATGAGACTGGATCACTCCAGAAGATAAAATGAGGAGACCCGCTGCATTTGGAATGGGGTGAAGTGTCTTGCAAAGGTTATTGGGGAGGTAGACAAAGTATTGCCACACTAGGTGGATGGCAGATAACTCTAACCTGGAAAACAGAATTTGATAGTGGCTCGAAAATACTGTATAATTTTGGAATGCTCATGTCCAATCGTGGCACAGCAAAGATTTTGATAAATAGACAATCAGTCCGAATCAGGGACTATCATTGTGGTATGACTAAATGTGTATGAATGAAGGCACCCTATCTATTGTGCCAGTCCCAATCTACAGAAAAATGTGGAATCCACTTATGACACCTTTTAATGTCACAGTAAGTCACACAAGATATGAAGGGTAGTGATTCTGTCCCCTTTTTGACACATTGAAGACTTGCTTAGCAAAGAGTCAATATGTATCTGGAAGGAATAATACAGCAGACATTATTATTGCAACAAACTTTGAAATTAGAAAATGTAAAAATAAAACTGAGCAGAAAAAAACCTTTCAATTGTACCTAAAGGAACATAATGCAATTACAGTGGAGATATGTACATATATTGTATTACTCATTTAAAAAAATGAAAATGCACATTAGCCGGCTGTTTAGTGCAAAAAAATGAAACAAGAATTAGCATATAATTGTACTTTATTAGTTAAGGAAAATTCTCAATAGTATTTACATAGTGCAAAAAAGCAGTTATCACTCAAAAAGGTATGGTAGAAATATAACAATCCTTCATATAGCGAAATAATCCCTTCATATTATACGTTAATAAACTGAAGTATTCTGTTCTTATTTAAACATCAACTAGATATGTTAATAAAATGTAAGACATTAAATTATAGATTACAATTTTCACATTAGAAATCATATATAAATATTTTAAATGAAACAATATTTTACAAAATATCTTTGAACATAAAGAAGCTGAGCTGTGCCAAATAAAGATAAAATAATATATTTAGAAGATTTAGATATAGAACAGTTTCTGTAAATGTGTGTTTCATAGTGAAAGTAATATGTTGCTTATGATTTTAGATTTGTTTTTCATCTATTTTCAAATCGTAGATAAAACAGATGATTTTTACTGGTTAAAAAACAATTACTCAGGTTTATCAAAATACTCGGAATAGTTGGCACAACATCATGGTAAACACTTTAAATGACACTATCAACATACAGCAGCTTTAAAAAAAATCATAATACCTTTTTGCATACATTTCATCAGTAATCGGATGCAAGATTCTTCAAAATAATTGGACTTACTCTGATGCTGTTTATGACAGCAACTCCGATTTGTGTATCTACTTTCTGACCGGTTTATGGAAAATTATACAAGTGCATTGTTTAAACATGAAAAACCTTACAGTTTTATGACATAAAACATGCAACATATATATATATATATATATATATATACTTTTTATCTGTGTCTCTTCTTTGGGAATCAGGAAGGCATTTTGTAAATGACCTCAATGCATATCTTTCTCCAACTTGAAGTGATTCATTTGGGAGTTATGCTATCAATATTATTTCACAACAATGTAGTCACGGTTTGTAAGAAGAAAAAAACAATCTCAATCAACTCATGTTAACAAACCGGATTAAAGCAAGTTGTATTTAACGTTTTTCTTAAGAATAATTATCACAGCAAGCACTCAGGAAAACAAGAACACTTCCAACTTAGTCAAGCCCATGGCATTGAAATGTATTTGCTATACTAAATAAACCATATGAGTACTTTTAAATGTGTTAAAATAATGTATCTGGGATAACCCACAGGCTGCATGCGCCTCCTAAAATCTCCACATTACATGGAGCATCCCTGACTGTAAACAATCTTTGACCATAAACTTACATATTTTAGATTAATGGTTGTTCTCTACTTTTATCAATAACATGCAGGTCAGGTTTTATCTGAAAGCACAAATGCATAAACCAATTGTTACCCTGACCACAACTTGTTTGGACATTAAAGCCACTTTTAGAAGGCTATAATTCCAAATTAGTTTCAATGACTCAAAACAACTATTGTGACAAGTATACAAAAAGCACAGTAAATGTTGAAACCAGAAGAAAATATGTGCTACTTAAGTGAATGATAAACATGTAAAGCCCTCACTGCAAGTAAATGATCAAGTAATTGAACTATTCTTGTAATGGAAAGTCACATAAAAATCATAAATTCAGTAATGCTATTGCTTCAGTATCAAATGCAATTTGAACCACCACTGTAATAATGGGATAATTAAAATACGCAATAACATTGTAAACCTATTTTCTAACAAAACACAATCTGTATATTATAGGTCTTCAGTTCAAAAGCTTCATCATTTGCTGAAGCAAACACTACTAAAACAGGTAAGATCCGCTGAAAACTGCTCATGATTTAGAATTATGAGGCATCATTCCTTACATGGTGCATTCCTTTTCATATCTACAACTGGTACCCAGAAAGCGGTTGTAAAGAAGATAAACTTCACATTAGCTCTCCTTTAGGAATGTAGTCTTTCCAACACTAGTGTGGTATAAAGATAAAACAAATTGCACTCACAAGAGAATAAACGCATTTCTTGACAAGCCATTTCAGATTTACTAATTACAATATATTCAGTTACTGTACAAACTTGTGTAATTTAAAAATGGCAAATGTTTAAAGAAGTGCCAATTCTTTTTAAATTCACAGTATTTAATTATTACAAAGCCAGTACAATAAATATCAGGCTAAATGTACAGTTACTCCATATGCCTTATTAATTGTTTGCGATACATAGGCCATCTTATTACAAACAAGGAATTAATAAACAACAACCAAACATATATTCTTTCCACATTCACAACCTACTTTCCATTTTTGAAATACATGACATTTAACTATTACCCATGCCACTCTCACTTCACTATCAAGTGCAATTCAAATCATAGCAGAATGTTATTTACAGTCTGTGAGCCAGATTTAAAATTTTGCAAATGGTTACTCCATCACAAACGTGATGAATGCCCCCATACACTTTATTACAAGCGCCACAGGATATGGTGCATTTGTAAAACGGTGGACAGGATGTCTGTCATGATTGTGACAGATGAATCCATCCACCGATCTCTAATTCAGGCCCTGAGCCTCAAAGCCTTGATAAAGCCTATGCCCAATACTTAAGTGCACAGGTCAATCGCACATTTAAAAAAATGAACATTCAGGCCTTTATTTACTGCTGATTCATTCCTCTACCTCTACAGCTCATACTCTTTCTGCCTTGAGCAACAACATTAACAGATTACTACTATTCTAACAATAATACCTTGATATTTGGTTTGTATGTGATGCTTGAGTACCACTAAGCGGTCCACAGAGTTCTTGTGCTCTAGGTATTGGTGGCTCAGTACTAGAAGCCAAATAGTCCTTTTTTTTGCTAATTTCTAAAAGTTACAAATTTTCAATATGTACAATGCTGTATTAAATCCTAAGTACATTTCTAAATACAAGAAACCATGTATATTTAACTCTGCTGGCAACCACATTATGTGCTCAACAGATGAAAAAATACTGTAAAGAGTGCGATGCCCTGCCCTCTTGTGTAAATATATATATATATATATATATATATATATACATACATATATACATACATATACACATATATATATATATATATACATACATACACACATAAATACATACATATACACATATATACACACACACATATATATATACATACATACACACACACACATACATACACACATACATACATACACACATATATATATATACATATATATATATACATACACACATACACACATACATACATATATATATATACACATATATATATATATATATATATAAATAGATATACATACACATACATATATATCTCCTCAGATCAATTAAGATAAAAACTTTTTCTCGTAGAACGAAAACAATTACGACTGAAGATGAACAAATTATTCCAGCTTCAGTACACCAACAGTTTTCAACATAAAATACAGTCAGACCTATTATGGAGCTAGCTTTACCTTTGCATAAAACATTTTGTACAAAAGGGTTATTATAGTCTTGCTTCTTCTCTTAAAGGGTCTTAGATCAACTATTGGTAGAAGTGCATTGACTGAGCCAAATTTTTACTACTCAAAATGGATAATTTTTTTAAATAAGCAACTAAATAAACAAAATTCTAAAACTAGCTTCAGAATTCAGTAATTCATAATTCAGTTTCACAACTATATGATGATTAGTAGTCAACCTTAACCATATGCTTACGCTAAACTAAATGCTGTATCAGGCTGGACAGTCATATCGTGTACCTTTTAGACTTATTTTTATGATCTGTGAAATAACACAAACCATACACTGTTCGTCTTTTCTTACTGTTGACATATGTTCTGAAATAGATTGCTTTACTAAATAGTGAAAAAATAAATTGATGGTGTAACCATGACTACTGAAGCTATCCAACACTAATAAGAGTATTAATGTATTATATTAGTATAAACTAGAGGAATTCTGAACCGGCAGTGACAGCTTGTATCCATATAAATTTGTAAAACGTTATTTTTAATGTGTTTGTGCTGCATACTTACAAAGGGCACCACCTTTACCTGAGCATTCCTGCACTACATGTCCTAATGGAGAAAGTAACACATGTAGAAGAAAATAGGTAATGCAACCCAGGCTGCACACCTCACCACTGAATCAATTAAAGGTATCATTTAATCTTAAGCCACAAAGTACTCCAATATTTGTAGCAATGAAAACAGGTGGTAAATTGTGTTGAATCTTTATTTCTATTGACAGTTTATGCCAATAAACATTAATGTGCAATCTGGAGCATAAAGCAATTTCAGGAAAAAAACAGGTTAAAATCAGATCCCTAACTATGTTCATAAGCTAGTGTATAGTGAAAATCATTTCCTTTTAGTGAAACAAGTACAAAGCTATAAAAATAATTATTTTATGAATATAACACCCATATTACATTTTTAACAAAAGTGCAAAATGTTGAGATGAAACATGTTGGGTAATGGCTGCAACCTTTATAGGAGTTAACTGCACATTAGAAACCCCCTGAGGGTTGCTTTGGAATAGACTCTGTATTCTCCTTATGTGAAAATGTAGCTTCGCTGGGCTTCTGTAGGATATTACCAATGAGTTTATCACTTAGTTCTTCATGGTTAGCTAGTAGATCCGCTTGCTCAGAGTTTTCTTCTTCTTCTACTTCACTGTGTTCAATGTTATCCTCCTCTACATTATTAAGGGTTTTACCTAGTTGTAGGGTTTCCATAGTTCTTTGGGTTTCGGACACCCAGGATTCTATTCTACTGTTAAGATGTATCCCTACAGAGATGGGTTTGTCAGTGTAAGTGTCATCATCATCATCATCATCTTCATCCTCTTCCTCCTCTTCAAGCATTCCTGGTACTAGAGTGCTAGTGGTACTAGTCATAGATGAGTTTAAAATATCCCTGCAGCTGCCATCCAGTGATCCTGTCTCAGTGCTTTGTTGAGAGGCCCATTCCAGATTGTCATCTGGCTTTACTTCCTCTTTGTCAGCTGGAGTTGATTTTCCAAAACTTGCCACAGAAATAGAGTTACCCATGCCAGACAATGGCTGTTTGCAGACCGTACCTAATGGTTGCTTACAGATAGTGGAGTTGTCTTCTTGAATTTTACATATTTGGTCAGGACTTGTGGTTATCACTGCTGGCTCCCTCTCATTTTCAAGTAACTCTAGTCCATCAGATGTTTCCACCATGCTCCTCCAATTAGTGTCTGCAAATGTTACAAAAATATATTTTAGGTCTAAAAGAGAAAACTATTCAGTACTAGATAACATATGGAGACAATCATTTGGCTAGAATTTGTGGGAACAAATTTCAGTTGAACAGCGTTTGACAATTTCACTATCCTCAAGCACAGAGAACAGAAATTCAAACAGGTAATAAAAAAAGAGCAGACAAGGCACAAATATACAGAAAGGAGAACATTTAAACTGAATGCTCCATGTCAGGTGTATCTCAGAACAATCTAAACAATAACAATGCATACATCTCTCCTGTAAGTACTCTCTTATTAGATCACTTGATTAGTAATTTAAATAACTTATGAGTATCACAAGTATGAATATTTACATTTATTTTGAGAGAGTAGACACAGGCCCATTACAAGTGGCCTCTTAATTCTGTGAGTGACGAGAAGAGCAGTTAACAAGTCTTGTTATAACATGTAAGTGTCTTATTTTCACATAGAAATTACAGCTGCTGGAAACAGCCTAAATCTCCTTGTGGAAGTCTGAGGAAAAAGAAGGAATTACCAGTGGTCACCAGATTCCCACAAGAATTACCTTACTTTTTAGTAGACCCTCAGTGTCTACCTCATAATGGGATGGATTTTCCCAGCTCCTGGTGTTAACCAGTATCCAAAGTATTAGCAACTCAGCAAGTGGAGAAAATCTAACCAATTTTCGAGGAAACATATCATAAGGGTTTAAGAGAACAATCCCATCCAAATGAATTATGCAAGCCTACCTTCCAAAAGGTAGATAATGCAATCATTTGAGTATAGGGGACTTTATGCAAGTAAACTGAAGTTAGCTGTAAAGTACTCACTCCTGTTTTTAGTGTTTCAAGTGATTTGCACCTTTCAGAGTAACATCTGACCTCTTCAAAGTAGGAGCTGGTAGTGCAGTTTAAACAGCTTAAGTTATTTGACAAAAGCATTGTGAAAATGCAACATTCTCTATAGATAATAACGTATTGCCACAACTGCATAAAGTGCATAATTTGGTGTTTAAAAAACACCCACAGACATTTACATATCCAAGATATATTAATAATGAACAGGAATCCTATTCCATTTACAGTCAATGTCTGTACATCAGTTAGCAAAGAGTTTACACAGAGTTTTGAGTACAATGAAATTAAAGTCTTCCAACACTCCGTTTGGACTGTCTACTTCACATTCCCTTTGTAACAGGGCAGTGAAGTCCTTTAGACTCATCTCCCTTAATTTTCCCCCATAAATCTATTGATTTAGTATGTATTTTCCCCTTCCCGCTGGATCTAGTAACGTTCAGTTTACTATTAAACATTATTTGAACCGAAAAGAAATCATAATACTGTATATCACAATGAACATACCAGATGGCAAGCTGCAAAGAGATGCATTTAAAGGGTTTGAAATTAGGTGCAGGCTGCTTTACTACAAATGAACAAGTTACTTACCTTCGGTAATGCAGTATCTGGTAGAGACTCGATCTAGCAGCAGATACCTTATCTGAGAATATTCCCCAGTTGTCAGACTGGATCCACAAATTTCTCGTGATTAGTACCATGGGGCGAAGGTAGGTGGCGTTGTTCAGCTCCACGTGGAGTCATTGGTGTCATCTGTGCCATAAGTGACGTTTGCGGTGCCTATATAGACGCCACCAAGTCGCGCTGATGTCAATTACTTTTTGTGACTTTCCACACCAGAAGCGTGGAACCATGAAGTACACTGACCACTGGTGTGGAAAACTAGGGCCCTGAAAGGGAAGTACCTTATCCCTAGAAATCAGTTCGGAGCGGGTAGGATGGGTGGGTTGGTATGGAATATGCATCTAAATATAGGCGTTGCTGAAGGTAAGAAACTTATTCCTCTGACAGTGACTTCAAGCTGCAGATTCCTTACCTTAGAATGGATACCTAAGCAATAGCTCCCCGGTGGTAGGTCTGTGGACCAATTTAACACTAGGAAGACATGCAGGACCGAACTGGCAAAATGCCCATCTCTACAGACCTGACTGTCCAGATAGTAATGTTTGGTGAACGTGTGCAATGAGGCCGACGCTGCTGCCAGGCAGATATCCAGTACCAGAAATACACAAGCTAACGGCATGGTTGCAACTTTAGCTCTGGTGGAATCAGCACACACAGTGGGATGGCTAGACCTTGGGCCACCCGTGGCCTTCATGAAAGAGTGGGGGGACTGGCAATTCATATGGCGGTCACCCCTGCAACAGCACAGGTAAGAGCAATTATTAGGATCTGAGGTGTCTAGATTCGATATTTTGAGAAGTGGCCGGATTGCGGCTATTTTCCAGGCTTTTGAAAAACAGCCAGTACTAAACATCAAGTTGAAAAAATCTGTTGAATAGATTAAAACCGTTATAGGAATCAGATGCAAAGCTTTTGGGGGACAGGGATCCAAAGGAGAACAAGATTGCATTTGATTGATCAGGTTTTTAATCTGGGCAACTGTTAGTGGGGAAAACGAAGACAGAGTTAGAGAGTTTTGATCCAAATTGAATGCATTGCCAGGGCCTAGTGATACGTGTGAGAAGTTGGCCTGGTATATGATGTCCACTATTCTAGTGGGCACCTTCCACCAGTCCAAACGACCCTTATTGATGGTAGGTTATCAAGTCAACCTTATAGAAAGCTATCCTAGTGGTAGCTGTGGAGAGCAGCCTTCAGGCTAAGACTTGGAGATGAGTTAAGCAAGTTGTTTTACCAATTATAATCTCTTGAATGATCAAATGAAAGCACACCACACAAGGTATATATCAAATATATATGTATTTATTCTAAACACAACCCCTCTGCACTCTTTATGAGGTCAGAGGTAAAAGTACAATACAAGGAACTTAATTAGCATACCAGAAGTTGCACAGTATACGTTATGCCCTAGGGGCCTCACAAACCATATACTAAAATAGTGGTATAAGAACCACGTGAAAGTTAGAAAGCAGGCCTAGGACCTGTAGAATCGCTGGGGCTGCCTAGTACCACCAAAGGTTAGGATGTAGGAGGCCCACGGAAGACGTGTGAAGTGTCTAAACACAGCCGCGGGTTACCATTGACTTTCTATGGAGAACGAACAAGTTACAAAGTTACAGTATAAGGGTGCTTCTAGGTGAACTATGATGGAACCCTTTTAGACTAGGACACTTCGAGAGTCAAGACCCAGAGGAGCACCGGAGTACTCATGTTACCTCACCCAGGGAAGCCGGGTGCATAGGTGCCTTTTGGTGTCAGTTTTCGTCGTCAATTCCAATGGAGAGCTGCGAAGAAGTGCTGCAGGCGACCAGAGGAAAAGTGTCGGGGTGGATCCAAGGGTGGATCGGAGATGTGAAGGACCTGAAAGCAGAGGAGAGAGTCTGGGCCACTAGCCAGTGACCAGGATGGCGATAGGAAGATGCCAGCCGATGTCGGGTGATTTCAGGTGAAAAGGTGAGGCTTGTCTCTTCAGCCACGAGGACCAGGAGGCATTGACGACGACCAGGAGCTAGATTCCAGCTGTCCCACGAAGGACCTAGTTGACTACGGTATCGGTATCCGGATTGGACCCAACAAGCCTTGGCAAACGCAATCCACGCAAGATGTCGAGATGGGCTTCAGTGCAGACCAGCAAGGCTTTAGGAACTCCCCCTTTGGAGAGGAGTTGGAGCAAGCCTGGAGCAACCAGGAAAGCAAAGTAAATCAAGGATTGGTCTCCGTGGAGGCTCACTAGCCAATGGACTAGGAACCGCGAAGACACGTCGAGCTGAAATGCACAAAGCGGGCCCACGGGACACTCGTGGAGTGTGGGCCTCTGTGCCTCGGTGCAAAAGGTGCTCGTGGATGAGGCTTCAAGCACCCCAATGCACAACTTCGGGAAGTAGGTGCAGTAGCAGAAATGCAGGATGTCCAGGAGTTCCGGTCCCACGTCTCTCGTGTCCGCCACAGGTCTCAGCTTTGCTGGGAGCGCAGGTCAGAGATGACTGGAAGTCCGTGTCCTGTGTCGCAGATTCTTCGGGATCTGGCGGGAGCCTCGAAAATGCTGTTGGTGCCTGTTTGAACAGGGTGGTCACTCCTTGACCACAAGGGAGATTTATTCCGTCTTCCAGTCGATATGGAATGTCGAGGGTCCAGGATATATGTTGCAGAGTTTTTTCCAGGGTAATCTAAAGTCCTAGGGACTGGGGTTCTATACTTATAGTAAGTTTAGGGGTTGGACTAACTCTAAGGTCCCTCCCATGGGTGGACCTGGGGAGGGGTGGTTACACCCCTTCCCTTTTGTCCAGTTTCACGCCAGAGCTGGGGCTGAGTGCCCCAGCAACGGGTTTGAACTGGGAAATGCATGGAGCACCTTGTGTGCCCCAGGCAGTGTCTGGAAAGCATTTACTGAATGCAGCCCTCTCTGCCCCAATACACTAAAGCCTGTCTGGCACCTCCCTGGACAGGAAACCTATTGTTCAGGCCTCCCCTGCCGGAGTTTCGTCCAGCAGCAGGAGGAGGGCAGACTCGTGTCTGTGGCAGCAACATCCATTTTGTGATGCTGGGGCTCTGTTTAACTTTAAACGGGTTTAACAGTAACTACATGTCTTCTCCCTCTAGAAAGGTGGAATGTTACCCCCGCCGCCAGAATTGGCGGGGTGGGGTGGTAGTACTCCAAAGTGTTTGACACCTTACACAACATGTTTTGATAAAGCCAAACCAAAGTTAGCATTAACCGCAAGGATTAGAATGCACTAAAGAGTATATGATATGGCTATATCTTAGAACAGCTATAAGGAGATGGTTCCGAAAGATGCAGAGGGGCTCAGCTCATGCTAGGGCACCCTCTCACACAAAACCAAGTACTATGCCTCCAGGATTGTCAAGGCCTGCCATAGGAGTGACTTATAGGTTACTATGTGTCTATATATAAGGTAGATATAGATATACTATATCTAAGTAAGGGGTGAATACACCACCTTACCCAGGCTGTAAGAACAGACCTGTGGTGTCAATTTGGAAGGCTAACCAGGGGTGGCACAATACATGCTGTAGCCCCTTGTATGCCTAGGGTGCACCTATGCCTTGGGTACCTAAGGTACCATATACAGGGGCTCACAAGGGTGACCCAGTAACCAATCTGGTATGTACCTAAAGTACATGGTATCAATTTAGAGAGAGTACAGCTAGGCTGTGGGCCTGATTAGCAGGGCCAGAGCCATACTAAAGTCGAAAAACCAGTGAATCACAGCAAAAAGTGGGGGTAACCATAGAAGCAGACCCTACTCCTACAATACGTTAGCAGTATAAAGGCCCCTGGTAGTTAGATCTCCAAGTGACTGATCTGTGAGTTCCTTGTTATTTTTAGAGAAGTTGATATAAACATCATTTACTTTAGTTTGGAAAAGTGAAGCAAAAGTATTACAAAACGTTTGACAGGCCATATTATTTTTATTGTCTTGGAGCTTACCTAATGTTTTTATTGTATTAAACAATTCTTTTGGAGAATTTTCTGATGACAATTTTATTGAATCAGTTTCTTGCTGGATCAATTCCTTATAGGGTAGGATAGTACTTTTATAGATCTCCTTTTCCACGCTGTCATAGTTTAATCACCACTTACATTCTTGCCTATGAGGGCGGTGTTTCTGTAATCACAGTTCAGCAGAAAACCAAGGTTCACAAGGGGAGAATCTGTGGCTTCTGTGCTGAGGCTAGTTGGTTTAAAGTGGTTTCTAGCCATCTATCATAGTTTGTGGTAGCAGTATCAGTAACATTAAGATGAGTAGTCATAGGCTGAGCAAGTGCTGAGCTAAGTAAATCAGCATCTAGTTTGTGCCAAGGACGAGTTGACCTAGGTTATTGAGACTGATTGATATTAGGCACTTAAGTTGTTGTCTTTACATTGAACATGACCACTTGATTTTCAGTCCAGATGAGTGGAAAAGATGTTGTGACATGGAGGGGATTACCTGAAATGATACCATCAAAAATACCTTCAAGTATGTGCCCTCCTTTATGCGTAGGGCCGTTGACCAATTGGGTTAGTTCCAGACTGGCCATCAAATCCAACTGATTTCTGAGTCTGTGTCCAAGAGGTTTTCTAAATGGAAAAAAAAACCAAATGATTTTAAATCCTGAATGGTTTAGTCTGCTATCTTTTTAGTTGAATTAAGGCCTGAGTAAAGGCTGCTCTTGGCCCGGGGGGAAGGGGGGAGGAATAAATGAGGAAGCCATTACATGAACAAATCTTGCTTAGTTCGATATTAAATTAGAGCGCCTCACATCCAAACAATGGCGGGAGACAAGAGAAGGTAGCTTCAACCACTTTTCTCCTTACGATCATGCCCAAGATTGCATATGCAGCTGGAATTGCAGCCACTAGGTACGGGCCAGGTGTGGCGTCAGCCAAACTTTCCGTAATAAATGCTATAACCAACATGTCTACATCTAGGAAATTAGCAAATTTAAATAGTTTTTTCATCAGGGATCTTGCATTGATTAAGGTACAGTGGTGGACATGAGAGCTTTTAGGTTGCTCCATAGCAAGGACATGGTAAGTGATTTGATTTTCCCGTAACTCACAGAGAGATTAAAACACGGAGAAGTAGCTTTATCAAGGCCATCTCAAGAGTCGAGACAGGCCAGGGCATTTTTTTTACCTGGGTGGGGGGGGGGAGGTTAGATCTCCTCCTCTCTCAGATGGCCATTTCATCAGAGGAGTGTCTCAATAACTACTGTCAAATCTAGTTGGGGAAGAGAAAGGGGTCAGCAGCTGACCCAATTGCGGTTCGTAAGCCACGACTTCAGTTTGTTTACGGTTCCCTCTGAGATCTGAACCATTTCAGAGAGATTCCCCTGATGCTGCACCCACTGGAACTTCAGGTTCCACTGCACAGCCTGCATATGCCAATGGGCATGCGTCACAAGCAGGTTGCAGAAGGCCATGAGGTCCAGCAGTCTCAGAGGCAGTATGACTAAAATCCAGGCTAGAGGCTAAAACATCAGTATCATGGGCCGAATATTCTGGACCAGTTCAGCAAAGGCCCGAAACTGCACAGTATCCACAACAGCTCAGATGAAAGGGAGCATTTGAGAGTGAGTCAGTTGTGACTCTGGCACATTGATAGTGAACCCCAGTAAATGCAGAAGGTCTGCCATAGTCTGTAGGGGAGAGGACAGCCTGGGGCGAGACCGCCTTCAACAGCCAGTAGTCAAGATAGGGAAAGACTGGCACCCCTGATCTCCACAGATAAGCTGCAACCAACACCATCACCTTGGTCAGGTCAGGTCAGGTGTCAAATGTTTTTATAGAGCACAACTTATCACCGCAAGGTCTCAAGGCTCTTGGGCAGAGAAAAACAGTTGAACAGTGCCGAAAAGATGTTCCAGGCAACGGCGAGCCTCATTTCGGGAACAGACAGGTTTAAGACTAGCACGGAAGAGTTTGTGTTCAGAAATGGATAAAAGGTGGGGGGGGGCAGTTTACTCCACAGCCGAGGGGCAAGATCAGAAAAAGAGCGATGGCCATTTCGAGAAGTACGGACACGGTGAACACCCGAGGAGAGCTGTTGAGGCCAAAAGGGAGCAGGGGCCGTAGAAAGACCCAATACCTGCCCGTAACCCTGCTGTCCTTAAAGCTCCAGCGCGGAATCCGCATTGTATCCGAAGAGAAGGGAGCCACCAAAGGGCTTCTCCATGAGTGAGGACTGGACATCCCCAGAAAAGACAGTCATCCTCAAACCGGCATGGCGGTGCAGGAACACTGTTGACGAAACCCCTTTGCCTAGTGAATTGGGAGTGCCAAGTCCACAACAGATGGTGAACTTTGCTGCATCACTCCCATTGGCAATAGCCTGAGAGAGCATGGCCCAGGCCTCCTCTAGGACCGTTGGCAGAACCTGGGCAACTGTATCCCACAGTGCATGGGAATAGCGGGTCAAAAGGCATGCAATGTTCACAGACCTCAGTGCCAGCCTAGCTTAAGAAAACATCTTTCCAAGATTAGCCAGCCTCTTGATTCCCTGTACGGGGGTGCGGTATGAAATGTGTAATGATTTAAGTGGAGGATTGGAATACAAAGCTCTCCGGGGTAGCGTGTTGAGTGAGGAAATTTGGGTCCCCTGGAGCGTGGCAGTGGAGGAGGGCAATTGCCCTGCTTATAGTAGCCCCATTGTTGGGCTTGGACCAAGTCCCAAGCAGGAAGTCAGTAACTGCCTCACTGAAAGGGAGAAGTGGTTCTGATGTGGACACTCCCAGCTGAAGCACTTCTGTCTAGACATTAGTCTTGTTACCGAGGGCAAGCTAAGATCCAGGGCCTCAGCTGACCTCTGCACCACCACTGCGAAAGAAGCTTCCCACTCCGTATACATGGTAGGGGGAGAAAGCATGCCAGTTTCTGAAGAAGTGTCCAATCCACTGGCTTTACCCAAATCTTCAGCCCAGTTCAGTTCTCCAAAAGGCTGTATTCTTCAGGGTCCAGCAACCCTTCCCAATCTGCCCATAGTCCTAGCCCGTAGGAAGGCATGGCTCCAGTTGGAGTCAGACAACGCCCCTTCGGCTCTGTGTCGGAGTCAGGAATGAGAATGGCGATGACACCACCAGTGGGCGCCGGGAGCGTCGGCCTTGGGACCGGCATCAGGGAAGGTCGCGGTGGCTCAACCGGCACTGATCCAGATCCATCCACGGTTCTTAGGTGGGCAACCGGTGCCGGCTGTGTCCAGTAGGGGTCCCTCCCAAACCTGTAGGTCTCGAAGGCGTGCCAGAAGGAAAAGGCTGCCCAAAGATGAGGTGCATGACCTCATAAAAATCGCGCACGGTTCACAGAAAGTGGGAAAGGAGCAGAGCCGACCCCGACGCTGGCTTAACCATAGAGCCAGCCTCAATGGCTAATCCCTTGTCTCGTTGGCCGACGGACGAGGTAAATTCAAAGCAAGGGTCAACTTCTTTTTGTTCTTATAGGTCTTCAACTTACCAGTGTGGCTCGATAACTTAGAATGCAGCGACTACTTTGGGATTGCATGTCCAACAGCCATAATCTTGAGGGATCGCACCCACAAGGTCTTCAGGTGCATGGCGCTGCAGTCGGGGTAAGCCTTCTGGTCGTGGTCCTGCTTGAGGCAGCAAAGGCATACAGGTGCGGGTCCGTCACCGACATCTGTCGGTGATAGGCGCTACAAGGCTTGAAGTCTGCATTCTTTGATGACATCCCTGTCTCACCATGAGGTATAGCTCAAAAAAGACTTCCACAAAAAGACAAAAGAACCTAGACAAAAAATGACTAAGGGGTAGCTCTTCCCGGATCTGCGCATGCTGTTGCGGAAAGACAAGAACTGATGTCAGCGCGCCTGGGTGGCGCCTATATAGGCACCACGAACGTCACTTCTGGCACAACTGACGCAAAGCAAATATTCTACAGTAAGGAATCTGCGGTTAGAAGTCTAACAGATACAAATATTAATGATCCAACTATTTACATAAAGCAGACAGTGGAAGCTACATCTAATGAAACAAGAAACTTAAGATCAATTTCATTAAAAAAACAGATATATTTAAAGTTTGTGCAACATTAGTTTATGCAAGACTGATAAAATTTAAGATGCTTCTAAAACTTAGTTAACTAGGTTCGCAGAAGGCACTCCTCCAACAATGATTTGGGTAGAGAGGCTAAGTGGGCAAATTACTTACCTTCGGGAACGCCTTATCGGGTAGAGGCAATCTAGCCGCATATTCCTTACCTTTGAATTTCCTAGGCTTCAGACTGGATCCAGAAGACCTTTTCTCTGACAATAACCTTGCACACTGATAGATGGTGTGAGTTGGCTCGGCATTATGTCGTAGGCGTTATTCGCGCCAGAAGGGACGTTCGAGTCACCTATATGGACGCCACCTCAGTGCACTGACGTAGGTTACTTTTCAGGATCTTCCATGCCAGGAGCACAGAGCCATGAAGTGCACGGATAATGGTGACTTTTTGAAAACCTAGGGCCCTGAAAGGGAACAACCCGGACCCTAAGAACCTGTAGTAGTGCGGGGAGGATGGGTGGGTCCGTAAGGGATCTGCGGCTATAATATATCTCTACCAGATAAGGCGTTACAGAAGGTAAGTCATTTGTCCATCTGACAGACATCTAGATGCAGATTCCTTACCTTTGAATAGATATCCAAGCAATACCATCTCCGGAGAAGGGACTGCGGACAAGGTCAAACCAGGAAGTCCTGCAGGACAGGGCGGCCAAAAAAGCCATTCCTTCAGACTGGACTGTCCAGGCAACAGTGTGTGGTAAATGTGTACACCGATGCTCACGTTACTGCCTGGCAAAGGTTAAGGACAGAAACTCCACATTACAATGCCGTGGCAGCAGCCTCAACTCTAGTGGAATGAGCCTTTAACACCTTCAGCGCTACCGCGTTTACCTGCTGTGCGCGCAAAGAGGAGCAAATGGCTTGTTTGTGACAAAGCCAGCTCGTCATGAGCGCAGGGCAGGTAACGCCCATGACGAGCTGGCTTTGTCATTAGCGTCGAAGTGGTTAAACCTTTAGAAGGCTGCTTTTTGGCCAGAGCATTGCAAATCTGGTTGCAGAGGATGACCCATTGTGAGATATACCTTTTCTGCACCACGTGACCTTTCTTTGATCTAACATACTCCACGAAGAGTTGGTGGTTCATCCAGGAACTCTTTAGTGTGGTCAAGGTAGAACGACAACGCTCGTTTTGGGTCCAGACAGTGGAGTCGCTACTCCTCTTTAGAGGGGTGTGGAGGAGCATAGAAAGTTGGCAATGTGACTGATTGCCTCATGTGAAATGGTGTTACCACTTTCAGTGAGACAGAGGCCCTAGTGCGAAACACCAACTTATCAGGGAAGATGGTCAGGTAAGGAGGCTTGGATGGCAGAGCCTGCAATTTGCTCACCCTCATGGCAGAAATGATTGCCACTAAAAAGGCTGTTTTGTTGGTAAGCAGCTGGAGGAGGCAGTGTGCAGAGGTACAAACGGAGCACACATCAGATGGTGAGAACCAAATTCAGGTCCCACTGAGGCATGATGAATGGGGCAGGTGGGAACATATGTACAAGCCCCTTAAGAAATCTATTTACTATAGGGGATTTAAATAAAGAGGGTTGGTTTGGCATCCTCAAGAATGCATACAAGGCTGATAGGTACCATTTAGGAGTGCCCAGAGCACAGCACTGCTAGGCAAAGGTCATAATAAACAGAGGGACTTTAGAGAGGGAAGCAGAAAGAGGATCAATAGAACTTTTTGTACAATATTTTACATATTTTTGCCACTGGCAGACGTTCACAGTCTTGGTAGAGAGACGCCTGGCTGCCAAAATAACATTACAGTCTTCAGGAGGAAGGTCGAATGCTGTCAACTGCCACCGCTCAATATTCCCTGAAGAAGGTGTAGAGTTGACAGGTTTGGGTGGAGGACCTTCCCCTGTTGCTGTGCCATTAGATCTCTCCCGAAGGGGCAGCATGATCGGAGGATCAATGCTCAGTTGGAGAAGCTCAGGATACCGGACACTTCTTGCTCAATCCGGAGCCACAAGAAGAAATTCGGATGGTTGCTCATGATCTTCTTGAGCACCCTGGACGGGAGTGGAATTGGCAGAAAGGCGTACATGAGGACAAAGCTCCACTAGAGACAAAAAGAGTTGCAGAGCGAGTGCCACCTTGGAAAACCAAGCGCCCAAAAATACTGACATTGCACTTTCGAACAAAGGCTCTCCTCACTTTTGAGTTAGGCATCGACAGCTGAGTTCATCCACCCTGGCATTCAGGGAACCTACAGGTGTTGAACCACTAGGGATATGCCCTGCTGTTCTAGCAATGTCAAGAGACGCAGGGCTTGTTTGTTGAAGTACCACATGCCAGTTGTGTTGTATGTAACCAGCTGAACCTTAAAGGAAGTAAGAACAGTTTTCAATGCCAAGCAAAGTGCTCGGAGCTCCAGCAAGTTGATGTGGAGTCCGGATTCCGCCCGAGACCAGAGTCCTCTGATCTCCACCTCTCTCAAATGGCTGCCCATCCCAGGAGAGACACATCTGTCACTACTGTGAGATCTGGTTGGGGAAGGGAGACGGGTCTGCTTCAGACTCAATCAGAGTTGGCCAACCCCCACTGCAGGTCCTGTGCAGTTCCCCCTGAGATCTGGACCATGTCCTGTGCAGTTCCCTGCGAGATCTAGATCATGTCGGAGAGATTCCCCATATGCTGCGACCACTGGAACTTCAGGTCCATTGCAGAGCCCGCATATGCCATCTGAAATGTCACTAGCAGGATGCAGATGGCCATGAGGCACAGCAGCCTCACAGTCCGTCTCATCGAAATCCAGGCTAGAGGCTGAAACATCGGTATCATAGCCTGAATATCCTGGACTCGTTTCCCATGAGAATATGCCCGAAACTGCACTGAGTCAATAACAGCTCCAATGAATGTGAGCACCTGAGAGGGAGCCAGGTTTAACGTGGGCACGTTGCTAGTGATCCCTAATGAAAGCAGGAGGTTCACCGTAGTCTGGAGGTGGGAAAGGACAGTCTGGGCGAGATCGCCTTCAACAGCTAGTCGTCAGGATAGTGGAAGACTGGCACCACTAATCTGCGCAGAGGAGCTGGTTCCACCGCCATCACCTTGGTGAACACCCAAGGAGCGCTGGTAAGGCCAAAGGGGAGCACTGTGAATGGAAAGTGCCTGCTGTGAACCGCAGGTAGCGCCAATGAGCAAGCAGAACGGGAATGTGAAAATAGGCGACTTGCAAGTGCAACGCTACCATCCAGTCTACAGAGTATAGGGCAGACCAGACCTGAGCCAGAGTGAGGATTTTAACTTTTCCTTTATGAGGAAGTAGTTGAGGGCTTGCAGATCGAGGATAGGACGAAGGCCTTTGTGTTTTTTCGGGACCAGAAAGTAGCAGGAATATCAACCACAGCCTACTTATGGCACCAGAACCTTCTCTATGAGAGTGCTGACTTCCTCCTGAAGCAGGATCAGGTTGTCCTCCATCAGCCGATAGTACGTTGGAGGCATGGAGGGAGAGGTAGTCTCGAAGGGGAGGGAGTAGCCTCTTCAGAATATCTGAATAACCCACCTGTCTGACCTGATGTTTTACTAAAGAAAATTTGATCCTCTGCACACCTATTTTTTGTATAAATTCACTCTGTTACACATGTGATTCTATTTTAGGTGGTGCTGCACGCTCAAACTGACTGGCTCACGTCAGTAACAAACTAAACAAACAAACAGATACTGTTTGAGAGCGGCGCACTTTTCACAAGCTCCCGTGGGGTGCGTAGTTCAAACACAATATTAACATGCACTGTTTGTGCTCAACTTCGTAAATCAAATTGTTTCAAAAAACTGCATATACATCCAACTGTCAGTTATTACCACAAAAACAGTTAACAACAAGATTCAAATATTCAAAGACGTCATGTTTTTAATGACATTTTTTCTTCTTGTTTGTTCTTCTTAAGTACATTACATCATGTACATGAGTTCATCATAACATCTTGTTCAAGCAATCCCAATGCATTTCGGTATCACAATACCTTCGTCAGGGGAATACTGTAATGTGACCTGATGTTTTGCCAGTTGTGGAGGTGATGGCTGATCCTGCCATCAACTGGCCGCCCAGCCTCTTGAATTCCCTGTCCGTGGTGCGAAAGGGAATGCACCTAATGAGGTAGAGGCTTGGACCACCAAGCCCTCTGTGGTAGGTTAGTTGGTTAGGAATTTTGGGTCGCTGGGTGCAGGGTGATGGGCAATATTAATATTCACAGGAGCCCCTGTGCTGGGCTTGGACCAGGTTCCCAGAAGGATAAAATCAAGGCTCGTTGAAATCTAGGAAGGGTTCTGAGGAGGAGCTACCCGGCTGCAGAACATCCGTCAAGATGTTTGTCTTGACTTCCACCGAGGGGAGCTGAAGGTCCAGGACCTCAGCTGCCCTTCTGACCACCATAGCATATAAAGCTTCCTCCTCCATAGCCATGGTAGGGGGACAAAGTAGGTCAGCAGATTCTAACTGCTAGCTTTAGACACGGTTGTGTCCTGGCTTGCATACTATCCAACTTATTTGTGTCTTGATTATTTCTTGTGGTCTACATATAACAAAGACTGGTACTAGCCTGTCCGTTTCCTGTTTGGGGATGATGTTATTTGTTGCTGGTGCCGTCTTATCACACCGATTGAAAAACGGGCCCAGGGATTTTGAGGATTGTGAAAAGGAATAACATGTGATCAATGTAATGGTTATGTAATAAGGAGAAAGAAAAGCGCGAGCAGTATTATAATTGTACTATTTTAGTCTCACATCTGCTAGACCTCACTACTGGTCCCTGCAAGCTAAGATGAGCAGAAACATGCTGAACGAAGCATGCAAAGCAATCTTTCAATTTGAGACTTGGTGACCGCCCCAACAAGTATACAAAGACAAAGCACTGTGTGGACAGGTGTATGACAAATTTTTGCTGTCTTCCCTCGTTATTCATTTGGTGAGATTTAGTAGAGCCTAAAGCAGGCAAATCTAACCCACAACCCTAACTGATATTCTCTCACATCACACCAAACATTGGCTAAAGAATATAAAGAGACCAATAAACTACAATTATGTTAAAAGTATCCTGTACTCCCGACACTTAACATCTTAAACACTGTCAGCGCCTCCTTCAGACCTGGATGTTTTAGCATTTAACGGACTATCAACCTCCAACAAAACAAAATTCATGTTATTCGCCAAAAACAACAAGCAACAACTAGCCCTAACTTGACTCAATGACAAACTCAGACAGATTTAAACACAAACTTTCACCCAATGTCAAGTCCCTCACCAATCGTAATCTCAAGGAAAACAATCCTGAAGGAAAACAATCATGTAGGAAATCAAGATGGCCTGGTACCTGTTCTCTCTACTTAAGAAAATGAATCGGTTCCTCCCAGAAAGTGACTTCAGAATCGGTGTCCTGCAGCGAGTGCGAGTCCTGCTGGCTGCTTTGTTTTTCTCTTGCTTGGGCTCCCGTTACCGGCGCACCTTAAGACATCTCTCCGAGGCCGGGCTTGGCGCCGCCCTTCACGCTCAGAGGACGACCGGCCGGGCTTGGCTCCGCCGGTCGAGCTAGGAACTACATGCCCCAGGATCCATAGGGCGCAAGGACGTCTGCAGGAACGCGCCAGGCGGCGCATAAAGATCTGACAGGGGCCGAGTCGCCTGGTGTCCTGCAGCGAGTGCGAGTCCTGCTGGCTGCTTTGTTTTTCTCTTGCTTGGGCTCCCGTTACCGGCGCACCTTAAGACATCTCTCCAAGGCCGGGCTTGGCTCCGCCCTTCACGCTCAGAGGACGACCGGCCGGGCTTGGCTCCGCCGGTCGAGCTAGGAACTACATGCCCCAGGATCCTCAGGGGCGCAACGACGTCTTCAGGAACGCGCCAGGCGGCGCATAAAGATCTGACAGGTCCCTCGTCCCGCGAGGACGCGTGCGGGACGCGCCGGGCTAAGCCCGGGCAAAGGGCGGGCCCTCTGTGGCCCTCAGAGGCCAGAGGAGGCTGGGCTAGGGCCCCCCCCTTCAATTACTAAAACGAACCCATGTTTTGGATTCCTCCATTTAAGCTACATTCTACACTTTAGTAACCAAGATGACGTCTTTTCCCAAAGATAAAACATCATTCCCAGAAGGGGAAAATCAAGGGACTCTTGACAACTTTGTCACTAGGACTACCATAGGAACTGACAGAGAAACTGCGCTTGCAGAGCGACGGGCCCTTAGACGCCGCTCTATTGAACTTATTAAGAATAAGCGTTCTTCTCTGGGATCAATACAGTCAGCCTTATCACCGCTTCCCGCCACACCTTGTGAGAACGAGGGCTGTGAGGTTTCCCTTAATGACAGCATCCCATTACTTTATCAAGACAGAACCTCGCCAGTAGTTGTAACTAATGATTCGGTCATTAATATGTTAGCTTCTTCATTTAACTCAACTCCAGAGCTAGAGGTCCTGCCTGATACGTTGTCACCATCAGCAGACCCAATCCCAAAAACAAAGATTTCTCTAAAAACTCCCCGAGCTCAAGGACCACCCCCAAAGAAAAGGAGGAAAAGGCGGAATGCTCCTCAGCCAATAAAGTTTAGCCTTACTAAATTTGGGAATGCAGTATAATCTTCATCTAATGCACCCACACCACCTGTAAAAGTAATTCCATCTGATTTCCAAATACAAGATCCAACTAGTATTGACCTAATGGGTAGTATGGAACAATTAATTAAATCGCTTATATCGCCAGTAATAGAGAGGCTAAAAAGAGTTGCAGAACAACTGGGAAGCTTAGAACAGACAATTGAGGAAATTAAAGGGGTAATTAAAGATCTACCAAAGGTTATACCAGTTGCCCCAACTCTTGCACTACCCCCAGCTGTTGTCATTCAGAAAGCACCGAAAATTGCTAATCAAGTTACACCAAAGCCATTGGCACCAATGCCCTCTAAAACAACAGTGGTTAATGCTAAAAGTGTAGATAAAGAGTCTCGGACAGGCGGAAAATCAAATATTCCTGGAAAACCTAATACCCCAGGAAATGCTCCAAAACCGAATGACTATGGAAACATGGCTAGGGAATTTCCACCTAAGAGACGTACATAAGAACTTCCTCCGGAAGCTGTTCCGTATGTGGTAGTCCTTACCGGAGTGCCAGTTTTAGAGGAGGGTGGCAGGGAAGATCAGCACCAGTTGAAAAATAAAGCTATGTTCTGGCTCAGACAGAACCGCCCGTTACCACCAGAAATAAACGGCGAAATCTTATTTGCCAGGCGTCTTCCCTGGCTGGGACAAAGATTAAAGGACATAACGGATGACATCATTATAGTAAACTTCAGGGATGGTAGAGCTATTAGTCATATTGTGAACTGGTTTCCGCAACGGGGTAGTAGCGGAATTGTTGTGCGTGACATGACCTACTTCTACCCTAGAGGGCTAATGGACCCCCCAATAAATCTAAGGTCCTTGTTCCAAAATAATATTGGGCCCTCATTTAGAAGTCAGAATGTTTGTCCTAGGCCCCTATATCGAACACAGGAAAGTTATTTGAGGCAGTTTTTCCAACATTCGACCGACTACTCTATACCCGTTTATAACCGCTATGTGGCCTTAACGGGCATGGAGGGTGTTGATTGACTCTTTCCTGGGGGCACAGGAAACAATGTTGTAGATAGTTCCCAAAAGGTACTTTCCATGACTATGGAACCTACTCCTAATAGTAACGTATTTGTTCTTCAGCCAAAATATATATGTTCTCAGGATATAGGGACTAATTATGTGGGGAATATTAATAAAAACCAAGCTCCCTCAGCGAGGCAGCTAGTAGTAGGGGAAAGTGATGTTGTCAAGCAGACAGACAGTTTTAATTCACCTATTGGGGAAGTATCGCACAACTCTGATAAAAGTGGCATTTTAACTGATTTACATGTAGAGTCAGAACTAAAAACGGAGGAACGAGTGGGAAATGACCCTTCCAATAGGGAAGTTAGTCGTTTAATGTTCTGGAATGTGGCGGGACTCAGATCTAAAATATTAAATCCCATGTGGTTAAAAACAATAGAAGAGTTCGACATCTTATGTTTTCTTTTTGTATTTTATTTTATTTTCTTTTTTTTAATTGTTTTTGATATACGGGAAACACATTACGATACACACTGCAGAGTTGGTTTTAAAACACAGAAAACATTGCACATCCATGTAGATAATCTAGTAATAGACACTTGTGGAGCAGTTAACAAAATTAGAAATCAATATCGACATATGCAGAATAGGCAACAATCATAAGAAAAAGAAAACAAATTAATCAGTACCCAATAACACAGTAAGTCTTTAGCCAACCCATTCGGACACCGGCGCCCAGATCCTGGTTGCCAATTGTCGGCTCCTCCCCCCTTTACAAGAAAAAACAGAGAATTCTAACCTATGGAGAGCTAACAGTCTTGCTCGCCATTGTGCAAAAGTTGGGTCTTCCGCAGATAACCACTGAGATGTAATGCACAGACGTGCCTGGGACATAGCGATAAATAGAAAAGCTGATTTGTAAAAGGAGTGAGTACCAGCTAAGCTATTACCCACGTCGACCCCAAATATCACTAGTGCTGGAGTCAATAAACAGCTTATCTTGAGTGCGGAATTGATAAAGTGCTCGATGTCATCAAAAAACCCTACTAGTACTGGGCAAGCGTAAAGCATGTGTATTATATCCGCCGTCAGTGAATTACAGCGAGCACAAGTATTACCCTTCCTAGCACCCCATTTTGCAATTTTCATTGGCGTGTAATAAAGATCTAACATAGCCATATAGCTTTGTGTCTTCAACGAACCTGAGACAATGACCTTGCTGGTAAAGTCCATTACCGGGGCTAGGTCAATACCTGTCCTTCCTAATTTAGATTCCCACTTAGCACTTTGAGCTGACAAATAATCCGGGAAGGTTGATACTATATATTGATAAAGTGCCCCTATTCTACTCCTTTTCCTAATCATCTCGATGATTGGTATCTTATCCAGTATATTCAATTGTTTATACACAAAGCTTTGTATTTGCAAATATTTAAAAAAATCACGCGGGGGTAATTTGTATTTGTTCCTAACATCACTGTATGCTAAAATTTGCCCATCCTCTACTAGATCACCCAGCATATAGGCACCCTGTCTTTGCCAGCCAAGCATTACATAATCTTGAAAGACACTAGGAAACACTCTGCTGCTTTTAAATGGCGTATAGAAATTCAAGTTAGGAATGGCTAATTTCTTCTTAATTTTCCGCCAGATAGAACATGCAGCGATCAAAACTTTGAAGCGTGTCCTTTTGTAATAACTAGGCTCCAAAACCTCCAACAATATACCCTTGGCAGCTTCACCCAACCCTATCTCATAAATAGTAGGTTGGTTGGGTATCGGTACATTCACCCTATCTCCACATATCAGCACTCCCATAACTTGTAGCATTGCTGCCCAATAATACAAAACAAGACTGGGGACCGCCCAGCCCCCCCGATCTCGAGGAAGGTACATCCACTTGGCTGCTAGTCGCGGGCGCCTATAGCCCCACAGAAACCTACTACACACCCTCTCTAACTTAATCAGGCTATTTTGAGAAAATAACAAAGGAATGGTTCTAAACAAATATAAAAATTTCGGGAGGACTATCATTTTAAGGACACTACAGCGACCATATAAGGATAAGTGTAGATTATCGAGTCTCTCCAATTTAGTATTGACTGCTTCTATCATTGGGAGGATATTTAAGTCCGGGATCCTATCGACTGCGGGACTTATCCGCACCCCTAAATACATAGCTTCAGGAACAACAGGAGCGTCAGATGTAGGCATATCAGGAGTCTGAACCACCTGCGTTTTTGAAACATTGAGCTTATAACCAGACACTGCTCCGAACTGTTTTGCTAGTTCCTTCAGTGCAGGGAATGCAGATGGAACATCGGATGTTATCACAACTATATCATCTGCGTAGGCTAACAGATTGTGGGAGATATCACCAGCCCTTATTGGAACTATAGCCTGATTAGCCACGATTTTAGAAAGAAACGGATCTATGTATAGGGCGAACAGCAGGGGTGAACAAGGACACCCCTGCCGTGTGCCCCTAGTAATAGGAAAAAAGCTAGTCTGCTGCCCTGAGATGCGCAATTGGGCTCTTGGGGAAAGATACATAGCAGAAACTGCATGTACAAATTCCTCTGGAAACCCCTTCCATCAGAGTACCACCCACAAAAACCCCCAGGAGACCCTGTCGAACGCCTTCTCGCCGTCCAACAGGATCAACCCAAGGGGAGATTTCGTGACATGGGCCCTGTCTAGCAATGCAATAGAGCGCCTAACATGATCCGCTGTGTCCCTGCCTGGAATAAATCCATGCTGATATATGGAGACCAACGGAGTAATCACTTGCGCAAGCCGGCAAGCCAAGATTTTAGAATAAAATTTCGAATCGCCATTGATTAGTGATATCGGCCTAAATGATGATGGGAGCAGCTCTGGTTTCCCTTTTTTCCTAAACAAAACTATAGTTGCATTTTGCCATGATTCCGGCACTATGCCCTTCTGCGCTGCTCTAAGGACCTCAAGAAAAAACAATTTAATATCATCTAAAAAGATTTTATAGAATTCCAGTGGAACAGCATCTGGCCCACAGTCCTTGCCATTAGCTAGAGTTTTAACAGCCAGCTCCAATTCCTCCATTTGAATAGGTGCCCCCAGAAATTCAGCCTGTTCTTGAGAGATTTTAATTGTCTCCATATCAAAAAAAACTCCTCCATGGCCCTCTCAATATCCAGCCTAGGAATATCTTCCCTATACAGAGAGGAGTAAAAATCCAAGAAAACTCTATTAACTGCCTCATGAGTATCATGTACTACTCCATATTGATCTTGGATTTTTACTACCTGGTTCTGTATACTGCGCTGGCGAAGTCTCTTGGCTAGAACCCTACCAGAATTCTCCCCAAACTCAAAAATCTCTGTACGATATTGCAAGTACTTCGATGCGAGATCTTTTCCGAATGACTCCAATAATTGGGCTTTCAAAATTACTACTTTTTGTTGACTCGACAGAGTTTCGTAGCCATTCTTAATATTCAAAGTAAGTTCGATCTCTGCCTCCCTTAGCTCCTTAACACGACTACACATCTGCTCTTGTTCAGACTTCCACCTATATGAAGTGAAACTTTTAGTCTCCCCCCGTAGTCCAGCTATCAGCGTGTCCCATACCACTTGATCAGATGTCGACCCAATATTTATATTTAGAAACTGTGCTACCCACTTTTTAATATGGGCCAGATACTCATCTTCACATAACAGCTTCCTTTCGAACGTCCACTCCCTAGGGGGTTTCCTGATTCGAGGCCATTCACACTCTGCTATCAATGGATTATGGTCCGATATAAGTCGTAGAAAACAAGAAATAGAAGAAACAATTGCCACCTGCTCTGTAAGAAAAACATAGTCTAACCTAACATTTTTGTTATGGGGAATAGAGTGATGCGTATATCCATCTTCCATTTTATTATGTAGGAACCATAGATCTACCAAACCATGCTCCTGTAGAAGAGCCTGAAGCGCTTTAAATACTTTTGGCTTTCTGCTCACATATTTTGGATCTCTAGCTAAATCGAAATTACTTAAAGTATTAATGTTCATATCGCCACACACTAGAAGTGGAGTAGGCCAGCCTGCCAATTCCACATCCAGCTGTTGCACCACCTCCGGATCATCTAAATTCGACCCGTACACATTGCAAATCGTTAGATGTTTACCACCTATACAAGCTTCAGCTATGGCCCACCTGCCCATTCTATCCCCCAATACCCTTTTGCAAGAACCTAAACCCCGCTTCATAAGTATAGCGACCCCTCTAATCATAGATGTCTGCTTGGAACAAATAAGGAGCTCATAGCCAGCCAGCTTGAGAAAATCCCGCTTTCCCCACGATACATGAGTCTCCTGTATACAGAGAATGTCTGCCCGCAGCAAATAAACAATATTAGCAAAGAGAGCCCGCTTTTTGCCATCATTAAGGCCTCATACATTCCATGTACATACAGCTAATTTATCCTGCCCCATCAGAATAAAAGAAAGAAATCGAAAGCAAGTACATAATGTGCATATACTCAAACTGTAATACCATTTCTGCAATGCAAACCAACACTCTTTTTGTTTTTTTTACCCCTTCCCCTCCCCCACTTCTACCCTCCCGCCCACCCCCCATTCCTTCCCCCCCACACCCCCACCACCCACAGTGAGGCTTAAGGACCATGTCCTCAGTGATGTTGCGATGCTATAACCGTGCCCCCCCCGTCAGCTTCCCTACCAGCACTTGTGTCATTCCTTTTCCCCTCTACTCCTTACACCATGTTTCCTTTCCTAAGACGTCTTACTAAGTTATAGGTACCACAGAAAAAAAAAACATTCGGGACCTGAAGAGAAGAAAAAGAAAACCCCACACGATTACACACTATTAAGCTTCATAGCCCAATCCTTGCGGTTAACCTCCTTGCCCCGACTAAAGCCTTAGTCGTGAAGATAGCAATTCTGGGGTACTCGATTATATCAAAACCAATCATTTGAGTGTACAAAATTTGGGAACAAAGTTCTCGGGGAAAAAAGATAGGCACTTATTGATATACAATAACAACAAATTCTAAGCAATGATCACCCCAACCAGATCAAACCAGCAATCTTCAGGCAAATCCAACCAAATCAACAAAAAAAGATTCCCTTTAAACGGAACAAACGCTATATATTACAATGTCTATCTTTTGGTATGCTCAGCCAACTCCTTTAAGTAGTCCTGTGCTGAGCTACACGATGTAAAGAACCGCGCTTTCCCATTCACAATAACTTTTAACTTTGAAGGGTTAAGCAGGAACACCTGGGCTCCCGCTTCTTGAAAAGGAGCGAATAATTTTCGCATTTGCCAGCGTTCTTTAACAGTCGTTGGGCAGAAGTCTGGTCGAACGAAGAACTCACATCCCATGGCTGCTCTTTTCTTCTCCGGCCTTGCTAAATCATACAGGGCCTCGCGCAGCAAGAAATTATTCAAGCAGATTAAAATCGCCCTTGGGTAGAGATTCTGACCACTTTGTCCTTCTTTACCACGATGTCTCAGCACAAAAGGAAATCTATGGGCACGGATTACTTCAACTTCCCAAATCCAAGCACTTAACTCTGGGAAAGCTTGCTTGAACAGCTGTATAACAAATTTGCGAGGGTCTGCCCCCTCCTTTGATTCTGCTATTCCTAGCACACGTAAATTATTGCGGCGTGCCCGATTCTCTAGGTCCGTAAGCTTCCATTCTACATCAGACTCTGATCTTTGTAAGGACTCCACAACCCTCTGTTGCTCCACTAAAGTATCTTCAACCGACGAGACTCTCTCCTCAACTTCGACCACCCTCGTGGTCACTTTAGCACAGGTTTTAACCAGCCGTCTCACAGTATTCTGAAGTTTCCTTACTGCTCCTTGCGTGCGTAAGCCCTCCGCTTTCGTCTCGGTGAGCCATGATAGTCTTATAGATTAAGCCAAGAGTGATTGAGCCCTCTTCCAGGTCCTCATCCAGGTTTAGCTGCGTAACCTGCTGGATTTGATCCTGCTGCACTCCCTCCGTGGAATCCGTTGTTTTCCTCACTGTAGACAGTGAAGCAGACTGGTCAAACTCTTCTCCTTCTAAATCGTCTGGTAAGTCCCCCCAGTCCCCGAGGTTGCTGGAGCTATCTAACTCGTGCTCCTTGTCTGACAGGGTCGTTAAATCCGACATGGAATAAAATTTCCCATCAGATTCCAGTTCGAAAGCTTTGTCAGTACACAAGATAGCCGATTCCAGCATCGTTCCTGAACCTGGCTGTGGAAGACCATTGGCTTCACTTAATGGCACTGTTGTAGCCACTATGGGCTCTTTTGTCTTCACTGTTCGTCTTTTGTCAAAGATTGCTGCCACAGTATTTTGCCTAATAGGTGTCTCTTGTACCTGAGGCTGGTGGACTGCAGAGTCACGGTACTGATTCTGTATGTCTCCGAGCGCACCTTGCACCGCCAGTGCTTGACTAGATGAAGCTAGCGGAGTATCTTCTAGTTGCACGCTAGGGTTTCCGCCACCGACTCCAGCCGCTGCGACTACTCCAGGCACCACGCTCTCCACTTGCTTATTGCTGGCCCCTCCAGCCTTAATCTTTGTGGTATTCCCCTTAGCCTTAGGGTCGTTGTCAGTAGCACTAGTAGTGCCCGGATTCTGTTCTCCAGTAACTAGAGCCTCAGCTGTCGTTTCAGCCGCCGCCCCTCCCTTGTTCCTGGCAGTGCCCCTGCCCTTCGGTCCCATCCTTAGAACGGGAGAAGAAACCAGGGCCAAAAATCCCCCTCCTCGAAATGCAAATTATAGGGCACAGGTCTCTGAGACACTTCTCTCTGAAAATAGGCTGTCCACAATGTTTTTATTGAGTTTTGAATTTGTAGAAGAAAAACTACTAGTCCCAGAATCCACCAAACTAGCTTACTCGTTTTCGCTGTCTTTCACCATTACCTGTTACAGAGCACAATTATCACACAATGTCCTGAAAGGTAAAAGTCAGTAGACAATTATGTATAGCATGCACATAGCACTGTTACAGTTACAGAGCAGCACACAGTCTTTCCGAGCCTTTTCAAACCTTTTCTCGACCGTCCTATACACAGTCGGGAGGGCACCTCAGGAAATACTGCAAAGTTCAGAGGTTAGCGTTAGACCCGGAATCGGGGAGCACCAGCGCTGGTGAGCAGAGTGCGGAGTGCAGTCAGGCAGCCAGAGATGTAGCGGGATCAAGAGCCGCCACTATGCCGCCACTATGCTCCTTCCCGCGCACCCGTCTACCACGGCTACAGCTGCGGTCAATCTCTCCTCCGCCTGGAAGCCTGTCACCGAACGATCAGCTGCTTCAGCGAGAACACACTGCGGGCCAAGACAGGAGCCGCGCTCGAGTCGTTTCTCCCCCTCAGCTCGCCATCGACTCCGTGAGCCTCCACCACCAGGGGACACCGCTCAATACGCCGATGAAGCGTGGATGCAGGAGCGCCTTGAATCCGGCGTACTTGGCGGGTGGTCACCGCAGGTAAGGAAGCTGATTGGGAGCAGCGGGATAGCACCTCACACGGCCACAGTTGCGGCCGCCATCTTGCCTGTCGCAAAAAAATTTCATCTTATGTTTTCAGGAGACATGGGCCTTAGAACCTCTCCATCTCTCCGGCTACAAAACTCTGTTTACTTCAGCAGTAGGGGTCCATCATGGTAGGGCTAAAGGGGGATTGTCGGTCTTCATTTCTAATTATTTAAAATGCCAGTAGACCCAACTATTCTCATGTAATCCTTACTACCAGTCAGTACGAATAGACGCAAATAAGGACTTGTGTCTTTTAATTATAAACTTTTATAATAATATTCCTCCTGCAGATTTGGATTTAATACTTAAAAAGCTGGGCAATGAGGTGAGCAAAGAAACAGACAAAAATGCTAAAGATGTATGGGTTGTTTGGGGGGGGAGACTTCAACTGCACTATATGTAAGAAAAGCCGGAAAGGTGTATGTGGTATCATGCTGGACCAAGACGTCGATTTAACACACTTTGAGCACTCCACTTGTGGAGATCTGCTAAATGATATTGCTTACTCTGAAGATCTAGGGTACGCAAATGAAATTGGCCAATTAGAGCTCCCCTTTACACCTACGTTCATTGGCAGGGGCGTGTTATCAACATTAGATTTCATAATAACTTCTGTTAGGCATAGGCATATGGTTAAAAGGTGATGGACCCTCCATACTGCATTAAGTGATCATTATCCAATAATTATGGAGATCATAAACCCGTTCCGGGGAATGGGTGCAGAAAAGACATCCATGCAGAAAATTTCTGATATTAGCATGGTAAGGCAAAATGGTTATGTTCTTAAATGGGATAGGGTGGTTCCAAATGACTTTTTGTGTACCTTGCTAACTAATTGCTTGCCCAGCTTTCTGACTGTTCTAGATGAGAGTGCTGGCAGCCAGGAGATCCTTAAACAGTTTATGGTTATTGCTTGTCAAATTAAGGACAACCTATAAGTGGCCTCTAAATCATGTAAAATAAAGCCGGGGAAATGGTTTGATACCACATGTACAAAGGCTCATTCTGAGCTTAAGAAAGCGCTACATGTTGTTCCCCGTGATCCTATATTGGTTAGGGAGGCGCAGAGATCTTATCAGTGCGCACTAAAAAGGAGGAAGCTGGCAATTAAAACGGAGGCCTGGGAGACACTTTGCGAGGCCTCACAGAGTAAGGATGTTTGTGCTTTCTGGAAAGCAGTGAATGCTCCTTTTTTCGGTTCAGATAAAGCACGTGCTGAAATTGCCATTACCGAGGACTCTTGGATAGCTCACTATTCTAGTTTGTATAGTACTTTATCTGATGGGCAGAATCCTCCATTGCGGACACTAACGCAGCAGCTGGGGGAAATTAAATCTAAGGATCTAGAAATTAATGTTACCTTAGAAGAAGTAACTGAGAGTCTCAAAGCAACACGGGGGGGTTAAAGCCCCAGGTCCGGATGGCATACCTCCCGATTTGTTTAAAAATAACATCGATTTATGGGGCCCATTTTTAGTGCAACCGTTTAATGCATCTTTAAAGACGAGCCTACCTCCATCATGGTTTATGTCAGTTATAGTGCCTATTTTTAAAAAAGGAGACAGGCAAAATCGCACGTGCTATCGACCTATCCCTTATTAGATAGCACTGTAAACATTCTAAGAAGAGTGATATTAGGTAGGCTGCAAAAATGTGCGGAAGATAACTATTATTAGTGACCGCCAACATGGGTTTCAAAAGGGGGTAGGAACAGTTGATCTGGGCCTGATTTATTTATCCTTCAACAAAAAAATATTTAGGCACGGCAGGAACCTATTTATTTTACTTTCGTTGGCTTCACGTCAGCGTTTGACTGTGTTTCACATAGCAAGTTATGGGCCATTATGGAATTTCTTGGTGTAGAGGGAAGTATAATTTCCTTTCTCAAGGAATTATACTCGGGCGCTATCGCAACAGTGCGATATGGAAAAAATGGTGACTGTACTAGATCGTGGGACGTGGGGTACGCCAGGGTTGCGTCCTGGCGCCATTTTTATTTTTGGTTTATATTAATGGATTGGAGGATGCCCTGGTGGGAACAACTTGTGATATACCTAGGGTAGCCAAAAGACCCATCCCTGCGTTATTATACGCAGATGATGCGGTCCTAATGGCTCGCACGCCAGTGGCCTTACAACGCCTTGTAACATCTTTTAATACATTTATGATAAATCTGGATTTGCAAGTCAATTGCTCTAAGACATTCACCATGAACTATGGCCCTGGTTCCATTAGGAAAAGGAGGCCGATGTTCATTAATGCTAGTCCTCTAGACTCTACCCCTACCTTTCCATATCTTGGCATTTTATTTCATGAAGCAGGGACCTGGGCAGATGCCATAAAAGTAAGGATAGCCCTGTTCTGTAAATCCATCACAGCCCTTAACATTTTTCCCAAAAAGATGGGGAAAAAAACCTACTGTAGAACTTCTGCGAATTTTTAATGCCACTTGTGTCTCTATTGCTGTCTATGGTGCTGGGATCTGGGGATATGACAATGTACAATCTATTCAGGTTGTAGAAAATACATTCTTGAGATTCATCTTAGCTGTACCTGAGAGTGTCTCAAGTTACATTTGTCATATGGAACTTGGCCAACCCCACATCGAAGATACAATCAGAGTTCAACCAGTACTGCAGTGGCACAGGGCTTGGACCAATGATGGGTGTGTTTTGAATCGAGCTATTTTAAGGGATGGATTAAGTTTGGACTATGTGAGCAGGATAAGGTGGTTTACTTACATTAGGGACTTTCTTGGAGACATTGGCTGTATGAATTACTATGACAATCCTTTGTCTATGTGTAATATCACGAGGAAGTCACTAAAAATAAAATGTATGAAACGCCTGGAAGATATTAGAATGACAGCGGAAAATAAGATAAAGTCTGTTGTAGCCCATCAATTCATATTACTGCAGGGTAAAATTCAACCTTATTTAACCCTTTCTATGTCTGAACACTCGCGATTCATTTTGACCCGCTTTAGGTTAAGTTTCCTTTTTAGGGTTTTAAGTTTCCCCGTAATGAACTGTTGGTCTCGCAACTTAACTGAATGCCCTTGTGATGACACATCAGAGCAGTCTGACATCCACATCCTTTTATTCTGTAAATACTATACTTTACCCCGGAAAAGATTGATTGTACCGATCTTAAAGGAAATGAATGTTAGCTAATGTCGCGCCGCCTTTTTAGAACTCCAGAAATTAGATGTTATTTTTAACGTAGCTTCAATTTCAGAATATCTTAGTAATGTTTTTAGATTACGTAAATCAATTTGTACTTGAATTCAATGTATGTTGTATTTAAATTTACTGCATATTGTACCTTTATTTGCATTGCCAATAACCATGTGGTTTTAATTGTTTTTTAATAATAACGAGGATGTAGTATTATGAATTGCTTTTATGTACTTTTATGGTTATTAACTTTTTAACCGAATAAAGTCAAATTGAATTGAATTGAATTGACTTCAGAACTGCTGGGGAAACCCCTGTACCCTTGCAGCTGGATATTGCCAATGCCCTTCTCCGTGTATTCTCCATCTATGCACTCTGGATCTGTAATGACATCCCTATATCCATCAGCCACAGACTGCTCCTATTTAGGAAACAGCTTAAGTCCCACCATTTTAAAGTATGCAACATCATCATGCAGAAACTGGCCACTTTTCCAATTGACATGTTACTTACCTTCGGTATCTCCTTATTTGGTAGAGACTATCAGCTAGATAGTAGATTCCTTCCCTTAAAATTATCCCCAGGAGTCAGACTGGATCCAGAAACCTTTTTTAGAGCAGTAACTCAGTATGCCAATAGGTGGCGTCAATAGGCTCAGCGTAGCGTTGTTTGCATCATCCACGCCAGATGTGATGAGGGTGGTACCTATATAGGCACCACCCTACCTCGCTGACGTCAATTACTTTTCCCAATGTTCCACGCCAGGAGCGCAAAGCTATGAAAAACAATGACCACTGGTGTGGAAAACTAAGACGGTGAAAGAGGAAAGCCTGTCCCTAGAAATCCATTCGCAGAGCAGGGAGGATGGGTTGGTCGGTACAGAATCGGCAGAGAGGTAGAGTATCTATCTGATAGGGCGTTGCCAATGGCAAGTAACTTGTCCTTCTGATCAGGATTTCTAGCCACAGATTCCTTATCTCAGAATAGATAACCAAGCAATACCTCCTTGGACGTGAGTATGCAAAACAATTTCATACCAAAAAATCCTTGCAGGACCCAACGAATCTGACTGCCCAGGCAGTAGTATTTTGTGAACATGTTCAAGGAAGCCACGTTGCTGCCTGGCAGATGTTCAGGTCTGGGACTCTGCATGCTGAAGCATTGGTCACAGCCTATGATCTGGTGGAATGAGCAAGCAAACCCTTAGAGGGTTGCATCTTGACCAATGTGTAGCACATATTAATGCTGAGCACGATCCATTGAGATGGACCGTTTCAGCACAGCCTTTCCATTCTTCGCTCTGACATACCTCACGAAGAGTTGGTCATTCACCCGGAACTCTTTTGTGTGGTCAAGGTAGAACAACTCTTTTTGGGTCCAGTCGGGGAAGTTATTCCTCTGTCTTAGAAGGATGTGGCAGAAGGTAAAAAGTAGGCAGAGTGGCTGTTTGGCCTACATAGAATGAAGTGACCACTTTCAGAAGAAAGGAAGCTCTTGCATGAACAACCATTTTGTCTGGGTAGATGTTAAGATAAGGAGGTTTAAATGACAAGTCCTGATGCTCACTGACCCTCCAGTCAGATGTTATCGTTGCCACAAGAAAGGTGGTTAGGAGCCTGAGTGGACAACTGTGCAAGGGCTCAAAGGGAGTGCACATTAGGAACATCAGGACTAGAATGAGGTCACACTGAGGCACGATGAAGGGAGAAGGATAAATACATGTTATAAACCTTTCAATAACCTATGTACAATAGGGTATTTTAAGAGGGAAGGCTGGCCAGGCAACCACAGAAAGGCTGAGATAGCAGAAAGATAACCCTTTACAGTATCGAGAGCAGAGCCTGGCAGGGCAGGGGAAAGAATTAAGAGAAGAACCTAAGGAGGTCAAACTGTTTTTCTGCACACCATGCCACAAACTTGCCCCAATGGCAGGCATGTACTATTTTGGTGGAGGGACGTCTGGCTGCCAGAATAACATTGCAGACTTCGGATGGAAGTTTGAAAGCTGTCAACTGTCGCTGCTCAATCAAAACACAAGAAGGCAGAGTGTTGACAGGTTTGGGTGGAGAACCTTCCCCTGCTGCTGCAACAGAAGACCGTCTTGAAGGGACGGGCTGATCCGAGGACCAATGGCCATGCTCAATAACTCTGGATGCCAAATGCTCGAGCCAAGTCTTGAGTCAGAAGGTGGACTTGGGCCCAGTTATTCCTGATCTTCTTGAGAACTTTTGGCAGAAGTGGTTGATCTTTTGCTATACCCGACGAGATCCAGACCATGTTGGAGAGATTTCCCTAATGCTGGGCCCACTGGAAGTTCAAGTGCCACTGCAGAGTCCACATATGCCACCAGCAAGATGTGGGAGGCCAGGAGGCCCAGCAGCCTTAGAGTCAGGATCACTGAAATCCATGATAGTCGCCAAAACGTTGTTGCCATAGTCTGAATATCATGGATTCTCCATTTGGGAAATTAGGCCCGAAACTGCACTGTGTCCTGAATAGCTCCGAAGAAAGGGAGCATCTGAAAGGGAGTCAGGTGTGAATGTGGCACATTGATAGTTAACCCAAGCAAAAGCAGGAGGTCTGCTCCAGTCTGGAAGTGGGAGACATAAGCCTGGGGCGAGCCCACCTTCAACAGCCAATTGTTGGCACCTCTGATCTCTGAAGATGAATTGCAACCACTGCCACTACCAGATGTGCTAGTAAGTCTCCCAGGTCCAGGGACGACAAGAGCTAAGTGAGTGTGAGAATTTTGAACGTCTCCTTCTTGATGAAGAAATTGAGAGGGCACAGGTCTAGGATATGACGGGTGCCTCTGTACTACTTATGATTCAAAAAGGGGGTGGTGATGGACAGAGTATCTGAATTAAGCAGAACACTCCTACCCAGTCAAAAGATCAGGGCTTGATCCATCACCGTTTTTTAGCTCACTGCACCATCCCAGTTCAGAACCTGGCTACATGCAAATTAGTCTGACCCTGGCCCAGTGCATCATGGGAACAGGGCAGACCAAACTACCAAGCCAATTCTTTACTGGAAAGGAAACAAGCTTCCGGGGACCGGTTTCTGGCATTACAGCCGTCTTCGGCCCGGCTTGCTTGAATCCTGATGGTGCAGTGAGCAAGGGACTCACATCTGAGCATACCCTTCCACACTTGTGGTGGCCAAAACGATTAAAAAAGGGGGTGGTGATGTCCATCACCACCCCCTTTTTGAAATTATTTTGGCCACCATGAGTGTGGAAGGGTATGCTCAGACATGAGTCCCTTGCTCACTGCACCATCAGGATTCAAGCAAGCCGGGCTGAAGACGGTTGTAATGCCAGAAACCGGTCCCCGGAAGCTTGTTTCCTTTCCAGTGAAGAATTGGCTTGGTAGTTTGGTCTGCCCTGTTCCCATGATGCACTGGGCCAGGGACGGACTAATTTGCATATAGCCAGGTTCTGAACTGGGATGGTGCAGTGAGCTAAAAAACGGTGATGATCAAGCCCTGATCTGTTGACTGGGTAGGAGTGTTCTGATTAACTCAGATACTCTGTCCATCACCACCCCCTTTTTGAAATTATTCCGTACTACTTAGGCACCAGAAGTAGCGGGAACAGCAACCATGACCTACTTCTGGTGTCAGAAACGTCTCTAGAACTCCTGTGGCCAAGAGTGCTAAAAATTCCTTGCTGAGCAAATAAAGATGATCCTCAGCCAGCCTGTTGAAAGCAGGAGGCATGGTTGGAAGTGTTGTCTCAAAGAGGAGGAAGTAGTCCCTCTGGAGAATCCTCAGAATCCATTTGTCCGATGTTCTAGGCCGCCAGTGGTGCAGGTGTTGATGGATGTTGGGGCCCACTGGATGCCCATAATGTTAGGGGGCAGACTATAAGGGTTTGGAGTCTGTGGCTGCCGGGGGCTGGGCGGGTATACAAAGCAAACACAAGGAGATGATGGACGGAGCGCGGAAACTTTTCAGACACTTACCCCCTGTCACAGATCTGGGTTGAATCCATCTTCGTTCTTTAGCTCACTTCGCCACCCCATTTCAGACCCGGTCAATCAGTCTTGACTGTGTGCCTCCTGAGAACAGTCCTGACCGAACTGCCAAGCCAGGTCTTCCCTGGACCGTAAACAAGCATCCTGGGAATGGTTTCGGGGTAACACCCCATATCAGCCAGGTTAACTTGAATCCAGTGGCAAAGTGAGCAAGGGACCCACGTCTGGGCATACCCTGTCAACTTAGGGCAAATAAAGCAGCGCTGAAACGGAGTGCTGAAACTTTTCAGACACTCACCCCCAATCACAGATCTGGGTTGAATCCATCATCGTTCTTTAGCTCACTTCACCACCCCATTCCAGACCCAGCTATATGTAAGACATAGTAACATTGGCTGACAGCCAATAGGCAAACTTAATTTATTTGTACGTCCCTAGTAAAGTGATACTACCTGTATCAGGCCATGTATATTTAATACTACAAGTGGGCCTGCAGCACTGATTGTGCCAAGCAATTCAGTACACAGCTAGAAACCCCTTCCGTGGCAACAAAAGGAGCGAAAGGTGGATTAGGGGTGGCGAGGGCCAGGGAAAGGCCCAAGGACGTGGCCATAGACTTGCTGTTCTTTTAGCTCTCCAGTGCGGAACACGTCTAGTCTTCGAAGAGACAAGAGCCGTCAAAGAGCATGTCCATGAGATACACTTGGACATCCTCAGAAAAGCCAGTTGTCCACAACGAGGCATGGCAATGTAAGGTCATGGTCGATTAAATCGCTCTGTCTAGAGAGTCGGTGGTATCCAATCCACAACGGATGGTGATCTTGGCTGCATCTCTCCTGTCAGCAACAGCCTGGAGGAGGAAAGCCTGGACCTCCTGTGGGACTGTCAGCAGCATCTGAGCAACTGTATCCCACAGAGTGTGGGAGTAGCGACCCAAAAGGAATGCAGTGTTTCTTGACCACAGTGACAGGCTGGTGGAACAAAACATCTTCTTCCCTAAAGTGTTCAGAGGTTTGCATTCCCCATCCAGTGGTGCAGTAGGGAATACGCCATCAGAGATGGAGACTTGGACCATCAAGCTCTCCAGGGTACGGTGTTGTGTGAGGAAATCGGCGGGGTGGGCAGTCTTCCTGTTCGCAGGAGCCCCTGGGCTGGGCTTGATCTAGAAGGGTTTCATTAAAAGGGTGAAGCGGTTCTGAGGGAGACACTCCTGGCCAAAGCACCTCCACCAAGATGGCAGCCATCAAGGGAAGGCTAAGATCCAAGACCTTTGCCATCCTCCTCACTACCACTGCAAATCACGGTCCCTCCTCTGTAGCCACGGGAGGGGGGAGAAAGCACGTCAGTATATGGAGAGGTGTCCAGCCCGCTGGCTTCCACCTAATCCTCACACCAGTCCACGTTTGGGTCAAAGATCTAGTATTCTTCATGGTCTTGTGACCCCTCCCAATCCACCCAGAGTCCTAGCCCATAAGAATATGGTTCAGGGTCCGGCTTGGAAAGCATGGCTCCAGTCGCACTGTCCAGGAAAGGTCGAGGTGGTACAACCAGCGCCAGCCTGGATCCATCCGTGGATCAAAGGGGCTTGACTGGCGCCGGAGCAGATGGTGTGAATCCAGTAGGGCTCCTCCCAAAACTGCAGGGCCGGAAGGGGCACCAGTGGAGCGGGCTACTCAAATAGGAGAGGCTTGGCATCACAAAACTCCTGAAGTTGAGCTGAGGTTGCTCTGGCTCCTGAAATCTCGGGGAAGTGAGGAGCCAAACCCAAGCACTGGCTCAACCGCGGAGCCAGGCCCCGAATGCAGATGCTCCCTTGTCTCGTCTGCCGACAGACTAGGCGAAGTTTAATAAATTTTGATTTCTTGCTACGAGACTTATTCGAGTGCGCAGATGACTTTGAATGTAACAGAGATTTTGTTCTCTCTGACCGATCCCAGGACCTTCCTTTCGATGGGAAACGTGACCGCTACGGCGTCGCATGTCGAGCCACCAGGAGCTTGAGGGACCGCTCCCTCAAATCCTTCGGGTTCATGGTGCGGCAATAGAAGCAGGACTTTAAGTTTTGGTCGTGCTCATGGCACTAAAGGCAAACAAGATGCAGGTCTGTCACTGACATCAGTCAGTGACAGGCATTTCAGGGCTTGAAAGAAATGAACGGACGTCAGCATGCTGGGGTGGTGCCTATATAAGCACTGTGGACGTCACATTCGGTGCAGACATAATCACGCAGAGCCGATCAATGCCACCTACCAGCAAGCTGGGGTACTGCTCATGAAAAACTTCATCCGGATCTAGTTAGATGCTTAGAGTTAATTCTAAGGTAATGAATCTGCAGCTAGAAGTAGCTGTCCAGTACACATTAACTGTCTTTTCCTTTTGATTGTGTACAGCACTCCACTGCCTTTTGAGCAAGGCTGCCACTTCATGAATACCACATACAAACAAAGTACACACAGCAAATAATAGGATCATCCTAAGGCCATTACCGTAGGAAAAATAGTCTGTAAAACCAGCCTTGTGGTGACCATTACCACTTGGTATAAGCTGCATGCGGAAGGTGGCAAAGAACGGTCTGTTGATCAAGATTTCAAGAAACACTGAGTTTACAGCAACATCCAAAAAGAACATCGAGAAATGTAAGACTAATGGCAGTGGTTGAAAGAAAGATTCAGTCTTCATGAAAGTACTCTCCAAGACGAACGTGTAACACAAGAGAGTAGTGTCTTTCTTTTGCTTTTGTCCAGCAATGTATTTCAACAATTTCAACAAAACACAGATGAGGTTTTCCTGCCTGGAGCAATAGGCATATGAAAAGAAACACATTTTATAAAACGAAGCTTCTTTTTTGACTAATCACTTCATAACATTTATTTTCGCTGTGGTCTGTCAAGAAGCATGGTTGCTGAACTAATAATCAGAGTGACGCCCTGAAACGACGAGGACACGCACCTTTCCCTGCAGCGGCCGGGCTTGGCTCCGCCATCTAATTTGCTTCACAGACCGGCCGGGCTTGGCTCCGCCGGTCGGACTACACCTTCCAGCAGCCTCCAGGGGGAGGCGGCGGCGACGACATCCACCAGCGCGCCAGGCGGCGCATAAAGCCCCGGCAGGGGCCGAGTCCCCTGAAATCCACAGAAGTAAGCTGCCGGACTAATAATCAGAGTGACGCCCTGAAACGACGAGGACACGCACCTTTCCCTGCAGCGGCCGGGCTTGGCTCCGCCATCTAATTGCTTCACCGACCGGCCGGGCTTGGCTCCGCCGGTCGGACTACACCTTCCAGCAGCCTCCAGGGGGAGGCGGCGGCGACGACAGCCACCAGCGCGCCAGGCGGCGCATAAAGCCCCGGCAGGTCCCTCCTCCCGCGAGGACGCGCCGGGGCAAAGGGCGGGCCCTCTGTGGCCCTCAGAGGCCGGAGGTGGCCGGGACGGGCCACCCCCTTAACTTCTTCAGTTGGGTTCCCGACGTCAGGTAACATTAAGATTTCACGGAGGGCAGATAACCATATATTGAACAACGATGACCAAGGCACAGAAAACCCCGATGGCAACAAGATCTACCACCAGACTAAAAACTGTGAGTACACCACTACCCACTATAACTGCCATCGATATCATGTTGCAAAAAACCATTAACGTAGTGGCCAACTCCATTCAGGCTACTGAGAGACGGCTATCTCTGACACCAGATCTGTGTTTTCCGAACTTGTCTTTGCACACCATAAACAACACGCACAATATGGATGATACCCTTAACTCACAGGAATCTCTATTGATGCAATCTTTTTCAGACCTACCAAGATCGCATGTCAAGGATAATATGCCAAAATCCTCTCTCACTGGTCCTACAGTGAATACACCGGAGAGTAGTCCCACGCTCCTAACTAATTGTGGAAACAATATAATTTGTGTACAAACATCGTCTCCAGATCCCAAAGCCCTATTAACCGAGAGCCACACTTCGGTAATCCACTTGCCAGAAACTCAAACTCCCAATCAGCCTAGGAACTCTAAGAACATCAAGAAAAAACGTAAAATTAAACACCGTATGAAAAAAATTAATCTTCTACCAGACAAACCGAAACGCTCAATAAGAGATATGTGGCAAAAACTAAATCAAAGGTTACCCACTGAACTCACTCCCACGGGGCCTCCTCTGTCTATCTCTCGGGTCTCAGATATATCCAGAAATAATATAAACAATTTGGAGAGGATCCAGGTCAATGAGCTGACAGGGCAAATAGTTAAGACAGCTACTAATAAAACCCCCTCAATGAGTGAGATCGAAAGTTTGGTTAAATCTCTTTTACAACTGATCAGTCAACAGATTGCCAATATCGAGAAGGCTCTAGGCAAATTCGAGAGAGCGCAAAATGAAATATCGTCTAGCATCCTCAAATTGCTAAAAATGCCGAATACAAGTCCTACCTTTGTCCCGGCGAGCACAACTCTTAATGCAAAAAACCCAATAGCTGTAAAAAATTCAGGTAACCCATCAATTAATAATGGTATACAGATAAAGACCCAGCAACAGGGTCCTGTTTCCAACGTCCCATTATTAAACCTACAAACACCTCACACTCCAGTGACGACTGTAGCACCACCCAAAATTAACACGCAAGCAATATATATACATGAGGATGAAGACATTAGTGAATGGGCTACGGAGGTTCTTCCCTCAGAGGCAATTCTGACCTCTGTTGATACACCAAGACACCCCACTATACCAATAGTGAATGCCTCTACTAAAGCAACTAGGGTGCCACAGTCCAGATCGACCTCGATTCAAATACCTACCCATATAAATCTACCACCTGAGTCCAACCCCTATAAAATAGTTATGATTGGGGTACCTAAAATGGCGGAAAATAGGGGGGAATCCTATGTAGAACTAAAAAACAAGGTGATGCAATGGCTAACCACCCATAGGCCACTTCCCCCCAACATAATAGGAACTATTTCCCAAGTGAAGCGAGTAGACTGGGTGGGCACACGCTTTAAATCCACAGAGGGTGACTGTATTGTGGTCACTTTTAAAAGTAAAGGAGCGGCGAAATTTATTGTAAATTGGAGGAATTCTGCTACAAATAGCCTGATTCGAACAATGGGCCTAAGCTACTTCTACCCCCACTATTCAGATGGCCATAGAAATAATAATAAACACTATTATGGCCAAGAAGGGCTTTCAGTCCCGCAACTTTACCCTCAATTTCGGACCACCCCCTCCGAGTTAAATCAAAGGATGCCTACAGACCCTGATAGATATACTAATGCCCACCCATGGGAAGGCAGAATACATAGCTTCCTACCCCAAATAATACCTGAGAGATCAGGAACTACCCAATACTCACAGTCACGAGATTATAGATATTTTAACTTGCCCTATAATCATCATCTTGGGTTCCCAACCTCAAATAGATACAACACTCTATACCCTTACGATAATCTGGATGAGGTGGATTGACTGTCATGTACCCCATTCTCTGATCCCTCATTTGTTCAGTCAGACACCCAAGTTCAGTCTAACATAATATGCAAGGACAATCCTGTAATAACATCTGACCTCTCAGGTGTTAGTGTATCTAATATTGTAACAACGGCGATAACACCCCCCCCAGAGAGTCTTCCCACAGATTACGCCTCTATTCCTTCCATACTTGTAGCAAGTAGTTCTCTCACCTCTACAGTCCTTCATCCCTCACTCACAACTAGAAGCCAATCGATCGACACATTAAGTTACGCTATCTCAAAACTGCAGCCCACAACTAACACGACCACAGAGCCTGTGATAGATCTCAACGAGATCCATTCCATCAAAATCCTGTCATGGAACATCGCAGGTCTGGCAGCTAAAGTAACCGACCCGTTGTGGGTAACCCTGGTCAGAATTTATGCCATACTGTGCTTCCAGGAGACCTGGCTCGTAGATACCAGTATCTTTATTGAGGGATATCAAAGCTTTTTTGTCCATGCATCACCCTCTTCTAGTGGAAGGGCAAAGGGAGGCCTAGCAATATTCATCAGTCTGTCCCTTTTATCTCAGACAAAAAACATACAGCAGGACAGCAGGAACATTCAGATATTGGAGCTCAGGAAGGGCAATAAAACTTTAGCTCTGGTTAACTTTTACAACTCTGTTACATCACCAGGAGAATGTAATATCGTTAAACTCCAAAATTATCTTTACGACAATTCAGCAAAGTTGCCCCGGGATAAAATAATCGTCGGCGATTTTAACACACATATCTGTGGCGACCCATCAACGACATCTTTGGGTTCTTTGGGCTGTGGAAATAGGCCAGGTCCTCACTTCGAACACTGCCCTCGAGGAACAAATATGAATACTTTAATAGATGTCTTAAACCTGTGCATCGCCCTGTCTCTGAAAGATGATTCATATATCTTTAAAACACCAACTTACAAAGGCTCAGAGTCAGGTTCTTATATAGATCACATGCTCCTCTCAGCAGAGGTGACAAACCTGGTCTTAAGCTTTAACATACTTGAAAGCACTCACAGTGACCACAACCCACTTTCACTTGACCTCCTATGTGGCCCTTTTGTACTCCGGAAAAACCATAAAGACCCTAAAGTTCTAAAACTAGTCAACAAAAACCGCCGACTGAAATGGTCCACGATAAACAGCGACACTTTGCAAGAGTCTGTTATAAAGAGTTGTGAACATGAACTTAATCTTTGTGTCTCCAATATCATACCTCCCGAACTCATCTTATCTGCCTTTGCTGTGATCACAAAAAGAATTGATCAACTGCTCTCTGTGTCAACAAAAGGATCAACTGCACAACAACCACGATGGTTTGATCATACTTGCTCACTATCCAGTCGAAAACTGAAAACTGCCCTTAAAAACAAACCAAGAAATCTTGCACTGATTAAAGCATTACGTTCTGAATATAAAATAGCCCTGGCATCCCGGAAAAAGTTTATAAAGAGGAATATCTGGGAGTCTCTACTTGATCCCTCAATCTTAGGAAACAGCGCGAAGTTCTGGAGCATAATTAACAAGCCATTGTTTGACGATCCTAACGCTACCAACCTCGGAACTGTTATACCTGAGAATGAATGGATCTCCCATTTCAGCTCAATCTTCAAGAGCGACGTCCCACAAACAATACAAGTTCTTAAACCGTCTGAAGGCGCACCATTGCACTTTACAGTCAAGGAAGTTGAAAAAGGGATCCGTGGTCTAACCAGTAACAAGGCCCCGGGCCCGGATGGCCTTCCCCCGGACTTATTCAAATCAAACATACCCCTCTGGGCTCCAATCCTTACAGCGGTTGTTAACGCTGGGGCCACAACAGGGGTTCCAAAGGCCTGGGGAGCCTCCACCATCGTTCCTGTATACAAAAAGGGCGATCGAACTAACGCAGCGTGCTACAGACCAATTTCCTTGATAAATTCAGTCGCCAAAGTAGTGGGAGGGATCCTCTTAAACAGGTTGTCCACATGGGCCAAAAACAACAACATAATGGCACCCGCTCAATATGGCTTCAGACACGGGCATTCAACAACAACCCAATGCCTGAATTTATATCTAATCAGTGGCAAGTACACCCTGGCCCGCAATGGAACACTATACATGGCCTTCATGGACCTTTCATCGGCCTTTGATTGCGTTGACAGAAGTAAACTTTGGGACGTTTTAATGAACATGGGAGTTGAAACTAACTTGATTAATTTTCTGGCTGATCTCCACAATGATACACGTGCAAATGTTCGCTACACCAAAGACCTGAAGGTAACTAGTGATTTTAAAATCAATCGGGGGTTAGGCAGGGCTGTATTTTAGCACCTTTTCTTTTTAATTTATATATAAACGGTCTTGAGGAGCATCTTTTAACAACTGTCACGGACTACCCCTATATAGGAAGAAAGGGCGTTCCTGTTCTGCTTTACGCAGATGACGCCGTTCTTATTTCCAGAACTGCACTTGGCCTTCAAAAACTACTTGATTCTTTTCTTCAATTTATGAATTTGCGGGGCTTGAGTATCAACAACTCAAAATCATTTGTTATGAAGATAGGTTCGGGAACTAAAAAGTCCTACCCATTTTCCATCAACGGGGAAAAAATACCAACAACCAAAACCTTCTCATACCTCGGAGTACTGTTTGATTCTAATCTTGCATGGGGACCCGCAATAAAGAAAAAGAAAGTCGAACCAGTGGACCAATGCAGGAATAACGGACTTTGCGCGAAAAATGGGCAACACACCAGTGGCTGCCCTGATGAAATTATACCAAGCAAAAAGTATCGCAGTAGCCTGTTACGGAAGCGAACTCTGGGGCTTTGCCCCTGTGGGCGCCCTCACAATCACCGAAAATAACTTTTTTAAACAGGTCCTGTGCCTACCAAAGTGTACTGCTAACTTTTCCACTCATGAAGAACTGGGAATGCCATACATAGGGGATAAGATCGCTGTAAATCCCTTGCTTTGTTGGCTTAAATGTTGGTTGAACGAAGAAATACCATTAACTCATAACATCCTTCTTGAAGCTCTAACCTGGGAAGGGAAATTCAAGATACCCTGGCTAAAATACATAAGAAACTGCCTTCAAGATCTGGGCAGGCTGGATCTCTTTTTAACACCCCAGAAAGTAACCAAAAATGATGTAATATACGTAAAGGATACTTTCCTGTTGAATCGCCAGTTTGCCAGGGAAGACATTGAACTGAAAAAGGTCAGTGTTAAGAGTCACATTTTAATTAAGACTAGCTTACAAATTGAACCTTCCCTATCCTGGCCAATCTCCAGGTATGAACGCTTCTTGATGAGTAGACTTCGTTTCGGCTTACTCCACCTGATGTTAGCCGTACCGAGTGGAGCCCACAGAGGGACAGTGTTGCCACCTTGCGGCTGCGACAACAAGTCTCCGCAAGACATGGCACACTTTTTATTTTTATGCTCTTACTACGAGACTCAGCGGAAAATGTTTTTAAAACCTTTGCTTAAAAAATTGAACTTTGTGCAAATAATGCCAGCACTTTTACACCTTCAAATGCTGCACAGTGACTGCACTCCGTTTATATACAACTTTTTAAAAACGGCCCTGAAATTCAGAAAAAGTATGGAAGGCTGACCCCTAACTGAATTTTATCACTCCCCAATTAAGTATTTTTTTAAAACCTATATGTATATTTGACCGTGATATCATATATTCTCTCTATGATTACCTGACGTATTGATTTTTTCTCTTTTTTAACTATGTTATGTATACATATGTATTTTTATGAACTTTTATGACTGTATTTCTTGCAGTCGAATAAAGAATTTTGAATTGAAAGAAGCATGGTGTTACTTTGTTCCAGTTTCTCAAGCTTTTTCTTCTGTTTCACCCTTTGTCCCTGCTCTTATCGCTCAGTCTGCTCCATCTGTTTCCATCAGTCTCTTTCTGGTTCTCGTTATTTTTTGGCTCTACCGTCCCAATCTTCCTTCTGACGGTTTCCCTTCACCCTACTGGATCATTAGCTGATGATTTCTGGGTAATTCTACAGACGTTTGCAATGTTTTCAAAACGTCGTTGGCAATAAATATCACCCAACATCTAAGCTACCTTCTTTTCAAAGATGTCTTTGGCAATGCTCACATTTAGATTTCGGGCTTCAAGTTCATTGAGAGAGGCATTCACAGAATCCTTTTACAAAGCTTGCCACACCACATCTCCAACCCTTTACAGAATCGCCCAATATAAATTAAAAAGACTGTTTATGAGCCCAATCTGAATAACCTATCAACAGCAGCTATTTCTATATATTAAGAACAGAGTGTTTTTTAAGTAACAGCTTCTGCAACCGGGAGAGAAAAAGCAAGTTCTGGATCTGCTTTAATAAATGTTGTATTGCATGACAAAAAATAAAAAATGTTGTTCATATTCATCTTTTTAGCCAAACAATTAACAGGGTGAGTAAACAATAACTTGTTCCTCCACTAACAGAACATAAAATGAACACTTACATGGCTTTTTTGTTATTTTCTCTACACCATGAAGATTGACAAACTATTTAGAACTTAGACAATTATTTGGAGAACCTGGAAGCATAAATCAAAACAGGCTCATGTCTAGCCCCTAATGCTAAAAAGAGATTGGCATAAGTGAGTGAACTTGGAAGCTGAACAACAATTTCTAAATATTAAAATGTCTCAAAATAAAAAACGTGCTATGAAATTTGTGTGACACGTAATCTCATAGACCTGATGTAGTGATATTATGCTTGTTAAATTTAGGCAATTCAAATCTTCCTTTGGTAATTTGAGATCATAATCATTTATGATCCTCTCTTTGAACGCAGTTTTAAATGATGGTGTCTAGGTTAGGCAACTGACAGCCTTAGATGTCCTGCAAATATTTTGTTACAAATTAAACTATACATAAAGGAGGCTTCCAGTCCTGCTCAGCAGAACATTACTTTTTAGGCCTCACCTAGGCAGTGCACATGTGCGCTCTAGGAGGGCCTTTAGCCATCGGTCTTCACTTTTGAAGCACTGCACTCGTGCTTGTGGCGGCATCCACCTTGCGGGAGCGAGCAGCGGCGCAGCCATGTTAATTACAAACATATGGCGGTTGCTCGCTCCCGCAAGGTGGATGCCGCCACAAGTACGAGTGCAGTGCTTCAAAAGTGAAGACCGCTGATCGCGTTGCGTGTGGCATCACTTTTTTAACCCTCGCTTCATCCCTTATTTCTTCTCCGCCCTCCACTCTCTTGATGTGTTTGCCTTCATCTGCCTCTCCTGCCCAGGAATCCAGATCAGCTGTTTTTAAAGAAATGACCATTACTACACACAGTGCAAGTGTTATTATGATGTCCTTTTGGTCAGCACTGAGTGTAGTCGTTACACAAACTAAATGATGCACAGGAGGCAGGCATAATCACAGTCGTGACGTGCAATTTCTCCTGACCAGAGATGAGAACACCATGGGTGAATGTCACCATTTGTGCATTTAATTCAATACCACCTCAATGACTATTCTAGAACCAAAATGTCACCGGCAATGCTCACTCTTCTGGGGATCTGTGATTGTCTATAAAAAAACCTTTAAAGAAACTTTAAAAATGCTTATCTTAAATATGAACGTTAGTCAAAGAAAGGGCTTTCAGTTCTGAGGTAAGCACAAAATTAAAGCTTGAGAGGGAAAATCAACATTGCGTGTTCTGCAGAACGTCGCCTCGTGGCTTTGTTAAGTATTCGTGCAGGTCTTTACAACTGACCAATGCACAGGCAGACAAAATACAAAAATGGAGAGACTGAAGCCACCCACAACACCCTCCTGGGATGCCCTGTGCCAAGTCTGTGTTACCATTTAGTGCACACCCCTGTGGGAAGTAAATATGACCCATAATTCCAAGGGAGGCCGCTTTTAGGGCGTGCTGGTCCTAGCATGGCATGCTAGCTGAGGAGGAGCTTGGATGGCAACGTGAACTAGCGTCTAAAGAATAGGCTAAATAGTCTTTGAGTCAAGGCCTCTAGACCCTGCAGGTCTGCAGCTCAGATAAGGAGGAAGGTCGCGCCCTAAATTTAGAAGCAGCAGGAAGCAGCACTGTCGGTTCTCGCATGCTGCCAACGATCGTGGTGTTCGTCCTAAATCAACTCTTCCCGTCTCCAGCTGAACATCCGGAAAAGCGCGGTTCCTACATTTAGAACGTGTGCGTATGTGCAATTAAACGTCTTGAGTAAATTTATAAATGAAATCAAGCAACATATTTGTATAAACGCACCATGTGAATAAACCTAAAAAAGTCGAGCTCCTTTATTACCAAAATCTAAAACACCATTAGTCTAAACCACCTATTTTTTTAAAACGGCATAACTAACAAAAGGTACAATTGCAATTCGAAATAAAAATGTGAAATACCTCATATGCACCATCTATTGTACAAATTGTCTTTAAAAACTTTTAATGCAAATTAATTATGTCAGGACACTCACTACTTTGTAACTTTCAACTCCGTCATACTGCATAAAGTAACTCCTAGTAAGAACGTAACTTATCCATGAACTCTCCCTGAGGAGATCAAGGCAAGCTTCACCACACCACTCCACGAATCATTACTCCCGGAGTTCCGCTGGTCCACCCTGTTCCTTGCATAGAAACCACCAGGCTCCAGCTATCTCTTTCCACATGATATACATCTCCTCAGAAATGCACCACACAATGCCAAATTCTACACTGGTTGAAATTATACTTGGCCGGCACAAATGTTTCCAACTGGATTCAGTTGCTACAAGCAGAGTTTTAGATTGGACTGCTTTAATCTACACCTTATTTTTTGGGTTATTTGTGATTCTGGAGAAAAATGTACTTGAAGAAACACATTCGACACTAACTGGCATCCTCCAATTCTTTCCAATAAATTATTATTTCTAGTTCCATCTTGGTAAATGCTGTTGAAGTGGAAAAAATCTCTGTCCCCCACCCTTCTTACAAGGGTTATTATATATCTCTGGCTTACCATTAAGGGTGAAACCAGGAATCTTGTTTTCTCCTTCATGTCTCACATCGGTTAATCTTATTTGTAGGGGGAACCACACCCCCCGCCCTTTTCTTTTCTCCTCTAGTCATCCCTCATCCAATACCCAAATAGCTTTACTTACTTGTAACGGTTTCCTGGTGTTTTTCTGTCAAACTTTCACAGACTTTTCAAATACTTTTTTTCATTTTGGAAACTCACCAAAATTGAGATTCGCCAGCCTTGAGTTTGCGTTGAAATGAGGCAATGGCTAGTTTTGTAATGCAGTGTACAGCCCGCTTTAACTATAGACTTTTCATAATTTCACTTCTGAATATTTGAAAGAAATAGTGTGCAACCACGTTTGAGTTGGCTTACTCCAAGGAATCTGAGATGAGTTCAAGCAATTTGTCCATTAATCTTTGCTCTTCTCAATTAGACATGACATTAGTGTGACCCATAGGAGCGCCCAAAGAGTCAGAGGTTCCACACAATCTAATAACTCCCCATGGGAAGCAAGTGGTGCAGTCCTCTGCATTTGATGAACTGTGGTAATCTGGGTCACATTCAGTGTGAAAGGTTTCTTACTTGAATGTAATTTAACACAAGCATTGGCATAACCAATAGGTCTCGTCTTTGGAACCTTATAAGTATTTAGTTATGCAGTACAATATCCTTGTTTCAACAACATCAACTGTTGCATGTCTAAACACTTATAAGCTCCCAAAGGCAAGACCTATTGGCTATGCCAATGCTTGGCTTCCTTTGCAAGAAGTGTATTTCGGCATATCTGATAGCAACTTCTAGTGCAGATTGCTTACCTTCTAGTTATCCCCAGGCGTCAGACTCGATCCAGAAATGTATCGTGAGCAGTACACCTGCAGGCTAATAGTTGGAGTTGTTCGGCTCTCTGTGGCGTTGTCTGCACTGGAAGTGACGTGCACTGTGCCTATATAGGCACCACCCCAACACGCTGATGTCCGCTGTCTTCTTTCTGCGCCAGTCAGTGCAGATCAGGAGAGTTACTCACAGTAGTCTCTAGATTTACTTTTTTTGACTTGTTGTCCTTACTCCTGGTGGGGCAAGTATCTCTGCTAGGAAAGCTGGCTTCAAGCCCTGCGGTGCCTCTCACTGACAGATGTTGGTGACTGACTCATCTATGGTGCCTTGAGCTTGACTACAACGTGAAGACCTACATCTACTGCCGTGCCATGCACCCCAAGGCTTTGAGGGAGTGGTCCCTCAAGCTCCGTTCTGCTCGACATCACGACGGTCTTGATCCCGGTCAAGAGGAAGGTCCTGGGATCCATCACAGAACCATCAATAGTGGAAGTTGTCCGGGCGTTCGTTCCACAAACAGAAAAAAAGCAAGAAGTCAAAGAGATCTTAGACTTCACCCCATCTGTTGAACTCATCTGACAAGATGAAGGAGTGTAGTCATTCTACGCTCCGCGTTTGAGCCTGCACCTCCCTGTGTTTCTAGAAGCCCTGCCCAACTCTGCGAATTTTGAGGCCATGCACCTCATATTTGTGAGCCCATCCCCTCTACTGCGCTTTCGGGCACCACAGGTTCGGGAGGCACTAGTTCACCACCGGAGGGTACGCCCCTGGCACCAGTCAGGTCCCTAGGATCCACTGATGAATCCAGACTAGTGCTGGTCACACCACCTCCACCTTCTCCGACCCCGGTCCAGATATTGATGCTTTTGGCACTACAGGCACCCTTTGGCAATGCGGTCCCTGTTCCAAACTCCAACACAGAGCCAGAGGGGCGTCACTCGGATGAAGCCTTGCCCTCCAGACAGGAGCCTGAGTTCTTTTCCTATGGACTAGGACTTGTGGAAGATTGGGAGGTGTCACTGGACCCTGAGGAATACCAGCCACTAGACCCTAACATTGACTGATGTGAGGAATTGGCAGATGCCAGTGGACTGGACACCTCCCCAGAGACTGGCAAGATCTCTCCACCTACCATGGCTACAGAGGAGGGAGCTTCTTTTGCTATAGTGGTGAGAAGTGCGGCAGCGGTCCTGGATCTTAGCTGCCCTCAGTGGCAGTCAAGACTAATCTCTTGACAGAGGTGCTTCTGCCGGAAGTGACCCCCTCTGAACTGCTCTGATATCCTTGAAGCTCTCCAGCACGGAGTCTGCCTGGTCTCTGAAGAGACAAGCTCCATAAAAAGGCAAGTCCATGAGTGAGGCTTGGACATCCGCTGAAAAGCCAGTCGTTCTCAGACAGGCATGGAGTCGTAAGGCCATCAACGAAGAAACCGCTTTGCCTAGGGAGTTGGTCGTTTACAGCCCACATCGCATTGTGAACTTTCCATGGCCCACTGCCAAGCCCAGTTCACTTTCCTCTTCTTTTATTGGTGCGTCTTTACCCACCCAGCCCCCACGGGACGAAAACCACCACCCCGCCCATCTCTGTGGGTCCGAAGATACAGTACTCCCAGAGGCCATGAGTCAGGCAGCCAGAGGTCCTGCCAGTGCACCAACCCCCGGCAGCTGCAACCTCCAAACCTCAAAAGATCGCCCTCCAACCATCATGGGCAACCAGTGGGAGGCAGGATATGCCATGACCTGCACCACTGGAGGTCGATATCAGACCGTTGGGTTCTCGAAGTTGTCGGAAGGGACTACTCCCTCCCCTTCGTGACTACTCCTCCACCCACGCCACCCACTTACAACAGGCTGACTGAGGACCATCTCTCCTTATTTCACCAAGAAGTGGCAGCTCTCTTGGCCAAGGAAGCCATAGAGTAGGTGCTGATGCCAGAAGTAGTCGTGGTTGTTATTTATGCTACTTTCTGGTGCCCAAAAAAGATGGAGGCCTTTATCCTAGCCTAGACCTGCACCATCTCAATTTCTTCCTCAAAAAGACAATATTCAAAATACTCGCTCAAGTCCTGTCTGCACTGGACCTGGTAGCTGTCGAATTGCCGGACGCATATTGCCACATTCCCATCCTGCCTGCGGTTCTCAGTGGGCAACAAGCACTTTCAGTTCATTGTACTACTTTTGGCCAGTACTCATTGAGTGTTCACCAAGGTGATGCCGATTGTTGCAGCTCATCTGCGAAGATCAGAGGTAACAGTCTTACCCTATCTCAGTACTGGCTGTTAAAGCCGGGCTCGTCCCAGCTGGTCGTCTCCCACCTCCAGACTACGCCGACCTTCTGCACTCGCTGATGTTCACTATCCACGTGCAGACGTCACACCTGACTCCCTCACAGAAGTTCCCTTTCATTAGAGCTGTTCTGGCCACGGTGCAGTTTCGGGCTTAGCCTCCTAAACGGCGAGTCCGGGATATTCAGGCTATGATTCCGATGTTTCAGCCTCTTTCCTAGGTTTTGGTGAGTTTGACTGAGGCTGGTGTGCCTCATGGCCTCCTGCACCCTGCTTGTGACACATGCCCGCAGCCATATGCTGGCTCTGCAGTGGGACCTGAAGGTCTAGTGCCAGGGGAATCTCTCCGACATGGTCCAGATCGCTGCGGGAACTGCACAAGATCTTCAGTGGCGCTTAACGAATCACAATTGGGCCAGCGGCAGACCCCTCTCCCTTACCCAACCAGATCTGACACTGGTGACAGGTGCATCATTCCTGAGAGGGGGCGGCCATTTGGGGAAGTTGGGGATCAGAGGACTCTGGCTTACATTACAGATGAAGAAGTACCCCATTGCCAGAAGAGACCCTGCCTATATGTCACCTTTACCAGGAGATTAAATCCCTGTTACCTTCTTGCAGGAAAGTGCCCCTTTTTGCATGGTTGCCCCCCTTTTTAGGTTTCACCTTAGTCAGCATGCATGTGCTGCTCTGCAAGGCATTTAGTAAGGGCTTTTGAACTCTGAACACACGCTTGTGCACATGCTGTTTTAACCCGCAATTGGCCTGTGCATGCGTCTTTCTAAGAAAGGCAGCACTCAATTGGTCCAAGGCAGGTGCATGTCCGGCCTACTCTCCAAATGTTAACTCCCTTGGCATAGGGAGTTCGGGAGCAAGCAGCAGCGCGGCCGGATGCCAGCTGCATTCCTGACATTCGTTCGCAGCCGCGCTTGTTGTAGTTGTCTTTTTGCCTCGGATATATAGTCGAATTTAAATCATCTGGTTGGGAACGCTGAATACAATCTGCGTTTTCGTTCAGACTGCTATTTTTTAAAACATTTTTCTGACATGAGAAACGGAAGATTTACAGTAGAATGTGTGTAACCGTGTAAATGAGTGGCTGGCTCCAAACGAGAGCCAATTTGAATTGAAAGGTGTCTGTCTCCCCCATAGCGGCACCATGACTCCTCTCACCATTACATTGTCTACCTAAATCAGCTTGTCCCTGTTTCTACGATCCCTTACCAAAGCTTTTTACCCAACTGCTGTACTGTCTCTTCGCAGTCTCGGCCCTCTTACCATATTCCCATCTTCAGGCGCAGAGACAAGCGCTCAAGAAGACTTCTGCCTCGGGAGGGACAGGGAGAAACAGCCGCTGTGTAAAGTTACACAGCGCGTGCGTTAACCTGATTTCGCATCATGTGACGCCTGGCATCACTGAGTTTCTTCCTGGGTTGTGAAGTGATCACTACGGACCTGATGCACTGCAACCATCAGTTGAGTGGAGAGATGAGGTTGCGATCTCTGTCAAGGAGCTGCCTCACGCCCCTTCTGCTCTTCCTCATACACACGTGTGGATTTCTGCGTCTGCCACTTCCAGGCATCAGAGAAGCACCTGCACAACGTGCATCATGGTAAGGAAACACACCCACTCTGTGCCTGCTTCCCGTTTGTTGCATTTCAGGGGTGTCCTCAAGATGAAGCCCTAAAATGTTCAGTATCATCAAAAGAGGCACCTCTCAATAATGCTGTCACTTGTTAGGGTTTTATGCCCACTAATTGGTTTCTTGTAGCAGGTTGTTTTGTTTTGCTGCATTGCTATGCTTCATTGTTTTTCCCACGTATTGTGACAATTCCATTGTAAGCTTTTTGATTCAGAAATTGTGAAATATACACAAGTCAAGCTTTGACTGTGCCGCTGTTGGAGATAGTGGTCTCAACAAGTTATTCTTATTAAAACGTATGCATTTTGAAATAGAGGTTCGCCCTTTCCAGAATACAAAACCATTCGCATTTGAAAAGTCAGTATATCCTAGAAATTAAAGTATTTTTTAGACTGTTTCCTCGGAAGTCTTTCTCGCCATTTGAAATTAGCCTTAAAATGCTCTTTACAAATTTTTGCAGCACACACACCTTTTGCTGTGTGTCAAAAAGCCCGATTCCCCCGTAGACTGTACCACAATCTTCTAATATTTCCTCTAATTAATAACTATTAAGACCACCATGCGGACATCTCTCTGAAGGGTGCCTTCAATTGCCATTTTAAAATAATTCAGGAGTATATCTTCAGCAGCCTGGTATTTAGTATAAATGTATTTTTATGCTAGCTTTTCCAACTATGTGTTTTATAATGAACATTTTATTTAGTTTTACCTTCTTATACAGTAATATAACAGTCGACAAACCGGCATCAAAGTTTACATCAAACTTGCAGATAGAGCACTGCCACACTGCTCTACAACATAGCTTGAAGACATTGCATGCGTGGTGAAGGCATCAACGTGGGAAAAGCATGCTCTGGCTAAACACAAAGTCCCAAAGGCGAGACTTATTGGTTATGCCAACGTTTGTTTGCCTCTTGCCTTAGGATATCTGGAGCATTATTCTGACTCCCATGGAGTGTTTGCACTGCATAGCACGACGGACAATTTTACATCTAAAATATACACTAAGTCATCACATACATTTATATCACATGTGCACTGTATACAATCATTTTTGCCTTCACTGTTTTTTAAATTGAAGCAGCCTTTTTCTATGTATGTATTTTTGTTCACAGCTTTGTTAATGATTTGAGCATGAACCTGACCTTATATGGCTACCCTACTGCATTCTACCTTTGCGGTGGCCATCTTGGGGTCTGTCTTTATGATCTGCAAAGTCTTGAGGCTCACACGATTTCTGTAAGCAACACTGGGATAAGGCATCCCAATTGGCAAACACCATTTCCTTCTCTTCTCCTCTCCCCTTGACTATGCTATGTGCCTTTTCCAGTCACTCTTGCCTGCTACCTCCACTTCTCCACACACTGCCAGGATCGGCATCTGCCCCCTTGCTGCTTCACTCTGCCACTACCTTCTACCCACACATTGCTCCTAACCTCCTTTCCCCTAACTCCCTTTTTCCCTTTCTGTCACTGCTGGGGTCAGCCCTTTCCGCGATGATCTGAGCTGCTGCTTCCTACTCCCTTAAACTCTTGCGTCATTGTTGGAAGCTCCAGCTCCTAGAGCAGCAGAACAGCCCCTCACTTGCTGTGCACTGTATTGACAAAGAATTACCAATATAGGAAGGCCAAGTAAACATTCAGCACATAAGCTATATTTACTTATATTTTTAAGGTACAAAGAATAAATGGAAACCTGAATGGAGTGAGGATCACACTGGCCCATCCATTATGGCAACACCATGTCATCTGTACACAAATCATAAATGTGCCACCAGACAATCAGGCAAGTCACACAACTTCTTTGACTATCACAGTAAGGGCTACCATCATTGCCACCTGTGCACATTAAATATATGTTTAGCAGTTAAATATAACGAACATACTTTCTCCTAAGCACCGGGATTGTCATAATTAGTCCGTAAAAGACTGCTAGTATGCATGATATGTCGAGAGGGATAATACCAACAGACCCTGGCAAACTAGCACTTGCGTTTAAGTATGTAAGAAAAAGCATCATCACTGTACATGTACAGCAAGTTAAATCACCCATCTGTTGAAAATGGGTGTGAACTGGCAAAGTCAATAGGTCGGTCTTCAATGTGCTATTGCATATCAGTACCATCTCCGAATGCCTGTCTTTGCATGCTTTAGCAAATTAAAGTCTCTGATCTCAGCCATACGAGGATCAGGAGCAATAATAGTCCTTGATCTTTCTGCTGTCTGTGACACAATAGGTCAATCTGTTCTTGTACAGCGGCTCTCAGCATGTGGAATAAACTATCAAGTGCACTTGTGGCTAGAGTCTTTATGCTGTACAAGAACATAAACTTAGTAGGGCCCTTTCATTTCAGCTCCTACTTCACTGCAGTGGGTAGTCCCATGAGGTTCTTTCAAGCCTCCTTTACTACTTAATTTGTATGTTCAACCTCTGGCTGAACTACTAAACAACCTAAACATCACTACATCCCTTTACCCGAATGACACACAGATCTTACTCAATCTCAAAGAGGATGGAATAACTACCATTCTTCTATCTATGACTGAATAAAAGCTTTTATTTTTTAAACTCAATCCTACTAAATCTGAATTTCTCCCAGTTGGTAATCATATCAACCAATCGGTCAATACCTTATGGCCTCCCCAGTTAGTGGACTGGTCCCCCGACCTTACCTCGTAAGTAAACTTGGCTTCTAGTTACACATTGACCTTAACCAAGATCTTCGAATTTCCAAGGTCACCCAGACCTGCCTATTTCAAATATGTCTCTAGGGATGGATTTTCCCTTTAGTTTCTCTAATAAAATCCAAGTGGCCAATACTTTTGTTCAATTACGCCGTCAACACACCAATTCTCCTTGCTTGTTATTACCTCTTAAAGCAACCAATAAGCTCCAAAAGATCCAAAATGCCCTGGCCAAGGACATATTTGGTCTAAAAGAATTTGAATTAGTGGCTACCCATTTTAAGCAACTTCAGTGGCGCCTATATGCAAGCTCAACCTTTAAAACATCCTGCATCGCGTACAAGATCTAGAACTACTGATCTACGACCCTTTTCACTTAAAATAAAATAAAAAAATACATTCCTAACCGTAATTTAAGATGGACTTGTAAACCAAAAATCATGGTTCCCCATTCTAATACGAGAAATGCGGCAGCTGCTCTTTTAAGGTTCTGAGAGTGATCACTTGGAATTCTATTCCTATTGAAATCCGCTCTCAACCATCACTGTTGCATTTTAGGAAGATCTTAAAAACCTAGCTTTTAATAGCGGTTAATACGCTCCCAATTTCACGTTGGTCCGCTTTCTCTCTTAGTGCTAAGAGACTCCACTTGCAGCGATAGTGCAGTATACAAACATTCCCAAATAATAATAATAACAGTCAGTCGGATTGTCTTTGTCAATGCTTCTTAGTTTTGCATTTTGTAAAAATATGTATCAAAGCTTAATGTGATATTAGATTGAAAATGAATTCCAGTGTCAAAGAAATCATGTCACCAGTGCCAGTGGTAAATAAAAGATTCCTCACCTAGCTCTGTTGCCCAGACCAGTAGGCTAGAACACAGTTCAGACAACTACAGTTGTTCTTATGTGTGTTGGTAGATATGAAGGCGTATGAATTGCCTCATAGAATGCTAGTTTAAAGGCAGCGCGATAAGCAAACCAGTTTTCCACATCCACCTTAATTTACGGACCTTAAAACCCTTGAGTTATAAGGCAACTTTGGCTGCAAAAATATTCTCTTTAAAATACACATATTAGTTTTCCATCCGCCATACTAGAAAAGATTGCGACTTCAGCTCACTTTTGCAGCTCTACATTCCCCGATATATTTGTATGGATGAAACTGACAACCTAATACTCTAAACAAAATATTAAAGCCGAAAGGTTTCAACTTTGAAGTGTAAAACAATCACACATACAAAAAAATAATAATATGCAAAACGATTATTATTATGGTTACCTAGGAAGAAGAAAAATAAATCAAAGGATTGTGAACCTTTATGATATCTAGAAATTAATTACAATAAAATAAGCCGCTCAATTAGAATTAAGACTTATTACTGTGATAATACATATTGCATAGAATTAGACGAAAGGCTAGCAACATAATTAACAAGACATTTCCAAAATAAATGTAAGGCCATAGTGATTTATAAAGTGTAAATACTGGTCATATCTTTTTTTATATAAGCTGCTTAATTTCCACGTTGTATAAACTTTGTAGTTCACTTATATTTTTCAAATTAAAGTTGAATTTATACTTCATATGTGTTTAAGCCGATTTCTTCCTGCTAGAAGATTCTGGTTATTATCTGTTACATGAGAGGCAGCCGCATGACTAGAAATATGCTATAGATCGCTAATACTAAACAAAACGGCCAGATTGAACAATCGATTGATCATAGCCATAAGACATTAAATGTTTCGCTGCTTAAATTTTACCTCTACAAATATACAGTATATATTTTTTCCCCAAAGATAGTTTATTGAAATATCATACAGCGACGGAATTAGAAAAAAGTCCCAAGGACATTACTTAGAACAACAAAACGGAACAAGCCGGCATACATAGAAAGATATTTCAGTTTTTGTGTTTTAGAAGAAAAAGCGGCAAATCACAGTAAGCATAGCCACACGGCATAGGGTTATTGTCTTACACTGCTCTAGTAGCTCAGTCAACCACCCTCTCTCTATACAAGGGTCCTGCAATGTCCCACGACCAGCAGTTTGAGTGTGCGTAATGATCTGGGGAAATCCCAGTTCTGGCCCAGCTTCCGACAAGAATTCAACTTGGGTCTGCCAGCGAGTATCAAATTTATGATCCATATCATAAACCCTCCATGTAAACTTTTCAATTGTTATCAAACCCCAGAACTTGCTCACCCATTCATGCATCGTAGAGACACTGGGCGATTTTCATGTGTGTGTTATCGGTTGTTTCACTGCAAGCAGCATATTAAAGATAATTCTCCAATCCCCCCCCCCCCCCGGGGACGTGCGATTACAGCCCACCAGGTCAAAGGCCCAAAATGATAACTTTACCAGATCCATCCGCAACAAATAGCCCACCACCCACCAATGTGGCTTAGGACCACTTTCCAAAAAGGGTAAGCTAGGGGAACTCCCACCACAAGTGGACCAAATTCCATTCATGGCCACATTCTCTCAACCACAAGCCACTGGACTGAGTGTACATGTGCTTTAGCTGGTGCAGCGTGGGTGCCAAAGCATCATTATATTTTATTAGGGATTCCCTCTAATGTACGCTTTCCTGCCCATATCTGCATGCCTTTACCACACATTTTTTAAGAACGCATATGCTTTTACAATGTATGCTGTATGCAATTTTACAGTGTATCACACATCATTATCGATAACTACAATTGAAACGCCCTCATCAAGCAAATTTGATTTGTGTCATTTCATGAATCATGATGAATTTGATACAATATGAAATATACTTACAATTGACATGGCAATATTTATGTTAATACAATTATTCACATTTTTTTTAAAGAATTATGCGCAATTGGGCTCATTTTGTATTGTGGCGTTTCATCCTTCCATCAATCAAGCCCCAGTGGGCATAGGCAATCCCAGTACAAAACATGATGCTAACTTACAAGTCTAAACATTCCATATGTTTTAATAACTCTGTTCCTACATTCCATTACTTTAAAATCAAAATTTCTTTTCAGTTTATCACAATAAATGCGTGTTCAGATCCTCCTCCACATTCAAACCTTTTGGCTGCATTGAATTCAATTCTACTATATATCATGACTTCAATTTCCTCAGTTTTCTTCCCCTGTGGCCTCCCCTTGGGTTCATATCCATCGCATCTATCACATAGTAAGTCAGCGCCCCCCACATCCTTATTGTGGAACCTCTCAAAATGTCTGGTAAGAGATTATGATCTGTAACCATTTTTTACGGCTCTCCAGTGCTGGAGGATTCGTTTATGTACTTCTAGGATCATGCTGGCCACAAGGGCACTGCAGCACGTGGAAAGCAAAATCCGTTTTGCAGGAAAATCTGCCTCTTATTCTTCTCATGTTTTTGCTTAAACCTGGTTTGTTTCTTTCTGTGTTCACCCCGTGTGTACACGCTTTACATTGAGTGCATTTCACGAAGCCCTGAGGTCTTGCTAGCCAGGTGGTTTTTGGCTGGAGCTTTCTTAGAATATATATATATATTTTTTTTGTATGAATCTGTTTTATTTTTCGTACGGAGAACAAAGAGAAGGTCTGTGTACACAGCACAGGGCCCACTACCCTATGTAGGGCCGACCGCGCAATTTAGGGGAGGCACAGGTGATTTTAGAAAAGCATACTGACGTAGATTTTACAAAGCATGTCGCCTACAACCCTTAGGCCGCGTGTTGCATGCATCATAACAGTGGATTGCAATCGTGGGAGAATTTCAAGACCCATGGTTAACATGAACAGTAGCATAACGAGAAAAAGGGAAGAAGGGGTAGGCAAGAGGCCTATAGAAAGGGGACAGTAAAGAGTGAACAGATAAGAGAGCAGTAAGAGGGTAAGAAGGTCAAAGAAAAGAAAGGTTAAGGTTGTTAAGACAATGGTGATGAAGAAAATACTGGCAGGTGGGGGAGACAAGGGGAGCCAGCAGTATACACTAATCAGGCTGTTGACCGGTGCATGAGTCATGTGGAGCAACTGGCAAGGCCACTATGGTTGTACAAGCTGTCTGTCTGGTTCAGGTGGGGCTACAGCATCTTCAAAGAGGCGTAAGGCCCGGAGTTTTGGGGGCAGGAGACACGCATGTTCTATTTTAAAGAGATACTTAACCAATGGTTGCCAAATTTTGGTGAAGCGGGTGTCGCGGAACTGTAGGCGCGCTGTAAAGAGTTACATAGTCACTACGTGTCATAGGCGCATGAACCAAGTAGCAGTGGGGGGGGGGTGTCTCTGCATTTTTCCAATATAGCGCAATGAGTTGTTTAGCGGCCCATAGCAAATGGAGAGCAATGTGCCAGTCACTATGGGTGAGTGCTCTTAAGTTGTCGGGCTTGAGGCCTAGAAGAACCGTGGCTGTGGATTCAGGTAGAGGGAAGCCAAGTACCTCCTTAATAGGACTGAGAACCTCTTTCCAGAACAAGGCCAGGAGTGGACATGCCCACCAAATGTGAATAAAGTCCCCCGGCGGGCTCGAACATCTCCAGCACAGCGGGAAGGATGTGGGAAACATCCTGTGCAATCAAGAGGGTGTATAGTACCACTGAGTCATGATATTGTATGCAGTCTCTTGTTGTGATATGCTGTGATAGACCTTCGATACGTCCCGCCACAGGCGTCTTCACTGAGCAGGCGTAATTTCAGTAGGGGACATTGTTTGCCATTGACGTTGGTACGGGTGAGTGGTTATCAGCGGGGGATGCTGCAGGATCTGATAAGTCCGAGATTTAAGTCCTTTTGACTCATCAAAGGAGAGTACCAGTCGCTCAAAGGGGGTGAATGGGCGGGTGGCGGCCTGTTGCATCTCGGATGTGGTTAGCCAGTGCCGTAGCTGCACATACTGGAGCCTAGTTCTCTCCGGGAGCTGAAACTCCTCTTTGCATTGGACAAAGGTTTTGAGTGTATCCCCAGAGTACAGGTCTCGAATCGTTCTGCATCCACCCTCCAGCCATTTAGTGAATGCTTGAGGGTTGAGGGCCGGTGAGAATAACGGGTTACTTGCAATGGGGGTGTGAGGGGAAGTGAAGGTCGTGAGCCCCTTGTGTACGGCTACTTTGTCCCATATGTCCAGCGCTGTCATGGTGGGCACGGCAATATAGGCGCTGCGGGAGCGTGCAGTCCGATGGAGCCAGGAAAGGTCCCAAATGGTTCGTCCGGTTACCGCCCTGTCCATATGGAACAAGACCGTTTCACTCTCAATCGCAGTCCACTCTGAAACGATGCAAAGGTTGGAGGTCCAGTAGTATTCTAGTAGGTTGGGGCACGGAAGCATGAGAACTTTGTTGGAGAACCGGGCTCTACGTCCGCCCCAGATGTAGCCAGTGATATCTCGCTGAAGGCTCGGAATCTGGTGTTGCTGGATGGGTGTGGGCAGGCATTGGAACAGGTACGAATTTTTGGGAGCACTGACATTTTGATAGCTTTCAGGCAGCCCAGCCAGGAGATGGTCAAGGATTTCCAACCCCTCAGGTCTTCCAGGATGGTTTTCCTACACTCCTGCCAATTCGTTTGGGTTCATGTCGCAAGCGAAGGGGGTCAGCTAAAGCCCCAAATATCGAATGGAGCCAGTGGCCCACTGGTAGAGGATGAGTGTATGCAGGGACGGTATCTCCTCCTCCGGGATCGTAAGGTTCAGGGTCCAGGACTTCCCATGGTTGATTTTAAGACCGGAGGCCAGCTCATAGGATTGCAGCAAGGAGTGCAGCGCCGGAAGGGAGATGTATGGGCGAGATAACGGAGGATAAGATCATCTGCAAATAGCGCCACTTTGTTCTGCGGACCGGCGAGGAAGATGCCATGTATTTCGGTAGCCTACCTAATCATCATAGCCAGAGGTTCTACCACGAGGGCAAACAACAGAGGGGACAGGGGGCAGCCCTGCCGCATGCCCCTGTGTATGAAAATAGGGTTTGTGAGTTGGCCATTGACTCGCACTCGAGCCTGCGGGGAGAGGTAGGGGGCCATGATACTAGCTATCATGTTCTGGCCTAGTCCTATTTTCTTCAGCACAGCTCAGAGGAAGGTCCAGTCAACTCGATCGAACGCCTTCTCCAGGTCAAGCGATAGAAGGCATGCCGGTATGTTCCAATGTTGTGCATTCCCCACCAGATGGGCAATTCTGTGTACATGGTCTGCTCCCTGGCGATTCCAGATATATACGACCTGATCCGGTTCTAAAAGTCCGGGCATGTGTGGGTCAAGGCGCTTGGCCAGCATTTTGGTATAGATTTTAAGGTCTGTGTTTAAGAGGGCAATGGGACAGAAGCACGAACACTGGGTGGGGTCCTTCCCCGGCTTGGAGATGAGGGCTATTTCTGCCATTCCCATAGAGGACGACGGCCCCTCCTTATCAGAGAAGGAATTGAACAGTCGTGGGAGGTAAGGTTGGAGTTACGGCAGTAGCAGCTCCTCTTTTGTGAGGGGTTCTTCCAATTGCTTGGCATGGTGGGGACTGATTGGAGTCCAGGGGCATTTATCTAAGATATCTTTGCCCCGGTCTGGGGACGGCTCATCCGCGGTGTGTAGGGCTGAGTAGTATGCCTGGAAGGCATCGGGTTTGGCCCGCTCTGTGTTGGCCCTCTCGTAGTCAGCGATCTGGATGTTAGCTATGTGTGCTTTTGCAGTGGGCGCAATATCTTATCCACCTTGCCCCCCCCTCAAAGTGTTGCTGTTTCAGCGCCAATAGGGATTTCCTCTCGACCTTGTGGGTTCGGACAGAACGGAGTTGCCCCCGAAGATTAGCGAGGCGGCATTTACGTGCGAGTGTGGGGTGTTCCTGATCCTGTCTCTCCAATGCCTTAATGTCTTTGGAGAGATTATCCTCCAGGAGACGGGCCTCACGTGCCCGTGCAATTGCCAGAGATGTGATATGGCCGCGGATCGTGGCCTTGAATGCATCCCATACTACAGGGAAGGGAGTTTCGGGAATATCGTTGATCGCAAAGTAGTAGTCGGTGGCAGTCCGTATGTTCTCCACATCTACTGGGTCCCGCAAAATGTGCAGTGGTAGACGCCATCGCGGGGTACAGGAGGCACAAGCAGCCGGGTCTTGCAGGAGGAGTTCGATATGTGTGTGATCGGAGATCGAGATGGCAGACATAGATGCTGAGTGTGTATTGTTAATAAAGGTGTGAGAAAAAAAGTATAATCAATGCACGAATACGAGCGATGTACGTGTGAGTAATACGAATAGTCGCGTGTCTCAGGGAAGTGGTTGCGCCAGGAGTCCCGAAAACTAAGGTCCGTTATTTGTCGCCGGAGAGCAGAGGACATAACCCCCGTACCATGCGAGGAGGCATCACTGCGGTCTATTTTAGGTTCCCATGCCATGTTGAAGTCTCCCCCTAGGATTAGGGAGGGGTCCATCCTGTGGGACGTGCTCCCGCAAGATCGTCCGGTGATAGGAGTCCTGTGCCTGGTTGGGCGCCTACACATTGCACAGTGTAAAGAGGCGTTGTCCAATCCGGACCCCAGCTCTGATAAAGCGGCCATCCGGACTACGGAAGACCCTAGATTCCCCCTGCCTGATGCCAGATCTGCAAAGGATTGCCACCCCAGCCGTTTTAGTGGGCACCGTAGCCCAGAATTGAAGAGAGTATATAGGATGGGCCATGAGAGGGATATCAGCTTTTAGAAGGTGTGTTTCCTGAAGGAGGATAATGTCTGGGTTATATTGTAGAAGGTAGCGCCATGTTTGATGTTGTTTGTTGGGGGAGTGAAGTCCCTTAACATTAAGGGATAAAATCTTCAGGAGGCAGGCTGCAGCCATAGTGATGTGAAAACCTGGGATAGTCCGCCATGCCATTGTAGAAAGCAAGGTGGGGTAATGGGAGGGGAAGATGCAGGGATTTGTCACTCTTGTCAAGGGGAGGGCACCGCCTGGAGGGAATTCCCCGACCGCCATAACGAAGGATACAAAAAAAGTAGGAAGAAAGGGAAAAAAGTACAGATATGTACAATCAAAGAGTATATAGCCAAAATTGGCCAACAGGACCACAATGTCCTGTTCCAGTTGCGGGTCTGGTGATCCCAGAGTTGTTATTCTCCCAAGAACAGGTAAGAGGGTGGGTCGTCAGCCGCTCGCGGGGTCATCTGGGTGGATAGTCCAGTACCATCAACACTGCAGGTAGGGAGCTGGGGTATGGTCGATTCCAGTGGTTGAGCGCCAACGTCGTTGGGGTCTGAGACAATTTCTGAAGTCGGCGTACTCTTACATTTGCGGAGGTGAAGTTTCAGTCAGTCAAGGGGATGGAGGTCGGGAGTTAGTTGCAGACCTTTCCCTCTCCAGGGACCGGATATGTTGAATAATGTCATTCTTGGCTTGGGAGGATGTTTGTTCATCAGGATGCGGTGAGCGCCGGTGGCGGCGCATGGTATACCATGATGGCTTGGCAGGTGCCCGTGCAAGGGGCAGAAGACGAGTAGGACTGAAAGGTGGCGTTGAGGAGAGGTGGAGAAGCTGCGCCGCTTCTTCAAAATACCATAACATCCGGCGCTTTAACTCTCACTGACAAATGAGAGCGAATGGGTGGCCCCAATGGTATGAGATATTCAGGCTACGCAGTTTGTCCATCACAGGTTTAAAATCGACGTCTCCGGAGGGTAGTGGGTGCGAAGTCTTGATAGATCTGAATCTTGGCCCAATTGTAGATGAGGTCAGTTTTGGCGTGTGCTGCCTTAAGTATAGCCTCTTTTTCTGTAAAGAAGTGGACCTGGGTCAGGATGTCAGGGAGAACACCTGGTCTGCCAGCGAGCCTGAGACCCGATGGGCCCGATGGAGAGGTGGCATCATCATCTCCCCAGACCTTGTGCAGGAGCTGCGCCACATAAGTCATGATGTCCTTCCCCTCCGCCCGAGAGGAACGCCCGGATGCGGAGGTTGTGCCGGCGACTCTGATTTTCCAAATCTTCCTGTTTCAGTTGCAGCTCGATGTGTTGTTCCTCCAGGGTGAAGAAAAATCAAAGGTGATGATGGACGGAGCGTTGACAATGCAAACACTCACCCCCAGTAAACTGATCTGGGTTTAATCCATCACCGTTCTTTAGCTCACTCCGCCACCCCAGTTCAGACATGGCCCTATGTAAATCAGTCTGACCCTGTGCCTCATAGGAACAGTCCAGCCCGAACTGCCAAGCCATGTCTTCCCTGGACCGGAATCAAGCTTCCCAGGACCGGTTTCTGGCATTACAGCCGTCTTCAGCCGGGCTTGCTTGACTCCAGTGGCAAAGTGAGCAAGGGACTCACGTCTGAGCATACCCTGCCAACTTAGGGCGAACAAGGGGCGAACAAAGAAAAACCAAAGGTGATGATGGACGGAGCGTTGACAATACAAACACTCACCCCCAGTCAACTGATCTGGGTTTAATCCATCACCGTTCTTTAGCTCACTCCGCCACCCCAGTTCAGACATGGCCATATGCAAATCAGTCTGACCCTGTGCCTCATAGGAACAGTCCAGCCCGAACTGCCAAGCCATGTCTTCCCTGGACCGGAATCAAGCTTCCCAAGACCGGTTTCTGGCATTACAGCCGTCTTCAGCCGGGCTTGCTTGACTCCAGTGGCAAAGTGAGCAAGGGACTCACGTCTGAGCATACCCTGCCAACTTAGGGCGAACAAAGAAAAACCAAAGGTGATGATGGACGGAGCGTTGACAATACAAACACTCACCCCCAGTCAACTGATCTGGGTTTAATCCATCACCGTTCTTTAGCTCACCCCGCCACCCCAGTTCAGACATGGCCATATGCAAATCAGTCTGACCCTGTGCCTCATAGGAACAGTCCAGCCCGAACTGCCAAGCCATGTCTTCCCTGGACCGGAATCAAGCTTCCCTGAACCGGTTTCTGGCATTACAGCCGTCTTCAGCTGGGCTTGCTTGACTCCAGTGGCAAAGTGAGCAAGGGACTCTCGTCTGAGCATACCCTGCCAACTTAGGACGAACAAAGAAAAACCAAAGGTGATGATGGACGGAGCGTTGACAATACAAACACTCACCCCCAGTCAACTGATCTGGGTTTAATCCATCACCGTTCTTTAGCTCACTCCGCCACCCTGTTCAGACATGGCCATATGCAAATCAGTCTGACCCTGTGCCTCATAGGAACAGTCCAGCCCGAACTGCCAAGCCATGTCTTCCCTGGACCGGAATCAAGCTTCCCAGGACCGGTTTCTGGCATTACAGCCGTCTTCAGCCGGGCTTGCTTGACTCCAGTATCGCTTTGTTCGCCCTAAGTTGGCAGGGTATGCTCAGACGTGAGTCCCTTGTTCACTTGGCCACTGGATTCAAGATAGCCTGGCTGATGAGGATTATGAATCCGAAACCGGTCCCAGGATGCTTGTTTCCGGTCCAGGGAAGACATGGCTTGGCAGTTCGGGCTGGACTGTTCCCATGAGGCTCAGGGTCAGACTGATTTGCATATGGCCATGTCTGAACTGGGGTGGCTGAGTGAACTAAAGAATGGTGATGGATTAAACCCAGATCAGTTGACTGGGGGTGAGTGTTTGATTTGCTCAAACGCTCCGTCCATCATCCCCTTTTGTATCGCTTTTTTCGCCCTAAGTTGGCAGGGTATGCTCAGACGTGAGTCCCTTGTTCACTTGGCCACTGGATTCAAGATAGCCTGGCTGATGAGGATTATGAATCCGAAACCGGTGCCAGGATGCTTGTTTCCGGTCCAGGGAAGACATGGCTTGGCAGTTCGGGCTGGACTGTTCCCATGAGGCTCAGGGTCAGACTGATTTGCATATGGCCATGTCTGAACTGGGGTGGCTGAGTGAACTAAAGAATGGTGATGGATTACACCCAGATCAGTTGACTGGGGGGGAGTGTTTGATTTGCTCAAACGCTCCGTCCATCATCCCCTTTTGTATCGTTCCTCCAGGGTGGCCAGGCGCTGCCAGAGCTGTTATTGGTTCTCAGTTCGGGCATCCACGGTCTTCTCCAGGCCATCCACTCTCTCTCCGAGGTCCGTGACCTCCTTCTTAAGCTCCCGGACACATGAGTGGACCTCAGTACGCTATCTCAGTTTTAAGCTCTGTCATAAAGGTAGCCATAAAAGCCTGGGTGACAGGTGGAGAGTCCCCTCCAGTCTGTGAGGCTACCTCCGTAGAGGTCAGTGTGCCCGCCTTGCCCCACATCGTGGCAACAGGATTGTCTTTCCCTGCTTTGGTGTGTGTCATCACCTGAGAACGACTGTCTCTCAACAGCGCCAGGTGTAGGAGCTAGTGAGTGGTTGAGGGGTCGTATAACAGAGTAGGATTGGGTGCCAAGTGCTCTTGCTTCGTCTTAGTTGGCGGGGATCAGAGTGTGTCAGACTGGGCTCAGCAGGTAATAGCGCAACGTAGGCCAGGTAGGGTCTCCGTATACAGGGATATTCTCACCTCCGCTCCTTACCTGCTCAAAGGGTGTGCTTTTCAGGAATACAGCAGGGAGCAGGATGCACAGGGCAGGGAGAGGTGTAAGGTCATGCCAGGCCACACACCTGCTAGGCCGGGAGGATGCCACTCAGGAGCCAGGTCCCATGTGGGCACAGCCAGCCCCACCAGAGGCAGACTGTCTCCAGCCGCCTCTACTCGTCAGCTAGACCAGTATGTGCTAGTGGGTGTTTGCTGCACCGTCGAAATGCTGTCAGGGCAGCCTGCGCAGGGTTCTCAGTGCCCAAGTAGGAGAGTCAGCCAAAAGGGGTTAGGCCGAATTAAACCCCTATGCTCGCAGGCCTTGCACCCGCGCCCGGAAGATGGCGCTGAGCGAATAGTATGTTGTTCTAGGTGTGCTTGTCCTGAAGGTTCAGCAAGAGAACGGACAGGGGCCACGGGTCATGCAGGCATCCCGGGTGGGGTCGTGGGGACCAGCCTCACAAACACTCATGGAGAAGCCACGGGTGTCAGGGAAGCCAGTTACTAGGGGCCCCCTGTGGAGGGTCGATCAAGCTCTCAGTTGCCTAGAGGGCGGCCTGCTAAGGCAGGCCTCTGGCAGGTGCAAGGCAGTGGGGCTGCAAGGGGCAGGGAGGTGCGGGGTTCAGGGGGAGAGGCGTGGAAAGGCGATTCAGCAAAGAGCGTCCCCACCCCCTACACCTCACCTGCGCCGTGTTTCAGTGCTGCCGGGGCCCAGTATCAGAGTAGGAAGAACCAGGTGAGGAGAGAGGAAGGCCCACATCGGTCTGTAGGCGCACCAGTCCGGGGAGTCACCACCGCAAGGCCAGCTTGGTGCTGGGGCACCGCCAAATCGTCCAGGCGCCCGCGCTCACCAGACGTGCCCCAACTTTGCTATCACGCACAGTCAACCGATGCGAGATGGGGTCACCCCCTCAGGTTCTCGTGTTCACCGCTCTGCGCCGTTCCGGGGAGGAGGTTGAGGCCAAAAACGTTCTCAGCAGCCCAGGATGAAGCGAAAGGAGGGGAACAGCCCATTCGGGGAAGTGCCAGGCACTGTGGCACCGAAAGTCATAGAAGGGAAAAGCAGAGCACAACCACTGCAAAGCAACCCTGCAAGCAAATACAACATTCTCCCTGAAGACAGAGAAAACAAATGAAAAACTGTGCAGCAGAAGAAAGAAGCTTGCAATCACATTGCATTAACAGCGAAGGACAAGGAGTCCAGAACAGAAGAGTAACGACAATTTACCCCAAGACAACACCATCAAGCAGCCATGGCTGCGGCCCAGCCAAGAGACCCCAACTCAGAGGACTGCACATGAGTCAGAAACTCCAAGCAAGGAAAAAGGGGAAGTATGAGAAGGCCCCGCACTGGAAACACCAGGGTGTAGGGATGCAGGAGCACCCATGAACCAACCAATCAAGCACCAGAAAGGAGGGAGCGGATGCAAACACACTGAACAAGCATCCCGCTATGGAGGAGTGAAAGAGGGCACTTGCAGAAGACAAAGCACCCAGAGGCAGGCAAGTGCGGAAGACCAAGCTAAGGGCCCTCGCAGAACGGGGAGGAAGGGCGGGTCGATCTACGGCTAGAATTGTCTCTACCAGATAGATACATCATTACAGAAGGTAAGTAACTTGTACATCTGATAGAGACTAGAATCTTGAACGTAGAATAGATACCATAGCCAGACCCACGGGGAAGGAAGGTCTGCGAGATGACCCCACCAGCCTGGACACAACAGAGGGTCCCACAGGGGACGAGTCCGACAGACAGGGCGAGGAGCCCTGTCCCCCCAGGCAAGGGGAACTCCTACAGTCAGAACACCCCTGATCCCAAGGAGAAGCGGGAAGAAGAAAGGTAGAAAAGAAGAGGAAGCATGTTCACACTCCGCCGAGGAAACAGGGGCAAGGCAAGAGGAGGCCGAAGCACCCCACGCCCATATCGGGCAACAATACCTCCATCCATGACCAGGGCAAGGAAGAGGAAGAAGATCAACCTTAAGACACCAAGGATACGAGGCAGAAAGAAGGCAAGTCCCCCCCCCACCACCCCCCACCCACCAGGAAAACACCCCGCAAAGAGGGCAGCTGAGCCTACCACAGCTAGAAGTCAATAGACCAGACAGAACAGCACCAACAGCAATTAAACAGGGGGAAGCAGAAAGAGTAGCCCGGGGGCACCCAGGAAGACAGGGCAGGGTGCGCCTGAAAGAGGGAGGAACAGAATTCCATCTCAGCCCCCAAGACAGAGAGCAGGAAGGTGAAGAAGGGCCTGGACACACCTCAGGAGGAGTCCGCATACACACGACACAAAAAGACGTGGAACCAAAGCCATGACGCCAGGCCGCAGACATCAGGGCAGACCAGGCTAACAGCGCATCGACCCCTGAGGATACCCCGGGGTGCCGCCAAAGGCATTCCACACCCAAAGCAAAAACACACAGTCAAGAAGGGTCGGCCAGCAGTCAACAGAGCCACAGTCCCAACAAAAGAGGACTCGCAGGCACATGAATCACACAGATCACACAACTGGGGAGACCTGCCCCAACCAAAGAACAGCTCCCAAAAACCAGATCAACTCACAGGTCACTGAGGGGGAGAAGGAGAAGGAGGAGGAGGAGGCCGAAGCCCGGCCAAGAACCTCCAGATGGCCGAGTCTGCCGGGGCGTGGAACAAAAGAGTGCCATCAGAAAAGATCCACCAGCTGTTCCCGAACATTTTCTGGGAACACACTGTCCCGAAGCCAAGCATGGCGGTGAAGGGCAACCGAAGAAGCCATGGCACGACAAAGCACCTCCGAGATGTCCAGAGCAGAGCGGAGAATAAAGAATGCCAGCTCCCGGCCATCTAACGCATGGTGCCGCAAATCAACACCAGCAATCTCCTGAGAAGCTGCAGATCCAAGGGACTCCGCCGAGTCCCACAAGCAAGAGGTGGACCTAGCCAACACACAAAGTGTTAAGGACCCGCAGAGCCGCACTGGTCGAAGCGAACATATTGCGCCCCAAAGAGTCCAGCCAGCGGGCCTCAAGTGATGATGGAGACAACAGCGATGGCAGGGAGGGAAAGGCAGTCTGCAAAAGGGGGCCACTGACAGAGGGGTGGAGGGAAAGACACACTCGGTCACGCGGTGCTGGAAGGTGCCGGCCCCCCCAAGCCCTGATCAGAGAAGAATGGAGCGAACCCTCAAAGGGAAGAAGCAGCTCTCTCACACCAGAGCCCTGGTGAAGAACATCCAGAAGATGATGCACGGGGAAATGGGCATCCGGATCACCCATGAACAAAATTCCCACAGCCGTGTAAACAGCGCGAGCGAAGGCCACACCCGCCTCCGTAGGGCCCCGTGGTGGGGAAAGCAGCTCCTCTGTTGGCGACGGATGCAAGCTAAGGCCGCCATCCCTTAAGCTAATAGGAGTCCACAAGATGAGCATGTCTTAAAGCCCGAAGGCATCTGCACACTTTTCCCACAAACACACGCAATAGCGAAAGGGAAAGGCCTAAACAGGCCCGAAGCACAAACCGGATCCGTGTTGCACGCGGAAATGAAAAAAACTGATGTCGGCGTGCTGGGGTGGGGCTTATGTGACCTCGCTGACGTCACGTCCACGAACGACATCAGGACGGAATCACCTGGTACCGTCCCCGGCACACAGAGATGCTGTGGCAAAGAAACATTTCCGGATCCAGTCTCATGCCTGGGGATAATTCTACGTTAAGGAATCTGCGGCTAGTAGCCTCCATCAGATAACCCATTCATCTGGGTATCCCCTTGCCTTAAACCTTTGTTATAACACTTTCATTTTTTTCTTTGTCTCATTTTCGTTGCTGCAATTGCGCTTAGTGCACAGACATTCACCATAGGGAATGCTTCTCTTTAAGTTCACTGGATGAAAGTTCTTTGTATGCAAAAGAGTATTACTGGAAGTGGGTTTCCTATATTGCTTTGTTTCAACTTTTCCATCATCTATATACACTGTTAAGTCTAGACAATTAAACATTTGTTCGACTTATTTCACTGGTGAAACTTAAATTGAGATTGTTATGCTGTAACTCATTGATGAACAATTTTGCCTCCTCTTCAGTGCCCTTCCACACTAAAAACAAGTAATCAATGTACAGACTCCAGTGAATAATATGTTCTTCTCACTGTTTTTGATGTCGCGACCTGACCACCTGCTCCTCCCACCAGCCCATATGCAAATTAGCATAGCTGGGGGCGAAGTAGGTGCCCATCGCTGTTCCGCAGATCTGATGGAAAAGTTCTCCACTGAACAAAAAATAGTTACTTGTTAAACACTTCTCAATCATACTTAGTAGCATTTGATGTATGAGACCATAGTGTGATTGGCCTCATTACCAAAAAGTACATAATGGCTCTTAGACCATCTTTATGGCGTATGCTTGTATAAATTGTTGACATGTCAATGGTATAAGTAGTCGTCTTCCCAAGGGAGATCATAAATACCCCTTAAAAAATCTCCTGTGTCTTGGATAAGAGACGGCCAAGATTGGACAAGGGGATTTATAAAAGAGTCAACATATTTGGGTGTGTTTTCCAGGGCGCTCCCCATTGCAGAAATGATCGGGTCTGAAATATCTTTATGGACTTTCGGGATTAGATAAAAGACCGGTGTGACTGGTTGGTCAATTATAAGAAACTTCTACTCATCATAATTGAGTAGCCCTTGTTCATACCAACATTTTAACTTTGTATTGTAGTTATTACTAGAGATCATGATTTTTTCATCCACCCTCACATAGCACTTTCTATTGTTTAGTTGTTTATAGGCGTCTGTTAAATATTTTTGTTTGTCCCAGAGTACTATGTTTCCTCCCTTATCTGCATTTTGCAAAATGCAGTTATCATTTTCTGATAGTTTTCTGATTAAAGCCTTGATATTCCTTTTGTTTTCCAATGCCATGTTTATTCTTTACATTTTTCTTATTTAGTTGAACACTTAACTTTTTCAATTCATTGGTGACTATGTCACAAAAAACATCAGTCCCATCCCTTGATAACATTGGGATGAAACACAAGGTAGGTCTAAAGTTAGTTGGTGCTTCTTGAATAATGGATAAGCCTTCTAGCGCCATTGCTTCTGCTCCGATCTCATTTGATCATTATGTGTTTTCCGAGTCTATCGCCCTAAGTTCCATCATTAAGTCAAAGTACTCGACTTGTAATTCTCCTTTTTGGGGAATGAGTACATCAGTGATAGAAGTGGATCTTTGAATTGGATTCACAAGAAAGTGTTATTTAATTTTCAGTACGATAATACTTTTGAAGAGATCAATCCTAGTTTGGACATAGTTCAAATTGGCTTCAGGGCAGAATGTTAGTCCCAGTTGCAAAATCTATGTCTCCTGATTGGTGAGAGTTACATTCGTCAGATTTATTATTGTTGCTTCATTGGGTATAACTGCTTCCGATTGCTCTTCGTTTTCTCTTGCCCCTGTTGCCCTCCTTCGACAGGCTCCCCCCGTCCTCCTCTTTTTCTTCTCCCTCCTACTCTTGGTATCTGTGTTGGTGGCCTTGGTCACAAGTTGAACCTGCGTTCTTCTAGTAAACAAATCGAATTTGTTGATTACTGTTGGCATTGGGCCTTGAGCTTGCAGATCTTCATCATGATCTGTGTCAGCTTCTGAGCTTTGAATGCTGCTTTGCTCAGAATGTAATTCCTGCATTGGTTTGCTCGACTTCTCCATCTTATTACGCCTAATAGTATCGAACATTTTTGCAAAAGTATAAATCTGGCCTCTGTCGTAATTCTGTTGATCTCTGACACACTTTTGAGCTTTTTGTTCTTTTAAAGTGGTCTCAAGTTTCTTCATTCTTTCTTTCATTGCCACTTTAAACTCTTTAATTTGATCTGATCTTCCTCTTTACATAAGAGATCAGACAGCACCTCTATTTCAGCGAGTATTTTCTTACGATCTATATCGGCATACTTTATTAAGCTGGTGAACATTCTTCTTGAGGCATCATTGTTATTGACAGCCCACTCATGTAGCATGTCTGGATTAGGCTCTGCGTAAATCGAAGTTACCATTATGCGTAATCCTCTGGGCACAGGCTGTACTTCTAAGGTGCGATGTAGCGACTTGGATTTCTACCATTTCGAGAGTTCCAAACGCTAAAGTTTTTCTATGCATTTCAATCGGGCATTCAAATCGCTCATTCCTCTTCCTTTCTGCGTTGTCCACGCATCATTAAATATCTGCGAAGCTGCTTCCTCGCGCTCTTTTATCTCTGTGGCTGACATCTTTATGAAAAAAATTGGATTTTACTTCAATCGCAGGACCTCCAGCTGTAACCGCAACTGCTTGTGTTCTCGTGTTGAAATCCACATTAACACCAAGCTTCACTCTCTCCCGCGTCGCTCCATTCAAGTCCAGGCTTACTGTAGAGCTCCAGAGCTGTCCTCTTCACCTCTCCTTTGGACTGCGCTTCTCACTGCCACCTCATGATCGAGAGCTATATATGGATATATATATATATATATATATATATATATATATATATATATATATATATATATAGAACTCCAAAGATATATATATATATATATATATATATATAGATATATATATATATACACACACACACACATACATACACACACATATATATATAAAATGTATTTGTGGGGGGGAGGGGGGTGGGACCCCACACCGTCAAACCTACCATAAATACGTGGTAAAGGCATGAGTTGTAAAAGCATTTGGGTTCTAAGAACATTAGTTCTAAAAAATGTGTGGTAAAGGTACAACATGGTAAAAACCTCGTCGTAAAGGCGTTTTCCCTTTTTCCATTATTTCAATTGGAGTGGGAAGTGTAGGTGTCGGGACCAACGCTTCATGAATGACCATTGCTGGGGCCTTGCTTCCTCCATAAGGGAGGTACAGATGGAGGATAAGAGACAGTTCGGACCTGAATAGGTGGTGAAGGATTTTTACCACTTTGTCAGCGTTTAAGAGGTCACCAGCTTGTTAGTGGGGAAAAGGGCTTAGTGTTGCAGCTGGAAGTAATGCATTCGCTCATGTTCATGCCGACCAAAGTTGCACATTGAGAAGTCCTTGGTCTTGCCCCCTAGGAATAGATCCCACAACATTCTGCAACCCCCCCCCCCCCGACCATCCCAAAACATCTATTGTTTGCTTCGGGAACCATGGTGCAACCCATGGTGCCCGCCACATAACTGCTGCATCCATGTGGCCTCAGAGACGTTCTGTTTCAAAGAGGGAACATTCAAAGAACATCTGAAGCTGGGCTATATAGTAGTATTTTTGGATATCCAGGAGCGTTAGCCCCCTCTGTCTCTTGGCAGCTCATAGGACTATCCTCGAAACCCGCTTTCTCTCTCAGATAAAGTGATCAATGGCTTTCTATAATAGTTTTAAATCACTTAGCGGGTTTTTAACGGGTAGTGCCTGAAAAAGGTTAAACAGACGCAGGAGGATATTTTGATTGATGACTACCAGTCTCCCCAACCAGGCGATATAAAGAGACCTCCAGCGAGACGGATCAGCTTTGATGGCATCGGGAAGGAGCAGGCAGTTTGACAAGTACAACTTGTACAACTGGTGATGATGCGGGGTGATAAACAAATACTTGCCTGCAGCTCACTGGATTGGGAGCAAGTTCGCATTATTTACGCATTTCTGGTGAAATACCTACACTCAACATTTTAGATTTTTCAAAATGTACTTTGAACCCAGATATCTTAGCATATGTATCCATGAACTCTATTGCTCACAGGATCAAGTGTATAGGATTGGTCAGTGTGAGGAGTTTTTAGTCTGCAAACCCCTCAAAAGGCATTCCTTCAATCCCTGCGTGTCTTCGAATGGTTGCAGCCAAAAGGTCCACTGCAAGTACAAATAGTAGCGAGGACAGTAGGTATCCCTGTTGTGTACCGTGTGTACCGTGACGCAGAGATATCTCTCAACCTTTCACCGTTAACCAGTAATCCAGCACTAGGGGGACTTATAATTGGTTGCTATCCTGGTCAACATGTTAGATCCAAAGCCTACTGCCTCCGAAGTCCAATTGACTCACTCGAATGCCTTTTTTGCATCTAGTGTCAATATTTCCATGGGAATGGACCTCAAGCAGGCCTTTTACACTAGGTGTTGTACCTTCGTAATATTATCTGTTGCTTGTCGGTGAGGGATATCTTTACATCTGCATTTTAGCAATGCAATATGGCAGTAGGAGCTGCATTCGGATGCTGGCCTATCCGGTTTTGGCACTAGGGTTATATGTGACTCCACAATGGAACGCATCTCTGAATGGGATGAGAGAAAATAATTAAAAATGGGTGAGAGGTGTGGAATCAGAGTTTCCTTGAAATGTTTATAGAATCAATTTGTGAGGTAATCAGGCCCGAGGACCTATCAGGATTGAAATCACGGATTGCTGAAGATACCTCCTCATCGGTTATTAATTCCTCTTGCTGGTCAATGTTAGATTTGCTAAGGCGCTTCTGCAATGAAAGTCTGTTGTGCTTCGATGGGATCTATGGGTTCCTCGCGGTATCGTTCAGATTAAAAGGCCTTTACGGGATTTTACTTTTCCTGAGTACTATCCAATACTATGGTCACCGTTCCCAAAAGGGTAGGGATTTTTCTAGGAAGATTTTGACTTTTGTATATGCGCTAATAATGGGCCTGTTTTATTAACCAGGCTCATTTACTTTTTGTCAGAGGTACAACAGAGCCTTTTCTGATTTTTCTGTGGCAAGGTGACTAGCTTCCCCGTTATGGCAATTACCTCCAGCAAGTCCAGGATATATATATTCTACTCCGAAAAGGCTTAAATGATGGGGCTGTCGCACTGACTCTAAATGCTTGTGATGTTAGGATTATGAAGCAGGCACTACTCATATTTTTATAATTTGTCAACCAATATGGATTTACAGGAAACAAGTATTTCAAGAGTTAAGCAGGCTTCTCTATATATCAATATTCTCCCTACTCCAAAAGTGATCATATAGAGGTTGCCAGAAACAAATCAATCCCAAGGAGATCTGAGGCTATAACATTCATGTTCCTTCCGATAAGACTACAAGTTGTGAAGAAAATAAGGGCCATAGGTATGAAACTTAGGGTTTGCGATTCTCAAATAGCGATTTTTAGAGAATCGCTATTTGAGAATCGCAAAATGCTATGTATGTAGGATTTGCAAATAATTTTGCTAATCCTACATATTCCTTAATTGCGACTCGCAAATTGCAATTCACAATTAAGAAATACCTCCTCATTCATTCCTATGGGCATGAAGGCCCATAGGAATGTATGGGAAGACATTCTCAATTTGCGATTCTCAAGTAGAGAATCACAAATTGAGAATGCAATTTTAAGGGTGCCAGGGTGTCAAAAGGACACCCTGTTGCACCCCTGAAATGTGCTTGTGTGCACATGTGGCACACATACATGCCTTAAGGGCATGTATGTGCACCACATGGCACTTTGGAAAATGCAAAAACATTTATTTTTCAAAGAAATCGCAAATTACTACCAACTCAAAGGTGGTGGTAATTTGCGATTCCTTAAGGCCAAATTGCACTTTTTCTGTGCGTCTAACATTTCATTTAAGGAATAGCGATTCCTTGAATGCAATTGCAAAATAAGGAATTACAAATGTTGTGATTCCTTATTTTGCGAGGCAGTTTTGCTTTCTTATATACCACTAAGCCAAATTGCGATCGCAAACGCTGAAATTCTGCGAATTTCGGCGTTTGCGATAGGAATTTGGAATGATACATATGGCCCTAAGTTACTTCCTGTAACTGCAATTATCCAGTATTGGTATCGTTCATAGATTCACATGCTTAAGCCATTCCCCTTCGCCAAAGTGGGAGTCTCACGGTACCATAATAAAGCAGTATGCATTACTATACTATCATAGACCATAATTGCAATGAAAAACCAGTTCAGTTGCCTATCCATGTCCTTAGTTAAAAAAAGGACCAAAGTTGAACAATAGCCAATCAGGCGACAGCACCCTCTGGAACACTCCCAACAGGGGCGGAGTCCCTGCAGTTACAGGTAAGTGAAGTATTTTCTTATTCTTCATTGGATCTTTCATAGATTCACATGCTTGAATCAGAATAGCAAGCAGTGTTGTAGATAACTGAAATACCCTTAGAGGATGGTGGGAAAACGATATATCTATATCTATCTATATATATGTGTGTGTGTGTATGTATATGTATATATATATATATATATATATATATATATATATATATATATACGGGCCCACTTGTGGAGTCCATACAGGACTTGATTGTGTGCTTCCCGGACCACACTTCCCAGAATGCACAGTCTCATTTGAGCCTCCCATCGGTGGGTGTGTTGTATATAAAATGGGGAAGTGGGTCGGCGGTTGCGCACACCGCTTCCGTTAAAGCCCCTGAAGAGAAGCATATGGAGCTTCGAAACGCGTCGGGCAGATCCCGTACGGAGCGGCGTCTACGAATGGATCCCCGTCCTCACCTATACATAAACCAAGCTGCTGTTCGCGTGCTACTCAAAGGTGGACACCTTGGAGCATTGATTTATACGCGGCCGTCCAGCCGCGGAGTATGCACCACCCCGGTACCCTGGGGGTCACGAAAGTGAAGCAGCAGTCGTACTTGGAATCGAGGACGGGCCCACTTGTGGAGTCCATACAGGACTTGATTGTGTGCTTCCCGGACCACACTTCCCAGAATGCACAGTCTCATTTGAGCCTCCCATCGGTGGGTGTGTTATATGTAAAATGGGGAAGTGGGTCGGCGGTTGCGCACACCGCTTCCGTTAAAGCCCCGGAAGAGAAGCATAAGGAGCTTCGAAACGCGTCAGGCAGATCCCGTACGGAGCGGCGTCTACGAATGGATCCCCGTCCTCACCTATACATAAACCAAGCTGCTGTTCGCGTGCTACTCAAAGGTGGACACCTTGGAGCATTGATTTATACGCGGCCGTCCAGCCGCGGAGTATGCACCACCCCGGTACCCTGGGGGTCACGAAAGTGAAGCAGCAGTCGTACTTGGAATCGAGGACGGGCCCACTTGTGGAGTCCATACAGGACTTGATTGTGTGCTTCCCGGACCACACTTCCCAGAATGCACACTCTCATTTGAGCCTCCCATCGGTGGGTGTGTTATATATAAAATGGGGAAGTGGGTCGGCGGTTGCGCACACCGCTTCCGTTAAAGCCCCGGAAGAGAAGCATAAGGAGCTTCGAAACGCGTCAGGCAGATCCCGTACGGAGCGGCGTCTACGAATGGATCCCCGTCCTCACCTATACATAAACCAAGCTGCTGTTCGCGTGCTACTCAAAGGTGGACACCTTGGAGCATTGATTTATACGCGGCCGTCCAGCCGCGGAGTATGCACCACCCCGGTACCCTGGGGGTCACGAAAGTGAAGCAGCAGTCGTACTTGGAATCGAGGACGGGCCCACTTGTGGAGTCCATACAGGACTTGATTGTGTGCTTCCCGGACCACACTTCCCAGAATGCACAGTCTCATTTGAGCCTCCCATCGGTGGGTGTGTTATATATAAAATGGGGAAGTGGGTCGGCGGTTGCGCACACCGCTTCTGTTAAAGCCCCTGAAGAGAAGCATATGGAGCTTCGAAACGCGCCGGGCAGATCCCGTACGGAGCGGCGTCTACGAATGGATCCCCGTCCTCACCTATACATAAACCAAGCTGCTGTTCGCGTGCTACTCAAAGGTGGACACCTTTGAGCATTGATATATATATATATATATATATATATATATATATATATATATATATATATATATATATATTTTCATTCCAATGGCTCTCGCGATGAAGGATCACACCGAAGCAGTAAGGTAAATGCCTTTATTGTCATAAGCCAAAGGCAACAATCCGTCCGTCATTGTTCATGTTTGCCTACGCGTTTCGGTGCCGTCCGCACCTTCATCTTGGGCTGCTGGCAGTCACGGAAGTGAAGTTTCAAGACATCCACAGCCTCAGGTGCATACCTTTTACCATGCGTCCCTTCTAGTGGCGAGTGCTGGGATCTGTAGTCCAATTTAAATACCCATAGTGGGGTCCGTGCTTGTCAGGTTCATTTCTACATGTTCACAGTCGCATTGGGGACCGGCTGTGAATAAAAGCACTTTAGTGTGCCCCGGAGGCATTGTGACCTTTGTTAGTGTTAGACACTGCTCCGCTGTTCCGCAGAGGCGTTGCCCTGCTCCACGGTCCCTCTCTCCTTCCTCCGTTCTAGGGCGGTGCTTCCTTCCACGACGAAGCAGTCGTGCATATTTTTTCATTCCAATGGCTCTCGCGATGAAGGATCACACCGAAGCAGTAAGGTAAATGCCTTTATTGTCATAAGCCAAAGGCAACAATCCGTCCGACATTGTTCATGTTTGCCTACGCGTTTCGGTGCCGTCCGCACCTTCATCTTGGGCTGCTGGCAGTCACGGAAGTGAAGTTTCAAGACATCCACAGCCTCAGGTGCATACCTTTTATCATGCGTCCCTTCTAGTGGTGAGTGCTGGGATCTGTAGTCCAATTTAGGGTATTTAAATTGGACTACAGATCCCGTCCATCAATTTGTTTATTTTCCATATGTCGCCCTAATTGGGAAGGGTATGCCCAGATGTGGGTCCAGTGCTCACTACACCACTGGATTCAAGCTAGCTTGGCTGATTAAGGGTGATGCCCTGAAACCGGTCCCAGGATGCTTGATTCTGGTCCAGCGAGGACCTGGCTTGGCAGTTCGGGCTGGACTGTCCCCACAAGGAACAGGGTCAAGACTGATTTGCATATGGCTGGGTCCAAACTGGGGTGGTGTAGTGAGCAAAAGAATGATGGATTAAACCCAGATCCTTGTGACTGGGGGTGAATGTTTGCATTGTCCAGCATTCAGTCCTTCAATTGTTCCTTTTCCATATATAAATACTTTAAGCATTATCGAATCAGTATGTTTTATACAATAATATAATGTAAATGTGCATATAAGAAAACATAACCATATCCAAACCTACATCAGGAATAGAGACATATCCATGACTGTATAAACACCAAGAATGATGGAATCCGCATGCTTTATACAAAGAACTATTGCAAATGTACAAAAAAACAAAAATAACCATATCCATACCTACATCAGTAATAAAGGCTCACCTTATGAAACACAAATTTAGAACCACATTCCTTAATCCACCTGTTCTGCAGCTATATTCAAGCAGTGTGATGAATGGAATACGTGCCCTTGCCGTAACATGTGGATCCTTATCCACACTGAAGCGCGGCATACACTTTACAAAAGAATAACTGCAAACCAGGTTAGCCGAGGTGTATATTGTTCTTGTATAATGTGCTATTATCTTCCATGGTAGCAGTGCAGTTGATACGCTTCTACCATATAGCTGCATGGTTGTAGAAAAAAACATGCTGTAATGGTTACACTTGTCAGCAAAGTACCCACTGTATGTGTGTGTGTAGTGTATATATATATATATATATATATATATATTTATATATTTATATATATATATACTTTATGTAAATCAAAAGTAGATCTGTTCACCATATTCTTAACGTTTAAAATAATTTGGAATAAAGAGTGTTTATTAGAAGTTTGAATTCTATGTGTATTTGATTTCTCCACCATTCGCCAAATGTTTGTTGTTTGTTTCAGCTGGGTAGCTTATTTTTAAAGATTCCTAACAACCAGGTTGTTGACCTAATTTATATTTATTTATTTATTGAATTTATAAGGCGCAACAGCTACCCAAAAACGGTTTCCTGCGCCAGGACGGACTGGGTGAGAAACAGAGCGGCAGTAAATTGAGATTATTGGTTAAATAACCAAGTCTTCAGGGATCTGTGGAAACGGGTGTAAATAGTTTATTTGCGAATAGTAAGGGGAAGAGCGTTCCAGAGGGAAGGGCCAAGATAGGTTAAAGATCTTCCACCCATCCTGGAAAGTTTGAACCTGGGTACCGTAAAGTTTTCATGAGTTGCAGACCGGAGATGGTGAGTAGGGACATAGGGGCAGACAAGAGATTGCAGATACTGTGGTCGTGCCTGTTTTGATTTTGAATATATAGCTCAGGGCTTTGAACTTAATACGGTTCTCCACCCTGAGCCTACGTAGGTCACGGAGGTGGCTGGAAATGGAAGTGGCTCTGGGAACCCTGCAGAGTAGTCTTGCTGCAGAGTTCTGTACCAGCTGCAGTCTAAGGGTCACCGCCTTGTTGGAGCCAAGGTATAGGATATTTCCATAGTCAAGCCTTGAGGTGACAAGGGCTTGAACTACTGTTTTCTGGGTGGCATCTGGCAGCATCCAGATCTTCCTGAGCCATTTCAGGATGGTGAAACAAATGGCAGTAACCTTGACTGCTTGATGGTGCATGGTCAATGAGTCGTCAATGGTTACCCCCCAAGTTGCGAACATGGCTGGAAGGCCGAGGGAGAGCACCCATCTCGTCAGGCCAGTGTAGTGGGCCCCAGAGATCTTTCTTCTTACCAAGGATCAGGACCTCGTTTTTTTCACCATTAAGTTTAAGGTGGTTGTGATTCATCCATGTAGCAATTTTCCAAGACCTAGCTGAAGGAGAGATGTTGAGCTGGGATCGGTGTTATAGAGAGAAAATGAGAGCTAGAAGTGGCAGAGAAAATTGGAAAAGTGCGGTTAGCTAAAAAAGAGATGAGCCAGTCTAAGGCTGAGCCACGAATGCCCAAAGACCTCAGCATGTTGATAAATATAGGATGGGATACTGGGTCAAACACTGTACTTAGGTCTAACAGTATGAGAGCAACAGTATCTCCAGAGTGCAGGTGATGGCGCAACCTCTCGGTAACACCCAGCAATGTTGTTTCTGTGGAGAATCCAGCTCTGAAACCAGATTGAGATGGGTGGAGGATTTTGTTGGTTTCAACCTAACATTAGAATCATGTCCTGCATGTGGTCTAGCACAAGAATGCAAGGAACACATTTTGTTTTCTGTACTAAATATCACCAGAACTGCTGAAGGTGGATATGACCGATTTGCTTAAATCTAGCAGGTAGACAATATCGGGTTGCTTATAGAATTCTGAAGAGCGATACGTAACATCCAATAGTTTTTGCAGTAAGTCGACTTTATTTTACTTCTGCATAGGGCGACAGAAGTTTACAACACAGGTCGTTTAGGGCGGCCATGTGCTTGATGTACTCAACCCAGCCATTATAACTATGGAATCAAAGAATACTGTGAAAGTTATGTCCAGGAAAAAAGGGTGAATTGTGTTTTGTATTTCAGATCGTATTTCTTAATACTTAAACATGATGTGAACTTTTTAATTGGAAGTTTGATTGCTTTATCGTTCTCATTATTTGATGTCATGTATATTTATGATGCTAATTACATGGATTTTATCTTTTTTTTGTAAACTTTTTAGACTCCGCAAATGATGAATTCTGTATACTTTGATGGTTCGAAAAAAAAAGTTTATTATTGATTATTAGTTGAATGTTTATTACAGATTTTTGATGTGTTCTGTATGTAGAGAAATATTTTTTTTCTTTCTTTGGTGATGGTGAGGTTGGGATATGATATGTTTATGTGATAAAATTGTGAAGATACTCTGGGAATAAGTAATCATTTTTTGTGAGAAAGACTTTTCCCTAAGAAAACGTAGACCGAGAAAAACGTTTTGTGTTGTGAAATGTTTTTGTTGACTATGGGTTCTCCAGCAAGAACTCAGAGCCATGGGACCCCATCCTGAGAGATTAAACGTATACCTTGAGAATATGCAGAAATAGTGGTTTTACAAGATAGGAAAGTACTATATTGGGGTGCTATTGTGGAGAAGGAGCTTCTACAGGAGGAAAGGTAAAAAGAACTGCAAGAGAGGGATAAACATTTACATGGAGGTATTGTTGCGAGGTGAACGCTAGCAGACACATGCTTCACTTCTGATATTGTGAGCGATGGAAGATAACGCAAAAAATGCTCTCGAGAAGCATCTAACAGGTGTATGGCAAACTGTTGACAGTATAAGTAGAACTGCTTGTAATTAAATATGTATGGTTTGTATTTTTAATTTCAATCTTGCCTCGTATACAGTTTTCCTGCAGTGCTAAGGAACTTCTGTGTCCCTGAAGTTGTAGAATTAGTAACTAAGCATATAAGAGGAGAGAGGGTGGTCTGGGTGTAACACCTGGCCTTGGTTTTGGTGCATAGACCAGGCGTGGTCGGGAGTTAATGGGGTTAGAATTTTATTATTAAATCAGATTTTATTAGCAGAAAACTTAGCATGAAAATACATTACATTGTCGCCTACAACCCTGTGGGCCGGCTACTGCACAGTCAGAACGGGGAAGACGGGACAATAGAATAAAGGCTCACCTATTCGGACAGTTAACACAGCATGTCGCCTACAACCCGTTCAGGGCCAGCCGCGTTTGTTAAGGGGAGATAACAGACAGGCCTAGCTTCCACTAAAAGTGGATAGAAACGAAGTCCAGTGTGCTGTAGGTATGCATGTGGCAACAAGCCGAAAGCCTGTTACAAACAACTGAATGCTAATGAGTCTGCCTTTTAAGAAAGGGAATGAAAGAACATTAGGAAAAACCAAAACCCCCAACCCTCCCCTCTCCGGTGAGCAAGAAACAAAAGAAAATGTGTTCTAGAGTACAGGTACTCTCCGATGCGATAGTCAACAATGCCATGAAGAGCCAGGGAGCCCCTTTGGGACGAATTGCGCCATGTAACTGCGCGCCCCTCGGAAATCAATTTCAGAATCCGGAGATAAATGGGACAGGACAGTTCCCGAAATTCAGTGAATAGAATTGAAACAAGTGGGGCCCAAATCTTGGCGTAGTCTGATTTATTCCCAAGGGTAGCCATAGACAGCCATAGACAGCCTCTCCATACCCAAATGATACCACAATTTGATACAGCCATTGTGTATGCTCCGGGATCCTGTCAGACTTCCACCCTGCCAGAAGCACCCGGTGTGCAGCATTCAGTGCCAACGCCATCTGCCTGCCTTTGATAGAGTGCAAAGGGAAGGTCAGCGCATTGGGCAATCCCAAGATCGTATAAGCAGGGAGTCTGGGAATGGTGGTGTAAAAGGCCCTATCAATTTCGTCGAGTATTTTCTCCCATTATAGCTTTGGGCAGTTCCATAGCAGATGGAGAAGGGTACCAGGGCTCCGCAGCCACGCCAGCAAAGGCCATCATATTGAGAGTTCCACTTGGCTAGGCTGGCCAGGGTACAATTTTAAACGCAGTTTCCGGGTGGCCCACGGAGTGCGAAGTGTGATAGGACCTATAGAAGACATCCTCCCACTTCTTGTCTGATAGAGTGTGTCCTAATTCTGCCTCCCAGCGTCTCTGTCCAGCTGTGCGAGCTTTCTTGAAGCCCTAAGTGAGGAACGAGTATATTTTGGAGAAAAGTTTGCAGTCATCGTTTTAAGAGCCACCTCTCGAACGGCAGCATCGGTCTGCCAGCCAAGGGTCTTATTGTAGTACCAGTCACCCAAATCAACATTTGGGTATGCAGGAAAAGGTCTGGTCTGAGCCGGCAAGGCCGTAATCCTCTTGGAGCTGTTTCAAGGGGATGCGACCCTGAAGGTCGAACAGATGTCCCAGGTGTTTTCACCCGCCCTCCAACCACCGTGCACCAACCCTTTTATCCACCCCAGGTGGGAAGTCAAGGTTTGAGAAAATTGGTGTCATTGGAGAGGGGAAAGTAGTAAGTTGCGCCCGCGTTGGCACCCTATCCCAAGCGAGCAGAGTGGGGCGAGTAACCGGCGAGGAGTACAGTCCCCAGGAGCGCGCGGACCTAGGCAAGCATTCCTCCCTCCAGATATGGTGGCCTGCCACTGTCTGGTCTATGAAGACCCAATACTTCTCCGTCATGGGACGGTTCCACTCCACGAGGTAGCACAGCAGCGAGGCTTGAAAGTAGCGTGTGATGTTGGGCAGGGCAAGGCCGCCCTCCTTCTTGGGCGCTGCAGCAGTCTTCTGCAGCCGGGTGATCGGGCCCCAAATAAAACGCTCAATATTTGTTTGTATGTGTGAAAGCGAGTTCGATGGGGGCTGTAAGGAAGTGTTTGAAAAAGATATAAGGCCCAGGGTAGTACATTCATTTTAACAGCAGCCAGTCTCCCAAATCACAACAAAGGCTAGCGCCGCCAGTAGGCCAAGTCCTTGCGGATGCAAGAGAGCAGGGCCGTATAATTCACTTTCGCTGTCTTAGCCAAACTTTTATAGAGAACCAGCCCGAGGTATGTTATACTCTCCGTCACCTAGTTGAAAGCTAATTGGGCAAGCAAGGCGTCTACCGTCTCTTGTGTTGCAGTAAGATTCAGCACTTGGTACTTCGGCATGTTTATTTTAAATCCGGAGACCTGGCCAAAGACCTGCAGGTCGTCCACGATCGCCCGCATTGAAGTAAGAGGATTGGCTACTGAAAAAAATGACATCATTGGCGTAGAAGCTAATGAGATGGTGGTCTGCCCTGAACGGGACACCCTGCACCTGTGGGTTGTCCCGGAGTCGCTGAGCAAAAGGCTTTGTATATTAAGCGAAAAGTAGGGGGGTGAGAGGGCAGTGTTGTCTGGTTCCCCTCTCACCGGGAAATAACTTGAGAATAGTCAGTTTGCCCGTAACGCTGCCGACGGAGCGCTATATATGCTCACCACCCAACTGCAAAATCTGACCCCCAGGCCCAAGTGTTTCATAGCAGCAAATAGGTATGGCTAGTGTACGCGGTCGGAGGCCTCCTCAACGTCAACCGCCAATAGTAAAGCCTCCTCCTTAGAGCGCTGTACCTGGTCAATTAAGTGTCAGATCCTTTTAGTGTTGTCTCCACATTGCAGATTTGGGATGAAACCGAACTGATCTGGGTCAACATAACCGGGCATGAGAGGGTTGAATCTAGGAGCCAAGATGCTAGGGAATAGTTTCGCATCGATATTCAGCAGGGAAATCGGCCGATAGGAGCTGTAGAGCTCTGGGTCCTTCCCGGGTTTGGGGTGACCGAAATAGTTGCTCGCAGCATGGTGGATGTAAGAGTGCCCGTGTCCGCGAAGGAGTTAAACAATCGGGTGAGCAGTGGGGCCCGTTCGGCACAATAGGTCTTATAAAAAAGAGCGCTGAAGCCGTAGAGCCCGGTGCCTTCAGGAGCTTCAGATGGGCAACAGCAGAGATCACTTCTTCCATCTAAATGGGGGCCTCCAGCACGTCCACCTCGATGGGTGGGAGAGGAGTGACCGCTGCGTCAAGGAGTTACCCACTGGGGTCAGCCAGATTAGAGGTGCCAGCGAAGTACATGGTCTCATAAAAGTTTCGAAAGGTCGCCACTATCCCGGCATCATCTGTGACCTCAAACCTGTGCTTTCCTCGCATCGCCTTAATAGCCTGGGCCACACGTTGACTGCAGAGACAGTGAGCTAACATGCGATCTCCACTATTAGAGCCCACACAATATTTGCGCTTCAGCTTAACCACAGCTTATTCGGCCCGATCGAGATCAATACGCTTCAGTTGGAGCCGTTAATTCTCTAACTGGCGCCATACTCTGGGGGCACCTGTACTCTTATGGATAGCTTCGAGTTCCCTTACTTTAGCTTCTAGGACCTCTCACTTAGTCTGCCAAGTTTTGTTCTCAGAGGCCGCTTTGGCGATGAAGGCCCCTCTCACAACCAGTTTAAGTGCCTCCCATACAGAGGCCAGGGGTGTGGTGCCATCGTCGTTAAGTGCAAGGTAGTCGGTCAGAATACACCTGATGTCTTCCACTATCAGCGGGGACCGAAGTAAGAAGTCTCTCAGGCGCCAATGCGATAGGGGTGAATGTGTGGGTGGTAAGTGCAGTGTCAGGGTAATGTGCGCGTGATCTGAGAGGGAACGGGCCTCAATGGTGGAAGCTTTGGTAAATGCCCATGCTGCCTGGGTGACGAGGAAGTGATCCAAGCGGGCATAGGTCTTATGGGCAGCCGAATAGTAGGAATAATCTTGTACATCAGGGTGTAAGCAAGGCCAAGCATCTTTGATCCCACCATCGCTCAATCATTCACTACCGCTCTCTGATATAGCTCCAGCCCCCAGATCGTGAGCCTGAACGGCCCAGCCCAGCATTCATAACTAGGTTTAGGTCGCCCCCCACCACCACCATGGGATCGGGTGTGTGAAGGACCTCAGCAAATGTATCCAGCAGGAATTTCTCTTGGTGCTCGTTTGGGGAATAGATGGAGGCTAAAGTGATGTATGAGGACCCTGTATGAAGCCGCAGCGCTAGGAGGCACCCCTTGATCTCTCCAACAGGACCCACCACGGATCCCCTAAAGTGTTTGGAAAGCAGGATAGCCACCCCGCCCCTTTTACTCTTCCCCGAGGACCAGAACTGCTGAGGAAATCCTCTATGCTCCATGCGGTAAGTGTCGCTATGGAGAAGGTGGGTTTCCTGAAGGAGGCACACATCACCGCCTGTGTGCTCAAGCAGAGAGGACTGCCTTCCGCTTAGTGGGGTTGTTAAGACCTCGAACATTAAAGCTAACTACCTTAACTTCCACCGGTGAAGGAAGAACCATCTCAAGCTGCTGTCCCCTTCGGTGTCAGCCAGGGTTCCCAGGACAGCAGACCGCTCTTTAATAATTGTGGCGGGATCAGGGCGAAGATGACCCAAGCCACGACTGACCCCGGGGCCCCCGCCGCAGAGGCTTCTGTGTGCCAGACTCCAAGGCATCTAGTTGGGGAGGTAGGTCATCGAGGTTGCTTCCCGCCGACGCAGAAAATGAGGCGGAATGGGTGGCCCCGCGCATAAGAAATGTTCTGTGAGTGCAGACGGTTGGTAATGGGGCAGAAATTCCTTCTCTTTTGCAGGGTACTGGCAGCCAGGTCTTGATACAATTGGGGAGAGTGGTCCCGGAAGCGCAGAGGTTGGCTCGTACGAGCCGCCTTGAGGATCTCTTCTTTCACCTTGAAGTCATGCACACACAATAAGATATCTGCACGAGGGCGTTTCGGCTAGCACAGTGGGCCTACACGGTGGCAGCGATCAATCTTAATGGCGGAGTCCGCTAATGCATTCCTGACTGCTCGGAAGAGGTCTTGGACATAGCCCACAAGGTCTTCCCGCTTTGCCCCAGTTGGGACCGCTCAAATGCGGACGTTGTTCCTCCTTGACCTATTCTCCAGGTCCTGGGTGTGCGACTGGAGGTCCAGATGTTGGTCTCGCAGACGTACAATTTCTTGCTGGAGTGCTGCGATCTCCTAGTCTGTGGCAGTTGCTGGACCCTCCAGGGAGGCCACCCGCTCCTCCACAGCACTGACGTCTCTCCGGACCTCCCACAGGTCTGCCTGTAAGTCTGTTTTAATGGCCATGATATCCTCTCAGAGAAGCGAAGAACTCTCTAGTGACCCGCAGACACCACTCCAACCGGGAAAGGGAGCCGGGGGAACACCAGTCCTCACCAGGTAATCCTCAATGGGAGTAACGTGCTGGTCCCGGCGCCTAGGGAGCGGGAAGCAGAGTATCATGAGGGGCCAAGAGGAATCAGCAGGGGGAAAGGCTCCGGTACCCTCTCGTCGTGGCAGGCCTCACCTGCGAGAAGACTTGATGTGGCTCCACTGGCCCTTTACTGCAACGACCCTCCACCAGGGGGCTACCAAATCGCCCTCAATTGCACTGTGTCACGTCGTCCTTGCAGCGCTAATCCACAAAGCTGCTGTGCCTGTGCTCCAGCACCACCTGCAGGCCCCAAGTAGGCCACCGGGTGCTCCGGAAGCCTCGACTGGCCCACGAACAGGGCTGGGGGCACCCGCTGTGTCCAGGGCATATGTCAGGTGCTGCAGAGCCTCAGGACAGGCCCCGCTCACCTCAGTGGGCCGAATCAGGGGCCTCCAACAAGCCTGCAGGCTTGTGTGAATTCCCTGGCCAGGAGAGGCTGAGTAGCAGGTCCAGGGCTGAGCCCAGGCACCCACCCACTGGTAGGCATCTGGAGCGAGGTGCGGGAGCAGGGGGTCTGATCCCCAAGCTCGCAGGGGGACGAGTTAGTGGTGGCCCACTCCAGGGGCCCACCAGCAGGTACAGTTGAGTCCGCCATCCTAGGAGAACACTCCGGCAGTCCGTGCGACAGGCCCAACGTCTCCTCGCTCTATGTGCCTGAGCCCTGGGGCGGTCAGCGGGCGTCTAATCCAACTTTTCCGGGCGACTTGAATGCCCTGCTGTTCACGACCCCCAGGCGCTGTCTCGCCGTGAAGCCACCGACGGGGGATCCGGATGCTGGGGATGCCGTAGACGATGCTGTAGGCCCAGCTGGAGCGGAGCTCTGGAACAACGCGTCCGCTTACTCTGCCGTCTAGGGGGGGGGGGGTTAAAATTTTAGAGCAGAAGTAGCTCATTGTACTAGTGTTACTGACCACTTGGTCTCATACGACTTGAAGGCGGAATGGGGTAGCATAAAGTCACATTTATAGGAGCCATGTATTGAAAGAGATCCTTCGTTGGTTTTATAAAAACACAAAAATATTCTGTAGAACTCGGATCGTTTCCACTTTTGGCTGCTGCTAGGAACATAGTACGTAATGTCTGGTGAAATATTGCTCATGTTGGACATATGTTGGGGCCTAAGAGGTGCCTTGCAGATTGATGGATAGTACTATCACTTTGATGTTCTTAGGGAAAGTATACGTGATGGAGTAATCTCTTGTTTGCTGACAAAATGTCTTTAAGTTGTGTTGCTCTATTTCTGGTTAGCAAATTTATGTTAAATTTCAAGCTGAGAATGCGTAGATACTTCTGATGGCAGACTAATTTGGGTAAGGCTATTGGCTCTTCTTAGGATAAAAGTAAGAGCTAAGAGATGCCCGTAGTCATTTTTACATCAGATGTCCTAGAAGGATACGTCTGTCTGAGTTATGGTTTTGTCCTTTTGTTATGATGTTCTTCTCTGGAGTGGAAGACGAACTACCTTGATTTTGAAGGAGCAGAAGCCTAGAAATTACCAGGACAGACTTACTGAAATAAACCTTGATTTCGTGAGCCTCCCAGTGTGTGCTGTATGTGCTGAATGCTGTGGCCTGTAATAGAAACTAGAAATAAATGCAGAAAGATCTTCCATGCAAGAGAAGCTGTGCTTACTTGAATGTCTTGAACTGAGTTAAAGCTTAACAGCTAGCCCTAGCAGGCTGGCAAGCCTAATTTAAATTTTGCGAGAGCAAGTGGTACTGGTGGCAGGCATTTGGGGACATGAGGCTGTATAGGAGGAGTCAGAATTGGTAATGTCTGGAAAATTAGATCCATTCAGATGCCAGAATAGACATGCTCAAAGTTTGATATATATATATCAAAGCTACTCCCCTTCGGTAACGCTTTTTCTGGTGGATACAGTATCTGCCTGTGGATTTCTCACCTTCTGAATGACCCCTGCGCCAGCATTCCACAGAAACGTTTTCATAGCTCTCCCATGTAGATGAGAACGTCACAATAGCACATCTCCGCTCGCGACTCCGTATGACACCACTGGAGCCATAAGAAGACCTCGTCGGCATGCTGACGTCAGTTCCACCCATTGTTTCCGGGCCTTCGAGGCCCAGAAACAATGTGGACCATACAATATATACACAAATATACACAGTATAAATGTGAAATAAGAAGGAAAAACAGGAAAAGCTAAAGCCAAAACATTTCCCAACAAGCATCATTGCAAGGGAATGACATAAAAATACAAGAATGTAAAGCACACAAACCTTTTCGGTATATGTAGGTAGACAACGGGGAAGAGCGTGGGTCAGTGTGGAATCCCTAGGCAGATACTGTATCCACCAGAAAAAGCATTACAGAAGGTAATAACTTGTTCTTCTGATCGATAAATCTGCCTGTGGATTCCTCACCTTTTGAACTGAATTCCCAAGCAGTTCCTCTCCCGGCAGAGAGTGTCCACCCACTCATACCAAAAAGTCCTGCAGCACAGAAGGTGCACAATGGCAGTCCCTCCTCACCTCTGAATCCAAGCAATAATGCTTTGCCAAAGTGTGGAGGGAGGCCCATGTTGCCGCCTTACAGATGTCTACCACAGGGACACCTCTAGCCAAAGCTGAAGTTGAAGACATTGCTCTAGTAGAAAGAGCTCTAATACCTTCAGGCGGCTTCTTCTTGGGCAAGGCGTAGCATAACTTGATGCACAAGATGATCCATCTGGAAAGTGCAGGGCCAAGCAAAGTGAAAAGCTAAGTACATCAGATAAATGAGCCTTCAAGGGATCAATCGACCTCTCTCCACACCACTTCACAAATCTTGCCCATCTACAGGAATAAACAGATTTGGTGGAGTGTCTTCTGGCCGATAAAATAACATCCACCACATCCAATGGGAGAGAGAAAGAACTCAGGTTGCCAGTTCAATCTCCAGGCATGAAGGTGCAGGCTCTGGAGTTGGGGGTAAAGAACCAGCCCCTAAGACTGCATGAGGAGGTCAGCCCCTAAGACTGCCCGCACGCATATTCAGCACCCTGGCCAGATGATTTGCACTACACAAATCTGATTGTCCTGAGCCCAGGACCAGAGTCACAGAACCAGAGTCACAGAACCTCTCTGCAGAGACGAAACAACCCTACTCCTCCCTGTTTGTTGATGTACCACATCGCTGTAGTGTTGCCGGTTAGGACCAGAAGAAAAAGTTACTTACCTTCCGTAATGATATATCTGTAAGAAACATAGGTTAGTTATAGATTCCTTACCTTAGAATTACCCCCAGGTGTCAGACTGGATCCAGAAAGTTTTTCGTCAGCAGTATCTCTGCGCGTTAAAAGGTGGCATCGGTCGACTCTGCGTTCGTGGTCGCTCGGATGACGCCGCAATAGCTACACAGACGCTGCCTCACGCGCTGACATCAGTTCTGTACAAGACTTTCCATGCCAGAAGTGCAGAGCCATGCAAGACACTGACCACTGGTGCACAAAACTAGGGCCCTGAAAGGATGCCCTTAACCCTCAAAGTCAGTTCTCAGAATGGGGAGGATGTGTGGGGAAGGAAGTAATCTATAACAAACCTATGTTTCTTACAGATATATTGTTACCAAAGGTAAGTAACTTGTTCATCTGAAAGAAACAGTTATAGATTCCTTACCTTATAATAGATACCCCAGGAATACCAACCCCAAAGGTGAGTCTGCAAACCAAGTTCACACCAGAAAGTCCTGGAGAACAGAACAGACTTGGCTATCCAGGCAGTAGTATCTCGTAAATGTGTGCAACGATGCCCACGTAGCTGACTGACAGTTGTCATTTAGTGTGACTTCTCGTCCCAAAGCAGTAGTAGCTGCCATCGCCCTGGTGGAATGGGCGCGCAGCCCCACTGGAGGCTCCTTCTTAGTCAAAGAATAGCAGGCTTTGATGCACAGAACGACCTACCTGAAAATGGTCCATTTGTGCACCGCCCAACCTCTCTGAGCGCTCCTTCTTAGTCAAAAAATAGCAGGCTTTGATGCACAGAACGACCTACCTGAAAATGGTCCATTTGTGCACCGCCCAACCTCTCTGAGCGCCCATGTAACCAACAAAGAGCTGGTCGTCTACCCGGAATTGTTTGGTGCGATCCAAGTAGAAAGAAACGCATGTTTTGGATCCAAACAGTGGAGCCTCTCTTCCTCTTTTGAAAGATGCGGAGGTGGAAAGAAGGTGGGCAAAGTGATGGTTTGGCCAATGTGGAAAGAAGTAACCACCTTGGGAAGAAAGGAAGGTCTAATTCTAAGGACGACCTTGTCCAGATGGACAGACAGAAAGGGTGCTTGGAAGACAGAGCTTGTAGCTCACTCACCCTGGGTGCAGAGGTGATGGCCACCAGAAATCAGTTTTCAAAGTGAGAAGTCTGAAAAGACAGTTATGCAGCGCTCAAAGGGAGCGTACATAAGATATGTCAGAACCAAGGTCAAGTCCCACTGGGGCATTACGAAAGGAACAGGAGGAAAAAGAGGAGTAATGCCCTTAAAAAATCTATTTACAACAGGGGACTTGAAAAGAGAAGGCTGATCAGGGAGCCTGAGAAGGCTGAAATGGCCGAGAGGTAGCCCTTAAGATTGCCCAGAGCAGAGCCCTGCTGGGCCAAAGATAGGAGGAACAATAGAACCTCAGAAAGAGGGGCAGAAAGGGGATCCACCGCTTTTGCTGTGCACCATGGCACACATTTATTTCATCTGCAGGCGTATACCCCCTTAGTGGAGGGACGCCTGCCTGCCAAGATTAAAGCAAGACTTCAGGAGGCAGGTCAAACAATGTCAACTGCTGCTGCTTAATCTCCACGCAAGGAGGTGAACTGCTGCAACAGAAGATCCTCCCGAAGAGGCAGTCAGATCGGAGGATCGATGGCCATGTTGAGCAGCTCTGGATACCAGACTATTCATGCCCAATCCGGAGCCACACAAATGACTTGGGCCTGGTCGTACTTGATCTTCTTCAGCACTCTAGGCATAAGTGGTATAGGCAGAAAGGCGTACAAGAGACCGCAACTCCAATTGTGACGAAAAGCTTCGCCTATCGAGTGCCGTCTTGGAAATTCCAACGTGCAGAATTGCGGACATTGCACGTTCTCTTCGGAGGCCAATAGATCTAACCAAGGCTCTCCCCACTGTTTAAAGAGACCTTGCACCACCTCAGAGTGAAGACGACATTCGTGATCCATCATGCACCAGCAGCTGAGTTAGTCAGCACTGGCGTTAAGTGTAACTGCCAGGTGTTGAACCACCAGTGATTTGCCCTGATGTTCCAGCCATGCCCAGAGGCGGAGGGCCGCTTGACATAGGGTCCATGACCCCACCCCGCCTTGTTTGTTGCAGTACCACATGGCGGTGGTGTTGTCAGTGAACACCAGCACTACTCTTCCTCTGACAGAGGGAAGGAATGCAATGAGTTGAAGACGGATCGCCCGAAGCTCCAGAAGGTTGATGTGTGCGCCGGCCTGTTGCTCTGGGCGGGCACCCCTTCCATAGCCACGAAAGGGGCGAAAGGCAGACTGCGCAGGGCGGGTGGTGGAGAGGCCCAAGGACATGGCCGTAGCCCGAGAGTCCTTAAAGCGCTCTAGCGTGTTGTCTGCCTTGTCGCCGAAAAAGCGACGGCCATCAAAGGGCATGTCCATAAGGGTGGATTGGACATCCCCCGGAAAAACCAGTCGAACACAACCAGGCATAGCATCAAAGAGCTACTGACGTAGAAATCGCCCTGCCAAATGTATCGGCGGTATCCAGCCCACAGTGGATGGAAACTTTGCTGTGTCTCTTATCTCAGCAACTGCACAGGAGAGTACGGCCCGGGCCTCCTCCGGGCACCGAGGCAACACCTGCACCACCATATTCCACACAGAGTGGGTGTAACGGCCCAACAGACATGCGGTGTTTACCGACCGCAGTCCCAGCTGGCGGAAAAAATTTTTTTCTTGCCAAGGTGGTCCAGCTTTTTGGATTCCCTATCCGGTGGTGAGGTAGGGAAGGCGCCTTTAGAAGTGGAGGCTTGAACAACCAAGCTCTCATGGGTGGGGTGTTGAGAGAGGAAAGTGGGGTCGCCCGGGGCCGGGCGCTAGTGTTGGGCAATCATCCTGTCCACAGGAGCCCCTGTGTTAGGCCTGGACCAGGTGCCCAAAAGGATGTCCATGAGGGCAACATTAAACGGCAGCAGGGGCTCCGAAGAGCTTGCTGCCAGTTGAAGGACCTCTGTCAGGAGGTTAGACCCGACTGTCACCGTAGTTAGCTTGAGGTGGAAGACATCGGCATCCCTACGCAACACCACTGAGTATGATCCTCCCACCTCCATAGCCACGGTAGGAGGAGAAAACACGCCTAGGTCTGGGGAGGTATCCAGACCACTAGCATCCCCAGTTCCTCTCTCCAGTCCGGATTGAAATCTAACTGTTCTGTTATAGGGTCACCAGACCCCTCCCAGTCTTCCTCACCCTCCTCTGGCTGCCAATCTGGCTGAAAACGGCCAGGGTGGAACACAGGGATAAAAGTACCCATCGGCGCCGCATCCAGCATCAATCGACGCCAGTCCGGCTCCGTGTCCACATCAGGGTGGAAACCAGGGTCGACACCGGCTGGAGGGCCAGCCGGCATCGCCTGCGGATATGGTACAGGTGGAATCGGTGCCGGTGGAGGTGTAAAAAGGTCAACCGGTGCCGATCTGGATCCAGGCTTGGATCCAAGGGGGCCCTGCGGTGCAGAGGCCGAAGCCGCCGAAGGCCTTGGGCCCCCAGCTGAGTCTGTGGGGCCCCAAGGTGCGCCGGCAGAGTCAGGCTTCTGAAAGATGGCACGCTTCGCTTCGTAAAATTGATGAAGCTGAGCAGGGATTGCTCCCGGTCAGGCCGGAGTCCACCCTGAAGGCTATGCATGCGAGCCATGGGAGGGGCACCACCTGCACCCTTCGTCACGTCAGCGACAGACGGGGGAGGTCGAAGAGCAACAATGCTTCTTCAACTTCTTCTTGTGCTTCGACTTACCTGATCCGAGTGCGAAGACTTAGAAGAGATGTGTTAATTACTCCACGATTGGTCCCTCGACCTACCACGCGACCTCGACCTTGAGGGACGTGGTGCCAACTGCCGGGCTTCGAGGAGCTTTCGAGACCGTTCCCACAAAGACTTCGGGGTCATGGTTCAGTCTGAGCACAACTTGGGGTCATGGTCGAGCTCCAGGCAGTAGAGGCACACGTGGTGCGGATCCATCACTGACTTCAGTCGGGTACAGGAACCGCATGCCTTGAAGCTGGGCATCCCTCATGCACCAGGAGTCAGTTGAGACTCAAAAACGAAGTTGACAAAAATCGTCAAAAAGTGACTGGGGATAACGCTCTCTCCGGATCTGCGCTTGCTGGCACGGAAAAAGAAAGAACTGACGTCAGCGCGTGAGGGCGGCGTCTAATGTAGCTACAACGAACAATGACCGACGCGAACCTTCTGACGCGCAGGGGTACTGCCGACAAAAACCTTTCCGGACCCAGTCTGACGCCTGGGGGTAAATCTGGGGGCACTTCTCCGTGAAGGGAGAGAAGAAAGGACTTGAGAGCTAAACATATCGCCCGCAATTCAGGAAGATTGATGTTAAGCAATCTCTCCTCTGGAGACCAAAGACCCTTGATCTCTAGATCCTCCAGATGAGCACCCCACCCTAGAGTAGAGGCATCCGTTATCACTGTGGCCACCGGAGACGGAGGTTGAAACGGCTTCCCATGAGACAGGTTGCCTGAAACACTCCACCATAACAGTTCTGCTGCAGTGTCTCTGGAAATTCTGACCACCTCCTTGAGATCTCCGTTGTGTTGAATCCACTGCCGGCGGAGGCACCACAGAAGGGCCCTCATATACCAGCGTGCATGGCTGAGCAACAGAATGCAGGAAGCAAACCAACTGAGCAGGTGCTAGACCTACAGGACTGGAACTTCCACTCCTTGAAACAACAGAATCCTAGCCTGAATGTCTAGATTCCTCTGAGGAGGCAGGAAGGCATGATTTACAGTAGTTTTCAGTTCTGTCCCTATGAGCAGGTTGTGCTGAGAGGGCACAAGGTGAGATTTGGGTACATTTATCGAAAAACTCAGTCGAACAACAGCCGAGCCGTTATTTGCAGATGATGTAGCACCAACTCTGGAGACTTCGCCTTGAGCAGCCAGTCGTCCAAATAGGGGAATACCGGAATCCCCAACCTTCTGAGATGAGCTGCAACCACCGCCATCACCTTTGTGAAGACTAGAGGTGCGAAGGTAAGTCGGAACAGAAGAACCGCAAATTGGCAGTGTTGGGATCCCACCGTAAAACGGATATATTTCCAATGTGACTTCAGGATGGGAATGTGGAAATGCGCATCCTGCAAATCAATCGACACCATGCATTCTTCCTGCTGCAGCGCCAGAAGAACCTGAGCTAGGGTCAACTTCTTTAACATTCTCCTGCTTGAGGCAAAAATTCAAGATCCTGCGATCCAGGATCGGCCTCAACTGCCCCCCCATTTTAGGGATCAGGAAATATTGGGAGCAACACCCCTGACCCCTTTCCTGCTCCGCAAGCACTTCTATCTTACCTTTCTGAAGCAAGGCCAGGACCTTCTGCTGAAGAAGCAGTAGATGGTCCTCCGAACACCAGTTCTGGCGAGGAAGGTAATGCAGGAGAAACTCCTGTAAAGGAAGAACATACCCATTTTCTTCAAGATTCAAAACCCAAAGATCTGATGTAACGGATTTCCAATGTTGCGAAAATGGGCCACCCGGCCACCTACGGATGCAACATGCTCCAAGATGGGGGATCTACAGCTGCTTCCCTGTGGAACCAGTGAGGGGGGGGGGGGGAGAACAGGACAGGAGGAGGAGGCGGAGGAGGACTGTTGCTGGGCAGCCCCCCGCACAGACTGCCTCTTCCCTTCCCTCTGTACGACTTGTACATGGGGTTCTGCTGCAGCTGCTGCTGAGGCCTCGAAAGGAAGCCGCCTTTCCAAATCCACGAAACCTCCTGTAACCATAGCCCCTAGGCTGGGACTGAAGGCATAAGGACGTCGCAGTAGCCCTGCTCTCTTTGAAGCGTTGCAGAGCAGAATTTGCCTTTGTCCCAAAGAGCCTGGATCCATCAAAAGGCAGATCAAGCAGAGTGGCCTGCACATTCGGAGAAAACCTCGAAAATCTCAACCAGGCATGCCTCCTGGTAGCCACCGAGGAAACCAACACCCTGGCGACTGAGTCTGCCGTATCCATACCCGACTGAATCACTTGACTGGCTGCAGCCTGCGTACCAGCCAACACCTCCAAAAAGTGAACTCGTACATCATCAGGCAGTTTAGAAGCCACCTCTTTGGCTGAGTCCATCAAAATGTGGATATACCTTCCCAACAAGCATGTGGCGTTTGAAGATTTTAAGGCCATGCTTGCCGAGGAGAACACCTTTTTAGCTGATTGCTGAAGCTTTTTGGAGTCCCTATCCCAGGGGTGGTGGGCAAGGATCATGCCGACTGTTTTGATGAACATGAAGCTTGAACCACCAAGCTCTCTGGAGAAGGGTGGGAAGTTAGAAAAGACGGATCCCCGGAGCAGGCTTATAGCATCTCGCCACTGGGTTAGCCACTCTGGCAAACCTGCCAAACATTGCATTTAGAAAATGCAACGGAACCGCACCAGGCACCGGAAAGGGTGAATAAGGATCTGGAACCGCCTGGTCTGGATCCAACCGAGGCTGTGTGGTGGGCTGTGGCGCCAAGGACACCAGGGCAGGCGAAGCCGGAGCAGGAGGCGCCTCCCTGAGCGCTGGTGAATCCCTTGGTGCCAGAGAATGGACCGGAGTTGCCTGTGGAGAGGGTGAGGGCGAAGGAGAGATGTCATCTTTACCATTATGCTGCTGAACTGGAGAAGAAGACCTCGAAGACTTGCTTTTCGAAGACAGACACCGGGACCCATGTCGACACTTCTTTTTGTGCTTCTTAGACGACCTTGAGTTGTGCAGGGTCGTTGACTATGACATGGATTTACGGCCTCTCTTCTCCTTTCTCGCCCGGGCCATGAATACCTTTGCCTCTTGCTATTTAAGTGCCTTCGGATTCATTCTATGAAAGACCAACATCCTTTGACATTGTGATCCGACGACAGGCACCTAGGACAATGGTCGTGGGTCGTCCGTGATACATATGACCCCCACACTCCCTACAGGGCTTGAACCCTGACTTCTTTTGTGTAGCCATGGCACTGCTACACAGAGATAGAAACTTTAACAAAGTAATAACCAAAGGAAATGGAGAGTACCAGAAAAAACGTAACGCGTCAACAGTGCAGAAAAATTTAACTGACGTCAGCATGCCGACAAGGTCTTCTTATGGTTCCGGTGACGTCATACGGAGTCACGAGTGGAGCTGTGCTACTGTGACGTCCTCGTCGACGTGGGAGAGCTATGAAAAAGTTAGAGGAATGCTGGCGCAGGGGGTATTCAAAAGGTGAGGAATCCACTGGCAGATGTATCCATTCCTTAGATTCCTCTCGCCTCCTCTCCCTTCTCGACGGAAGTCACGGCACCACAGCCGGTCAGTTGTAAATTATATTTTATTCAAACACCATTGTGCAAAAAAGGACGGCCTACGTGTTTCGGCTACGATTAGCCTTCAACTGGACCATAGAGTCCTAAATGTCTAGAAAGTTTATAAAGTGCTCAGTTCTACTACCCTTGTTTGTGTTTACAGTTCTTAGAAACACTAGACTGCTAACCTCAATCACATAGTATGGCTCGAAATAGTCGCCATTTTTCTTTTTTCTGTCACTGTAAAGTACTTTTAAAGTGCTATTAAAGTGCAAGGTGCAACATGACAATGGGTCTACAAAACATTGGAGTCCTGTTCTAATAGACTATATTGGACTGTAACATTACCAAGAATTGTTCATAAAGTCAATTGAGTTGTTATGACCCTCCTCAGAACAAATAAGTGGTTGACAGTAAAATTAGACAATATTGTGCCTTTCAACTTACTATGTTAAGTTTTATATGTCACTATTGAGAAATTTGTTATGAAGTACATTCAAAGATACACACAATGTGACTGTCTGATCTGTTCTGCAACAACACGATGTACAAAACATTACTGTTTACCTTATTTACAGTTCAATTTAACCCATTTTGTCTCCAAGATAGCTCCAAAGTCCTTGTTCCAATTCCCACATTAAAACTCAAATTCACATTTTTCATTCAGATTATTGTTTTGCTATTAGTCCTCCAATTAATCTTGCAACCTTCTATTCATCTAAAACTTCATACAAGATAATCTATTTATCATCATGGAACAATTGTCCAATCCTAGGTAGAGTACCAGGCCCTGATCTTATATCCATGATCAGTTTATGATTTTTCCATACGATAACTATGGTTGTTCAGAAGTATATGTTTATGAGAAAATCGGAAAAATTCAACATTTAACCCCAGTTATGTTCATGTTGCACCTTGCCATGAGCAGGACTGCTCTATGATTAAGCATTTTCATTTCTTATTTACAATATCTTTGGAGAGAGAAGTGTATTTACAAAATATATACATCTATTAACAAAGGAAACTATATGGCAGAGAGGAACTAGTTTCTGAATGGAGTCAGTCTTATTTACAAATGTACAAATAGTTCAGCGTCCAAATTGTGTCCATGTGGGTATTCTGTGACCATTCCCTTTATTATCCTGGATTCCATTTTGCGCAATTTCAAGGTACGATCACCTCCTCTCTGGGCTGGATTTAAGATCTTAATCCCAGAGTATATTAGCTGGCTACAGTCACTTTGATGGAATTCATTGAAATGTTTCGCCATCGGATAATTTGGATCTTTATTTTATATTGCACGTAAGTGTTGCAAAATCCGTAATTTCAGTTTGTTGTGCCAGGAGGCGCGTTTGCAGAGTGGTGGAAAAAGGTGAGCGTGGCCTCCGAAGGCCTCTTAGCAATCCCACTGTGTGGGAATTACTGGAGTTAACAGGAGGGGTAGTTGGCCCCCAAGGTCAAGCTTGGCAGCCAACTAACCCTCCTATTACCTCCAGTAAGTCCTACACAGCAGGACTGCTACGTTCTCATAGCAGGCCATGCCACCTTTCCCCACCACTCTGCAAACACACTCCCTGGTGCGCTCTTGGATGGGGATTAAAGTCTCCTTCGCTGCTGGGGATCCTTAGGGGCCAACTAGCCTATCTAATACCTCCAGTATGGCCCGGATAGTGTGATTGCACACAGGCCACACCCTCTTTCTCCACCAATCAGCAAGCACGTCTCCTGGCGTGCTCTTGGTTGAGGGATGAAGACCCCCTTGCCTCCTGAGGGTCCCTGGGGGCCAAGTAGCCCTACTGTCCTCTAGTAAGCCCCACACAGCTGGACTGCTGAGACTGGGCCAAGGCCACGCCCCCTTTTTAAACCAATCAATCAATCAATCATGCCATTTGTATAGCGCACTACTCACCCGGGAGGGTCTCAAGGCGCTTGGGGGGAGGGGTATGCTACTGCTCGAACAGCAAGGTCTTGAGTTGTTTCCTGAAGGCGAGATGGTCCTGGGTCAGCCGAAGGTGGATGGGGAGGGAGTTCCAAGTCTTGGCAGCCAGGTAAGAGAAGGATCTTCCTCCGGCGGTGGCTCTTCGGATGCGTGGTACGGCTGCGAGGGCGAGGCTGGTGGACCGTAGCTGGCGGGTGGACGTGTAGAAGGTCAGGCGGTCGTTGAGGTACTTGGGGCCCAGGTCGTGGAGAGACTTGTGTGCGTGGGTGAGGAGCCGGAACGTGATCCTCTTGTCGACGGGGAGCTAGTGCAGGTTCCTCAGGTGGCTGGAGATGTGGCTGCGTCGGGGGACATCCAGGATGAGTCGGGCGGAGGCGTTCTGGATGCGCTGGAGTCTTTTCTGTAGCTTGGCTGTGGTTCCGGCGTAGAGGGCGTTTCCGTAGTCCAGTCGGCTGGTGACGAGTGCCTGGGTGACAGTCTTCCTGGTCTCGGTCGGGATCCAGCGGAAGATCTTGCGAAGCATATGCAGTGTGTTGAAGCACGATGAGGAGACGGCGTTGACTTGTCTGGTCATCGAGAGGGAGGGGTCCAGGATGAAGCCCAGGTTGCGTGCGTGGTCGGTTGGCTTGGGTGCGGTGCCCAGGGCTGGGGGCCACCAGGAGTCGTCCCAGGCGGAGGGCGAAGATCCCAGGATGAGGACTTCCGTCTTGTCCGAGTTCAGTTTCAGGCGGCTGTCCTTCATCCACTCGGCGACGTCTTTCATCCCTTCGTGTAGGCAGGTTCTGGCGGTGCCGGGGTCTCTGGTGAGGGAGAGGATCAGCTGGGTGTCGTCGGCGTAAGAGATGATGTTGAGGTTGTGCTGGCGTGCGATGGCTGCGAGAGGTTTCATGTAGATGTTGAAGAGGGTGGGGCTGAGTGAAGAACCTTGCGGGACGCCGCAGATGACTTCGGTGGCCTCGGAGCGAAACGGGGGGAGGCGGACTCTTTGTGTTCTTCCGGCGAGGAACGAGATGATCCACTCCAGTGCCTTCTCTTGGATACCGATGTTGCTGAGGCGCTGGACTAGGGTGCGGTGGCAGACCGTGTCGAACGCAGCGGAGAGGTCCAGGAGAATGAGGGCCACTGTTTCCCCCTTGTCGAGCAGGGTCCGGATGTCGTCGGTGGCTGCGATGAGGGCGGTCTCGGTGCTGTGGTTGGCTCTGAAGCCGGACTGCGAGGGGTCGAGGGATCCGTTCGTCTCGAGGAAGGCGGTCAGCTGTCTGTTGACGATCTTTTCGATGACTTTAGCAGGAAAAGGGAGGAGCGAGATGGGGCGGAAGTTTTTGAGATCGGTGGGGTCCGCTGTAGGTTTCTTCAGGAGGGCGCTGATCTCGGCGTGCTTCCAGCTCTCCGGGAAGGTGGCGGTGTTGAAGGAGGCGTTGATGATGTTCCGGAGTTGGGGTGCGATGGTGGAGTCGGCCTTGTTGAAGACGTGGTGTGGGCAGGGGTCGGTCGGTAATCCGGAGTGGATGGTGTTCATCGTGCGGGCTGTGTCTTCGGTGGTCACCGTGGTCCAGGTGCGAAGGGTGGCGGTGGGGGGCGTTGGTTCGACGGTTGGGTGCGTGGGTGGGGCGCCGAAGCTGTTGTGGATGTCGGCGATCTTGCGGTGGAAGAACGAGGCGAGGGAGTCGCAGAGGTCTTGTGACGGAGTGATGTCGTTGGTGCCGGTGCTGGGGTTGGAGAACTCCTTGACGATAGTGAAGAGCTCTTTGCTGTCATGGGCGTTGTTGTCCAGTCGTTCCTTCAGGGATTTCTTCTTGGTGGTGCGGATGAGCTGGTGGTGCTTGCGGGTAGCGTGTTTGAGGGCGGTCATGTTGTCGGTGGTCCGGTCGAGGAGCCAGGCTTTCTCGAGGGTGCGGCAGGTCTTCTTGGAGTCCTTGAGGTCGTCGGTGAACCAGGATGCCTTCTTGCTTCTGGGTCTGCTGGGAGGGTTCTTTAGTGGCACGAGGTCGTCGGCGCAGGCGGTCAGCCACTGTGTGAAGTTGCGGGCTGCTTCGTTGGGGTCCGTTGTGTTGGCGGGTGGGCTCTGGCTGAGGGAGGTGGTGAGCTGGTCTGCGGTGATCTTGCTCCAATTCCTGTGAGGTACCTGTTGCGGGTGGTGGTGGGTCGTGGATCTTTTGAAGCTGAAGTGGACGCAGCTGTGGTCGGTCCAGTGGAGTCCGGTGGCGTGGCTGAAGGTGATGTACTTGCTGGAAGAGAAGACGGGATCAAGCGTGTGGCTGGCGTAGTGGGTGGGGGTGTTGACCAGTTGCTTGAGTCCGAGGTTGGCGAGGTTTTCCAGCAGGGCGGTGGTGTTGCGGTCCTTGTTGTTCTCCAGGTGGAAGTTGAGGTCCCTGAGGAGGATGTAGTCGGTGGAGGGGAGGGCGTGCGGGCTGATGAAGTCTGTGATGTCTTCGCTGGACTGTGTGCGTGGTCCCGGGGGTCTGTAGACGAGGGTGCCTCTGAGGGTCGTCTTAGGGTCGGTGTGAATCTGGAAGTGGAGATGTTCGGCTGCGGAGAAGGAGTCGTTGGGGTCGGTCGTGATGCGGATGGTGTTCCTGTGGACGATGGCGATGCCACCTCCGGTCTGGTTGATGTGGTCCCTCCGGATGATCTTGTACCCGTCCGGGATGGCGATGGCGATGTCGGGTGCAGAGGAGGCGTTCATCCAGGTTTCCGTGAGGAAGGCGACGTCCGGTGATGTAGTGTCGAGGAGGTTCAAGAGTTCCACGGCGTGTCTGTGGACGGAGCGGGTGTTGATCAGATCACTCTGCAAACGCACCTCCAGGCACACTGCTGCCCGGGGGATGAAGTCCACTTTACTCCTGAGGTCCCCAGGACACAAGAGGAGCTCTTCGCACCCCCAGCAATGTGCCAAGAGGTGCGTTTGCAGAGTGGTGTAAAAAGGAGCGTGGCCTCAGGCCACCTCTCAGCAATCCCACTGTGCGGGGCTTACTGGAAGTACCTGGTGGGCTAGTTGGCCCCCAGGGACCCTCAGGATTCCAGAGGACTTAATCCCTCAACTTAGAACGCGCCATGAGGCACATTTGCAGAGTGGTGCAGGAATGGGGTAGATAGATAGATATGTTATTGAGGAGATTATCCTTTCGAACTGTCCTCAATGTACTCGGAATGAGCCCTTTTAAAGAACATCTTAGCCGCACATTTTCTGCTCGCCTCTGTTGAATAGACCTTTGTAGAGGTGGAAGAAACTAGTTGTCCTCTTCGATCTTCCTTAGTGACGGTGTAGAGTTTAATCTTCGTGGTCTTAATAAGGACACAAGAGCCATAGGGTCAAAACAACCCTTTTTGTTGGTGTTTCAGGCACAGCAGAAGCAAAAAAGAAAAAACTAAGTTTTACTTTACCAGATGATAGATGGATGAGCAGAACTCAGAGAGACTCCCTGTACATGACACACGGTAGAAAATCTGAAGGACTCATCCTCTGCTGCGAGTGTTCTAGAGGGTGCGGTCGCTTGATTCACTATTGTTCAACTTTGGTCCTTTTTTAACTAAGGACATGGATAGGCTATTGAAGTGGCTTTTCATTGTCATTATGGTCTATGATATGTATACTGCTTTATTACGGTACCGTGGGGCTCAAACTTTGATGACCAGGAATGATTCAAGCATGTGAATCTATGAAAGATTCAAGGCTGGATACGTTATGCCTACAAAAGAATCCACCTATAAAGAGAGAACAGTGGTCCTAATTTATTGACCTATGCGGGAAGAAGTTTGCCATTATAGAAAATAACACGGATATTTTGGATCCACTAACCAAGAACATAAATACTTTTTGAAGAAGAATAAAGTCATACCAATATCATTGATGAACTTTATAGTGAAATAGAAAATTACTGTATTTATTACTAATTTTGTACTTAGAAAATATCTAATGTATCTAAAACCCAGATAGTCTGTACTGAAGGACTGTGTCCGGGAGAAGCATGGGTTATGCAAGAATCTCGATATTTGGGCATTAAGATCAGGATGGCGCTCCAAGAGGGTGTGGACGTTAATTGGGCAGATATAGTATCTTCGGTATGGAGAGGGGGGCGTGGCCAGCCAGGCAGCATGGCGGCCGCGACTTTTTAGAGCTCCGTCTATGGGGCCCTGAATTCTCCTGCAGTTCTCCTGGGAGAGTGGTTCCAATTCCCCTACACCGGGCGGAGCAGCCGTGGCTTTAGTAGAGGAGTCCGCCGGTGTGTACAGCACCGGAATCGGGGGCCGCAACAAAGGAGAATTGGCTGCCGGACTGCGGAGGGGCGGAGGAGCCCTAACGGCGCGAAAATCGTCCGGGGCCTTGCTGGACAGGGAGACTCCCAATATCAGCGCCGGGGCGGAGGAGAGGAGAGCCGTGCCCGATTGGCGCTGCGGATCTCAGCGCGGCCCGGCAGCGAGCAGCGGCACGCCCGGAGAGAGCAGCGAGGAGGCAGGGGGTGCCCCGGGCGGCTGGGAGCTTCGGACTTCAGAGCTGGGGGCGGAGGAGGAGAGAGGCGCGGCCCGGCAGCGAGCGGAGGCGCTCCTGGTGAGGGCGGCGGAGCGGCAGGAGGGGGCCCCGAGCAGCCGAGGGGGGCCACGAGAAGAGGCTCTGAAACGGCCGGCTCCGCGGAGCTGAGAGCAGAGCACGGTGCGCCGCGCCACGGTGAGAGAGCCCCATGTTGTGCGACCACAGGATTGGCCTGAGGCAGAGGCGGGGGAGAGCCTTCGCCCACCGTAGGGCCCAGAGTGAGGCCGGCGACGGAGAAGATAGCGAGGCAGCAGGTTACAGCCCGCCAGCTCTGCTGATAGAGTGTCCTAAGGGCCGGCGGCGGGGCTGTGACGGCGGCGGTGAATTTTCCCGGACCCTGGCGGTACACGGCGATGGCCGAGTGACGGACTATGGGGGAGTGGCCTGGACTAAGTGAACGGCGGCGGAGTTGGCGCTGATGGTGCCCGCCCTCAATCAGTGAGTTGCTGGGGACACTCGAAACGCCGCAGTACTTGCCGTGAGGGAAACGGCCATCTCGTTGCCTTTGTTGCTGCAGCCCACAGCCTGAAAACTTGCAAAACCGCGCCGTGAGGGAAACGGCCAGAAGCGCAGCGCCCATACCGCCATCCTCCGCTATCCACCCGGTGCAGCAGCAGCTGGGGAACTACATCACCCAGCTGCCCCGGGGGTGGACGCGGCGGGGGTGACGACGCCTACGCGCCAGGAGGCGCCTTATCAGCAGGGAGCGCCGAAGCGCTCTTGGGACACTCGAAACGCCGCAGTACTTGCCGTGAGGGAAACGGCCATCTCGTTGCCTTTGTTGCTGCAGCCCACAGCCTGAAAACTTGCAAAACCGCGCCGTGAGGGAAACGGCCAGAAGCGCAGCGCCCATACCGCCATCCTCCGCTATCCACCCGGTGCAGCAGCAGCTGGGGAACTACATCACCCAGCTGCCCCGGGGGTGGACGCGGCGGGGGTGACGACGCCTACGCGCCAGGAGGCGCCTTATCAGCAGGGAATGCCTCTCGCACACGCGAGTCGCGCGCGGGAGAAGCCCGGGACAAGGGCGGGACAGTCAGACAGTCCTAGACTGGCTGGGACTGGACTGGGCAACCCCTCTAACATCTGCAACCCAAGCAAGTAAGAAATTCCCTTTCTTTATTGACTTTACTGTATAGTGTCATTACGCAAGGCTCTATTCAAGTATCCGGTGTGTATTGGTAAAGCCTATATAATCCCTGGACAATCGACTATATATTCTTATTATGTCTAAAAAGAATTCTAAAAAACAGCCCCCTGCTAGCTCTAAGCCTACAGTTAACTCTAAGCCCATTGAAAACTACATGCTTCAAGTCATAACTAAAATAAATAAAGACAGAAGAGAATCATTGGGATTAAGTCAGTCGCCTGACTTACAGTTACTAAGCCCAATTCAAAGTCCTCAACATTCAGGCTCTCTAGTATTGGATGATACCCCAAACCTAATAGACATCACGGTCCATCCCACTCCAAACTTGGATGATCAGATTAGCCTTAACTTCGATGATGCCGCAAATGCTATGCCACTAGATCAAGGAATAAATATTGAACATGACCACGAGATTCTGGTGCATAATGCTGATGACTTACCATCTCCTGAGCAGGAAACTCGACCTACGAGAAAAAACAGGAAAACTCATCAAAAACGGATGGGGTTACGTTCCAGTAATAGGAGGAAAAATGTTTCTCCAACAGGGCAAAACAAGGCAAAAATTTTAGATGATGGTGATATTAATGTCCTTGATAAAAGCAATCATGAAAAAAGCTATAACGAAGACGATTTGCTTCAGAAAATAGCAGACATTATTGATTCCAAAATCCAAACTATCATTAAGCCTTTGATCGCCAAGATTGATAAATTGAATGCGGAGGTAAAAAAGATGACTACTCTTCAAGTCAAAGCTGTGGAAGGGGTTGAGACGGTCAATACTTTAGTGACACAAATGGCAAAATCAATTGAACCTAAGGCAAAGAGCTCTATAGAAAAGGAGAACAGTCCTATGCTCCCAGAAAGTACAGTCGGGAATGAAACTCATTCTATTATTCGACCTCCAAACATCGCCGGGGTATCAGGACCCAAAGGTAATTTGCCAATAAACTGTCAGGAAACAGATCCCCTCCAATTTATTGAGGAAGCGTCTCCTGTGGTCCTGGTTCTGGCAAATGTTCCCTCGCCAGCAGATGCACAACCCGAAACACCAGCATCTTTGTCTAGCAAAGCCCTCCATTGGCTAACAAACAATATGCAAATGGCACCAGGAGGAAAATATCAACTTGCATCTGAGATTAAATCTACTAAGAGGGTGGCGTGGATTGGAAATCGACCGAAAGTATTCAAGGGAGATTGTGTTATAGTGACTTTTTCCCATCCAGGTGTTCTGCCAAATCTCCTAAAACATATCAATCCCCCCCAAAGAAGAGCAGGATCTGTTGTTCCTCTTACGTTAAAATTCTTCTATGGAGAGCAAGAGAATGTGACTTTTCCTAGGACCCCCGGACCTATGTGGAACACTGTGAGAAACAACAGAGGCCAAGGTGTTCCCCAAAAAGACTGGGGTATGGTTCTAGGTAATAGATATGATGCCTTATCAGGGCTAAATGATTGTGATTGACTGGGTAGTAGTCTTGAAAATTTTCTAATTCCTGTTGTCACTTATGAGGCTAGGGAAATGGGCACCCGGTTAAATACTGGATTAGTTGATGCTTTGACCAATGTAAGTAGCACTCAGGTTGAGTCTGGTAATGTGATTAATGTTGAACGGCGTATTGAATGTTCCAAACTTACTACAAATAATGATATACTTGAGTCATATGAGATTCTCTCCCCTGAATTGGTTACTATAGAAGGCAACGCATGTGAATATATTTCTACTCAGCAACATGGTAAAGGTTTAACCAATAGTACAAAACCTACCAGTGACAATGCTAATATACAATGTACCTTGTTGTCCTGGAATGTGGCAGGGTTAAAAAACAAGATTTTATCACAGGATCTGCTAAATTTCCTGGATTCTAAGGATATAGTCCTTTTTCAGGAGACTTGGCAGTTAGAACCGGATCCAATTCAGGGATATCTACATTATTTTATTCCAGCCACCCCGAGCTCAAGGGGAAGGGCAAAAGGTGGCTTGGTAACATGGATTAAGCAGAGGAATGACTATACAGTGTTACAAATAGATACCAATAGTCCTGATATATTACTGGTCAAATTACAGCGACCGCCAAGTAGGGACATCTTTATTTTTAACATCTACTCAAGGGGCCTACCGGGTGGTAAACCCACTAAGGCGGTTGAACTATTGGATATACTATTAAATCAACACTGTTTGAATGCTGATATTATTATTGGTGGTGATTTTAATTGTTGTTTTGAACCACTTGATAACCAGGATGTTGACCTCACTACTGAAGAGGACTTCATTTGGGAAATCCCACAGCTTTCCTTGATACCTATCAAAAGATGGACTGAGGCTGCATTACAGTTAAAAGTATTATGTGTTGAGTCTGGGCTGAGGGCCACTAACGGAAGAACGTTATCGGACAAGCAGGGCGCCCCTACTTTCTCTTATGGAACTACGCAAAGTCGTATTGATTATATATTAACTAATAAAGAGAATTGGGGGAATGTTCTTGATATGAGGGTTGAGACAAGGGTGGAAAGTGATCACGACCCACTGATTTTAACCTTTAAATTGTTCGATCTGATGGCAAATGAGGAAGAGAGGGAAACTGTCCAGATAAACCTTTCCAACGATCAAAGACACATTAGATGGGCAATCTGTGCAGCAAATGAGGAAAGCATGGTAGCCATAAGGGATCTAACAACTTTGGCCATTCAAGAAGTCCAGGATATATTTGAAAAAAATACCCCGATAGCTGAAATTAGCATGATCCACGACAAATTTTTTAACAATTTAAAATCATTTTTTGTTAAGAAAGCTAAGAAAAAGCCACGTAGACCAATTAGAAAGGAGGATCAGTGGTATGACAAGTCCTGCAGGACTGCCTATAGATTACTGTCAGATGCGGTAAAAACTCGAGACAAAACTAAAATAAGGGAGGCCCGAGTTATGTACAAAAAAGTGCAATTTAGTGCAAAAAGGGATTGGGAGGAAGGCTACTGGAGGGATCTACTCGATGCCAGTAGGGAAAGATCTATGACACCCTTCTGGAACATCGTTAAATGGGGAAGGGGGTCTAGTAGAGGAGAACCCATTAACCATGTGCTACCAGAAGCCTGGGTATCCCATTTTTCTACCCATTTTTCTGCTGAGGATGAAGGCGAAGAGGAATGTCTAGCTTCTGTAGATATCCTCGCGAGCCCCTTAGTCTTCTCAAAAGATGATATCCTAAAAACTCTGAGCTGTATACCTAAAGCCAGAGCCCCGGGCCTAGACTTTATCCCTGCAGATTTGTTTATGCATGACAAGGATCTATGGGCCACCTATATTCAGCTGTTAGCCAACGCTATTGCAAAGGGCTCGCCTATCCCTGAGACCTGGAAAGGAGCCGAGATTATCCCCATCTTTAAAAAGGGGGCATGCTCGGATCCAGGCAATTACAGGCCTATTAGCCTGATTGCATGCATACAAAAAGTTGTGGCAAGGCTATTATTACAGCGAATTCATGGGTGGATAGATGATTATGATATATTATCTCCCCTGCAGGCTGGTTTTCGTAGTCATACCAGCACTATTGATCAAATTTTTAGATTTGTTTTATTATATTGGCGCACAGTTTTATTAGAAGGCGGGATGCTTTTTGCAGCTTTTGTTGATTTAAAATCAGCTTTTGATTTAGTTCCCCGCCACAAACTGTGGAATGTCCTACATGACCAGGGTATTCCAAAAGAAATCCTGTCTTTATTGATTAGGATGCATGAAAACAGTTTTGCACAAGTTCGATGGAATCAGCGGGGTAGTACTACTGAGAAGTTCCCCATAGCGAGGGGTGTACGTCAAGGGTGTGTGCTTGCACCAACACTCTTCTCGCTATACATCAACAGGGTGATCGGTTATTTTGAACACCAGCCCACGGATGCCCCAAGGTTGGCAGGAGGGCCGATCCCCCTGTTGATGTTTGCGGACGACACCTTGCTAATATCAAAGACCCAGCAGGGACTTCAAAAGGCCATTAGGGTGTTTGAAGGATTTTGCAATGATCATGGTCTTGTAATTAACACCAGCAAAACTAAATTTATGGTTATGCACAAACGGAAACACATTAGAGGCAGAGTCATTATGGATGGGGTCCAGCTCGAGCAGACCCAGGTCTTTAAGTACCTTGGTATCAATCTGTCATACAATCTAGATTGGAAACACCATACTAATGAATTAGACACAAAACATGCTCAACTTGCAGGAGTTCTCACAAAGGAGCTTTTTTCATCTCACACTAAACCAATTAGACCTGTCTTAAAAATCTACAATGCTAAGGTCGGAGCAGTTGTTCTTTATGGAGCAGAACTCTGGGGGTCCAGTAATCTGAACAAGTTGACGGTAGCACAGAATAAATTTCTCCGCAACATTACTGGGCTACCAATGTCAACCCCATTGATACCTTTAAAGTATGATCTGGGAATCTATAGCTTTAGGGACATAGCCAGGTATAGAATTGTGGCCTACTGGAGAAGGTTATGGATAACTCCTGAGCTCTCCCAGTATGCCCAAGGCTTCCTGGAGGTGAGATCCCTAGATACTGCTAATAAGATAGTCTGGTTGAAAGAGGCTAAGCTTCTATATAGGGCACTGGGTTTATCCCAAATGTGGGATGATCCGTTAAATAGTGTTTTTCCACCAAAAAAGATACTTCGTGAACTCTACTGGAGTATGGTGGAGATTAAGTGCTTTAGGAATCATATTGACCGTTCCTTTACATACGATTATTTGGAGCTCAAGCACTCACCGGCCCTCGAACCCTACTGGGATTGGATTACGGTCCCAGGGGACCGGAAGAGGTACCATCAGTTGAGGGTGGGGACACTTCCGTTAAATGCCCTAATAGTGAAATGGAATAAAGCACAAACTCCAAGGTGCCCCTTCTGTCCGGACCATAACGAAAACATTGGTCATGTGTTATTTGCCTGCCCTGAATATAGAATACCTAGACAATCATGGCTCAAACCAATTTGCATCCAGTTAGGTATAAAGACGTCAAATGAGGCTGTCAGGATTTTAAGAACAGATGCCTCCCAGCCTGTTGTTATAGCTATGGCAAAGTTCCTTCACTGGATGTGGATAATTCGGGCACGCAAAACCTGTTTGGAATAAGTTAGGATTGCTACTTAATGCCGTACAGTTTGCATTTATTTAAATTTCCTTTAAGTTACATTTTTACGTGAAAAACTATGTAAATCTCAACATGTAGTTGTTGCTCTTTTATCCTTATTTGATTGGATTCTAATGAACTTAGCTGGATATTTTAAGATTATATAAAAATGTAAATAGGATATTGTAAGATTGTGTAAAGATGTAAGTAGGATACATAGTAGTAGTGTACATAGTATGAGATAGGAAGATTTTTTTTTTTTTTTTTTTTTTTTTGTTTATTTATTGTATTAACTCATGTGGATTCTGTATTTCTGTGGGGTGGGGGGGTAGGGTGGGATAAAAAACAACGCATTTTATTTTTTAAAATGTCTTTTATGATTGAAATATATCGAATAAAGACTAATTAAAGTGAAGTGAGTTGCTGGAGGCCCAGGGACACAGCACGCTGGGTGCCTAAGGGCTGTGGCACACTGCGGGCTGCAGTGAGAGCCTAGGGACTTGGTGAGGTGGTAGCAGCTGGGACAACGTGGAGTGGTCGGCGCAACGGGCCACGGACCCTGGCCCCCCCAGGCGCCATTTTGTCTAAGACGCCATTTTGCTGGGTCCCACGAAGCGAGGCCCTGTCCCTTGGACCGCATCTGTGGTTTTCCCCTGAGGTGGGCACTACTGTACTTTAAGGCCGCTACCTCAGCACAGGACTGCAAGAGGAAGGGGGGACCCCCCCTGCGGTGTTGGAGCGGGGGTGTCGCTGTCTGCAGGTGTGCGTCCTCTGACAGTGGGGCGCACATAGCAGGCCTGGAGTCAGCCTGGACTGAGGGTCGCTCTCAGTGTCTGAGCAGGGGAGTCAGATAGTGGAGGTCTGCCCCTGCTGGGTCCCTGCCTGCACGGTGCACAGCCCTGCTTGGCCGAGCGAGACTGCCTCCTCCACAGCCGTGAGCAGATTTGGAACGGGTCGGTCGACACTTTGGGGACGGTCGCTGGCTACACTCCCTGACATTGGTGGGAGAGGGCTCGGGCAGGAGTCCGAGAGCGGGGCTGGGCGGTGAACCGTCCTGGATCGTTTGGGCCTCTGGTGCCTAACCTGGCTGGGGTCCTCCTAGCTGGCGCAGGGCGTAGATTACTTGCTCGACAGGAGGGGGAGCCGCGTCATACCCTTGGGCGCCGAGACGAGACCGGCGGCAAGACGAGTTAATGCCCACCGCACAACAGCTTGTAATGGGTAAGCTGCGGGAGAGAGCCGACACGAAGCAGCAAGACGCGAGTGGCCCGGACCTCTCGCAGAGGCAGGGGCGAGGGCTCATGGAACCCACAGACACCCTACTGGCCAAGATGGACACTGTTTTGGCGGCGGTGGAACGCATTGGGATGACCCTAGAGCAAACTAAGACCTCTCTAGAAGGGCGGATTGATAAAGTTACATCCGATTTCACTCTGCTACATGTGGATCATCGCAAGCTGGCGGAGTCCGTCGCTAAGCAGGGCCAGACAGTCCAGGAGATACAACCCGTGGTGCGTAGTCATGCCTCAGTGTTGCAAGACCTGGTGGATCGAGTCCATGCGCTGGAGGACCGCGCGGAGGATGCGGAATAATGTCCGAGTAGTGGGCCTGCCGGAAGGGGAGAGACTCCGAGCGGTACACTGAGACCTGGCTGCGGACACTCCTGCCGGATGGGGTGCTATCACCGCACATTGTAGTGGAAAGAGCGCACAGGGTGCCTGCGCAACCCCAGAGGCCTGGGATTCGACCTCGCCCGTTCCTCTTTAAGCTCCTTAACTACAGGGACCGGGACACAGTACTCAGGGAAACTCGGAAGCTGGGCGACATCCAGGTGGGCAGTAGTCGAGTGCTGTTTTTCCCAGACTACACAGCAACTGTGCAGAGGCGGCGTGGCTCCTATATGACAGTGAAGAAGCAACTGCGGGACTTGGAGCTGCCTTACTCATTGTTGTTCCCATCTCGTCTGCGCGTAGTCGCTAAGGAGGGCACCCGCTTCTTTGAGGCCCCATCTGAGGTTTGGGACTGGCTTGAGGAGACGGGCGCTGGTCGGGGACACGGCCGACGGACCCTGAGGGCGGTGGATGGCGAGGGCAGCGCTCCAGGAAGCGGAGGAGGAAGAGAGGAGATCGGCGGGGAGCGAGTCTGGGGCGGGCTGCGCCCAGCCCGGAGAAGATGCGGCAGGAGAGGCAGGAGGCTCTAGAGGCGGTTGCGACACTGGGAGTGGCGAACGTGCATGGCAGCCAGGACTACAGACAGCAGAGCGAGACCGTTGCCAGCGGATCATCCTCACCATCCACCGCACCGTCGGAGGATGCTGAAATGCCTGTGGTGACACCACAGACTGCGGACTTCATAATGTGATAGATGGCGGCCCTGCCATGGACTGTAGTGTTCCTTGTGTTACTTACAAGATCTACTATATCCTTTATTTGTCTAATGTAACATGCTGCTCTATCTAGTCGCTGCAATTAGAGCCCTGAACCTATATACTCCTAGCCATAGAAGCCACTGGCGCAGTACAGGTACATGATCGCGCCTTGCGTTGAGGCACGGGTCTAAACGATGTCGCGCAGGGTGGTCCCCATGGGTGGCATGCATTGGCCCGATCCATTTCATTGGATGCGTCTGACTAACCACGCTTCCACTGAGCTATGGGGCCCCTAGGTGTGGGAGCGACCAAGTAGCACAACTGACTGCGCGTTTCCCCGCACGCATCTCAATAGCGGTCACGACACTGTGAAAGATAGTCACGTTCTTCAGTTTGGACGCATGCCCCGTTGGGAATACGCCCATAAAGTTACACGGTTACTACTAGTTCATATGATTCAGGAGCAGCACTTAGGGACCCCCACCAGAGAGCCTTCCCCCTGGCCCCACATGTCACGCCCACTGGCCCCCCGAGCGGTTATGATACAGCAGACCACATGGCGTGCACTAACATCATGACATGGAACATTCGAGGTATGCACACCCCATCGCGCCGGTATTCGGTCTTTGCATACATGCAGCGCCATCAGGTGGGGATAGCGCTCCTCCAAGAGACTCACATGTCCCAAGTGGAACTGGAGCAGCTTCGTAGGCGATGGAGGGGAAAGATACACGGCACGACCTATTCAGCGCACGCGCGCGGTACCTTGATATGGGTGAGGGCAGAAGTTCCCTTTGTGTGTGCAGATGCGCAAGTAGATCCAGAAGGGAGGTACTCGTTCGCGAGGGGGAGGCTCAACGGGCAGGAGGTACTGCTGGGTTCCATCTACGCCCCTAACACAGAACAACCAGCCTTCCTGGCGACCTTAAATCCCATCCTTCAGCGCTATGCGGGCATCCCCTGGCTGTTGGGTGGTGACTACAATATGGTACTGGATACGCAATTGGACCGCTCCTACCCACCCCTCAGAGCGGCGGCGACTGCATCGGCGGCGCAGGCGCTTGGGAACTGGCTAATGCACTGGGACATACACGACCTCTGGCGCACGCAGCATCCTGCGGACAAAGCATACTCATATTATTCGGCGGTGCACGATCTCCACGTCCGATTGGATCGAATAAAAGGCTCCCCCCGTCCCTGCTCCCGCTTCTGTCGAAGTCAGAATACCTGGGCAGAACACACTCAGACCACAATGACCTATGGCTGCAGATCAGCTGGATGGCGGACAGGTCTCCGGTGCCTACCTGGCGGTTGCAGCCGTCTGCGCTAGAAGACGCCGAGTTCAGGTCTTCACTGGGCACTGCCATTTTGTCCTACTTTGAGGACAAAGAGGGTTCAAGCAAGCAACCATATGGTGGAATGGGACGCCCACAAGGTGACCATCCGGGGGCACTATATAGGGGCCACCTGGAACATTCGCGCAGGTGTCCGCGTCTCTGACCCGCATAGAGTCGGAGCTTCTGAAGTATGAAAGTGAGGGGGAAGGAGCGGGCAGGCATGCGGCGAAACTTGGGGACCTCCGCGGGGAGCACGAAGTCCTCACTGAGAGGCTACGATGTCACAATTATGCAGCGCACACCGCCAAAACACACGCCAAGGCGGATAGAGCTGGCCGCTTGTTGGCTTGGCTGGTACGAACAACTGAGCGCAACACCCCGATAGGCGCCATTCGATTAAGCGATGGGACGGTAGTGTACACGCAGCGTGAGATCCACCGGGCGCTCACTGATCACTACCGGGACCTCTACAGGGCTCGAGGTGCTGGTCATGCGCGCGAGGCAGCTGACTTTGTGAGGGCGGTGGCGCTGCCTGCTGTCACGGGGGACCAAGGGGCGGAGTTGGGTGCCCCGCTCACGTTGGAGGAGGTGGGAGATGCGATCGGGGCATTGGCGACCGGGAAAACCCCGGGGCCTGACGGCCTGCCGGCTGAATACTACAAGGCAAATAGGGACGCCCTCGCACCCCAGCTCCTTCAGGTGTTTCGGGCCTCGATAGACGCGGGCCACCTCCCACCATCCATGTGGGAGGCATTCTTGGTGTCCTTGCCTAAGCCCAACTGAGACCCCATGTCCCTAACCTCCTACCGCCCGTTGGCGATGCTCAATACTGATTACAAGATACTAGCCAAATTGCTTGCGGAACGACTGGCGCCGGTGGTCCCACAGTTAGTGCATCCGGACCAAAATGTCTTTGTGCCGGCGAGGTCCACGTCTCTGAACATCCGAAGGTACTTCCGAGGGGCGTCTGAGGCGGCGGTGGTCTGGCCTAGGGCGGGGTGTCTGGTGCTGGACCTCGAAAAAGCCTTTGATTGTCTTGAATGGAGCTATTTGCGGACAGTGTTGGAGGCGTACGACCTGGACGGAGGTTTCCTACAAATGGTGGGACTGCTGTATAGGAATCCTGTGGTTAGGGTCAGACTGGGGCCGTACGTATCGGAAGAAGTGGCGGTGGACAGAGGCACTAGGCAGGGATGCCCACTGTCACCGCTGCTCTTTGCGCTGGCCATGGAGCCCCTGGCCGCGGCCATGAGACAGCTTCTGGCAGACGGTATCCCTTTAGGAGACGGCACCCATCAAGTGTCTCTGTATGCCGATGACCTATTGGTCTATGTCAGGGACGTGAGTCACATCCCGGAGCAGCTGGCCCCGTTGCTAAGCCGCTTCGCCGACCTCTCTGGGCTCCGTGTTAATGCAGGCAAGTCCTGCCTTTACGCCTTTAACAGTGAGGTGGCAGACCCGAAATACTGTCTCCATGGCACGCGAGTCCAGTGCCGGGCGGACACGTTTAAATATCTGGGGATCCAGATCTACCGTCAGCCGACGGACCTGCTGGATGGGAACCTGGGGAGGGCGGTGACAGCGCTTAGGGCCCAGATCGGCTTCTGGTCCACGCTCCCCCTGACGCCCACTGGCAGGGTGGCTCTGGCCAAAATGGTGATGCTCCCTCGCCTTCTTTATTATTTTGCGAATCCGCCCTTGTTCGTGCCTGCGTCCTTCTTCTCCAAACTTAACAGAATACTGCGTGATTTTGTCTGGGGTGCATCCAGACACCGTCTGGCGCTCGGGAAACTGTTCTTGCCCACGGACAGAAGCGGATTGGCCGCGCCCTGCTTCGATCACTACTACTTGGCAGCGCAGCTCCAGTGGATTGCCCGCTGGCTGGCGGACAGGGGAAGGAAAGACACTGCCACTGCCGAGCCGCCCTATACCCTAGAATGGATCGCCGCGCTGTTCCACCCGTTAGCGGCACCGGAACGCCCCACTTCACTGCTATTAGCAGTGGCGTACAAATGTTACCACAGAGCTCTGCGTCTCATGAAGAAGGTGCGCCTGCAGTGCCATTGGAGGGCTCGCCCGGGGGAGAGGGAGTCCTCACGCATCGCATGTTGGAGCAGTGGCAGGAGGCGGATGTCCAGACGCTGGGCGACCTATATCAAGATGGGGCTCTTCTCCCCTTTGAGACGTTAGATGCAAAAGTGGGGCTCCCCTGGGGGGGGGTTCCTAATGCATAATCCCTCACGGCCCGCATGACGGCTGGCTGGGGCGACATCACTCAGGAGCCTCCGCAGCACTTAACAGTGCAATACTTGCATGTCATGGGCAGGCACTTGATTAAGTGGTTTGCTGCATCCCTTAGGGCGCACACGGAGTTAGATCTGACCCCACTCAGGGGAAAGTGGGAGCGTGACCTGGGACGCCCGCTGGCGGATAAGGAATGGGAGAAAATACTGAAAAGCCAGATGCGCATCCCCAGGAATATGCGCTTCCGCCAGATCCAAGTCTACATAGTGCACAGGGCCTATCTTACCCCCGACCTAATAAATAAGTACTTCCGCAGAGCGGATGCGTCTTGCCCACGATGCGGTGAGCTCAATGCGGATTTCCTCCATCTTCTGTGGCACTGCCCGGGGCTCGGAACCTACTGGAGAGACATCAGTGCCCTGCTCACGCAATGCACTGGTCACACAGTCCCTTGCAACTGGCCCGAATTCCTCTTGCACCATTTCAAGCGGTCGCCTACAGATAAGGCGTCGTCCCGCTTCCTGGATCTGGGGATGGTAACGGCGGTGCGACTTCTTACGAGGAAATGGAAGGCAAGTGACCCGCCCGGCGTGCGGGCCTGGGTCTTATCCCTTCTGTCGTGGGGCCGAGCAGAATGTACTGCCATTCGGAGAGAGGAACTGGTGGGGCTCCGGAGGGAGCCCATGGCGGAGAAGTGGGAGCGCATGCTTCACGCACCGCAGGGGGCAGAGGCTGCAGCGGTTGAGGAGGTGGGGGGGGGGAACCAGGCTGTTGCTGTGGGCAGAAGCGGGGGGTGCGCGGCGATCGGCACCACCGGCACATGAGCCAGGGCGTAGCATGTAATTGTGACAGAGGTGAAACAGCATCGGGAGCGCACGCATGACTGGGGGGCGAGGGGAGGCGGGGGGAGTGCACAATGGGCAGTTCTGAGCGGGAGGGCGGGCCTCGGGGGTAAGAGCGGGGGGATGATTTATTCTGTATCCTGGAGATAGTGCTGCACCTGATGTTTTATGTTTTCTGTTTACTTGCATATGTTCAGATTGCAATTGAGTCACATATGTAAAACCTGTCACCATAAGAGGGAAAGGGACGCATTGACCCCTCTATAACGTGGGCATGCCTGGGAGACGAGGATCCAACTGCATATTATCAATGTGTAACCACTGTAGAGACTCCCTGGCAGGTTGCATTAACTGCGTAATGGCAACTAGGCAGTGCTGAAGGCCTGTCTGGACTATGCTGTCATACCACATGTATTGCTGTGACATTTAAATGCAAATAAAACAGATTTGACAAAAAAATATTATCTTCGGTACGGCGACAATTGGAACGGGTTGAGTGCTTGCATTTGCCAATGGTAGGGAGTGCAATGTGCTTAAAATGTGTATATTTCCTAAGGCAATGTATTACTTTAGGACTGTTCCACTAGAGTTAACACGCCCTCAGATGTTACAGTTGCAAACCTTTGCCGACAGGTTTATTAGGGGTAAAAAAAAACCTTGCTGGGCTTCGAAGTATATGACACTACCATTAGAACGGGGGGGATGCGCAGTACCGAATTTTTAATTTTATTATTTAGCCTGCCTCCTGCAAAACATGCAGTATCTGGTGATAGGAGCGGAAGTACAACAGGCCGAAGCGCCTAATATATATCAAATGTTAATGGGGACTCAGGTCAGTGAGGCCTTACTTAAGTTTTTTTAACCTAGTTATTTTAAGAGAACGCTGTTTAAAATTTTCAGTACAGCATATAAAGCCTGGAAGACAATACACAAATTGATATCGCTAGGTCATATAAATCATTATACACCCTTAAATGCCATAGAATTATTCCCTGCTGTATTTTGGGATGCAAAGATGTATAGATGGCGTGTGAAGGGGATACAACATTTAGGAGATTTGTATATGGTGGGACAATGGTCTCTTTTACAGAGCTGGCTGAACATTATAATTTAGCAAAACATGACTTATTTAAATTTTTACAAATCAGTGACTACTTAACTAAACATTGTAGACATTTAGTAGTAGCATCCTATGAGTTAATAGAGGCTGTTAAAAAAAGAGCTAGGATTGGGACATTATATGGTATTTTGACGGAGACCTTATGTGATGATATAGAGAGACATGATGCGATGTGGAGTGAAAGATTTGGGACCACAGGAACATATGGGCAACAATCAATTGATACTGCAGCTAAAGTCATGTTGACAGCTAACTTGCGCACTCAACATCATAAAACTTTGTTCAACTTATATCACACCCCAGTTAAAATGAAGAAGTGGGGGGGACCCCACGATGGGAAATGTTTTAGATGTCAGATAGACAATGCTGATATTGTACATATTTTTTTTGATTTTATAGGATTAAATCAGTTTTGAGAAGATATATCGCAGTTTTTGACAGGGGTTAATGTGTCGATCTCTAGAGAGGTGATGCTAACAGGTGTGGGTGAAGTAACGCAACTCGCTCAGACATGTTATCCATTTAGATATCTTATGTGTATGGCAGCTGCAGTTGCTCGACTGTGTATTCCTACTGTGTGGCTTCAGTCTGAAGCACCATCGTTTGAAATGTGGCGTGCAAAGTTTTACAATGTATTTAACTTGGAATATGGGCTGTACAGTAATAAATCGATGAGGAAAAAAAACTGGGGGCTCAAATTTGAATAATAAATACATTGTTACTTCTGATTCTTAGACTCTGCATACTGAGGAACTGCTGTCCAGTGCCTTGTGCATGTGCCCGACCCCTAAAACTTGTAGTAATTGGCAAGCCCCCCATATGCTTCTTTAACTTTCTTATAAGGCCATAGTATATGGTGTAGAAAATAAACCTATAGCACAGAAAGTTGAAAAACATCACGGGGAGTCTGAACACTTTTTGTGACCTGGCCGCTGCAGCGTAAAACCTGCAGTCCAGCCAATTAAAATAACCCTTTTTGACAGGCAAAAAAACTCCCTTTCAAATAGTAGTAATCTAAGTATATCTTGAAGCACACAAGATAGGATGCAAAATATTAAAAGTGGGACATGTTTAACATTAACCTGACATAAACACTGTTTTTATTGTGGCAGGCCTAGCTGTCCTATGTAGAAAACTAAAGTAAAAAATAAAATACTCAAATTGTATATCGGAAATGGAATCAGCTAGAAAAATAATTAAACCACTATTTTTAATAGTTATTAAAATCCAAATCCATGTTGTATTTTTAATAAATATTAAGGGAAAGTAATGTTTAGAAAGTTACCCTTTACCTTCCTGTACAACCAAAAGGCTAATTAAGTAGTATACTCCTCTGCCTGCTCAAGCCTGGTAATAGGTGTGAAAAAAGTCTTGTAGACAATACTATACTCCCTAGGAATGGAAAACGGCATCTCCAGCTGATGTGATCAACGGACAAGAGCAGGAGTCCAGTATGAGAAGGACAATTCTTGACGAAAAGGTTACTTGGTTACTTGCCTGTGTTAACAGTCTTTATGGTGGATACTCTATATAACCACACATTTCTCACCTTTAGAATATTCCCATGCACAGAATTGGATGAGGAGAAATCTTCAACAATGTTCCTGCATCGTGGTAAGTGGCACTGTATGCTCCACGGTAACTCCATACTACCTCGAAGTGGACGAGCAGAACTGTATGAAGAACTGTATGAAGACAACACGCCTGTGCACTGATGTTTGTAACTTTCTCCCCACACAGTTTATATCAGCAGCTAAGAGTAGACGTCTCAAAAACAATAGTGTCCACAAGTGTGCTGTGCAAACACAAGCCTTGCTCTAAACTAAATTAAAACTACAAATATTGAACATCACATGGAAAGAGGAACCCTCTTTGTAGTATCAAGGCACAGCATTATGGTAGGTGTCTTGGAGTGGTGTTACTACGAATGCACAGCTTGTCAGGTAGAAGAAGAGGTGGGTAGGAGATAAAGACTAGGATTTCACTGGTGCCCTTGATGAGTGTTGGCACATGTTTCCTCAGGATTTAGATACTGATAGAAAAAACTGAACTAAGCCATAATGAGCCTAAATTCAGAGTTTCTGGTGAGTCTGTGACGGTTGTACAAAGATAGGGTGTCATCTTTTGCATGATCTTTCAGGCTGAGTAGCAGGTTTTACAACCACACTTCAACATACTTTAACGCCAATCATACACTGCAGGGTGTGTTATACCTTCCTTCTCAGATGTTAGCATATATTTGGCTAGTACTAAGGCAGGATATAAGAAAGTTGCAGACAACCTATTCTTTTGCTTTAAAAGGTCCAAATTGCAAATGAAATGGCAGCTAGTTGGTTATCCACTGTAGACGAATAGTCTGTTAAAGAAAAGCAGTTCCACAGCATGTGTTGAAAATCCGCTGAGGGAATCTAGCAGCACGGGCATAAGGGAATAGTTTCAGGGAAATTTCTGGAGAGTCTACAAAGGGTTAGGTAGGCTCAGTGCAGAATGTTAAATTGAGTGTATCTGAAATTCATGTTGCAGGAGGCTAAGCAAGCATATGCCATTGCCCTGTCCTATTGGGAAGCACACTCCGAAGCTCAGTCTTACATAACCACTGTAGAGCTATCTGTGTGTGTTCGCCTAAAGTCTTCCTAACCAACTTTGTATGTCTTCAGACACTAGCAATTACGAATAAAGTTTGGATAAGGGTATGTGTTTCATGGACTTCATTAATGCTGTAACATTATTTCTAAAGAGATTTCATCATGTCAAGATTTGGCACATGTGAATGTCAAGTTGCTCCATAACCATATCATGGGTGCGAAGCTGGCCGTTCTAAAACAGATTGCCCAGTGTTGGGAAGCCCACTGTGCTCCAAGGCCTCAAGACGCCATAGGAAAGATGACCTTAGTGTTTAGGTAAATGAGTAGGGGGACAGTAGAAGTAATAGGTGTCACATGCCTGGTGATTAGCACACCCCTCAGAAAGCCGTTCAGGGCTACCCGCAACAGTGTGAGATGACTTAGCCTATGCTTGGTTCTCAGTAGAAAGTGCATGAGCAGGCATTCGAGCTGTAAGGAGCACTATCCAGAGCCGGTGTCTTCAATGGAGAGTCCTGAGGACTGGTGGCATATCCACTGTAACGTTGGCTACCACATAATAGTATTTGGAGTTAGGAGGCCCGCAGTCCACCCTGATCAACTGGGAGTCGCTACTTAGTCGAAGGTCACCAATCGGCATATGCATATCCAGGTCCAGAAAAACAATTCTTCAGGATCCATCACAATATGTTAGCAAAGTAGTGCAACAGACGGAGATGCATCACCATCTTGAACAAAGGTAATGCGGCTCATGTCAGAGAGCTGGAGGGTTGTCCAAAACGTAGCTTGAGCCCTCAAGGCTGAGACTATCTTAGTGAGGTTCCATTCAAGTATACCATGTTCAGAGTGGAAGATTGCCATCCCAGGGAGGTGCCTTACCAGCTGAGGGCCCATCACCCATCCCTGCAGAAGGACATTTCATATGAATCAAAAACAGCCAAGATTTAGACCAATTAACATGGAGCGCTGTGGTCTTGCCAAATTAATGGAGGCATGGGTTATGTCTCTGAGCTTCATTAATATTCGAAATATAGATTAGCATGTCATTCACTTTAAGTGAACGGACATGGATTCTGTCTGATAAAGGAATACACCAGTGGTTCCAGTCATGGCACTTCCTGATGGTCGTGGGGTTCCATGGCCAAAGCAAAAAGTAAACAGCAGGACAGGAAATTATTCAAGTGTTTATGACTATCAATAAGGATCCTATGATGAAGAAGTAGGATTACCTCTAATCAAAAGGATCTCTGTCTTAACTAGATTCAGTTTTAGGAAATTGTGTGTTAACATAAACAGCGCAAAGGTACATTCTAAGGTGACCTATGTTGGTGAAGACCAGGGTATCAAATCGGAGAAGGAGCCGAGTGAGTTCTGCATATTATAGTGCCTTAAAATTAAAAGCCATGATCAGTTAGCCCAGTGGCTGCATTAAAAGTTAAATAGGATATGCAAGGATAAAGATCGTTGAAGCACTACACAGTTAACAGACATTTCATTTAGATTTGCGAAGTGGAAAAGCAATAGTTGGGGGAAGGAGAGTTACATTTTAGGGCAGACCACTCTGGGAACCTAATCCGAGAGCATCCTTCTTCTGGGATATTACCATCAGTGAAAAACAGACAAGCAAGGATGGGGTGCACTCATAAAAAGCCTCATTCTCGAGTATAATTAGTTGGTTCTCAGCAGAACTCACAGCAGTGAATGGCTCCTTAGCACAACCACTCCCCTACATTTCTGAAAAAACACTACTTGACATCCAATTTGGTGCACACTCTCTTCACATACGCTAATCACATCAACTCATTACTACACAACATGCAACACACACACACTCACACCCACACACACACCAACCACCCCACTATCCACCAGATCCTACATTACACCAGCTAATGCAATATCCAATTAGGATCAGTCTGAAAACCCTTGTAGCCTGGCCAGTGAATCAGCAGGATCATTAACCTTGTCAACAATTTCACATTATCAGTTTACAGTTTCTCCCAGAGCACTCATTCTGGAATACAAATTGAGCACATTTTATTAATCTGAAGAATTCAAAGGCATTCATTCAGGTTTCCACAAAAGTTCATCCCCTCACAGACTCAGTCAGTGGATTCACATGAGCGATTACAATTAGAATCCTCTATTTCTAACTAAAAAGGGGGGTTTAGTACCATTTGTGGGATACAGATGATACAATTTCCAACAAAAAAGATAGCAGAAGAAGAACTTGCCTTGGCCACCAGTTGTTTAGAGTAGTTCTAGGAGTTAAAAAAGCAGCAACAGACCTACCGCACCAGATGAGGTAGTGACAAATTAGAGTCTAACCACTCTGTTTAGCCAAACCTGGGCAATATTGGTGGGTCATAACAGTAACCTAATCTAACTCATTACCTAAGCATCTTCAGTCTAGATGTGGAGTGGCAGATAAAAGGGTGGCACCAGTGCGGTTTGTCCCCTTTAAACATCTGGTATAAAGCCAGGGTTTGTCACAAAACATTTAAGAAATCCTGTTCTGATAGATGTAAGTGAACTGAAATGTAGCTCAGAGCACTGCCCAACCTCAAACATGCTCATTAGAATCATACTGAGCCTGGCACGAACGCTGTATACCCTGCATAGTCGGCCCGGGACCAGGGTTCAATTCCCGACGTGGCAGACTCACTACTCTCAGAATGACACATTAAAGGAATGAACCAGTGCGAACTACTTCACATTTAAACAATCACAAATTGAGCAGCAAAAGAATTTGTGACACAATAAAAGGCAAACTGACTTGAATGGCATGCATTAGCCAACTGTGAAAACTTCAAAAATGGAGCTATATGTGGTTTAAAGACAAACTACACAGAGAATCTTGTGAAGGACTATAGACCAAAAAGAGGGTTCTGGATGAGCGAACTGTTGCAGTATTTACGTGCAGATGGAGGGTTCCAAAATATCATATTAGTGTCAGAAAAGAAAAATGAAGTTGGATACTGGAGAAAAGAATAATAAATGTTCCATGCAAGATGAAAAGTGATACTATGTTCTCAGCCCTAAAACACAAAGATCAAGTATTGTGCTCAGGAAAAGTAGTGCGTGCGTAAATTACAGAATGCGGGCAAACTAAAAAAATTAATAGTTTGCCAACAATTACATTGAGTACACAAAATTACTTACCATATTCTTTTTCATTTACTTCAGAGATGGGCTCAGAAATAACACTGCAGAAAGAAATGGCACTTGCCGCAGAGGGATTGCGAGAATGACCCATATGATGGGGAACCTTTTTTAGGTTCTTGAGAGCTTCTTCAGCTTGTTCCTGTTCCATTGATGCAACCATATCTTTATATGCCTTTCTGGCCTCTTCCGTAAGCGATACCAATTTATTGAATAAACTCTAAACAGTAAAACAGGTTTGCATTAACAATAGCCAACTAAATAATTATTTTTTTAAATGGCACTTGTCATGTATAACATATCCAATATATACACCCAAGACAATTCAATCACCAAGTCAATTCTGGTAGGAAAAAAAAGAAGAAAAAAAGACACTCAGTAACTTCAACTCGCTTCAGGAATGCTCACCACACTGGATGAGAGCCATGCAATTTATGAATCTATGGAACAGAGCAGGGCACCATGACCAATTTCAGACTCAAAAGGAATATACAGCCAAGGAGGATACAGCCCTCTCAATCACATCATTTTGTTGTAGCTGGAAGCTACACCTACATTCTAAGTACTTTTGAAAACAAGAGTGCACAAATATCAATCAACACCCTGGCCATCATAGTGAAATTGCAACTCGGAGCAAAGCATTACTTATGGAAAGACCTATAATTGTCCCCCTAAAAACTAAGGTGGCTTTAAAATTTTGCCAGATGCCCTTCCGCCATATTTAGACTGTATGTCATGCTACACTCTAAATGACCAACTAAGGTATGTTTTTATCACCCTTGCAGCAGTAGATTCCCACAAGCTGCTTTACTTATAAGGACCTGGTAATTGCTGGTATGATGTTCCCTGTGCATATACATCCTCAGAGCAGAATGGCAAGCAACATCAAAATGGCAAGGAAGAATTAGAGATGAAGTAACTCACCTGGGTAATGAAGTACTGTACACCAGCACAACTAGAGAGTAGAGTAAACTATGCTGCAATTACAGAAACAATGCCTGGTAACTAGTGCCCTAAGTGTGCGTGAACATCACTAGCTTATAGTATGGCAGAACTATCACTGGTATCTATAAGGAAACACATGACAGAATACCAGCTTTAACTATGACACAAGCCTTTGAACTTGGAGTAAGTGGTGCAGGTTAAATTGCGAAAGCCTATTTGCAATTGTATTAGATCAACAGAACTTCAGACATTCAGTTTATGAGGTTAGACTTCAACCGGGGTTTACCATTCGGTCGGGAAGAATTATTCCATGGATTTAAATAAAAATCAGATTGCCTGAAATACTCAAAGCGAATGTAAGCAACACACTATTTTATCATATTACTTCGAAGATCCTTTTAAAAATATAAAAAAGGCTGCACAAGTAGCTCAATATTCCAATAGTCACTATTAATGTGAATGTATTTGAGCTTGTAAAGCGCACTGCTACCCGTCCGTAGGTTTCCTGGCACTGTATAACTCTGGGGAACCCGTCCTGGCTTTCCCTGTGGGATGGTCCTTGCTGGGAGTCCCCAAGGTGGAGCCAGGCATCCCCGGAATTGATGGGGCCGTTGTGGAGATTAGGCAAGCTAATGCCCAGAGTTGCCGAGTGGAACCCCTGATTAGTGTAAGCACTGAAGCGAGAATTATCGAGTCCGCTGACCCAAGTCCACGACCCTGCCACGTCGGGAATTGAACCCTGGTCCCGGGCCGACTTCTGCTCCCGGGTCTGCCGCCTCTAACCAGTGAGCCACACTACTCCACACCACTATGACAATAACAAAAACTAAGTTCCATGTAAGAAACTTTGTAAAAGTTCAAATTTGTTTTTTATTATTAAGAATGGAGAACACTAGGTTGACAATATTAACTGAAATATGACTTATGCATTGCAAAAATGGAGAAATGTCTTGCAATTTGTTTTATTCCTGTATGAGAAAGTTTGAGAGGATAAAAACATGCTTAAGAACTTTGCTCTGCGATCACACATACACATTTGTCTGAAGAAAATCAAAAATTGCTAGACTTGAGGTGCTTCATCACTGAAAAGTTATACGTTCTGGAGATAGATGCCAGTGAAGTCAATGGTATTTATAATGTGCTCTTAACTCACTGCCATGGTCAGAATCAAAGGGGCAAGAAATTTAAAGACACTATTTTCTCAAATAGCTTTGTCGTGCCTGTTGTTGCAAGCAGGACACGCTCTCTCCTAACACTTTTTTAAAACTGTTATAGCACCATTTTGTAATGCAATAGGTCTTGCATTTGCAGGAATTTAAGCTATTGACATTGTAATGCCTTTTATTTATATGTTTTTAAAATAACACATAAATAAAAAGCATTGTCATTTACAATGCCAATAGCTCAAACTCTCATAAATGCAAGACCTTTTGCATTGCAAATGCTTGTTCAGGTTTGGTGACAATCTGCTTTCCTGCGTGTAACAGGTATACTTTTCAATGTAAAATCAACAGAAGACTACCATCATTGGTACTCTCTAAAAGTTGGATGAACCGTACAGTCTTAATATCCATGCAGCATTTGAAAAGAAACATGAGTTACCACCTTGCACTCACAGTGACACAAGCCTTTAATCATGCCCAGGATTTAACGCACTCAGCTATTGGAATCCAGCAAAGCTGTGACCCGTCACAACATGTGGCAAAATTCTCAACTTTAAGGTGGGCAAGACTTTTTTGCAGCATTAGTAAAGAGTGTGCCTAAGTAATCGAGGTGTGATCCACCTATAGGTTGCACGATGGTGCATGGTGGATGGCTCTTCTGCTAACAAAGTATAAGCCTGGCTAACACAAATGTGAAAATCAAATGCCTTAGTGAAGGAATTTACTGGGCCACCCAGGTTCATGCCATTATATATAACACACACAAAGGTACTTAACCTAACCAGGATGGTCAATGGTGGTCCTCAAAGAAATGACAACCAGTGACAATTCTGTCCAACCTGGTACCCCACAATAAAAACACTGTTTTGCAGAGTTAATCTGTACATTCAAATATGCATGACAGATTCCTCATTACTGGTCCGAGGCAAAACTGTGTCATCGGTGTAACAGATCATGAAAAAACTTTTAGTATGTTAAACTGCATTGGGAGATGGTGAGAACTCTATTATACAAATATTTTTTCGGCTCGGACAATTTTTTCGGTGCCGATGAAGGTTTCAGATCTGGTTGTTTCTTCGGATCCGAAGCTTTGCCTGGCTCCGACCTTGGTTTCGGTGCCAAGGTAGTAACTGCCTGTTTCGGTGCCGATGGTTTCGATGTGGGTGTGGCAACCAATGGTGTCTTTTTCGGTGCAGGTAGTTGTGCGTCGGCACTGTGTGGAGGTCGACTCAAGCCCGAGTCGCCTGAAGGCTTTGTTGGCTTCTTAGCCGGGCCCGAAGGTGGGGCAGTAGAAGCAGTGTCTCGGTGTATACCCGAGCCTGAGGGCGAGGGCGTGACCGGAGCTTTTTGGGGTGTGTCAAGGAAGGGTCGGGGTCAACAATCTTACTTACGACCTGCTGCGCTGGAGTGATGTCCTCGACATCGGAATCTTCTGCCTCGGAGTTGCTGTCGACACCATGTTGTTCTGGGACATCAACGCCTTCCTCGAAGATGTCGTCTGGAATCGGAGCTAAAGATCTTTGAGCCATTGTTCTCCGAGCTCTTCGGTTCCGGATCGTCTTCTTGGAGCGGAAGGAGGCACAAGCAGAACAGTCTCTGGCCTCGTGCTCCGGGGAGAGGCAAAGGTTACACACCTCATGAAGGTCGGTGTGGGGAAACTTCGACCCATGTTGAGGACCCTTTTTAAATGGCGTCCTTTCCATGAGCTCGAGTCGAGGCCTAGTTGGGCCCGAAAGCCTTCGACGGCGACCGGAATCGAAGTCCTGGATGTTGATAAGTAGCGTCGATTGGAAACGCGTTCTAAACTGAATTTTTGAAGCTGGGAAGGATTGCGCGTCGATGGCAATCAGTTCCAACACGGAGTGCTGGAAACCCATCCGAGCCCGGTGGCGGAAAAAAACAATCTGGGGATGGAGCCAATGCCCATGCGCAGTATCATCCAATGGAGGAGTCACCTATCCCGTGACTTCCAAAAGCTTTTCTACAACAAAACAAACTGCAAACATCCGGACCCAATATAGGTGGCCATCTATGCATAGTGTGTAATCTGCAGCTCATGTGCCTCGAACAGTAGTTTTTCGAGGGTGAAGGATTCCCTTTCCCCCAGTAGAGGGCATTGACGCTCTATTAAGTACAACGCGAATGGAACGGCAGCTGTGCACAATGGCAGCTGTGCACTTCACACACGCAATTTTGCGCGTGATAGTAAGCTGGTCGCCAGGAAAGTAGCACTTTTCAAAGCAGCTACTAAATGTCTCGGCCAGTCTAGCGCATGCGCTGGATCAGGCAGAGACCTAAAAAGGTACTGCACCTAACAACAAACCACCGTAAGTGACATGTACCAAAAGTATCATAACCACAGGTAACCTGGCAGTAAGATAATGCCTCCTGTAAAACTGAACCCTTGCCAGCAGCAAGCACATGCAATATATATATATATATATATATATATATATACATACACACATATATACTCATTGAAAAAAAGACAGGTTTCAGGGATCTTTAAGTTAGGCTGACATTTCACTCTTACAAAAACAGAAATTCAGCAGTTATAGTTAGCTGAGCTAACTATAACTCGAGCCCCCACCATGCACTACTGATGACGTCACATATTACATCACTCATGACATGGTCAGTGACATCACCAATGACATCTCAAATTACACCACTTAGGACATCATCCAGTAACATGGTTTTTAAAAAGTTTACGAAATTATATATATATATATATATATATATATATATATATATATATATATATATATATATATATATATATATATATATATATATATATATATATATATATATTATTCCACAAATGACACAGCACTCCAGATCTGGTTGCTTATGGTATTATTTATTCATACCAAACCAAACACCAACTCAACCAACGCATTTCAGCCTCACAGGCTTTTTTCACGGTTAGTGAGTCCCTTTTTGCTTTCACTATTTGTACCCATGTCTGCCACAATGAGGCATTATGGGACTTGTAGTGATTTTAGTGAATTTAAAACCAAAACTTTATACAATTTGAACAATTCAAACATTTTCTAAATAATAATATCAAAAGGGCTATGTGTGAGCGGTTTCATTTTTGTCATTACATTGTATAATTTTGTAATTCTTACTGTTGGTCTACATTATTTGTAGTTTGTTCATTTATGGATTTATAGCGCTGTAGTTAAATGGTTTAGTACACTCTTTATATCACTAGCGCAGTATTGTTTATAGACGGTTCCAGTCATTCACTGTTATGGGTATAGTACCCTATCGGCTATGTTAAAGTCGGTTTGGCTCCTTTATTTAATCATATTTTGCTGATTATTCCAGGTGAACATAAAGTTCCTCATCAAAATTGATCCCACGGGGATGTTTCATTCGGAGTCTTATGATGTATTTGGACTCAATTTGACGCAATTTCTGAGTTCTGTTGCCCCCTCGTTCTCCCGGGGGATCATGTCGATTGCATAGTATTGCATTGATTTCCAGTTTCCGTTCTGGCATGTTGCAAGATGTTTTGCAGTTGCATACGCAAAGTTCCCATTCTTGACAGCTCGGATATGTTCCAGTATACGCTTTTTTACCATACATGTGGTGCTGCCAATATATTTCATCCCACAATTACACTCTATCACATACACGACAAATTGTGACGTGCAGGTGATGTCTTGTTCAATGTTTATGGTGTTACCATTTGGATCTTGGATGCTTTTGATGTTCTTTCCAATTTTGCACGCCTTGCACGTGTTACACTTTCTGAAGCCCTTCCGTTGTTCCAATATCCAGTTTGAAGTTTTATTCTCTTGACAATGACTATGTACAAGTACCTCTTTCAATGATCTCGCTTTCCTGTATGTCACATTTGGAAAAGTTTTGCCAATGTCCGGGTCTCCTGAAATTAAGTGCCAGTATTTCTTAATCTTTTTGGTTATCATTGTGCTCTCCTTACTGTAAGTGGTTATAAATCTAGGTGCTTGTTGCTCCTCTTGTTTATTTTCCTTTTTCTTTGGTATTAGAGTTTCATCTCTTGTTTTTCTGGCTGCTCTTTTCTTACATTTTTTCAATGTCGATTCATGGTATCCTCTAGGTTTCAGTCTTTTTGTGGTTTCTTCAATTTGGTAAGTGGCATCAGTGGCTTTTGAGCAATTTCGCTTCATTCTTATCTCCCCATATGGAATACTTTCCAGAAGTGATTTGGGGTGGAAACTGGTCCCATGCAATATGCTATTTGTAGCAGTTTCTTTTCGAAATAGTGTTGAGTGGATTTCATTGTTGTCTATATAGATCCTTGTGTCCAAGAACTCAATATCTGTGAATAACAGTGAATGACTGGAACCGTCTATAAACAATACTGCGCTAGTGATATAAATAGTGTACTAAACCATTTAACTACAGCGCTATAAATCCATAAATGAACAAACTACAAATAATGTAGACCAACAGTAAGAATTACAAAATTATACAATGTAATGACAAAAATGAAACCGCTCACACATAGTCCTTTTGATATTATTATTTAGAAAATGTTTGAATTGTTCAAATTGTATAAAGTTTTGGTTTTAAATTCACTAAAATCACTACAAGTCCCATAATGCCTCATTGTGGCAGACATTGGTACAAATAGTGAAAGCAAAAAGGGACTCCCCAACCGTGAAAAAAGCCTGTGAGGCTGAAACGCGTTGGTTGAGTTGGTGTTTGGTTTGGTATGAATAAATAATACCATAAGCAACCAGATCTGGAGTGCCGTGTCATTTGTGGAATAATTGGAATTGGTGGCCACAAACGCAGAGCACCCGCTGTGGAGCGCTAGATGGCTGATACAGGTTCCCTTTGGGAGTAATTATTCACGAGCCAGAGCGCCCGGCATCGCTGTGAGGAAGAAACACAAACGAAAAGACTCACCCAGCTGGAGGCTGAACGAAGGAGCCGGAGGGCGCTGTCGGAATTGAAGCCTTCACGGGAGGTGAGTGGCGTGTGTCCGAAAATAATAGCAGCGTTGACCGAAGCGGCAAGAGTTTGTTTTCAGAAAGGGAGCGGAGTATAAACATACGGCCGCACGGAAAACAAACCAGCGAGATCGGGTTGAAAAGAGTCTTAAAGGGGCAGGCTTTCTCCGGAGCCAAACAACACCATAAGTAATAGTGTGAGAGGAATTCAAGTCAATTACATTGATAAACGATGGAAGCACGAGCAGCTAAGCGCCAGGATAAAGCAGCAAATATGTTGAAATCGAGTGGGGCACCACAATCAGAGCAAGGAAACGCAGCCTCAAATGCAGGCAATACAACATTAAAAAGTGACTTTAACAACTTAGAGAGACTGTATAGAAAGGAAATAAACAAAAGCTGGGAAATCATAACACTGGAAAATTATTTCACTGTCAAACGCATACCCAGAGGGCTACGAATATTCACGATGCCTACACATCCAGAAACTAGAGTGGAATTATTAACTGAATGGGTAGAGAACAATTTACAATGTTCAATAAACATGATGCGAATTTTAATCAAGCATGCACAGATTGATGTGATAGAAATACCAGCAAAACTATCAGAAATTGAGGACAAATTGAAAGCTCACTCAAACCAAGATGAAATCGTGAAAATGCGGAAAGACATGGAAGTAAGATTAGAAAAATATGAGAAGGAGATAGAAGAAAGAAAAGAAAGGAAATTCCGAAGGGACGAAAGAGATTATCAGGAAGGAAGAATACTGACATTTGCAAAAATATTTGAGACACTGAAGAGAAATTTTCCATTGCAACAACTGAGGGGAACAGCTGAGAGCACGAGCGAATCAGACCTGAGTGAGGGTGAACTAACAGGGGCAAGAGGAGTAAAACAGATGTCTTTTTTAGAGGAAGTCCAGTTGATGAATCTGAACAAAACGTTATCAAGGGGAAGTGGCCGAGGAAGGGGCACGAACAGAGGCCGAGGAAGAGGAACGGCAACCAACTTACAAGCACCAGAAAGACCAGAAGAGCAAAACGTAAGAAAGCAATATGCACTGCGCAGCTCGAAGAAGTAAACACAAACTTAAGGCGCGCATAAGGCAAGCTCGTCTGCGCTCGTCCGCGATCAGGACGCGACCGGGGCCGGTCCCCCTGTCCGACATATCTGCCACAACACCGCAGCATACACACGGAATGACCTGCTGCTTTTAAGACCTCTCCCTTGCGCGACCCTCCCTTGCTCTCCCATGGATAGCCAAGCTCGTAATTATGTTTGCACAGTGTGTCACTTCTCCTTCTCACCCTCAACTCCCTCAACTCGACGATCTTGTCTTCCCATTCCGACCTCTATCCCGGTTGTTTACCCCTCCTTAACTCTCAGATCGGCGCTTATCAATTGCAGGTCGTTGCCCAAACATGCCTTTGATATCTGGCAGTCCCTCCGAGATAACAACTGGGATTTGCTCTTCCTACCAGAAACGTGGCTGAATGACACCACAAACCCCGCCATTTCCCTCGCTTTGCCAGATGGCTATAGTATCAGCTGCGCCAACAGACCCTTCGGAAAAACAGGAGGGGGTGTTGCTTTAATCTTTAAATCTACCTTGGCAGTTACCTTCCCCCCGTTCGACCGAATCGACTGTATAGAGGGCCTGCCTTTTTGCATCCAAACTTCTCCAACCTCCTCCTGTTCAGGAATACTCATTTACCGTCCCCCCACTCCAATTTGTCACATTTATCGGCCCTGATGGACTATGTTATTCAGTTTAGCACTCGGTACGCCAATTTTACCGCCTTAGGAGATTTTAATCTCCATATTGACAATGAATCCTGCCTGCATAGCAGTCATTTCATTTCTACGCTTGCGGCCTGTAATCTAGTACAACTCATAACCTCACCTACGCACAATGCGGGTCACATTCTTGACCTAATCTGTTCTAACCTCCCCTCCATTCGAACGGCACCCCCTGTGCCGGTAACTTGGTCGGACCACTTCTTTATCTCATTTGAGATTGATATCCCTTGTTTAATCCGACCTATCATCAACCCTAAATCCTCAGGCAGAAACTGGAGCCGCATCACCCTGGATGCGCTCCAAAAACACCTCAATAATACTCAACCACGTTCGTCGTCCGACCCTGATCTAGCCATTAACTATCTGGACACCTGGATTGGTCAGGCCTTAGATGTCCTGGCCCCCATCAAATCCATTAAAACTTACAGGGCGGTACCATCAGCCCCCTGGTATTCCGACGAACTTGGGCAGAAAAAGTCCTCTTGCAAATCTCTTGAGCGCCTCTGGAGACAGAACTATTCCCCAGACCGCAAAATCTCCTATAAAGTTGCCCTTAAAGAATATCGGAGAATGATCGAGAGGCACAAACGGGACTTTCTGGCCTCCAGAATTAAACTTGCTAGCAACGGCGCCAGGGAGATTTTTAACATTGTGAGATCTTTTACTGACCCCACTCCGCTCCTCCGATCCCAACCTGTCTCACAAGCGTTATGTAACAAACTCTCCCAATTTTTTGAGGACAAAATTGAGACCATTTACTCATCCTTTCCCCCCCTCTGATCGTGAGGGAGGCACTGAGAAGCTCATTCCCCCTGTACCGCCTCCATTTTCCATGTGTGAATTTGCCGCAATATCGGAAGCTGACTCCTTGACAGAGCTGTCTAAATGCAAATCAGGCTCCCCCAACGACCCCTGGCCTGCCAAGGAATACAAAAAACTAGCTCCCCTACTTAACCCACATCTCAATCTCATTTGGAATGACTCCCTCAGAGCAGGATGTTTCCCTTCTAAATGGAAACATGCCTCCTTTGTCCCCATTTTGAAGAAACCCAGCCTCGACCCCGACCTTCCCAGTAACTATAGGCCTATTTCCCTTTTGCCTGCCCCGGCCAAGGTCTTGGAAAAGTTGGTCCACTCTCAACTGGCGACCTTCATTGAGTCCAATGGGCTTCTCCATGACTCCCAGCACGGCTTTAGGTCGGGCCACAGCACGGAGTCGGCCCTTATTGAAATGGCCGACTCTGTGAGGTGGACGCTTGACCAAGGGTCGAGGGCGGTGTTAGTGCTGCTGGATCTTTCAGCAGCATTTGACACCGTCTCCCATAAGATCCTGCTGAGAAGGTTGGAGGACTTGGGACTGGGGGGCACTGTTCTGAAGTGGTTGTCTTCCTATCTGTCTGACCGTACACAGCAAGTTTTCATCCCTCCCTTTACTTCCACTGCCAGACCGCTCAGATGGGGAGTCCCACAGGGTTCTTCCCTTAGCCCGCTTTTGTTTAACGTTTATTTTACCCCCTTGGCTAAACTGATCGCCCAGACTGGAATTAAGTCCATATCCTATGCTGATGACATTCAGCTACTTTTCACGTTTGACACCCCTTGTGCTTCTGCCTTCGAGCCATTGAAATCCTGCCTTAGAGACATTTCCAACTGGATGGACGCTAATTCCCTCCGTCTCAACGCAGGCAAAACGGAGATCCTGTTCTTCAAATCTCCTTCTCCCCTTGACTCCAGTCTGTGGTGGCCCTTAGACCTGTGTCAAGCCCCCACTCCTAAAGACTCTGTGAGAAATCTAGGAGTACGCTGGGATAACAATCTCAGCTTTAACACCCAGGTACAGACCGTAGCTGCCTCTTGCTTTGCTAAAATTAGAATAATCAAACGGCTTATTAACTATCTGCCAGAGGACTGCCGTAAGACTGTGATCCAGGCACTAATCATTTCCCATCTTGATTATGCCAATGCCCTTTACCTTGGTATCACAGCCGGCCTGTGTCACAAACTACAGACGGTCCAAAATGCCGCTGCTCGGCTGGTGGAGAGAATCCCCGCCAGACACCACATCTCTCCACATCTTCGTAAACTTCACTGGCTACCCATTGCGAAAAGGTGTGTCTTCAAGGCAATGACGCTGGCCTTCCGTGCATCTAAAGGCACTGGGTCCGCCCATCTGAAGACCACCCTGCGCCCTTACGCTAAATCCAGGCTACTACGCTCCAATGCCCTTTCACTGCTGGAAACTCCCCGCTTTAAACGTTCCCGAGCAGGTGGCAAAACCTTTGCGGTTTGCGCCTCTCAGCACTGGAACCAACTCCCCCTAGCCCTTCGCTCTTCCCAAACAGAACCCGCATTTCGTAAATCCCTGAAAACCCTTCTCTTTTCTTCTTAGTCTGGTTACCTTACTGATTCCTCCTGATGTCAGAGCCTTTTTGCTAGCGCCGGGATGCCCCGTTGGGGCCGCTGCGTGCTTTATAAAATACACAAATAAATAAATAAATAAATAAATCGTGAACCTATCCAAATATGTTTTATCAACAGAAGAAACCTCACTACTAAATAAAGGACTATCCTTTTGCCCGGAGAGTCACTACAATCACACGGAAGTGAGAATTGATTTCTATAAATATATTCGGAAACTAAAACTGACTAAAATACATGCAAACAAAAAACAACAAAAAAATCTAGAAGCAGCTACACAAGAAATAACTAATGTGCCAGCGATCACCATCGATCAGGTCCCGGATCTCAGGAATACATTTGAACTAATGTACAATTTGGAAGATGAGAATTTCACAGACACTCAAATGCTGAACACAATGGAAATCCAATCGGATAACGGAGTTGAGAGTGGGTTGAAACGCAAATCCAAATTCTGCCCAACGCTATCTCCTGGAAACAGATTTGATCTTTTTTCCAGACGCAGTGATTGAAGAATTGGAGAAAATGCCAAAAAAACGTGATCTATCTGGAAGAGAAAATCTAACTAAAAACGAGAGAAAAGCCATGGTAAAACTAATGGAAAATGACAAAGTGACAATAAAACCAGCGGACAAGGGGGGAAATATAGTTTTAATGGACACAGTTGATTACAAAAATGAAGCAATGAGACAACTGAATGATACGAATAACTATCAGAGGTTGAAACATAATCCAATTAACAAAATGGTGTTGGAATTGACTAAAAACTTAAGAGCATGGCAGCAGCAAGGACTACTAAGTGATGAAGAGGTCACATTTCTAACGAAGGAATTTCCACCAACTCCGACCATATATTTCTTACCCAAGATACACAAAACACTGGACAATCCGCCGGGGAGACCAATTGTCTCTTCATGTAATTCCATATATGAGAATCTCTCGATTTACATTGATCAATTTTTATCTCCAATAGCCCAGAGCATGAGTTCCTATATAAAAGACACTGGGGACTTTCTTAGAATCCTTTCTGGCATTACATGGGAGGAAGACCTGCTACTTGTGACAATAGACGCAGTGTCCCTGTACACGTCAATAAAGCACGAAGTAGGCCTGGAGGCATGCAACTTTTTTCTAAAACAAAGAAGTATTGGAGAAAGGAAACATTCTGAGATGTTGATAAGAATGATTGAGATCTGTCTAGCAAACAATGTGTTCACATTCAACAAAGAATTGTTTAAACAATGTTGTGGAACGGCAATGGGCACATAATTCTCCCCAAATTTTGCAAACATCACCATGGGTTGGTGGGAAAAAGAATGGGCCTGGAGCATTGACAATCAAGAGGATTTAGATCGAATAGTACTTTGGGTGAGATTCATCGATGATCTCTTTTTAATATGGAGAGGCACAGAAGAACAATTCGATGAATATTTTACAAAATTGAATGCAAATGGAATAGGTCTCTCATTTACTAGCACCAGGAGCAAAACAGATATTGAGTTCTTGGACACAAGGATCTATATAGACAACAATGAAATCCACTCAACACTATTTCGAAAAGAAACTGCTACAAATAGCATATTGCATGGGACCAGTTTCCACCCCAAATCACTTCTGGAAAGTATTCCATATGGGGAGATGATAAGAATGAGGCGAAATTGCTCAAAAGCCACTGATGCCACTTACCAAATTAAAGAAACCACAAAAAGACTGAAAGCTAGAGGATACCATGAATCGACATTGAAAAAATGTAAGAAAAGAGCAGCCAGAAAAACAAGAGATGAAACTCTAATACCAAAGAAAAAGGAAAATAAACAAGAGGAGCAACAAGCACCTAGATTTATAAACACTTACAGTAAGGAGAGCACAATGATAACCAAAAAGATTAAGAAATACTGGCACTTAATTTCAGGAGACCCGGACATTGGCAAAACTTTGGGCTCCTATCCAAATGTGACATACAGGCAAGCGAGATCATTGAAAGATGTACTTGTACATAGTCATTTTCAAGAGAATAAAACTTCAAACTGGCTATTGGAACAACGGAAGGGCTTCAGAAAGTGTAACACGTGCAAGGCGTGCAAAATTGGAAAGAACATCAAAAGCATCCAAGATCCAAATGGTAACACCATAAACATTGAACAAGACATCACCTGCACGTCACAATTTGTCGTGTATATGATAGAGTGTAATTGTGGGATGAAATATATTGGCAGCACCACATGTATGGTAAAAAAGCGTATACTGGAACATATCCGAGCTGTCATGAATGGGAACTTTGCGTATGCAACTGCAAAACATCTTGCAACATGCCAGAAAGGAAACTGGAAATCAATGCAATACTATGCAATCGACATGATCCCCCCGGGAGAACGAGGGGCCAACAGAACTCAGAAATTGCGTCAAATTGAGTCCAAATACATCATAAGACTCAGAACGAAACATCCCCGTGGGATCAATTTTGATGAGGAACTTTATGTTAACCTGGAATAATCAGCAAAATATGATTAAATAAAGGAGCCAAACAGACTTCAACATAGCCGATAGGGTACTATACCCATAACAGTGAATGACTGGAACCGTCTATAAACAATACTGCGCTAGTGATATAAATAGTGTACTAAACCATTTAACTACAGCGCTATAAATCCATAAATGAACAAACTACAAATAATGTAGACCAACAGTAAGAATTACAAAATTATACAATGTAATGACAAAAATGAAACCGCTCACACATAGTCCTTGTGATATTATTATTTAGAAAATGTTTGAATTGTTCAAATTGTATAAAGTTTTGGTTTTAAATTCACTAAAATCACTACAAGTCCCATAATGCCTCATTGTGGCAGACATGGGTACAAATAATGAAAGCAAAAAGGGACTCACTAACCGTGAAAAAAGCCTGTGAGGCTGAAACGCGTTGGTGTTTGGTTTGGTATGAATAAATAATACCATAAGCAACCAGATCTGGAGTGCCGTGTCATTTGTGGAATAATTGGAATTGGTGGCCAGGATCCGGCCACAAACGCAGAGCACCCGCTGTGGAGCGCTAGATGGCTGATACAGGGTCCCTTTGGGAGTAAATATATATATATATATATATATATATATATATATATATACGCCAAGGTGTATTGAAGAATGAGTGGGTGTATGAGGATCTGATGGATAATTTAGTGTGTGCATGACTGACTGTATAAGTAAGTGATTAAACGTGTTTTAGTGAATGCATGGGTGAAAGACTAGACTGTGTGAATGTCTGTATCAGTCTGTCAGTTGGTGTGTAAGTGGCTGTACGAGTTGGTGAGTGCAGGAGAGTAGGATCTGCTTACTGTGGTTACCCCCCCACTTGTTGCTGGTGTTTCACAGTTTTTCGGCTTTAGTCTGGCTGGGGCCCTGCTATCCAGGACCCCAGCCTCTATAAATTCCTCTCTAAATTGATTGCATGTACTTTAGGTACACTCCTGTTTGGTTACTGAGGTACCCTTGTGGTCCCTAGTATATGGTACACCAGGTACTCCGGGTATAGGTAACCCAGAGGCCTACCAGGGGCTGCAGCATGTATTATGCCACCCCTGGGAAGCCTTCCAAAATGACACCACAGGACTGCTACTGCAGCCTGGGTAAGGTGGTGCATGCATCCCTTACTAAGAAGTAGGTTACCTATATCTAACTTTAAATCACTGCACATAGAAACCTATCAGTCACCCCTATGGCAGGCCTTATCAATCCTGAAGGCAGGGTGCTTGGTTTCGTGTGAGAGGGCGCCCATGCATGAGCAGGACCCCACTGCAGCCTTCGGAATCTATTCTCTGGGGCTGTTCTGTGATGCAGCCAGACCATATACTCTTAAGTGCATTATAACCACGCGGTAAATGCTAACTTTGGAATGGCTGCATGGAAACATGTTGTGTTTGGTGTCAAACACTTTTGAATTGTACCCCCCGTGAGAGTCCTGACAGCGGGGGTAGAATACACCCTTCTAGAGGGAGAGACATGTACACACCGGTATACCTGGTACCAGTTTAAAAGAGCCCTGGCATCACAAAATGGATGCTGCAGCCACAGACACGAGTCTGGCCTCCTGCTGCTGACCGAAACTCCGGCAGGGGAGGCCTGGACAATAGGTTTCATGTCACAGAGAGGTGTAACCACCTCCCAGACAGGCTTTAGTGTATTGGGGCTGGTTGGGTGCACTCTCAGAGTGCTTTGAAGTTTGCATTGGGGGCACATTTGGTGTCCCTGTGCATAGTCCAGTTCAAACCGGTTGCAGGGGCTACCAGCGAAACTGGACAAAGGAAATGGGTGTAGCCACCCCTCTTTCCAGACCCTCCCATAGGTGTGTCCCCAGAGTATGTCCAACCCCTTTCTTTAGTACAAGTAAGGAACCACTGGCAACAGGACTTTAGATTACACCTGGACAAAACTCTGAAACTGAATCCCGGAACTTCGACGCTCTACTAAAGACTAGAGGATGGAGTCACTCCTTGACTCCTTGAAGTCAAGGAGTGACTCCCCTGCTTGGCAGGCACCAACGCAGCATCTTGCCAGTCTGCATCTCCAAAGCTCCCACCACACTCCGAAGTATTTGCAACACCGGAAGAGGATTTCCAGACTTCTCAGAGGCCGAACCGAGTCCCCCGCAAAGCGGAGACCTGCAGCCCTCGTGAGTGACGTGGAACCGGAACTCCTGGACACCGTGCACATTTGCTAGTTCATTGACTTCTCGACGTCTCTTGAAGTTGTGCTTTGGGTTACTTGTAGCCCAAGCCCTGAGCACCATCTGCTCCGAAGATTGTGGGCCTCCACTCCACAAGTGTTCCGTGAGCCTGCTTCTTGCATTTCAGCTTGAGGCTCATTCGCGATCCCTGGTCCGTCGACTGGTGGGTCCCTGTGAAGTCAACTCTGATTTTCTTTGGGCTACCCTGGTTGCTCCAGACGTGCCCTGACTCCCCACCGCGTGGTAAGTCCCTCGGACCTTGCTGGTCCACACCAAAGCATTTCTTTGATTCCTGCGTGGGTTGCTGTTGCCAAGGCTTGTTGGGTCCAATCCGGGCACCGACACCGCAGAACTCTACATCCTTCGTGGGACAGGTTGATTCCAGAACCTGGTCATTGTCGACGCCTCCTGGTCCTCGTGGCTGAAGAGTCAAGCTTCACCTTCTTCACCTGAAATCACCCAACATCGGTGTTCATTCGACTATCGTGCCACTGGTCACTGGCTAGTGACCCAGACTCTGTCCCCCCTGCTTTCAGGTTCTTCTCATCTTCGATCCAGGCTTGGATCACACCGGACACTTTCCACTTCTTCGGCAGCAGCACTTTGCAGCAGATCGCCATAGAAAACAACGACGATTCCCGACACCAAAAGACACCTATGCACTCAGCTTCCCTGGGTGAGGTAACTCGAGTACTCCGGTGCTCCTGTGGGTGTTGGCCCTAGAACCCCTCAAGTCTAAAGGGGTTTGCTCAAAGTCCTCTCCTAAGTGTCCTTTATCTTTAAATTTCCAACTGCGACTTTCCCCATAGAAGTTAATGGTGATCCGCTGCTGTGTTTAGACACTGCACGCGTCCCCTGTGGGTCCCCTGTGTCACTACCTTGTGTGGTTCCTTGTGGCCCCAGTACTTCTACAGGCTCTAGGCCTTGTGTCTAGTCAAGTCGTGGTTCTTATACCACGTTCTTAATATATGGTTTGGTACGCCCCTAGGGCTCAACGTATATTGTGCTAATTTCCTGTGTGCTATTAAGTTTTCTGTATGTACTTTTGCCTCTAGCCTCATAAAGAGACTAGTGGGATGTGTTTAGAATAAATACATATATTTTATATATATACCTGGTGTGATTCTCCTTTCATTTGGTCATTCACGAGATTATAGACTGGTAAAACAAGCTGCTTTACATTCTTCCAAGACTTAGCCGAAAGGCTGCTCTCCATAGCTACCACTAGGATAGCTTTCAATAAAGGTTGTTTTTAACCTACCATCAATCAGGGTCGTTTGGATTGGTAAAAGGTGCCCACTAGAGTAGTGGACAGCATATGCCAGGCCAACTTCTCACAATGAGGAGCTACATGAGTGTCTATATGGGTTAATGATTGGTTGTCTGAGTACCTGTATGGGTGCCTGACTGTCTGTAGGGGTGGGTGACTCCCTGCATGGATGTGTGAGTGGGTGATTCAATGTGTGTATGGGCACATGAGTGCATCTGCAAGGGGCTATATGGGTGAATGAGTGTGTGTATGGCTGTGTGGGTGAGTAAATGGATGTTTCAGTAGTATATGTGTAAGTACATATGTGAAAGTCAGTATATGTGAGTGCTGGAGTATGTAAGTGACTAAATGTGAGAGTGAGTGATTGTGAGAGTGGCTGTATGGATGTCAGGGATGTGGAATTACTATAGCCAGACGCCCAGGAAATATTGTTTGGGGTCAAGGGCAACAAGTTTTAATGTGCATTTTGTCCTTGGGACAAGCAGGCCCAACCCCCTGCAGCACAAACCCTTTGGCTGCCAGTTTGCAGTACCACATTAAGGATCAGGGAGGGGCACCGCCTGCAGTTAAGTTAATATTTGTGTGCATATGTTAATGCTGTTCAAACTTGTATTTATGGTTCATTAATTGAGAGCCTTTATTATTAGGCTGAGCGCTCTCAGTAAATGTAAGTTCTGACTGCACTACTGACAGAGGTTCCAGTATAAAAATGTGGACACACGGTTTCAAAGCTTAGCAATATGAGGCTATGCATAATGCTCCCAGAATGCTCTCTCATTAGATACAAATATTTGCAGAAGCTTGAAAGCAAGATTAAGGATTCTTTGCTTTCAATATAAAATGTTCCTAAAAAATGAAAGTAGGAAAAACTTTTTGGGCCAAACTACTGTAAAATTTCAGTTACCATTTCTTTGCAGCATCATTTAGTAAAATGTGTTGATGCATGCTAGTATTTCCCCAAAATATTCATATTAGAAAATCAGTGTAACCAGTTTCAATAAGATTTTGGGTCACATAAAAATAAACAAGCATAAATAAAAAGCCAGTAGGTCTGAAATGGTGGCAAGCTTTTTAGTTTTGGCAATGCGTGACTTGTTTTGCCATAGTTTTTGTAAAACCTTATGATTGTGAGAGCTGCCGGACCCTCATCATTATAACAAACATTGGCAAAAGCAAAAATTGTTTTTGGTCTCAAAAAAGCACACAATGCCACATCCGTTACTAGCACTGAACAAAACTACTTTGTGTGCCGATATGCTCCTTGTGAAAGAGTAGAACGCTGTCACTCACCGTGAAGCCAGCCGATACAGAGAGAGTTTTAATAAACACAAATGGTCATGGTTCACGCCAGACCAAACTAGGGGCCCAATAATTACAGAAAATCTCAAACGGGCACCCTTGGTATATGTCCTTGCATTAAGGGCAGCTGTATGGCTTTCATGAATTTACAAGAATTTACAGCAGCAGGGCAAGAAATAGTACTCCTAGAAAATATTTGTGAACTGCATTTTAGAATGAACAAATATGCATGTGTAGATTTGCTCATGCGAAAACCCGAGTGTTTGCTAGTTTATTTCCCCTTCAACCACTTTTTTCCCAACTCTGTAAGAAGGTTTACGTCATTGTCAGGAGTAAATTTCCAACATTTCTCAGCATTGGAAAAGATTAGGGAAGAGTTGTTGAAAACCCTTAAAACATGCAAGTTAGCAGGTTTGCACAGACTCAGAAGGACATTCCAACCCTGGGACTATTGTTTACCCCTACCTTCAGTCCCAGTATGTAGATCTGTGAAAACGTAGTAAACAAGCATTTACAATGCAACGGTCTCGCCTTTGAATAAGTTAGAGCTATTGGCATTGTAAATGACAATTTTTGTATTTATGTGTTGGTTTTGAAAACAGATAAATAAATGGCATTGTCATTTACAATGCCAATAGCTTAATCTCTCGCAAATGTGAGACCTATTACATTTGCACCCACACACACAGAGCCAAACACACACAGCCACACACACACACGGATGTGGTGGTAGTGGATCTGGTGGATGTGGTGGTGGTGGATGGGGTGGATGTGGTGGAGGATGTGGTGTTTTTTCATCCCACTCAAAGCCCTGCATTCACCCATTCATTCACTGCCACAGAAGTGGACACATTCGCCTAATATGGGAAATACTACTTGAAGCACCTTATTTAGCCTAATCAGTTTGCAATCAGCAGCAGAAAACGCGGAGCGCTTTGGAAAGTCACACCTAGTCAACGAAATGTGACTTCATACCGATGGAACACTTTGCGCTGCACATACGCAAACAACATTCAGTCATATTATATACATGACAGAGTTTGCATTGTGTGGCAAAGCAGATACAGGATATTGTCTAGGTACAATTCAGTTAGCGTATAGCACTTATTACTAAAGTAGGCAGACGTTAGCCTTTGTGAGAAGCATAGCAAAATAAAAATAAAAAAAACAGATCAAGTCAAGGACGCAAACGGCAACATGCTATTATTTATTTACTCGGATGATTTGCATCAAAATGTAACTTGTGAGCACGTTTCTCTAACTCTCCAATAAGCCCATTACAACACTTTGCACAAATGAGATTGAATTGCTCACACAGTTACGATTTGCATACGTTCAAAAGAGTTCTCTGATCTTGTTTACTGCTTGCAAAAGGACCAGCCATGCGAAGGAGACTCATCCATTAGCCTCCCTGATCAGACGAAAATAGTTATTTAAAGGCAGTAAATTCAGGAATGCACGGATGAGATCAGGTGATGAAGGCAAACATGCCTTAACAGGATAACAGAGCAACACAGGCTCGAGTATGGGAGTCACATTCTGACTCATCGGGTGGGGGGTGAGATTATGGGAATGCAGAGTGCAGCGGACCGTTGGTGCAGGGAGGTGGGGGGGAGGGGTCAAGACAGTGCTGGACATGGAGAGTGGGTGGTTGGCTCGCAGTACTGCCACATATTTCACACGTACTCGGTTTTGCTGGTAAAGTTACTAGGTTATTATTAACATTTTAAAACAAGTAAACCCACAAGCCAACACTGACACATGCAGAAGGAAACAAACACATATATCTATGCACACACAGACAGGCACACACATACTCATGCAAGCAAGCAAACACACACATGCGTGCACGCACTCACTCGTGCAAGCACACACAGAAGCAAACACTGACACATGTAGAAGGAAACATGCACTTCTACTTTATGCACACACAGACAAGCACACATCCATTCACATATATACCCACATTTGATTAGGGCCTTCAAAACACACACAAGCGTGCACCTACCCGCACACACACGTACGCACCCCCCGCCTACCCCACACACAGATCCCCCTTCCCCCACTCACGGAAGCACACAGACAGACGAGGGCAGGGTGGACAGTCATATAGAGCCCAGAGACCCAGACGAATCTGCTCAACATGTGCGTTGATGGGAGGGGGCTCTCAGCAGCGTGGTGGTGCCGAAGGAGGGGTAAAGGGGGGGAATATGCCAGGTTCACCCCTCCCCGAGTCTGCTGCCAGAGATGCACAGAGGGGCTGGGAGCGCAGTGAAGGGCCTCTCAGAGACGCCATAGCAACGCGGCCTGATCCAGCAGGAGAAAGGGCAGGGATGAGAGGGTGGGGGCCCTCTCTGCCACCGCACTCTCCATCTTGAGGCCCCCCCTCTCAATACTTTACCATCACCAGTGATACCCCAGTGCATGTGTGGAGTGTGTGGCTCCTGTGCCGGCCCTACAAGGTAATGAGCAGCACAGACCGCCCTGTGACTGGTGTGGAGGAACCTGAGGGAGGAGTGGGGGGTGGGGTGGCTGGCAGGGGTGTGAGCCAGGCTGGTTGTGCTCAGAAGAACAGGGAAGGCTGCAAGAGGGTGGGTGCGAGAGGGGTGGTGTAGGACAAAGATATGAAGAGAACATTGCGGATGGGAGTGAAATGAAACAAAACACTTACCGTCGTCCCGAGTTTCTAAATGTAATGTTAGCAGACAAAGACAACGCGTGATGGGGCCAAGGCAAGTGAAGGAAAAAATCCAACGAGCGGGCCATGCTCGTGAATCACTAATCACAGGAAGATCCGAAGTCAGGCTGCATTATTAATGCCCATCCTGCCTGCGCTTCCCGCGGTGCGTCTTGCTGAGAGCACTCATTTCTGACTGAAAAAAACACTGCTGGGCAGGCTAATGGCAATAACTTGAGACCCTAGGCCGAGCCGGGTGTGCGTGAGAGGCACCAGCTCAGACAGACAGGCCTCGACCCATCCATGACTCCCGCTCTCGGTAATGATTCCTTAGCCTGTCAGCTGTCGGTAATGGCCGGGGTGGAAGAGTTGTCGGGCTGGCTCTTACTGAGCGCGCATGTTAACGAGCCGAGTCTATGTAACAGAGAGCAATTTGTGCCGTAATGTCAGACTTGTGCCTGTGCAACATGAGTCCTTGCCGTTCAGAGTCAATGAAGGAAGCAATAACAAGCCCGGGAATGCGGTCTGAAGGCATTGTGATTTCTAATACATGCCCAACCACAGAGCTGGACTGGTGCGTGCACACGCCCACTAAGATAAGACGAGAGAACAATCACCGCCGCAGCCCGGAGGAAAACACCGGAAGCAGATGTCCGGCCCGCCGCCTGGTTGTGGGCGGGGCCGGGAAGAGGTGGGTCCGCTCCGACTGCCTTGCGGAAGCTTTGCCTGTTGTCCTCCGGTCTCCCGAGTCGTGAGGGAGACCGGAGATGCCGTGCCAGCCATGGCGGGGGGGCCCCGTGCAGAATAGGGAGCCCCCGCGCAGAATAGGGAGCCCCCGCTGGAGAAGGAGAGACGCCAGCCGACCCGGTGAGTCCCGAATAGAGAGGAGGGGCGTGAGGCCTCATGTATGCGGCGGCCGGGGGCGCTTCTATGTATGCGGGGGGGGGGTGCGCGCGCGTGTCTTTGTGTGTGTGTGTGGGCCTTCCTGCCTGCGTGTGCATGTGTGTGTCTGTGGCAGAGGACATGCACGTGCCGGGCTGGGCGTGCGCGCTCATGAGGTCAAATCTCCGGCAGGAGAAGCTCGTGACTGTCTGCTGTCCACATTCCCCCAAAAGTGATTACATAAGTTGTCTCGCCCTAGACAGCAAAAGCTTTCGCTTTTGCTTTCGTCTAGGCGAGACCTAAAAAGGGATTGCTAGTATTCAAACACTACTATGGTATGAACCCTGGCATAATCAGAGAGGCTATATAAGAGCTCTTATATAATGAGATTGCTACCATAATTTGTCGCCACACAACATGGCACTAAAGAGACAAGTGGATTTTGTTACAGGACAAGTAGATTTATGAAGCAACCTGCCCCATGGACAAGTAGATATTTTAATCAGTGGCTGTACTGATGAGGGACTGCGTGTATGAGTGACTGTATTGGTGAGTGGATATGTGTGTAGACCTATGAATCAGTGAGCGGGTATATACTAACTTGTATTGCTGTGCCTATGGTTTTGAGAATAGTAGTCTATTTTACAGTGGGTGTATCAAAGTTTATATTAAGGTGTGAGGAGGTGCATCAGATATTACGTGAATAAGGTCATGAGTGATGTCACTGACCATGTCATGAGTGATGTAATATGAGACATCATCGGCAGTGCATTTCGGGGGCGCGAGTTATATATAGTTAGCTCACTGACGAATTTCTGTTTTTGCACGAGTAAAATGTCAGCCTAACTATAACGTCCCTGAAACCAGTGTTTTTTTCAATGAATTTCCAAGGTTTTTTAAATTGCTAATCCCAACTATAACGTCCCTGAAACCTGTTCTTTTCAGTGAATTTCTAAGATTTTTAAATGCTAATACTAACTACAACGTCCCTGAAACCTGTGGTTTCATTCAGTGAATTTCTAAGGTTTTTTAAATGCTAATTTCTAACTATGCCTACATAGGTAGAACATGTACAGAAAGAGCAAGATATGCGCAGAAAGAAGCAAGAGAACTGCAGAGAGCGGAAAGAGAGGTGCAGAAAGAGGAAGAAAGGTGCAGAAAGAGGGAAGAAAAATGCAGATAGAGGCAAGAGAAGTCCAGAAAAAGGTAGATAGGTTCAAAAAGAAGCAAGAGAAGTGCAGAAAGAAGCAACAGAGGTGCAGAAAGAGGCCTATTTCGACTGTACTTTTCTACAGACTCATGCAAAGTAGCCTAATCACTAATACTTCTCCCAAGATGTCTTAAACCTCACTTTTCTCTTGAAGGTTCACTATTCATCGACTGGGCCTACCAAATATAAAACAGCAATCCTAACCATATCACTGTTGTGAGTCTGACCAAGATTGTAAAGGTATGCATGCGTGTCTCTGCTTTTACTTGGTGACATTTTACGTACAAATAAACATACAAGTACTTGAATATCCGTGTTTCAAATAGCAAACTTACTAAATTTGTGTACAATAAGGTGTATGCATTTCTTTCTACTCATAATACAGGGCACATGCATTATCAATAGTACATTTGAGGGGCTCTATAACATCTATATACATAAGACAATTCTGCCTGTGCAACCGAATGACAGAGCAGAACTAAGAAGATTTGACCAGCTATAAGAGAAGCTACCCACTTTTTAAGCTATCATCTTCATACCCATAACACATGTGAGAATACATGTACAAGTAGACATATACCTCAGTCACTAGAGCACGCAGACTTTTAAACTTGACAGCTTGCACTTTCCATTTCACTATAGAAACAGGCAAGAGAAGTACAGAAAAAAGCAAGAAAATTGCAGAAAAAAACGAGAGGTGCAGAAAGAGTAAAAATGTACAGAAAGAGGCAAGAGAAGTGCAGAATGAAGCAAGAGAACGGTAGAAAGAGACAAGAGGAGCATAAAGGGTAAGACGTGCAGAAAGAGGCAAGAGACGTGTTGAAAGAGAAGAGAGGTGCAGAAAGAGGCAAGAGAGGAGACGAAAGTTAAGATGGGAGCAAAAAGAAGAAAGAACTGCAGAAACAGGCAAGAGAGTTGCAGAAACAGGCATGAAAGGTGCAGAAAGAGGGAACATGGATGCAGAAGGAGGTGAGAGAAGTGCTGAAAAATGTAACAGGTGCAGAAAGAGGCAAGAGAAGTGCTGAAAGTAGGAACAGAAATGCTTAAAGAGACACCAGAGGTGCGCAGAGACACAAGAGAGGTGCAGAAAGAGGGAAGAAAAGTGCAGAAACAGTCAACAGGGGTGCAGATAGAAGTGAGAACAGCAGAAAGATTCAAGAGAAGTGCAGAAAGAAGCAAGAGGGGTACGAACAGAGGCACCTCTCTCTTGCATTTGTCAGTAATGACAAATGCAAGAGAGGTGCAGAAAGAGGCAAAAGAACTGTAGAAAGAACCAAGAGGTGCAGACAGAGGCAAGAGGGGTGCTGAGAGAGGGAAGAGGGGTGCTGAGAGAGGCAAGAGGTGCAGGAGGCAAGAGAGGTGCAGAAAGACAGAAGAGGGATGCAGAAAGACAGAAGAGGGGTGCAGAAAGACAGAAGAGGGGTGCAGAAAGAAGCAAATGAGGTGCAGAAAGAGGCAAGAGGTGCAGAAAGAGGCATGAGGTGCAGAAAGAGGCCAGAGGTGCAGAAAGAGGCAAGAGGTGCAGAAAGAGGAAGCGAGGTGCGAGAAGAAAGGTGCAGAATGAGGAAAGAGGGGTGCGGGAAGAGGGGTGCAGAAAGAGGGAAGAGGGGTGCAGAAAGAGGGGTGCAGAAAGAAGCAAGATAAGTACTGAAAGAAACAGCATAGGTGCAGAAAGAGGCAAAGGGGTACAGAATAAAGCAAGAGGTGCAGAAAGAAGCAAGAGAACTGCAGAAAAAAACGAGAGGTGCAGAAAGAGTAAAAAATGTACAGAAAGAGGCAAGAGAAGTGCAGAATGAAGCAAGAGAACGGTAGAAAGAGACAAGAGGAGCATAAAGGGTAAGACGTGCAGAAAGAGGCAAGAGACGTGTTGAAAGGGAAGAGGTGCAGAAAGAGGCAAGAGAGGAGAAGAAAGTTAAGATGGGAGCAAAAAGAAAAAAGAACTGCAGAAACAGGCAAGAGAGTTGCAGAAAGGCATGAAAGGTGCAGAAAGAGGGAACAGGGGTGCAGAAAGAGGGAACAGGGATGCAGAAAGAGGTGAGAGAAGTGCTGACAGATGTAACAGGTGCAGAAAGAGGCAAGAGAAGTGCTGAAAGTAGGAACAGAAATGCTTAAAGAGACACCAGAGGTGCGCAGAGACACAAGAGAGGTGCAGAAAGAGGGAAGAAAAGTGCAGAAACAGGCAACAGGGGTGCAGAACGAAGTGAGAACAGCAGAAAGATTCAAGAGAAGTGCAGAAAGAAGCAAGAGGGGTACGAACAGAGGCACCTCTCTCTTGCATTTGTCAGTAATGACAAATGCAAGAGAGGTGCAGAAAGAGGCAAAAGAACTGTAGAAAGAACCAAGAGGTGCAGACAGAGGCAAGAGGGGTGCTGAGAGAGGGAAGAGGGGTGCTGAGAGAGGCAAGAGGTGCAGGAGGCAAGAGAGGTGCAGAAAGACAGAAGAGGGATGCAGAAAGACAGAAGAGGGGTGCAGAAAGAAGCAAATGAGGTGCAGAAAGAGGCAAGAGGAGCAGAAAGAGGCAAGAGGAGCAGAAAGAGGGAAGAGGAGCAGAAAGAGGCAAGAGGTACAGAAAGAGGCAAGCGAGGTGCGAGAAGAAAGGTGCAGAATGAGGAAAGAGAGGTGCGGGAAGAGGGGTGCAGGAAGAGGGGTGCAGAAAGAGGGAAGAGGGGTGCAGAAAGAGGGAGGGGGTGCAGAAAGAAGCAAGATAAGTACTGAAAGAAACAGCATAGGTGCAGAAAGAGGCAAAGGGGTACAGAATAAAGCAAGGGGTACAGAATAAAGCAAGGGGTGCAGAAAGAAGCAAGAGAACTGCAGAAGAAGCAAGTGAGGTTTAAAAATAGGCAAGAGAAGTGCAGAAACAGGAGGCAAGAGAGGTGTAGAAAGTGATGAGGTGCAGAAAGAGGTGACATGCAGAAAAAAGCAACAGAGGAGCAGAAAGTGGCAAGAGAGGTGTAGAAGAAAGAAGCAAGAGCGGTGTACAAAGAAACAAGAGCTGCAGAAAGAAGAAAGGCAAGAGAAGTGTATTAAAAAGAAGAAATGTGAATAAAGAAGCAAGAGAAATACAGACAGAGGCAAGAAAGGTGCAGAAAGAGGCAAGATAATTGCAAAAAGGCATGCAGAAAGAGGCAAGAGGGGTGCAGAAAGAGGGGTGCAGAAAGAGGAGTGCAGAAAGAGGAATGCAGAAAGAATAAAGAGGGGTGCCAAAAGAGGCAAGGGGGTGCAGGAATAAGCAAGAGAGGTACAGTAAGAAGCAGGAGAGGTACAGAAAGAAGCAGGAGAGGTACAGAAAGAAGCAAAATAGGTGCAGAAAGAAGCAAGAGGGGTGCAGAAAGAAGCAAGAGGGGTGCAGACATTTGCAAGAGAGGTGCCAAAAGAAGCAAGAGGAGTGCAGAAAAGAAGCAACAGAGGTGCGGAAAGAGGCAAGAGAACTGCAGAAAGAGGGAACAGGGGTGCAGAAAGAAGCAAGACAGGTACAGGAAGAAACAAGAGAGGTACAGAAAAAAGCAAGAGAAATGCAGAAAGAGGCAAGAGAGGCACAGAAAAGGCAAGAGAGGAACAGAAAGAAGCAAGAGAGGTGAAGAAAGAAGCAAGAGAGGTGCAGACAGAGGCCAGACAGGATCAGACAGAGGCAAGACAGGAGCAGAAAGAAGCAAGACAGGAGCAGAAAGAGGCTAGACAGGAGCAGAAAGAAGCAACATAGGTGCAGAAAGAAGCAAGAGAAGTGATGAGACAAGAGAGTTGCAGAAAGGCAAACGAAGTGCAAGGCAAGTGCTGACAGAAGCAACAGAGGTGCAGAAAGTCAAGAGAAGTTATGAAACAGAGAAGAGAGTTGCAGGAAAAGAGGAAAGGTGCAGAAAAAGTGTAGAGAAGTGCAGAATTAGGCAAGTGAGATGCAGAAAGAGGCAAGACGGTGCAGAAAGAGGCAAGAGGGGAGCAGAAACAGGCAAGAAGGGTGCAAAAACAGGCAAGAAGGGTGCAAAACAGGCAGGAAGGGTGCAAAAACAGGCAGGAAGGGTGCAGAAAAGGCAAAAAGGGTGCAGAAAGAAGCAAGAGAGGTGCAGAATAAGGCAAGAGAGGTACAGAAAGAACCAACAGAGGTGCAGAAAGAGGCATGAGAGGTGCAGAAAGAGGCAAGAGAGGTACAGAAAGAAGTAAGAGGTGCAGAAAGAGATAAGAGGTGCAGAAAGAGGTAAGAGGTACAGAAAGAGATAAGAGGTACAGAAAGAGATAAGAGGTGCAGAAAGAGGTAAGAGGTACAGAAAGAGGTAAGAGGTACAGAAAGAGGTAAGAGGTACAGAAAGAGGTAAGAGGTACAGAAAGAGGCAAGAGGAGCGGGAAGCGGGAAACAGAAATAGGGAATAGGGGTGCAGCAAGAGGTACAAAAAAGGAAGAGAAGTGCAGAAAGAAGCAACATAGCTGCAGAAAGAGGCAAATGGGTACGGAAAAGCAGGAGAGGTTCAAAATGAAGCAAGGGAACTGCAGAAAGAAGCAAGTGAGGTGCAAAAAGAGGCAAGAGAAGTGCAGAAGTAGGCAAGAGCGGCACAGAGTGATGAGGGGTGCAACAAAGAGGTAACAAAAATGCAAAAAGAAGCAACAAAAGTGCAGAAAGAGACAAGAGGTGCAAAAAGAAAGAAGCGAGAGCTGTACAAAGAAACAAGAGAGGTGCAGAAAAAAGGGAGGTACAGAAAGCAGAAGAGATGTGTAGAAAGAAGCAAGAGAAGTGCAGAAAGAGGCAAGAGAGGGGCAGAAAGAAACAAAAGTACAGAAAGAAGTAAAAGAAGTGCAGACAGAGGCAAGAAGGGTGCAGAGAGAGGCAATAGAAGTACACAAAGAAGCAATAGAGGTGCAGAAGGCGGAAAGAGAACTACAGAAAGAAGCAAAAAAGTTGCACAAACAGGCAAACAAGGTACAGAAAGACAGGGGCGCAGAAAGAGGCAAGAGAACTACAGAAAGATGTAACAGAGGTGCAGTAAGAGGGAACAGGGGTGCACAAAGAAAGGACAGGGGTGCATAAAGAGGGAACAGGGGTGCAGAAAGAGGGAACCGGGGCGCATAAAGAGGCAGGAGAGGTGCAGAAAGAGGCACGAGGGGTGCAGAAGGCTAAGAAGGGTGCAGAAGGCTAAGAAGGGTGCAGAAGGCCAAGAAGGGTGCAGAAAGTCAAGAGGGGTGCAGAAAGTCAAAAGGAGTGCAGAAAGAGGCAAGAGGGGTACAGAAAGGGGTAAGAGGGGTGCAGAAAGAACCAACAGAGGTGCTGGAAGAGGCAAGAGAGGTGCTGAAAGACGCAAGAGAGGTGCAGAAATAGGCAAGAGAGGTGCAGAAATAGGCAAGAGAGGTGCAGAAAGAGGCAAGAGAGGTGCAGAAAGAGGCAAGAGAGGTGCAGAAAGAGGCAAGAGGGGTGCAGAAAGAAGGAACGGGGTACAGCAAGAGGTAAAAGAGGTACAGAAACAGGCAAGAGAGGTACAGAAACAGGCAAGAGAGGTACAGAAACAGGCAAGAGAGGTACAGAAACAGGCAAGAGAGGTGCAGAAAGAGGGAACAGGGATGCAGAAAGAAGGAACAGGGATGCAGAAAGAGGGAACAGGGATGCACAAAGAGGTAAGAGGTGCAGAAAGAGGGAAGAAAGAGAGAAGCAACAGAGGTGCGGACAGAAGCAAGAGAAGGGATTAGACAAGAGAGTTGCAAAAAGAAACAAGAAAGGTGCAGAACAAAGGAAGAGAAGTGCAGAACAAAGGAAGAGAAGTGCAGAAATAGGCAAATGAGATGCAGAAAGGGGGAAGAGGGATGCAGAAAAAGGCAAGAGAGGTACAGAAAGATGGAAGAGGGGTGCGGAAAGAGGCAATAGGTACAGAAAGACAGAAGAAGGGTGAAGAAAGAGGCAAAAGTGGTGCAGAAAGGGCAAGAAGGGTGTAGAAAGAGGGAAGAGGGCTGCAGAAAGAGGGAGGAGAGGTGCAGAAAGAAGCAAAAGAAGTACAGAAAGAGGCAAGAGAGGTGCAGAAAGAAGCAAAAGAAGTGCAGTATGAGGCAAGTGAGCTGCAGAAAGAAGCAAAAGAAGTGCAGAAAGAGGCAAGAGAACTGCAGAAAGAGGAGTGCAGAAAGAGGCAAGAGGGGTGCAGAAAGTGGCAAGAAGGGTGCAGAAAGTGGCAAGAAGGGTGCAGAAAGAGGCAAGAGGGGTGTAGAAAGCGGCAAGAGGGATGTAGAAAGAGGCAAGAGGGGTGTAGAAAGAGGCAAGAGGGGTGTAGAAAGAGGCAAGAAGAAACAGGTGAAGAAAGAAGGAAGTGAGAAGAAAGAAGGAAGTGAGAAGAAAGAAGGAAGTGAGAAGAAAGAGGGAAGTGAGGTGCAGAAAGAGGGAAGTGAGGTGCAGAAGGGATGGGACATGGGCTCAGAAAAGGGGAACATGGGCGCAGACAGGGGGAACAGGGCTGCAGACAGGGGGAACAGGGCTGCAGACAGGGGGAACAGGGCTGCAGACAGGGGGAACAGGGCTGCAGACAGGGGGAACAGGGCTGCAGACAGGGGGAACAGGGCTGCAGACAGGGGGAACAGGGCTGCAGACAGGGGGAACAGGGCTGCAGACAGGGGGAACAGGGCTGCAGACAGGGGGAACAGGGCTGCAGACAGGGGGAACAGGGCTGCAGACAGGGGGAACAGGGCTGCAGACACGGGGAACAGGGCTGCAGACAGGGGGAACAGGGCTGCAGACAGGGGGAACAGGGCTGCAGACAGGGGGAACAGGGCTGCAGACAGGGGGAACAGGGCTGCAGACAGGGGGAACAGGGCTGCAGACAGGGGGAACAGGGCTGCAGACAGGGGGAACAGGGCTGCAGACAGGGGGAACAGGGCTGCAGACAGGGGGAACAGGGCTGCAGACAGGGGGAACAGGGCTGCAGACAGGGGGAACAGGGCTGCAGACAGGGGGAACAGGGCTGCAGACAGGGGGAACAGGGCTGCAGACAGGGGGAACAGGGCTGCAGACAGGGGGAACAGGGCTGTAGACGGGGGAACAGGGCTGCAGACAGGGGGAAGAGAGGTGCAAAAAGGGGCTAGAGAAGTGCAGAAAGAGGCAAGAGAAATGCAGAAAGAGGAAACAGAGTTGCAGAAACATGCAAAAGAGGTACAGAAAGAGGGAACAGGGGTGCAGATAGAGGCAAGAGGGTTGCCAAAAGAGACACGAGAAGTGCAAAAAGAGGTAAGAGGGATGCCTAAATATGCAAGAGAGGTGCAGAAAACAAGAGCAGTGCAGAAAGAAACAAGAGCAGTGCAGAAAGAAGCAAGAGCAGTGCGGAAAGAAGCAAGAGCAGTGCGGAAAGAAGCAAGAGCAGTGCGGAAAGAAGCAAGAAGTGCAGAAAGAAGGAACAGGAGTACAGAAAGAAGGAACAAGAGTGCAGAAAGAGGCAAGAGGGGTTCAGAAAGACAACAGGTGCAGAAAGAGACAATAGAGGTGCAGAAACAGGCAAGATAAGTACAGAAGCAGGCAAGAGAAGTACAGAAGCAGGCAAGAGAAGTAAAGAAACAGGCAAGAGAAGTAAAGAAACAGGCAAGAGAAGTAAAGAAACAGGCAAGATGGGTGCATAAATAGGGAACAAGGGTGCAGAAAGAGGTAAGAGGTGCAGAAAGAGGGAAGAGGCGTGCAGAAAGAGGGAAGACGGGTGCAGAAAAAAGCAACAGAGGTACAGACAGAAGCAAGAGAAGGGATTAGACAAGAGAGTTGCAGAAAGAAACAAGAAAGGTGCAGAACAAAGGAAGATAAGTGCAGAAATAGGCAAATGAGATGCAGAAAGAGACCAGCCAGGTGCAGAAAGTGGCACGAGAGGTGCAGAAAGAAGCAACAGGGATGCAGAAAGAAGCAACAGAGGTGCAGAAAGAGGGAAGAGGGGTGCAGAAAAAGGCAAGCGAGGTACAGAAAGATGGAAGAGGGGTGCAGAAAGAGGCAAAAGGTACAGAAAGACAGAAGAGGGTGCAGAAAGAGGCAAAAGGGGTGCAGAAAGAGGCAAGAAGGCAGCAGAAAGAGGCAAGAAGGCTGCAGAAAGAGGGAGGAGAGGTGCAGAAAGAAGCAACAAAGGTTGAGAAAGAGGCAAGAGGAGTGAAGAAAGACAAGAGATGCAGAAATAGGCAGAGAGGTGCAGAAACAGGCAGGATAGGTGCAGAAACAGGCAGGATAGGTACAAAAAGTTGCAAGCGGTACAGAAAGACAGAAGAGAGGTGCAGAAAGAGGCAAGAGGGTTACAGAAAGAGGCTAGAGAAGTGCAGAAAGAGGCAAGAGAAATGCAGAAAGAGGAAACAGTTGCAGAAACATGCAAAAGAGGTACAGAAAGAGGGAACAGGGGTGCAGACAGAGGCAAGAGGGTTGCCAAAAGAGACAAGAAAAGTGTAAAAAGAGGTAAGAGGGATGCCTAAATATGCAAGAGAGGTGCAGAAAACAAGAGCAGAGCGTAAAGAAGCAAGAGCAGTGCGTAAAGAAGCAAGAGAAGTGCAGAAAGAAGGAACAAGAGTGCAGAAAGAAGGAACAAGAGTGCAGAAAGAGGCAAGAGAGGTGAAGAAAGAAGCAAGAGAAGTGCAGAAAGAGGCAGGAGAACTGCAGAAAGAGGAGTGCAGAAAGAGGCAAGAGGGGTGTAGAAAGAGGCAAGAAGAAACAGAGGTGAAGAAAGAGGGAAGTGAGGTGAAGAAAGAGGGAAGTGAGGTGAAGAAAGAGGGAAGTGAGGTGAAGAAAGAGGGAAGTGAGGTGAAGAAAGAGGGAAGTGAGGTGAAGAAAGAGGGAAGTGAGGTGAAGAAAGAGGGAAGTGAGGTGCAGAAGGGAGGGGACAGGGGAACAGGGCTGCAGACAGGTGGAACATGGCTGCAGACAGGGGGAACAGGGCTGAAGACAGGGGGAACAGGGCTGCAGACAGGGGGAACAGGGCTGCAGACAGGGGGAACAGGGCTGCAGACAGGGGGAACAGGGCTGCAGACAGGGGGAACAGGGCTGCAGACAGTGGAAACAGGGCTGCAGACAGTGGAAACAGGGCTGCAGACAGGGGGAACAGGGCTGCAGACAGAGGCAAGAGAGGTGCAGACAGAGGCAAGAGAGGTACAGAAACAGGCAAGAAGGGTGCAGAAAGAAGCAAGAAGGGTGCAGAAAGAAGTAAGAAGGGTGCAGAAACAGGCAAGAGAGGTGCAGAAAGAGGCAAGAGAGGTGCAGAAACAGGCAAGAGAGGTGCAGAAAGAGGAACAGGGGTGCAGGAAGAGGGAACGGGGTGCAGAAAGAGGGAACGGGGTGCAGAAAGAGGGAACGGGGTGCAGAAAGAGGGAACGGGGTGCAGAAAGAGGGAACGGGGTGCAGAAAGAGGGAACGGGGTGCAGAAAGAGGGAACGGGGTGCAGAAAGAGGGAACGGGGTGCAGAAAGAGGGAAAAGGGGTACAGAACGAGGGAAGAGGGGTGCAGAAAGAGGGAAGACAGGTGCAGGAAGAGGGGTGCAGAAAGAAGCAACACAGTTGCAGACAGAAGCAAGAGAAGTGATGAAACAGACAAGAGAGTTCCAGAAAGAAACAAGATATGTACAGAAAGGAAGAGAAGTGTAGAAATAGGCAAGTGAGATACAGAAAGAGGCAAGAGGGGTGCAGAAACAGGCAGAAGAGGTACAGAAAGATGGAAGAGAGGTGCAGAAATAGGGAAGATGGGTGCAGTAAGAGGCAAGAAGGGTGCAGTAAGAGGCAAGAAGGGTGCAGTAAGAGGCAAGAGCGGTACAGAAAGATGGAAAAGGGGTGAGGAAAAAAACAAGAGGTGCAGGAAGAGGGAAGCAGAAAGAGAAAAGAGGGGTGCAGAAAGAAGCAAACAAGGTACATAAAGAAGCCACAGAAGTGCAGAAAGAAGCAAACTAGGTGCAGAAAGAGGCAAGAGGGGTGCAGAAAGAGGCAATAGAAGTGCACAAAGAAGCCACAGAAGTGCAGAAAGAAGCAAACTAGGTGCAGTAGGAGGCAAGAGAACTGCATAAAGAGGCAAGAAAGTTGTACAAACACGCAAACAAGGTGCAGAAAGATAGAACAGGGGAGCAGACAGCGGCAAGAGGTGCATAAAGAGGCAAGAGGGGTGCATAAAGAGGCAAGAGGGGTGCATAAAGAGGCAAGAGGGGTGCAGAAATGTGCAAGAGAGGAGCCGAAAGAAGCAAGAGGAGTGCAGAAAGAGGCAACAGATGTGCAGAAAGAGGCAACAGAGGTACAGAAAGAGGGAAGAGAATGGCAGAAAGAGGGAACAGGGGTGCAGAAAGAAGGAACAGGGGTGCAGAAAGAGGCAAGAGGGGTGCAGAAAGAGGCAAGAGGGGTGTATAAAGAGGCAAGAAGAAACAGAGGTGAAGAAAGAGAGAAGTGAGGAGAAGAAAGTGGGAAGTGAGGTGAAGAAAGAGGGAAGTGAGGTGAAGAAAGAGGGAAGTGAGGTGAAGAAAGAGGGAAGTGAGGTGAAGAAAGAGGGAAGTGAGGTGAAGAAAGAGGGAAGTGAGGTGAAGAAAGAGGGAAGTGAGGTGAAGAAAGAGGGAAGTGAGGTGCAGAAGGGAGGGGACAGGGGAACAGGGCTGCAGACAGGGGGAACATGGCTGCAGACAGGGGGAACAGGGCTGCAGACAGGGGGAACAGGGCTGCAGACAGGGGGAACAGGGCTGCAGACAGGGGGAACAGGGCTGCAGACAGTGGGAACAGGGCTGCAGACAGGGGGAACAGGGCTGCAGACAGGGGGAACAGGGCTGCAGACAGGGGGAACAGGGCTGCAGACAGGGGGAACAGGGCTGCAGACAGGGGGAACAGGGCTGCAGACAGTGGGAACAGGGCTGCAGACAGGGGGAACAGGGCTGCAGAAAGAGGCAAGAGGGGTGCAGAAAGAGGCAAGAGGGGTGCAGAAAGAGGCAAGAGAAATACAGAAACAGGCAAAAGAGGTGCTGAAAGAGGCACAACAGGTGCAGAAAGAAGCAACAGATGTGCAGGCAGAGGCAGGAGAAGTGATGAAACAGACAAGAGTTGCAGAAAAAAACAAGAAAGGTGCTGAAAAAAGGAACAGAAGTGCAGAAATAGGCAAGTGAGATGCAAAAAGAGGCAAGAGAGGTGCAGAAAGAAGCAACAAATGTGTAGAAAGAGGCAAGAGCAGTACGGAAAGAGTTAAGAGGTGCAGAAACAGTCAGGGGAGGTGCAGAAAGAGGGAAGAGGGGTGCAGAAAGAGGCAAGAGGTACACAAAGAGAAGAGGGTGTAAAAAAGGCAAGAGGTGTGCAGAAAGGGGCAAGAGAGGTACAGAAAGACAGAAGAGGGTGCAGAAAGAGGCTAGAGGGGTGCATGAAGAGGCAAGAGGGATGCAGAAAGAGAAAAGAGGGGTGCAGAGCATAGGAAGACTAGTGCGGAAATAGGCAAGTGAGATGCAGAAACGAGCAGGGGAGGTGCAGAAACAGGTAGGAGAGATGCAGAAACAGGTAGGAGAGATGCAGAAACAGGTATGAGAAGTGCAGAAACGAAACAGGTATGAGAGGTGCAGAAACGAAACAGGTATGAGAGGTGCAGAAACAGGTATGAGAGGTGCAGAAACAGGTATGAGAGGTGCAGAAACAGGTATGAGAGGTGCAGAAACAGGCAGGAGAGGTGCAGAAAGAGGCAGGAGAGCGGCAGAAAGGAGCAAGTGAGTTGCAGAAAGAGGCAAGTGATTTGCAGAAAGAGGCAAGTGCGTTGCAGAAAGAGGCAAGAGTTTCATAAAGAAGTAAGAGAAGTGCAGAAATATGCAAAAGTGGTGCAGAAAAAGGGATCAGGGGTGCAGACAAAGGCAAGAGAGGTGCAGAAAGAACCAACAGGGGTGCAAAAAGAGGCAAGAGGGGTACAGAAAGAGACAGAAGTGGAGAAAGAAGCAAAACAAGTGCAGAAAGAGGCAAGAGGAGTGCAGAAAGAGGCATGAGAGCTGCACAAAGAGGGATGCAGAAAGAAGCAAGAGAAGTACAGAAAGTAGCAAAATAGGTGCAGAAAGAGGCAAGAGGTGCACAAAGAGGGAAGAAGGGTGCAAAAAGAGACAAAAGGGGTGCCGAAAAAAGGAAGAGTAGTGCTGAAAGAAGCAACAGAGGTGCAGAGAGAGTGAAGTGAGGTGCAGAAAGAGGAAAGTGAGGTGCGGCAAGAGGGGTGCAGAAAGAGGCAAGAGGGGTGCAGAAAGAGGTAAGAGGGGTGCAGAAAGAGGTAAGAGGGGTGCAGAAAGAGGTAAGAGCGGTGCAGACAAAAGAGAAGTGCTGAAAGAAGAAACAGCGGTGCAGGGAGAAGCAAGAGAAATGCAGACAGAAGCAACCGGGGTGCAGAAAGAAGAAAGAACTGCAGAAAAAGGCAAGAGGTGAAGAAAGAAGCAAGAGAGGTGCAGAAAGAGGCAAGAGGGGTGCAGAAAGAGGCAAGAGAGTTCCAGAAAGAGGGAAGAGGGATGCAGAAAGAGGGAAGAGGGGTGCAGAATGAAGCAACAAAGGTGCAGAAAGAGGCAAGAGGGGTGGTGGAAGAAGCAAGAGAAGAGCAGAAAGCACCAACAGAGGTGCAGAAAGAGGCGAGAGAGGTGCAGAAAGAGGCATGAGCGGTGCGGAAAGACTGGAGAGGCACAGAAAGAGGCAGGAGAGGTGAAGAAAGAGGCAGGAGAAGTGAAGAAAGGCAGGAAAGGTACAGAAAGATGGGACAGAGGTGCTGAAAGACGCAAGAGAGGTACACAAAGAAGGAAGAGGTGTGCAGAAATATGCAAGAGAGGTGCAGAAAGAAGCAAGAGAAGTGCAGAAAGAAGCAAAAGAAGTGCAAAAAGAGGCAAGAGGGGTGCAGAAAGAGGCAAGAGAACTGCAGAAAGGGGGAAGAAGGAAACAGAAAGAAGCAAGAGAAGTGCAGACAGAAGTAACAGGGGTGCAGAAAGAAGAAAGAGAACTGCAGAAAAAGGAAGGAGGTAAAGGCAAGAGAGGTGCACAAAGAGGCAGGAAAGGTGCAGAGAGAGGCAAGAGGGGTGCAGAAATAGGGAAGAGAGGTGCTCAAAAAGGGAAGAATGGTGCAGAAAGAGGCAGGAGGGGTGCAGAAAGAGGCAGGAGGGGTGCAGAAAGAGGCAGGAGGGGTGCAAACAGAAGCAAGAGAAGTGTTAAAAGAAGCAACAGAGATTCTGAAATAGGGATGTGGGATGCAGAAAGAAGCAAGAGGGATGCAGAAAGAGGCAATAGGGATGCAGAAAGAGGCAAAATAAGTGCAACAAACGTGCAGAAAGAGGCAAGAGGGGTACAGAAAGAACCAACAGAGGTGCAGAAAGAGGAAAGAGAGGTGCAGAAAGAACCAACATAAGTACAGAAACAGGCAAGAGAGGTGCAGAAACAGGCAAGAGTGGTGCAGAAAGAGGTAATAGGGGTGCAGAAAGAGGCACGAGAACTGCAGAAATAGCAAAGAGATGCAGAAAGAGGGAAAAGGGGTACAGAAAGAAGCAAGAGAAGGGATGAAAGACAAGAGAGTTGCAGAAAGAAACAAGAAAGGTGCAGAAAAAATGGAGAAGTGCAGAAAGAAGCAACAGGGTGCAGAAAGAGGGAAGAGGGGTGCAGAAAGAGGGAGCAGAGGTGCAGTAAGAGGCAAGAGAGCTACAGAAAGAGGCAGGAGAGCTACAGAAAGAGGCAGGAGAGCTGCAGAAAGAGGCAAGAGGGGTCCAGAAAGAGGCAAGAGGGGTGCAGAAAGAGGCAAGAGGGGTGCAGAAAGAGGCAAGAGGGGTGCAGAAAGAGGCAAGAGGGGTGCAGAAAGAGGCAAGAGGGGTGCAGAAAGAGGCAGGAGGGTTGCAAACAGAAGCAAGAGAAGTGTTAAAAGAAGCAACAGAGATTCAGAAAGAGGGATGTGGGATGCAGAAAGAAGCAAGAGGGATGCAGAAAGAGGCAATAGGGATGCAGAAAGTGGCAAAATAAGTGCAACAAGAAGCAACATACGTGCAGAAAGAGGCAAGAGGGGTGCAGAAAGAACCAACAGAGGTGCAGAAAAAGGAAAGGGAGGTGCTGAAAGAACCAACAGAAGTACAGAAACAGGCAAGAGAGGTGCAGAAACAGGCAAGAGAGGTGCAGAAAGAGGTAATAGGGGTGCAGAAAGAGGCACGAGAACTGCAGAAATAGGAAAGAGGTGCAGAAAGAGGGAAAAGGGGTACAGAAAGAAGCAAGAGAAGGGATGAAAGACAAGAGAGTTGCAGAAAGAAACAAGAAAGGTGCAGGAAAAATGAAGAGAAGTGCAGAAAGAAGCAACAGGGTGCAGAAAGAGGGAAGAGGGGTGCAGAAAGAGGGAGCTGAGGTGCAGTAAGAGGCAAGAGAGGTGAGGAAAGAGGCAGGAGGGGTGCAGAAAGGGGCAGAAAATATGCAGAAAGAGGCAGGAGAGCTGCAGAAAGAGGCAGGAGAGCTACAGGAAGAGGCCGGAGAGCTACAGGAAGAGGCCGGAGAGCTGCAGAAAGAGGCAAGAGGGGTCCAGAAAGAGGCAGGAGGGGTACAGAAAGAGGCAAGAGGGGTACAGAAAGAGGCGAGAGGGGTGCAGAAAGAAGAAACAGCGGTGCAGAAAGAAGCAAGAGAAATGCAGACAGAAGCAACCGGGGTGCAGAAAGCAAGAACTGCAAAAAAGGCAAAAGGTGAAGAAAGAAGCAAGAGAGGTGCACAAATAGGCAAGAGGGGTGCAGAAAGAGGCAAGAGAGTTGCACAAAGAGGGAAGAGGGATGCAGAAAGAGGCAAGATAGTTGCACAAAGAGGGAAGAGGAATGAAGAAAGAAGCAAGAGGTACAGAAAGAAGGAACAGGTGTGCAGAAAGGGGCAAGAGGTGAGGAAAGGGAAGAGCAGTGCAGAAAGAAACAAGAGGTGCAGAAAGAAGCAAGAAAACTGCAGAAAGGAGTACAGAAAGAGGCAAGAGAGGTGCAAAAGAGGCAAGAATGGTACAGAAAGAAGCAAGAAAAGTGCTGAAAGAAGCATCAGAGGTGCAGAAAGAGTGTAGTGAGTTGCAAAAAGAGTGTAGTGAGGTGCAGAAAGAGGGATGTGAGGTGCAGAAAGAGGGATGTGAGGTGCAGAAAGAGGGAAGTGAGGTGCAGAAAGAGGCAAGAGAACTGCAGAAAGAGGCAAGAGAGGTGCACAAAGAGGGAAGAAGGGTGCAGCAAGAGGCAAAAAGGGTGCATAAAGAAGAGAATGCTGAAAGAAGCAACAGAGGTACAGAAAGAGGGAAGTGAGGTGCAGAAAGAGGGAAGTGCGGTGTAGAAAGAGGCAAGAGTAACACTGAAATAGGAAAGAGGTACAGAAAGAGGAAAGAGCGGTGCACAAAGAGGCAAGAAGTGTGCAGAAAGAAGCAAGAGGGGTGCAGAAAGAAGCAAGAGGGGGCCGAGAGAGGCAAGAGGGATGCAGAGAGAGGCAAGAGGGATGCAGAGAGAGGCAAGAGGGATGCAGAGAGAGGCAAGAGGGTTGCAGAGGCAAGCGAAGTGCAACAAGAAGCATCAGAGGTGCAGAAAGAGGCAAGAGGGGTGCAGAAAGAATCAGAGGTGCAGAAAGATGAAAGAGGTGCAGAAAGACGCGAGAGGTGAAGAAACAGGCAAGAGGTGCAGAAAGAGAGAACAGGGGTGCGGTAAGAGGAGCAGATAGAGGGAAGTGAGGTACAGAAAGGGAAGTGAGGTACAAAAAGAGGCAAGAGAACTGCAGAAATAGGAAAGAGGTGCAGCAAGAGGCCAGAGGGGTGCAGAAAGAGGCAAGAAAGAGGCAAGAAGGGTACAGAAAGAGGCAAGAGGGGTGCAGAAAGAGGGAAGAGGGGTGAAGAAAGAGGAAAGAAGGGTGCCGAAAGTAGCAAGAGGGGTGCATAAGGAAGCAGGAGGGGTGCACACAGAAGCAAGAGAAGTGCTGAAAGAAGCAACAGAGGTTCAGAGAGAGGGATGTGGGGGCAGAAAGAAGCAAGAGGGGTGCAGAAAGAGGCAAGAGAAGTACAATAAAAAGCAACAGAGGTGCAGAAAGAGGCAAACGGGGTGCAGAAAGAACAAACACAGGTGGAGAAAGAGGAAAGAGGTTCAGAAAGAGGCAAGAGAGGTACAGAAACAGGCAAGAAAGCTACAGAAATAGGCAAGAGAGGTGCAGAAAGATGGACGACGGGTGCAGAAGGAGGGAAGAGGGGTGCATAAAGAAGCAACAGAGGTGCAGACAGAAGCAAGAGAAGTAACGAAACAGACAAGAGAGTTGCAGAAAGAAACAAGAAAAGTGCAGAAAAAAGGAAGAGTAGTGTAGAAATAGGCAAGTGAGATGTAAAAAGAGACAAGAGGAGGGGCGTGGCCAAGATGGCGACCTGAGAGGCAACAAGACCGTGAGGCTCACCGTTCTAGGTCCCCCATCTAGGCCTTTTCATAGCGCCTGTGCCCCAGTTTGGCGAGCTTCAGAGCTGAGAGCTCCGGCGGACCGTGAGGCTTGCTGGTGGTGCAACTAGAGACGTGAGAAGCAGCGAATGACGAATGAGAAGCAGCGAATGACGAATGACGCCGAAACAGCGACTAGCAGCGAAGGTGACCGTGGAGGGTCCCAGACGTGGGGGACGCAAAAATCGAGGCCCGGCCGTCTGGGCCTGTCACCCTGAATGAAGCCATCTACCCCATTGGGCTTGCCGAGTGTGGGGGCACGCGACCGGCGCTGCTGACCGTTCCCCGGACTGAAGGTGAGGCGAAGTGTGCCCAGCAGTCCGAGATTGGCGAGGCAGGGACGGCGCATGAGTTTGGAGCCCGGCCCTGTAGAGGGGGCCGGCCGGAACAGCGCGAAAATCGAGGCCGGTGTTGCGGGGCCTGCGTGACCGGCCCGCCCGCTGCCTTCTCTGGTCCGGCGAGCGCCCGCAAAGAAGAAGGAGGTGAGGAGCAGAGAGTGGCGCCCACCGACGCTCCTGGGACTGCAGCGATCTGCCCGGGGGAGGTGAGGAGTGGCGGCAGGGATCCTTGAGGAGGCCCGACGAGGGGAATATCCGGCCGGGTCTGCAGGGCGCCCGAAAGCGTGGGGAGCGGCTTAGGCCAAGACTGTCACCAGGCCGACCCAGCCTGTGCCGCAGGTGTCTCCCCCCCCTAAAGACTGAGCGGTACCGGCGGCCCTTAGCTGGTGATCCCTCGGGGCTCAGGAGTGGGCTGCGCCGGGCCCTTTCCCAACATAAGTGCTGGGGCAGAGGAGCTCTGAGAGCCGCAACAGTGAACGCAGAGGGGTACAGAGCGAGGGGCCTAGAGAACCTAGAGAGCAAGTGGAGGAGTGTGGCTCAATGGTTAGAGCAGCAGACCCTGATGCAGAGTTCTGGTCAGGGGACCAGGGTTCGATTCCCGCCTCGGCGGGGTCTCGGGCTCAATTTCCTCGGACCTGTTAATTCTCGCCTCGGTGCCTATTCTAATCACGGGCCCCACGCTGCAACTCTGGGCAATAGCTTGCTTAGCCTCCACACTGGCCCCAACAGCGCTAAGGATGCCTGGCTTCACCCTGGGGGTGCCCAGGAGTGGACACTACACCGGTGAAAGCCAGGAGGGGTTCCACAGCGGTATGAGTATCAGCGCAAGGAAGACAAATAGGCAACACCGCAAGGTGACCGTCTGGTGACAGTGCACTCTATAAATACCATGACATTTACATTTACATTTAGAGCCGGTGGTCAGCCCTTACAGGCCCGACAAGACGAGGCGCCCCCTGGACAGCAACCCACGCGCACGCTAGTGAGTCAGCACTTCACGCACTTGGCCGGAATAGCTGGGGCCCTACAAGAGTCTGATCGCCCACTGTCCTCGCGGAGGCGCGGACACCGGGAAGAGAAACGGTCCATCGTGCTGTTTTTGGAGGGTGGTTCCAGCTGGGGCCTAGAGTCCGTGCAGCCCGGTCACGAGGGCTGGTCCTTGAGTTCCCAAGCAGCCAGGAACAGATCTAGCTGGTGGTTGGCGGCGAAGTATGGCCAGTACTGAGCGAAGAGGTGGGCGCACGCTCACCGACATGCTTCCTAAGGGCACCCCCAAGGGAGACAATGGTCCCCTTTCTCCAGCAGCAACGAAGCAACCCATGGACCAGGGGGAAGGAGAGGTACCCATAACCAAATCATTCCTCGTAACCCTGTTTAATTCCTCACGCGAGGATTTTCAAACCCTGAAGAGAACTTCGCCGAGACGTAGACGGTTTAGGTGAACGGGTGGCGGCTGTTGAAGAGGCGGAACAAAACAGGAGCGACGAAGTGGAACAACTCCAGCAAGAACTCATCCGCCTCCGGGAACAACAGGTTGTTCTGCAGGCGCACGCAGAGGATCTTGAAAATCGGTCCAGACGGAACAACATCAGGGTTCCAAGAGTTCCATCTAAAGCAGAGGGGGCAAGTGTTACGAGCTTCCTACAAGATATGTTCCGGGAGATCCTGGGGGAGGCCAAAGACTTTGATATTCGCATAGACGGAGCGCACAGAGTCGGTCTGGCACGCCGCGCACCCGCCCACCCCCCACATGACATTCTGGCCTTCCTGCCTTACTTTCCCTTAAAAGAGAGGATCCTCCGAGAGGCGCGTCAGAAACCGCCTCTCAGGTACCAGGGGCAGCCGGTGGCACTTTATCAGGACCTTTTCAGCTATCACACTACACAAACGAAAAGCATTTAAAGTAACCACAACGTTCCTGCGAGATAAGGGAATCCCCTACTCATGGGGTCACCCCTTCAGACTGATCTTTAAATGGAATGGGACCCTGCACCAGCTGAGATCCTTGCAAGACATGTGAAGCCTCACTACTACCTTCACAGGATCCATCACAGCGACCTTCACAGAGTGGGTAGTAACGGGTTGGCCACATACGTTCACCAAAGCATCCTTGAAACCAGATCCTGCCTCGGCCATCCAAGAGGTGTCTAGAGACACATCAACAACGGACTGACCTTGCTAGGAGGGACTCTTTCGCATCACAACCATGCAGGTCGGGGGCTGGGTGTGGACGGGGGGGGGGGCGAACGGGTCGCCGATGCCACACGGTCCTTCACATAACTTCACCCCAGGCCTCTGCTGTGTGTTAGCTGGCCTGGGACTATGAAACAACATTGGGGTCTCTCTGTTTGGGTTAGGGTGCGGGGTGGGGGGGACCGGGATGTTGCGGTTAGGGTGGGGGAGAGGGGGCGCCACTTATCAGGTGGAGTGACGGTCTACAGTTGGTTTGTTGGGGTGGGGTGGCGGGGGGAGTGTGTAGCCAGGTTGGGGAACGAGAGTTGTGTGAATTACGGGGCAGAGGGTGGGAACCAGTGTGCCGACAGGGGCTGAGGCCCGCGCGCAGGGTGCAGCGTGAAACCGAAGGGTGAACCGAGCAGGATATTATTCCCTTGTGCCGAGATGTGTTAAGACACGTTGAAAATTCTTACACTGAATGTGATGGGGCTCAACAACAAGCACTTCTCTGTTATCAAGCGCGTGTAAATACTAGTTAACAGTAAGACCATATAGACATAACGCGCTAACAACGTGGCAGGACCGCGGGGTAGCGGCTGACTAAAGCGCTAGAGTAGACAAAATCGTTTACCACCACTAGTTCTGACATATTACGAAGCAACGGGCAAACACATTAATCGTAACAAAATTCTTCCTTGAACAGATCTTTTATACAGATTTTCCATCGTACCACGCAACAATTACGTGAGTAAAGTGGTTTTTCGTTTCATACGCGAAATGCATGTTTCACAACTACACAGTTAAAACTCACTATTAAAAAACACAATGCTGCATGAACCCTCAAAGAACCAATGTAATTGAATAGGTTAAGTAAATTGTTAAAGCATATCCTGGTATTATAATGCATTTTCAATATTATTTCTTTAGACTGTACTCCCTGATGAAGAGCAAATATTGCTAGAAATGCATTGGAGAACAATGTAAAACGAATATGTGGAATTTAACATGTAGTACAGAGGAAATTGAAGAATAATTAAAAAAAATAAAAAACAAATTGAAGAATACTAATGAATGAATAAAATTCATGAATAAGAGAACAAGAATTTTTGTTTGAAATGTATTGAAAACTTTATTGGTCACAGAAAGGAGTGCCCCAAAGGGGGTTGCAACCAAGACATTTGGAAGCACTCATAAATATTAGTTTACAAGACGTTCATACAGGACGGAAACGTCACCCCTGGGAGCAACCTAAAAACACAAAAAATCCTTATCGAAATTGGAAACTTTCACAAAAGGAAACAAGATATATACCATTTCTAAAAAAAATCTGGTTGTGCGCAAGCAATCCTTAAAGCATTTATGGGGCTCAACAACCCTATTAAGCGGCGAGCTGTCCTGTCATCAACTCAGGCGCTGCGATTTGCTTGCTTCAAGAAACACACTTACTAACCAAAGATTGGCATAGGATGAGGTCCCGGGCGTTCCCTCAGCAGTTTTTCTCCTCAACTCCTGCAAAAAGGCGGGAGTCGCGATTCTGATTGCTAAACACTTTCATGGTCAAGTTGGAGATAAGGTTGGGGAGATCAAAGGTAGATTTCTTGCCCATAGTATTTTGGTAGGAAGCATGACAATGACAGTGGGATCCCTTTATGCCCCTAACACGAGTCAGGAACCCTTTCTCAAACATTCCTTGTTTGAGGCCCTACGTTCCACCGACCCCTTCCTACTTCTAGGGGGGGACCTCAACTTGATGATGGATAAAGAAAAGGACAGATCGGGCCACCGCTATGGCAGCACCATCCCGGCGTCAAGGAAGAAGTGGCTAACACAAAGAGGGCTGAGGGACATGTGGCGAGTTAAGCACCCCGAGACATCGCATTACACTTTCTATTCTCATGTGCCCCACACATACGCCAGATTGGACCATTTCATAGGCTCCTCTGAGTTGGAGACTCGGGTAGTGGATGTGGATATCACTCCAGCAGCCATTTCCGATCATGAAGCCGTGGAAATAACGCATCAAGAGAACACCTGGTCGGTGGAGGTTGAGGGAACCTCTCCTGCAGCGTAGGGAGATAGTCCAGCAACTCCATTAACGTATCTCTGATTAAATCGAGGTTAATGACCGGACGGATACGCCTATAGCGGCAGTGTGGAGGGCGTTAAAGGCAGTAGCGAGGGGCGAACTAATAGCCATAACGGCGGCGGAGGTCAAAGACAGCAAAACCAAACGAGAGTCCCTAACAGCCAAGGTAGTGGAACTGGAACGGGTGCACAGTCGCATGGGAGCCCCAAGAATTTGGAAACAATTAAAGTCGCCAGAGCTCAACTTGCGAGTCTAGATACAGATCGGGCCGAGTACGCGGCTCTCAGATTACGACACACATATTACGTGGCGCGGAACAAAACGGCACGCCCCCTAGCGAGCGCACTGCGGGCCAAGGTCCAACGCTCCAAAATTGTAACTTTACATAACAATGAAGGGGAGGAGATCCACGACGAGGCACAAATAGCGGGGGCGTTCAGGGACTATTATGCATCTCTCTATAAGGCAGATCCCACGCCTGTAGATAGTGCCGAAACTTACTTGCACGGCGCGGCCCTAGACGCACCTATCAGAATTGAGGAGGTGATCAGCGCCTTTTCCTGCCTCAAACCCCTAAAATCACCAGGTCCGGACCGTTTCTCCGCCGGTGTTTATAAGTCTTTCTGTCCGTTACTCGCTCCGATTCTTACTAAACGTTTTAACTCGTTCCAGGGCCTAGGTTCCATCCCGCCTGACATGCTGGAGACGGACATCATAGTGCTGCCTAAGCCGGGCAAGGACACCACCAAGTGCTCCGCTTATCGGCCGATTTCCTTACTTAATCTCGACCTCAACTTTTTACGGGGGTGCTGGCCTCATGGCCTTGTCTTCCGGGGATCATAGATCCTGACCAGTCGGGCTTTATTCCCCGGTAGACAATGCAGCGACAACACCAAACGCATCCTCCACTTAATTGACAAAGCCCATTTCCAAGAATCGGACTCGGTGCTCCTGGCTATTGACGCTGAGAAGGCATTCGAACGCGTCGATTGGGGCTTCCTAGGGAAGGTTCTGACACTTTGGTGTGGGGGAACGCTTTCGAGCTTGGGTTGCAAGCTGCTATCATCGCTCACAGGTGCCGATCCGTATCAACGGACTATGCTCCAGTCCCTTCAAAATCCAACGTGGCACCAGTGGGGTGCCCACTCTCGCCCCTCCTGTTTGCGCTCTATGTTGAGCCGCTAGCACAGAGGGTGCGTGATAACCCGGATATCAAGGCATAACCTTCGGCGGGGAGCCACACCCAATCGGCCAATACGCCGACTATATTTTGGCGGCGCTTGACAGCCCCAGGCGCTTGGTGCCGGCCTTTCTAGAGGAGGTGGAGGCCTTTGGCAGGGAGTCAGGCCTCAAGATGAACAGAGGTAAGTCGCTAATATTACCACTAGGTAAAAATGCCCACCCACAGCACAGAGCACCCACGTATGGAGGGGGATTACTAGTTCAGATGCAACTCCCCTACCTAGGCATCATCCTCACGCCGTCCACAGAACAGACGGTAGCCTTAAACTACGCCAATGTAACATCGCAGATCCATAGTGATCTTGATCGCTGGCAGAAGCATCCACTGTCCTTACTGGGGAGGATCGCAGCTGTGAAAATGTCGGCACTCCCCAAGATACTATACATCTTTCAGACCATCCCAGTGCTACCTCCAGCCGGGACTATCAAAACACTGCAAGAAGCGATTCAGCACTGTATATGGGGGGGGAGGAGAAGAGACAGCGAATGAACAAACAGCTAGCTTTTCGAGGATGGACGAGGGGGGCCTAGGGATTCCCAATTTACAACAATACTTTCAAGCGGCACAGCTGAGATATCTAGTGGAGTGGTACAGGCCTAAATCGGAGAAGAGGTGTCTCTTCCAAGACAGGGCTAACGCCCAGACCTCCTTGTGACAAATACCATTCCTCCGCCGCACAGACAGACCGCGCTACCTTCAGAAATCACGCATCACACGTACCATACTGGGTGTGTGGGACTCAGTGGCTACCAAGCGGGAACTCACATCATTCCCATCCCCGCTAACCCCTTTGCTGGACAATCCAGATATCCCACCAGGAACTGACGCCCACTCATTCCCGCAATCGCGAGGCTCTACCTGCAGATCGTCGGGGCATCTTTTTGACTTAGAGGGATTTATACCATTCTCCACAGTGTCACAGTTATATGATGTCAACTCGCCACAGCTCTTTCAATACTTTCAACTTCGGCATTGGCTCACGCAACCCAAGATTAGTCCCTTAGTTGGTAGGCGCATGACGGGACTTGAAAAATGGCAAGTTACAAAAGAGTCGCACCGTGGTCTGATTACGGATCTTTATAAGATGCTTTTCCCTCCCTATGAGACACATCGATTGGCCGGTCAGAGATGATGGGAAGAGGAACTCTGGATAACATTTACGCTCCGGGAGTGGTAGTCAATATATTACAGGGCCAACCCCAGCTAGGTTACACAGATGCAACCCATCTCGGAGTTTGACCTGCTGGAGGGGGTGTGGTGAGGTAGGTACTGTGACGCATCTTCTATGGGATTGCAAAGAGGTCAAGGCCTATTGGACTGCTGTCTTCAATGACAGACAGCTTCATAGACACCGAAATCCCATGGTTCTCAGCCTACACCATTCTAGGACTTCCGAACAGGCTCACTTTCCCGCTGAAATCCATTAGGGGGCGACAAATAGGTCTAGCATTGTAGGCAGCCCCCCAACACATCTTCTCTCTCTGGGGGACCAACACACGGCACACTCACACTGGCTGGTTGCACAAACTTTGGTATACACTGGGGATGGAACGCATTCAAGCCACACTCACGCAGTCCACAACCACCTTCCACACAATCTGACAACCACTGCTAACACTTCTATCCCAGGAATTCAACGAAATAACGTGCCCAAGATACCTCCGCCTACTACGCCTAACTGATGCAAACCACACCACCACAGAATCTGAGACGGAGGCGCCGTGAGCGCTCCACACCTACGCTATATCCAATTCACACTCATCGGCACACTGGTTGGGGTTGGGGGGGTTTGGGGACAGGAGGGGGGATTGTTGACTTTGTTATTTTTAAATTGGGTTGATGGAAGATCCTTGTCTAAATCCACAAGTTATCATGGCGACACAACACGAGGACAATTGTGGGGCCCGACAACCCTCGCAGGTTATGTGCAGCATTATACAATGCGGTTACCCCAGTCTGCCACTTGCATTTTATCGTGGACGCAATATTGCATTGTAATGTATTTGTTGTTCTCTGAAACCAATAAAATACATTTAAACCAAAAAAGAGACAAGAGACGTGCAGAAAGAAGCAACAGGGGTGCAAGAAGAGGGGTACAGAAAGTGGGAAGAGGGGTACAAAAAGAGGGAAGAGAGGTGCAGAAAGAGGAAAGAGAGGTCCAGAAAGAGGGAAGCAGAAAGAGGCAAGAGGGGTGCAGAAAAAGGGAGGAGGGGTGCAGAAAAAGGGAGGAGGGGTGCAGAAAGAGGCAAGAGGGGTGCACAAAGAGGCAAGAGGGATGCAGAAAAAGGCAAGAGGGGTGCAAAGCAAGAGAAGTGCAGAAAGAAGCCACAGAGGTACAGAAGGAGGCAAGAGAAGTGTAGAAAGAGGCAAGAGAGTTTCAGAAACAGCTCCTCGTCAGAGTAAAATAAAAGAATACATGAATGTATTCATGGAGTAACAAGGAGAACAAAAACAGCTATGAAGTTGGAAAGAATCTGCAGAGCAAAAAGGGTAAATCTGGAGTCACACATTCCGCAGTCAGGAAGAAGTAGTGCTTAATACTTCAACATTAGAAACTGCAACAACAGTAGAGGCAGGAATTAAAACATTAACCTAACCCAAAGATCTAGGACTGTAGTTTTATGAAAGGGAAAGCAAAAGACACTTCAAAATTGGTCCATCGATAGAGAGACCAGCAATGCTGAAAAGGAATAGATATTGAAATGAAGGACCTTCCTAAAAAGAAGGCCTACTCCACGTTACAAGCAACCAGCCACGAGGTGTCGTAGAGTAGAATCTACGTGGCTGTCCAATAAGTGGACACCATCAAAATTCATAGACTGTGGGGGCGTGGCTACGAGCGCGGCAATGGCGGTCGCAGCTTCCTAGAGCTCCCGCTTGCCCGAGCCTTATCCGTCCATCTATCCTGTCCCCGAGCCTCTGCCACACTCCCTAAGCGAGGCGATTACTGCGGGGAGCTCTAGTCATCCTCCGGTGCGGTCCCTGGGGACGTCGGCGCCTTGACTGCTGCGGGGCGCTTGAAGACGGAGAGCGGCCTGGTGCGGCGCTGAAGCCGGGTCCTCAATTTTGGCGCCCCCCGCCCGGGAGACACCTGAGTGGCGCGGCGGCCTTGCCGCAGTCCTGGACTGCTGACGACCCTGCCAGACGAGCGGGGGCAGGTTCGTTCCCCCCCCGTGATCCGCCTGCGGCGCCACTGCCTTGAAGGGGCGAGGGTCGCCCACAGCCTACAAGGGGCCTAGCGGACCCGGCGGAGCCGGGGCCTCAATTTTCGTGAATCCAGCCCGGGGTTGGCTGGGTGCAGCTCCTGACCGGGGAGGACACCTGGCTGCTGCCTCTCTGCGTTGGAGGCTCACTTCACGGCGGGGTGTCGGTCGACGGACCCTGTGGCGGGCGGAGAGTTGTGGACGCCCCCCCTGGACCCCCAGACACCGCTGGCAGTGACAACTGGCCCGGGTGGGCAGCAAGTGGACGGGCCCCATCGATCGCCCTGGGGCCACGAGTGGTGAGGGGGTGTTTCCCGGTGCCTGCTATACCTTGCCTGGACTAGGACGTGAAGGGGGACGCCGACTGCCCGCTCCTGGTGAAGGGTCGTGCCTGGTGGACGGAGTCCCTGCTGGAGTGGAAGAAGAGCGTGGGGATCCCCATTGCCACGGCTGTGTCGATTGTTGGTGGCCCGTGGACAGGCGGCGATCATGACCCGAGGTGGGGGCGGCAGCCAATCTAAACAACCGACCATCGACAAATACACGGGGCCAACTGGGGGACCGGGCCCGTCGGGGGGGGGGTCAGCATCCGCCGCCCCCCCCCGGATAATACCGCGCTCATGGCCGCCATCACCCAATCCCGGGACACGCTGGACGCTAAAATTGGCGCGGTGGGCGCAGATGTTACCCTGATCCGCCAAGACCTGCGGAATGCGGTGGCGCGGATTACTGAGGCGGAGTCCAGAATATCTGTCGTGGAGGACGATGTTGGGTCCCTGAAGAAACGGCTGGCGGTGGTGGAATCGGTGCAGAAGAATCTGGCGCTGCGAGCTGAGGATGCTGAAGGTCGCGCCCGCCGCAACAACCTCCGATTTGTTGGTTTTCCGGAACGGTGCGAGAAGGGGGACATGGCGCAATTCCTTACCCAGTGGCTGCTGAGCTGGATGCCTCCGGAGGGCCTGTCCTCGTGCTTCATCATTGAGCGCGCCCATCGCGCCTTGACCCAACGGCCGCCGGAGGGTGAGCGGCCCAGGGCAGTGATCGCTCGGATACTGAACTACCACGATCGCGACGCTATCCTGAGGGAGGCGAGGTCCAAAGATGCCATCCTCTATGAAAATCACAAGATCATGGTGTTCCCCGACTATACCAGAATCGTACAGCAGAAACGACAATCCTTCATGAATGCCAAGGCGAAGCTCCGCGGTCTGGGTCTCCAATACTCCCTGCTGTACCCGGCCCGTCTGAGAGTGATTTTCCAGTCCAAGACATTGTTTTTTGATACTCCGGAGGAGCTGTTTCGTTGGACGGATGAAACTGTGGCGCTGCGGCCGCATGACCAGCCGGGATTGAATCCTGGGTCCTCGAGGGGTTCCTCACCGGAACGCAGAGATCACCCTTCCAGGGGCAAGAGAAACCGGAGATCTAGATCGCGGAAGCGTTCGGCCTCTGCCGCTGGTGCGCAGGGAGGCCACGGACCCGAGGACTCTGACGTATCCGGGAAGTGACACTGCTGCCTTCAGGTACTCTGTGCTCCTGGCTGGGTAGCGTGGCTACTGAGACTAAGTGGAATGGGGGCAGTGGACCGGCGCCTTGGACGCTTTCCTGATGCCTCGATGTCTTCTTGTTCCTAAGTTCGTGAGATTGAGTGGGGTGGTGGGTACTGGCTCGGGTACAGCCGATTGGGGGCTGTCCCACTCCTACCTTGTAGGAGTTTGCTTTTGGGGGGGGGGGGGTAGTGTAGATGGGCCTGAGGGAGTTGGGATCCATTGGCATGGTGGGTCCTGTGCCCTCTGTTTTGGGCTCGGGATCGCCCATGCCGCGACAGATGCTTCATGGTTCTGTGAGGTGTAGGGGAGGGGGGGTTGGGGGTGTGGGGAGTTGGGAGGGGACTGGCTTTAGCAGCCCCTACAGTTTTTGGGTGTTTGGGTGGCAAGGGGGGGATGCACATGCTTTTTATGAATATGCGACTGCTGTTGAGTGGTGGGTGGTGTGGACACGAGGGGCCCTCCTGGCGGACTCCATCAGACTATGGTTGATACAATGCACAGACTCCCTGTGGAGTCCCTAAGAGTTGTCACGTGGAATGTCAGGGGATTGTTAGACAAGGTGAAACGGGGGACGGTCTTGCGCTGGGGGAAGAGGGCCTCTGCCGATGTGCTTCTGCTTCAAGAGACTCATATGATGGGGTCGAAGGCACTCAGTTTGCAGCGATTGGGCTATCACCAGGTGTACCATGCCGGCTTTACCCGGGGGTCCAGAGGGGTGGCTGTGCTGATCCACCGCAGGGTGCACTTCGTACATGTGAAGACGTGGGCGGACCCGCAGGGTCGCTATTTGTTTGTCAGGGGCACGGTGGGTACAGAGCCCGTAATTCTTGGGAGTGTATATGCCCCCCCCCCCCCTGCAATGGGCCCTGGCTGAGAGGATTTTCCAAGTATGGGGGGATATCCAAGAGTCCCTGGCGGTGGTTGGGGGTGACTGGAACGAGGTGATGGATGCTTGCATGGACCGCAGGGGTCGCCGAGGACCGGGGGGGCTAGACCCCCCTCTTCCCGTCTCCCCTCCCTCTACGAAGCTGCGAGCGATGTGTGATGCCCTGGGCTGGATGGATGCTTGGCGACATATGCACCCTACTGCACGTGAATATACGTTTGTGTCAGCAGTGCATGGTTCCTTTTCTCGCCTAGATTACTTGTTTGTTCCCCGAGTGTGCATGAGCAGAGTGCGGACGGTGGAGATCTTGCCTAGGGGGCTGTCTGATCATTCCCCGGTTTCGCTCGACTTAGAACTTTTCAGGCCACGACAGCCCTTTCGATGGAGGATGTCCTCTTGGCATCTCCAGCAACCTAGCTATGTTAAGCACCTCCGGGAAGCTATTGATCACTACTGGCGGGAGAACCTGGTTGATGATATCGACGCGGTCGTAGTGTGGGAGGCCTTGAAGCCCACGATGAGGGGGGTTGATATCGCTTGGGCCTCGGCGGCTCGTCGGGATCGCCGCGAGGCGATCGTGGCAGCTGCGGCACAAGTGGAGTCCTTGGAACGGCGGAGTCGTGGGGGGGGGTGACGATACCGGGGTGCGACTGCTACTCCAAGCGCAACAATCCTACGCGTCAGTCCTGCTGGACGAGGCCAGACAGGCGTGGCTGGCCACACGGAGCAGGATTTGCCAGTGGGGTGACAAGTCGAGTTCTATGCTTTATAGACTCTGCCAATATAACGTCAACCCTGTCACCCTGCCCGGTCTTCTGGCGGAAGATGGCACAGCCATTACTGACCCTGTCCGCCTGGCGGCGAGCTTTGCCGCCTACTTCGGAGCACAGTATGCCCCATGTGATAAGTTGAAGGGTGAGGATGTTGCCAAGTTCATCGATGACCTACCTCCTAAAATGGTGTCGGATGATGTCAGGGAATCTCTGGATGCTCCTCTCACGGCGGAGGAACTTGGGGAGGCCCTGGGACAGCTCAATGCGGGTAAAGCCCCCGGGCCGAGCGGTTATCCCTGTGAATTTTATAAGAAATTCTACACGCAATTGGGACCCCATTTTCGGTGTGCCCTGGAGGCGGCGCGTACTCGAGGCAGGCTACCGCCTGATTGGCGCCATGCTGAAATCGTGTTTTTTCCGAAGCCAGGTAAGCCCCCTGATAGTCACGACTCGTATCGCCCCATCTCGCTGCTCAATATAGAAGCCAAGATACTGGCTAAAGCCCTAGCGAATCGGCTGCTTCCTTACATAGTGGACCTGGTACACCCCGACCAATCGGGCTTCATGCCCGGCAGGGCTACACGCCATAATATTCGGCGAGCGTGGGCTGCGATCGGGGCCATGGGAGCCATGGGTGAGCAGGCTGCTCTGTTGCTTGCAGACATTAATAAGGCGTTCGACTCGGTGAGCTGGACTTACCTGTTTGCGCTCCTACCCCGTCTCAACCTCGGCCCTGTTTTTCTATCCTATATTAAACTACTGTACACAGACATCACGGCCACTGTGCGTGTTGCAGGGGCCGTCTCGGAGACATTCCGTATTGGCCGGGGTACCCGCCAGGGATGCCCTCTCTCCCCCTATCTTTTCGCCCTGGCTATGGAGCCGTTGGCCGCCTGGGTGCGTATAGATGCGCAACTCCGAGGATTTGTGTGGCCCCAGGGCCTCTCCGATAGGATCGCGTTGTACGCGGATGACGTCCTTTTCTTCCTGACCGACCTGCGTCGCTCTGGGCCGCGGGTATTGGAAATAATGCGGGTTTTTGGTGACGTATCCGGCTTATACCTCAACCTCAGCAAATCCACCTTGTGGGTCCTGGGTGGTGGTGCAGTATCGGACCCCTGGACGCTGGACCTGCAAGTGGCCACTGGGGGCCTGCAGTACCTAGGGGTGTTCCTGTCTGAATCCGCGACCCTCGCATGGGAACGCTCGGTGCTGCCGGTATGGGAGCGGGTGCAGACCGACGTTAAAACATGGTCCCGGATGCCTCTTAACATCTTTGGCCGGTCCGCCATCTTTAAGATGGTGGCGCTTCCACGCCTTTTATACCAACTGCAAAATTATCCCCACTCGGTGCCGGCTTCCTGGTTTCGGCGAGTGAACTCGGTCCTGGGGCAATTCCTGTGGGCCGGGGGTTCGGCCAGGGTGGCGTTACGCACGTGCTTCCTTTCTACATACTGTGGGGGACTCGCCACCTCGGACCTTCTGTCCTACTACCAGGCAGCTCATCTCCTCGTCCTTAATGACTGGTGGTATGGTGATAGAGGCGACCCGGCATATGCATTAGAGCGTGCGCTTATGGGCGATAATACCCTCCATATGCTTCTCTACTCCGCCCGGCTGCGTCGGGGCTTGCCTAGTGTTACGAAGACAGTCTTCCTTGTTTGGCGTCAGGCATTGCGACGCATGGGCTGGTGGGGTAGGCTGACGGCGGAAACGCCGCTGTGGCGTAATGGCAGGTTGCCTGCCCTGGCCTCCTTGCCGGGTTTTGGTGGCTGGGATGCAATCGGGATATCGTCGCTGGGTGATGTGCTGTCTGGTGCTGCCCTTAAGTCGTTCCAGGTCCTAAGTGAGGAGTTCCACTTGCCGCGGACTCAGTTCTTCCGTTACCTACAGCTGCGGCATGCACTCACACCGTACATTGCCGACCTGGAGTCGCTCCCCGACTTTAGCCCCATTGAGGCGAAGCTGTTCATGGGGGAGCTTGGGGAAAAAAAGGTGTCCCGCATTTATCAGACTATGGTCACCCACTGCGCCTCCGACCTTCTTCCCCTGCGGACGGCATGGGAGGCTGATGTCGGGTCACTAGACGAAGATGACTGGCGAGAGGCCCTGGAATGCCCGCGTGGGACGGCGATCGCGATGAGGCTCAGGTTCATCCAATTTAAGGTCCTCCACAGGGCCTATTTTACGCGTGAACGCCTCTGGAAGGCTGGACTGATTGCATCGCCGGAATGCTTGCGATGTGGTGCGGAGGTTGGCTCGCTGCTTCATACCCTGTGGCTGTGTCCTAGGCTTGCTGGCTTTTGGAGAGGTGTGTGGAGCTGTTTGTCTGAAGTGTTAGGATGGGACTTGCCCCGAACGCATCGCTTAGGTTTGCTTCATATTCTCGAGGGGGTGGGAGGGAATCGCTATAAGCGCCACCTACTGCTGTTGGGGTTGGTACTGGCCAAGAGAGACCTAGCGCGGGCGTGGAAGGATGAACGGGCTCCCCCCCTGTGTGTTTGGGGGGCGGGTCTGGACTTTTGCATGGGCCTGGAGCGCCCTATCTTTGAAGCGCGTGGGTGCCCCCGCAAACACTTTCGGATTTGGAAAAGATGGGCTGAGGATAGAGACTTGCCGCTTGACCCCCCCGTTGACCCTGAGGAAGAACTCTGAGCTTCCCCCTTAATGTAGGCCTGTGTCTGGTGCCAGACCGACCACTCCGTACGTCTTTATAGCTGTTTCTTCTTCGCATGTGCATGGGGTTAGGGAGGGATTGTGGGGTGGGATTGGTTGAGGGCGGTTGGGTGTTGGGGATGGGAATGGGTGGGAGTGGGTTGCTTCAAAGCGATGGAAATATGTTTGGCTCAGATTCCAATCCTGTGTAATGTGATGTCTTCATCTGCGTGGTGGTTTCTCCTGACTGTGGGGTACCACATTCATTGCCTTGCCTGATTATTCAATAAAATCTGTTGTGAAAAAAAAAAAAAAAATTCATAGACTGTGACTGCTGTGGCCAGGTGGGGACTCCATGTCCCAGGATTCCTTGCTGCCCAGAGGGAGGGCCAACAACCAAGGAAACACACTTAAGCACTGCTCTATTCCTGCTGCCCGAGAAACGCGGGGGCCGCACCCTGGCCAAGGGAGGGCCCGTCCTTGCCAGGAAGAGGCAGGGGCTAATCTTCAGCAACAGTTTGGCAATCGCAGTTATTTAGTGTCGCTGTTACTGTGGGACACTATTTGTAGCCTTTTTTTGTGTTGCCCCTCACTATCTTCCTGCGTTACCCCAGTGTCGCGCGAGCCCCAGGGCACTCCCGCACTGTGAGCCATTACCGGAGGTCTTTAGTACACACATCGCATATTCTGCCTTACAACTGTGGGCTACCGCTGGGCTGGGACCTGCGGTGAGACAACCAATATATAGGCACTGCCAAACCTTTACTGAACCTCTCAGATTGGGTCTTGCCAGTAGGGTTTAGTCCCTCTGCCTCATAATGAACGACCAAGCAGAACTAGTGAGATCATCATTTGAGGGATGGGGAAAAGGAACGCAGTGGAGGGCTTGGGAGGTAAAGTAGCGGGGAAGGGGGAAAAAAGCTAGTAAAGTGGCCAAAGCAGACAAACATGCTGGTATTAATTGGGTCCTAGACTGTATTGACAGTCCGATAGATGAATGTAAAGGCATTCTAAACACCCAAATGGTGACTTCCCCATGTGCTATGGCTAGTCAGACTCCCACTACCAAAATCAGCTCTAGTAGCATTCCGTTTATCCCAAAAATGTTTAGAAGAGTGAATAGTAAAAACTATAGATCTAGTGACCAGGGAGGCGAAATTCATACTGTGGGAGCCCATTCCCAACCAACAGATACCTGCCCCCAGACTCAGTTTGATCCAGTGATCCATTGCAGTAATAGATTTACCCCCTTCTAGACCGAATTAATGGTCCTAGGGATGATAAAATGCAAATAACCCAAATTGTAACCAGCAAATTAGCCCTAGACACCCACTATTGCGATCTGAATCAGAACACCCACCGACTTATCAGCAATCTAAGGGTAGATGAAGGGGAACTAAGATCAATGATAGGTGGTCTCACAGGCCTTTTAATGCAATTAGTGGTGATTAGTTTAAGATCTTCTTCCTCTAATGAGTCTGCACCAAGAACAACCTGCCAACCCACATATGCACCTCCTACTCCAGCCAGCCTTGTAAGCACAGACGTGCTCACCCTACACAAAACAGTTCCTATCCAACTACTAACACTCGCGAGCAAAGGCCATCGGATGTAATCCACCCCACAGACGATCTACCCCCGAAAATGATCTTCGGGAGTGGGCATCCTAGTCAACACAGTGTAATAAGACTTAACACTCATTGGGAGGTAGCCCGATGTCATCAGACAGGATGCAGCCAACACATTTATGCCCACCAACTGTACCGCTCGCCCATAAAATCTTCATGGTAAATGTTCCCAAGCTGGCCGACAGGAGGAGGAAGACTTACTGACAAATAAAGCAAACCAATGGATTAGCCACATCAGAGGCTGCTGCTCTGTGATTCGGGACACCATAGTAAGGGCCAGAAGATGTACAGCTCCAGATCAGCATACTGACTGTATAGAAATAACCCTTAAAGGGGAAGATCTAGTTGAAAATCTACTAGCATTAGAACTTAGGAGTTGTCCTTCCGATTCATCCCACATTCAATCCAAACAACACATTCATTTAAGTTTAAACAAACTGAACACCTCCCTCTATCTCTGACCGGTCAGGCTGTAATTCAACCCTGGAGGCCATTGATTGACCCCCGGGGTTGGACCGACGGCTGAATAGGCACTCTTCCACCAACCTAAAAAAACCTGCACCCTGCTCTACTTTAGATGGCATCCAGCTACCCCATTCTAGCAGGAAAGTATGTAGGGATAGCCGATCTAGAGACAGTAGAATGGTCAATAAAAACAGGGTGCTTTACCCTAGTATGAGCTTAGTAGTAAAGAACACAACACTAGTCCCCATCAACAGTTGTCAAGGCAGCCCAATTCATGTAGCGTGTGCCAGCTCAGGCCCTAATCCTCAACTTACACTAGTATCCTGGAACGTGGCAGGGATAAGTAGTAAATGTCCCTCTTTCAGGAAACCTGGAGCCTGGTCCCCTTATGCAAGTCAGAGTATGTTTGTTACTCCTCCCCAGCAGTTACAAAGGTGATAGGACGTCCGGCAGGGGAACTAATAATATGGGTCAAGATTGACCTGGGCTGTAAGTCACACTCCTCAATATTGAGAGCCCACATATCCTGGGGATCTGTATTGAGGGCCCCTCAGGAAAACCTATTGAGTTATATAATATTTACTCAAGAGGCACAAGAGGGGGCAGATCCTCTGCTACACACTAGCAACTGGAGGGGTTACTGGACATGAGTCTGCATCAATCTAGATTAATAATAGCACGTGATTTTAACATTACATATGAACCCTTAGATATAGTTGATGTAATAGAGTCTCCCAAAGAAGATCTGACGCGGTTGGTTCCTCCTTTAGATCTGCCCCCAGTTAAGAACTGGTCACAACTGATGCTCCAAGTAAACAGCCTAAACATAGAGCATGGACTCAGGGCAGTCAATGGTACAACAAAATCAGTTGTACTTGGTGCAAACACTTTTAATAGGGTTAATAGCCCATCTCGTATTGATTATATCTTGCTAGATTTGAGACTCTGGAAGACGGCGCTTAATTTGTGCCAGTGCTTTCCGGTGCTTAGCACCGGCACTTATTTCATAGGGTCAGGTCTACACACAATATTAATTCACTAATTTACCCCTGTTTCCCTGGCGAAGAGCTGATGTTGTGCGGTAAATCCATGCCTGCTTGGGTTAATTGCCTACTGACTTTGTCTGTAAAATATTTAAATTCGGCCATCTGGGCCTCCCGACCTATCAGAGACACACGTACACGCATAAGGGAACCACTTTGACCTTAATGCGGAAGTGGTGCACTCAGGACGGGAGACGCTATTCATCATTCAGTGGATATAACCACAAACACAAAGCTGTAGCCTTGTTTTTTTCTCACGAGCGCTCCGGGCACTCGGTGCAGTTCAGTGGAAGAAATTTCCTTTTTTAGGTCTCGCCTATTCTATTCCGCAGGAATGAATATGCGAGTCTAATGCCGTCAAACCAAGACTTAAACCCAATGTTCCCAAAAAGCGGATTTTCAACAGTTCCCGTGAATCACGTGACCACAAGCACGCGCATTTCCCCACATGAAAGGCATCAGCCTCCCTCCCACAGGCTTCCCAAGCGTGCGCTCGGCCGGCCTCTGCCAGTTCTCCTCCCCTAATTATTCACTTCACTTTTCACGGCCGCAGGCCGTGACTCGCATTTCTACTCCCCCCAGCCCATGTAGACACCTCCTGCCTTGAAGGCATACATCAAAGGCATCAGCCTCCCACAGGCTTCCCTCCCACAGGCTTCGCTCCCCGCCCCCCGCCTGCACTCCTCAACCAGGCTGCCATTACTTGTTTTCCCTTTCTGCCTAAAACTCTTTCACAAAATTTTCTCCAACATCCACACCAATCTGAAAGTCTGAACGGCTTACAAATTACAGAGAAGATCATCACCCTAGCCACCCATATACAATCACAGAGGAGCTTTCCTGGCGTCCATCCAATCGCTGCTCCAAAACCCTCTCCTTCTCTACGTCAGGGATGAGGCTGCCATTTACTGTTGCTGTGGTAGCTGGGTGGCCTGACAGGCGTAGGGAACCAGAGTGGCGGATGTTTGTACATTTCTCCACATTTACATCTTTCAGGAAATATTTCAGCCACACCGACGAAGGTAGCTGCCTCCTGTGTCCGCAGTGCGTTCTGCAGGAATGTGTTATTTACATCGGATTATAGCTAAAACTTTTCCTAGAATTGTTACATTTCAGTGCCGATATCTTTGTGCGTGTGTGTGTGTTAGATTGTCTTAACAATCAATGTTAAACGGTTGGGGAGCGTTTCCACTGACCCGCATGATTGATGTCTTCTTCACTTGTTGGTGCTTGAGGTTTGAGTGTGGGTTTGCTGCTAGAAGCCACTTGAAAGTTCTGTCTCTGTCTCGAGATTTGAGTAGCTCGGCCACCTCTATTTAATAAGCTGCATAGGATGTTCCGCACTTAACAGAGTTATTGTAAACTGGCACCTATGACACCACACCTCTGCAGCAGCCATAAAGCACCTTGTTTACAGAGTAGGTCTAGTAAGTGATAGCTCACGATGTCCCACTTTGATAGCTGCGTCTAAAGTTTCTCACTCTGCACCTCTTGTAAATGCCCCCTGTTGGATGTCGAATCTCAAATGCCATCGCATATAAGTGACCCCCAATTTCCTAAGGTCACCCCCTCTGTCTGATGTCACATGCTTCAATGCCTCATATAAACAGCCCCGATGGTCCAAACGGACACCCTCTCTAATATGTGAGTTATAATTTCTCACAATGGAATTTACAAATAGCCACAGATGCTTCTTGCTTGCCAACTGGAATAACTGTCTGATGTCACGTATTCACGCCACTCCTTTTAAATGGTACCCGACGTCGTATGCTTACCCTACATTTAATAAGCTGTGCCAAATGCCCATGCAGGGTCTACAGCTTTTATGAACTTTTCGCACAGTTCAGAGAAACTGAGCACAGTCATACACTTACACAGTATTCGTATGTACCTGTGAGACGCCGCATATCTTGTATGTAAATCACTCTGTTCCAGCCAGGAAAAGGCAACGTTCTGAAGCATCTTAACTACAGGCTGCTGCAAAAAGACCCCCTGGGTCGCAATTATTAGCTGGCTGCCATCCATACATCATGTTTGGAATTCACAATGATCAAAGTGCTCTCCCGTAACACCAGTGTGCATAGGTGATTTCACACAATCTCTGTTAATCTCAGCAGAGCGTTTTTGACTTGGTTCATTTAGACAAATAACCCACTTCTGCTGCTGCACCAGGTATGACTATCTTGCCGCAACCAAACCTATCCGCCACCAGTCTTCCTTTAACATCTAACCCATGTTTAACAATCTTTAAACAAAACATAACATACAGCCTAACACTGGCTGCTTGGCTATAATTTGTAATCCATAAGCATCAAACTATTTTATAAGTAACTGACTCCGTCCTAGCCTTACCAGCCCTTCACACCAAAATGCACTCTGACAGGCATCTGTAGCTTCCCCAGTGTCTCGGCCTCATTTCTCCTCCCCCTAATTACATCCCGCTTTTACTTTCATGGCCGTGAGCTTCACTTGAAAGGGACCAAGGAATAACATTATCCCAGGGCCAATAGAGAAGAACCTTCAGATAGTTTAATATGCAATTTGACGGTATGCAAATTAACAAGAATAATCTTGAACAAAGGCACACCACACATTTGTACGCAAACAGACCTACAATAATACTCACATGCGTGGGAATGCGCACATCAAGGCACAGGCTCATGCATCAGCACAGGTGCCTAAATAATTACATACATGCAAATAGACACGCACTCACATTTCTATAAACATGCACATTCATACATGCAGTCTCATATGCATACATGCATTTCCATACCAAACACACCTGCAAGCCCACACTGCACAATCACACGTGCACCCTCACAAACAGCCTTCTTCCTGTTCCTTCCTAAAACACAGCTTATTTTTGTTATTGGCTTTTTTATATGCATGTCTGTGGTGTTAAAAATGTCAGCATAGCATTCCCCATAGCTCCCCGTGACCCTCTCCCTCCCTCTTCTCTCCTCGCTCCTTGTGCTCCCTCCTTCCACTCAGCATTGAACATGTGCCCCGGTGCCTTCAGAGGAAACCACGACTCGTCAATCTTTTTAGAACAAAGTCCGCTCATCTCATTCTACCTCTCCCCCCACACCCCGTGTTGGTCCATCACCTCTTGCTTTCGGAGACAGTTATATGGCTGCAATAAAGCACAGCAGCCATGCACCATTCTCAGCTCTTCACAGCGCACTCTCTAGCTGTGCTGTGACAAAAGGAGATGGAAGGGCCCTCAGCCCAACCCCAGGGGGCAGCCACTTATCCTGATAGCGGGGCACTTATTGGGCAATCGTATCTGCGTCCCTGCGAAGGGGATTTACAGAAGTGAGGATTTATTAGCAGATAAGCAGATGCAGCCTGCCCATTTCCGGTCCAATTGGACATCAAGGCCCCATATAGGCACAAAGCTAGAAACTACTGCACAGGCCAACTAGATATGGCAGGGGCCACATTTTTATTCGTTCAACCTTTCCGTTCGCTTCCTGCCCTACCTGTTACGAAAACATAGCCTCCCTGCCAGTGAGAGTGTATGAACATAATGTGATTCTCTTGTAAAGCGCTCTAATGCCCTTGAAGGAAGTTGGCGCTACATAAAGCAGTAATATATATATATATATATATATATATATATATATATATATATATATATATATATATATATATATATATATATATATATATATATATATATATATATATATAATTGTATTATTAAAAAGCAAAACCACAATAACCAGTTTGTAGCTGGAATGCCAGAATTGGAACACCTCACATCTACAATTAGGACAGTAGCAGAATTCCACTATATGGTTGACTGGTAATGCGTGACAACGTCAGCCTGGCTTTAAGCCAGCAGCAAGTTGAGGTCTATGACTTGTAGTTTTACTTTTAAAATAACCAGTTTGCTAAAATATTGAAAGGTCTGACTGAAAGTGCCATTTACAGCTTTTCGGCTGTCAGCGGGCCAAGCATGTTCCTGATTTAAAGGGTGTGCTCCTTTAATTCTAGACACATCTTCAGCACCTGGATACCCTACTGGGTGATTAGCCGCTATGCAAGTCTTGATTATTTGATTGTAAATAGCTTCTCTTTAATCCCCCCTCCTGAAGCTACATGCTTATTACTTGATGGCTAGAGGAAACATTAACTTTTCACTAAGTATAACCTGTAACCGGTCAGCCGGTCCGTCCCAGAGTCTTTAATTTTTTCTTTTTTATTTATATAGCACCTACTACCTCCCTGACGAGGCGATACATTTGGAAACTAAACTCTGTATTTTCGTCTCCATATTTCTGCAGCATATGGCTTGAGCAGACCAAACCTCGCAACAGGGGAAGCATGCATGGCTTAGAACTGCATTAAAAAAGCTAATACTCCCAAACTGGAAAGATAGTTCAGTAGGAGAATGTGCCAGCAGCAGAGAGCTGCGTGCCACCTTCAGCCACGCACTTTACCGCCCTCACTCTGCCACCCTCACTCTACCACTCTATCGCCCTCACTCTACCTCCCTCACTTTACCACTCTACCGCCCTCACTCTACCACTCTACCGCCCTCACTCTACCACTCTACCGCCCTCACTCTACCACCCTCACACCCTCATTCTACCACCCTCACTCTACCACTCTACCGCCCTCACTCTACCGCCCTCACTCTACCACCCTCACTCTGCCCCTCTACCGCCCTCACTCTGCCCCTCTACCGCCCTCACTCTGCCCCTCTACCGCCCTCACTCTGCCCCTCTACCGCCCTCACACCCTCATTCTACCTCCCTCACTTTACCACTCTACCGCCCACACTCTACCGCCCACACTCTACCGCCCTCACTCTACTGCCCTCACTCTGCCCCTCTACCACCCTCACACCCTCATTCTACCGCCCTCACTCTACCACTCTACCGCCCTCACTCTACCACCCACACTCTGCCCCTCTACCACCCTCACACCCCCTCATTCTACCACCCTCACTCTACCACTCTACCGCCCTCACTCTACCGCCCTCACTCTACCACTCTACCGCCCTCACTCTACCAATCTACCGCCCTCACTCTACCACTCTCCTGCCCTCACTCTACCGCCCTCACTCTACCACTCTACCGCCCTCACTCTACCACTCTACCGCCCTCAATCTACCACTCTACCGCCCTCACTCTACCACTCTACCGCCCTCACTCTACTGCCCTCACTATTCCACTCTACCGCCCTCACTCTACCGCCCTCACTCTACCGCTCTCACTCTACCGCTCTCACTCTACCGCCCTCACTCTACCGCCCTCACTCTACCGCCCTCACTCTACTGCCCTCACTCTACCATTCTACTGCCCTCACTCTACCACCCTCACTCTAGCACTGTACTGCCCTCGCTCTACCACTCTACCGCCCTCACTCTACCGCCCTCGCTCTACCACTCTACCGCCCTCACTCTACCGCCCTCACTCTACCACTCTACCGCCCTCACTCTACCGCCCTCACTCTACCACTCTATCGCCCTCCCTCACTCCATCTATCGCCCTCCCTCCCTCTATCTATCGCCCTCCCTCCCTCTATCTAATGCCCTCCCTCTAGTGCCCTCTCTCTCTATCTATCGCCCTACCTCTATCTATCTGTCGCACTCACTCTATCTATCACATCACCACAGCATCACTCAGGGGCACAACATCACTATGCGCTACCACAGCATCACTGAACGCCACAGCATCACTCGTTGCCACCACAACATCGCTCATCGCCACCACAGCATCAATCTGTGCAACCATTCAACAAAAACTGGTTCAAATATGTTCTCTCAATGTTTCGAGCTTTATTACAAATCTCACAAAAATATGTTAATATTTCACTTCTGTTCTTGGATTTTCGTCACAATAAAATACACTGAACATAATCTTCATAAAAGTTATTTACAAAAGTTTAAGCTCTTGCCATTATAAATTACAAGAACTTTTATTTAAGTATTAATTATTAAGAACAATGAAAAGCCATTGTTATTTGTAATATCAATACATCTAAGTTACAAATGCTATAGGTGTCACATTTGCGAAAGTTAAAACTATTGGAATTGTAAATGACAAAGCTATTAATTTAGCTATTTTCAAAACCAACACATAAATACTAAATTTTCCATTAACAATACCAGTAGCTCAAACTTTTCTAATGCGAGACCTATTGCATTGCAAATGCTTGTTTCAGGTTGGAGAGCATCAGAGTGTGAGCAGCATTAAAAGTGCACTGCATGCTGTTTTAAAAAAGGTCAGTAATCCCTTGTATATGTCGTTTTATAGTTCTCGTGGTTCAGACTATTTGTAGCCCTTTTGCTTCTTGTATAGTGCTTATTTATAAAGCCTCTCATGCCAGTAGGTAGTAAGCTTTCTTGAAAACTAGCTGTCAGGTAGTTTTTACTGAAAATGTTACCAAAAAATGTCTTGGAGGTTTGTGCAGCCCGCATGTTTGTACACTTATTTTGATAGCATTGGAAAGGGGCGACATAGGGTTCTAAGAGATAGTTCATTTGTGTTGGGAGTGGAGCAGAACGCATTGAACTCTCGGAAGGCAGGCTGGTTCCATATGCACTTAACGGAAATAAAGTATTTCTTGTTGGCACGAATCTCTGCAAAGCAAAAATGTGCATATGCATGCCGGTTTTCTTCGAGTCTGAAATCCAAACTTCTTGACATTGACATTATTTTATAGTCACATAGTATAGGGTTATGACATAAAATTAAAACAAACCAGTTAGTTTAAAATGTAATTTTTCAAGGAGGCATTTACTGACTACTACATTTTTCACGTTGATCTTCAAAAGATTCTTTTGCCAATGAAGAGGAAGATTAAAAAGGTTAATTTTCCATATAATTGTGTGCTCCACCAGACAGATCAGGAAGATGTAATAAAACTAGTTCGCTCATGATCTAGCACAGTTAAATGCAGTGGCATATGTCGGGGCCAATGGAATTATGGAACAATGAAGCCCTAAATTATGGGGCAGAGCTGGCAGTAATAAAAAGCAAATAACCAGGCACATTCTGCAGTACTATTACTTTGCTATTTTCACATTTTAGCAAATAAATATTATCTCTGGAAAGGATTTACCTCTTTAGTACCAGTTTAATACTTGGATAACAGTTAGTAACTGTAAGGTTGACTAGTTCACATTTGTAAAAGTTTTTTAATGGCTTCATGTTTGATAGGTCTTTTTAAGTTACATTTGAGTTGTTAAAGTTAGAAACACATTTTTGTTTATAGGTAGATGATGTAGTAGATGGTGGATCTGACAGACGCAGTAAATCCATAATAATGTGAAAACCACTACAGCTGCAGAAACACAGAATTCTAGTGGCCCGACTTACACTGCATGCCACATACTATAAGGGCCACTGACCCATCTCAGTGTTATTTGTTTCAATGTGCTCCATCGGTCAGCAAGCAAATTGCAAATTGTCAACAAACTGAATAGTCTCCTGTGAAATGGTAGCCAGGATGAAATGTGGAGGCTACAAAAGAACAAGTTTGCTGGAATCTTTTTTTTTTTTTTTTTTTAACTTTAGCAATTCTATATTCCCTTCTTTATGTACAAAACATTGGGCCTCATTTTGAGTTTCACTCAACTCTCGCTTTCCCTCCTCTATTTAGAGCCTGAAGGAGCAACATGCCTCTAATGGAAGAGCCTATGCTCGCTCCGACGTAAGACCTCTTTAGATGGGTAGCTCATCTCCCATTAGTCCATCACTCAATCTACGTCAAACTGCCCATACTATTTAGGACAAAAGTCCTGCTATTGATTCTTCCTGTTTTATAGACAACCAGCAGTAAACAAAATGAGGTTTTGGGTCCTATCCCTGACCAGCCTGGACCTCAACAATTGCCAAACAGAACACAGTGGCTGGTCCGGTAAGCTTTGTAACAACTTAAAGCCCCACCCAGCTTGTCAATGCTACGTGGGCCACAATTACTTTGGAAATTATTTATTTTTCATTTTTTTGATATTGGTTTCATTGATTTTTTTATATATACGACAAGAAAGGCACAATTGTCAAGCAGTTGAATCAACAAACAGACATTAAAGTGCACAATATATACAAGTGATAAATTGATTCAAATGGCAAAGTAAATCACAGTTGATTGTCAAAATTGTAAACACCAAGAGCCATATTGCTATATAAAATACATATTACGAAATACAAAACATTCCATAGAAGCAGCACAGTCCTTTAAATTATATACCAATGGATAGGCGGAAACGAGAGATGATACAGACTTCCTGCCTATCTCAAAGAACCTGTGAGAAGGTATTTTTAAGGATTGGACAGCTGCGGCTGGGCCAGTGATACTACTTATTCCCCAGCTGCACCCTTCTTCCTTATCACAGGCTGGGAGTCAACGCGTTTCGAACCTACGATGAGTTCAAGGTTCTCCTCAGGACGTGGACTGTAAGGGTCCTTTTCTGTAAGACATGGGACCTGGTGTGAGTATTGTGTAGCACTGTAAAAAATTATGACCTCTCTGACTGGTCACGTGACACAAAGGGGGTTACCTGTAATCAGCGCACAGATGCTGCTGGCCGGGTGGAACGTGAGAGGGGAGCTCGACACAGTGGCGACTTTCTGCAAAAGCAAGAGTTGGTTATAGGAGTGCAGTGGGGTGGGGGCTCCTGGAAACTAGTTGCGTCTACATTCACGACATAGTGGCTGGGGCGGATCCTACCTGCCAGGGAACTTGAATGCAGGCGGAGGACGAGGGCCCCGACCGGTACTGGGTCCGGGGGTCACCAGGGATGTGGATCTCCTTCAAGGGACGCTGTGTGAAAAACAAGCGTTGTTACCAGGCATGTAACTGGCCCCGATACAAAACTGAAGGGACAAACATGATAAACAGGGGTATATCTGTATTTGCAACTTGGTGGCTGGAGAGGGTCCTACCTGCCGAAGAACTTAAATGCGAGCAGACGACGGGGGTCCCGACCGGTACTGGGTCCGGGAAACACCAGGGTTGTAGATCTCCTTCAAGGAACGCTGTGTGCGAGACAAGCGTTATTACCAGGCGTGTAACTGAACCAAGTACAGTACGGAAGGTACAGAGCTCGCTAGAGAGGAATACTCACTCAGTTCACGAATGTGAACGCATCATTCGGAAGCAGCCGGCAACTTGCATGGATCACCGCGGGCTGGCTCCGATGTTATTTGTTTGCCGGGGGATGCTGGGACAGCCAGGTCATAGCGGTAGAGAGAGGACTGAACGATCTGTTGGATCGACTCTGGGAGTGGTAGTTTTGGCAACGTTTGTGGACTTACATCACTGCGATGCTGCGCAGAAATAATTCGTGTGTTAATGAGTAAAATCGAGATCCTAATTGAAGATTGCAAATATCTATGCGATTGATCGCGCATGGGATACCGTACTGATTCCATAAAACACATGTCTCACCACTGTGCCAGCGGACGCCGCTAGAGGGCGGAGGGGTTACAATTAACGGTGCAGAGTTATATGTGGAGATGACGTACGCTAGAGTCTCACAGAAGCCACAGCACCAGGTGTCCTGAGTGGCACAGTTCTTTAAAGGGGGAGTGAGTGGTATTTGAAGAGAGGCAGGAATTAGATCAAAGATGTGTCTCTTAAGGAAACATATGTACAACAGAGCACATCTGAGAAAACATGGTGTTTAACATATCAAAGAACGCTTATCAAAGAAAACATATCAAAGAGAGCAGCGCGACCAAGCATAGCTCACCATTGTTGCAGACATCACAAGGCAGAGGTCAGATAGTGAGTAGGTTGCCCAATTCAGAAAGTTCGTTCAGACCAGAGTTGGCTGTGTCGAATTTGAGGATGAGGTACGCCTCTTTCTGCAAGAGGCGTGCGTCTAAGTCACCACTACCGCCCCTAATTACAGCCAGGACTGTCCATCTAATGTCATTAGCTGAGTGCTTCAGGCGTAGAAAATGGGACACCAACGGAGCTGTTAGGTTTTTGTTATTGATCCTTGATCTGTGTTGAATAATTCTTTGGCGGACTTCCTGCGTGGTCTTTCCAATGTACACCTTGTTACAGGGGCACTGAATGGCGTATACTGTATTCTTTGTTTTGCAGTTAGTATGTTCGTTGTGACGCCAGAATTTGTTTCCGTCTGTAAAGAGGGTGCCCTCCATTGTGAGGTCACAGACGGTACATGTCCCGCATTTTCGGTGGCCCAACACCGGGCTGGCACCGAAGATGGTGCTTTGAGTGTCTTTTTTGGAAGGCGGACGAGTGGATGTTATTAACTGGCCAATGCTTCGATTCTTTTTTCAGGGCAAAGAGTGGTTGACCGACATCGGGTAAGATTTCTTGGACCAGGTGCCAGCTTTTCCTAATGATTATCTGACCTCTGCCTTGTGATGTCTGCAACAATGGTGAGCTATGCTTGGTCGCGCTGCTCTCTTTGATATGTTTTCTTTGATAAGCGTTCTTTGATATGTTAAACACCATGTTTTCTCAGATGTGCTCTGTTGTACATATGTTTCCTTAAGAGACACATCTTTGATCTAATTCCTGCCTCTCTTCAAATACCACTCACTCCCCCTGTAAAGAACTGTGCCACTCAGGACACCTGGTGCTGTGGCTTCTGTGAGACTCTAGCGTACGTCATCTCCACATATAACTCTGCACCGTTAATTGTAACCCCTCCGCCCTCTAGCGGCGTCCGCTGGCACAGTGGTGATACATGTGTACGGTATCCCATGCGCGATCAATCGCATAGATATTTGCAATCTTCAATTAGGATCTCGATTTTACTCATGAACACACAAATTATTTCTGCGCAGCATCGCAGTGATGTAAGTCCACAAACGTTGCAAAAACTACCACTCCCAGAGTCGATCCAACAGATCGTTCAGTCCTCTCTCTACCGCTATGACCTGGCTGTCCCAGCATCCCCCGGCAAACAAATAACATCGGAGCCAGCCCGCGGTGATCCATGCAAGTTGCCGGCTGCTTCCGAATGATGCGTTCACATTCGTGAACTGAGTGAGTATTCCTCTCTAGCGAGCTCTGTACCTTCTGTACTGTACTTGGTTCGGTTACACGCCTGGTAATAACGCTTGTCTCGCACACAGCGTTCCTTGAAGGAGATCTACAACCCTGGTGTTTCCCGGACCCAGTACCGGTCGGGACCCCCGTCGTCTGCTCGCATTTAAGTTCTTCGGCAGGTAGGACCCTCTCCAGCCACCAAGTTGCAAATGCAGATATACCCCTGTTTATCATGTTTGTCCCTTCAGTTTTGTATCGGGGCCAGTTACATGCCTGGTAACAACGCTTGTTTTTCACACAGTGTCCCTTGAAAGAGATCCACATCCCTGGTGACCCCCGGACCCAGTACCGGTCGGGGCCCTCGTCCTCCGCCTGCATTCAAGTTCCCTGGCAGGTAGGATCCGCCCCAGCCACTATGTCGTGAATGTAGACGCAACTAGTTTCCAGGAGCCCCCACCCCACTGCACTCCTATAACCAACTCTTGCTTTTGCAGAAAGTCGCCACTGTGTCGAGCTCCCCTCTCACGTTCCACCCGGCCAGCAGCATCTGTGCGCTGATTACAGGTAACCCCCTTTGTGTCACGTGACCAGTCAGAGAGGTCATCATTTTTTACAGTGCTACACAATACTCACACCAGGTCCCATGTCTTGCAGAAAAGGACCCTTACAGTCCACGTCCTGAGGAGAACCTTGAACTCATCGTAGGTTCGAAACGCGTTGACTCCCAGCCTGTGATAAGGAAGAAGGGTGCAGCTGGGGAATAAGTAGTATCACTGGCCCAGCCCCAGCCGTCCAATCCTTAAAAATACCTTCTCACAGGTTCTTTGAGATAGGCAGGAAGTCTGTATCATCTCTCGTTTCCGCCTATCCATTGGTATATAATTTAAAGGACTGTGCTGCTTCTATGGAATGTTTTGTATTTCGTAATATGTATTTTATATAGCAATATGGCTCTTGGTGTTTACAATTTTGACAATTCACTGTGATTTACTTTGCCATTTGAATCAATTTATCACTTGTATATATTGTGCACTTTAATGTCTGTTTGTTGATTCAACTGCTTGACAATTGTGCCTTTCTTGTCGTATATATAAAACAATCAATGAAACCAATATCAAAAAAATGAAAAATAAATAATTTCCAAAGTAATTGTGGCCCACGTAGCATTGACAAGCTGGGTGGGGCTTTAAGTTCTTATAGACAACCAGGGCAGGCCTGTCTGTTCCGAACTGGAAGCCAAAGAAATGACCCTCTTGCACTGGTAGAAAACTCCCTGCATGCCAAGGCCATTTTTTCAGTAACTATCTTGAGCTTTTGCAGTTTGTTTTTAAAAAACAAAACTTTGAGCTGGTGAATTCAGCACGGGGCCTGCTAAGTAAAGCGCTAGTGCTTTCTGCGCAGTCATACAATGATAGCTTCACAGCGATCCCTTATTGCATGTCAGAGAAATCTATAAATATGGTCGGTGGACATCCTCCAGTGAAGCAAAGGACCTTCCTTCGTAGAACAGGCTCTAAACAAGCCCTTAGTCTTTAAATGAATTGGGAAGAAGTTCAACAACGTTTCTCTTCAAATCAAATGATCTTAATGCAAGTGAGAATGCAAACTGCTGTAAACAGGTTTAATGGTTATGTAGTGCACATTTTAATAAAATTTCTGAATTGTGAAATATTACTGATGACAGGCCCTTGATGGTCTTTTTTCAGTTTAAAGAAATGTATTTTGGATACCCCAGGGGCCATTGAGTTAATCCAATCAATTGCTTGCAATTGTCTCAACTAAGGTCACTGTCATACATTCAACCTGTAGCAACTTTGAGAGGTATAATGCTCATGCTAAGTTTTTTTAACTTGTTAGTTTTACGAGTAAACACAAATGACACTGAATAAAAAAGTGAATGAGATCTGAGCTCCTATGGTTTGCAGTCTCCCATTGTGTAATTTAGCCAATCTGAACCAATTGCTCACCTGTGCCAACTTACGGTTGGGAAGAAAGCAGCTAAGGTACCTGTACTAAAAGAAACCCAAACTGAAAGAGTAAAGTTTACATGATGGGTACAGAATTAAATGAACTGGGAGTCATGTGACTTGTTCCTGATTCTCTCAAATTCAACACTTTGCTTGTATGTTGATTAGAAGAAGTTGTAGAGAAGTGGTTCTTAATCCTTTGACTTCTGTGGACTCTCACTTAATCAGAGTCTAGGGTCTGCCACTGAATCAGGATTGAAATTGGGCACCCCGTCGTAAGCAATTTTGATGATGAAGGGCAAAACAATATACAAAACAGACTAATGCATTCATCGAACAAGTACACATGATTAAACATTTTGTTTAATTCACAAACAAATATATAAATACACTTTTAATGGGAATTTTTGAACTTTCTAAAGTCAACTGAAGCCACACTTCATCCATATTATATGCCCATTGATGTACTTGTACGGACTGCTCCCATGAATGAATATAAGGATACCAATTTATATTTTACCCTCCAATTTGAAATTCCTTCACATTTACAGAACTTTTCAAAAAATGTCAATTTTACGTCATTTTGCTTCTTTATTTATGTTCTCTTTACTGATATGTAAGTATTAATAATTTTTATAAGCAGTCGTGGGCCCCCCTAAAATTTGGCTTCTGGACCCTCAGTGGTCCCTGGATTACAGGTTAAGAACTACTGGATTAGAGGATTGTTCAGCATTGTGTTCAATAAACCTTGTAGTAGATGGCTGTGTTACATGCCACTACTAACAAGATGTAGTTAGTTGAAGGATACTTATTGCTCTATGGCTCCATTAAGGGACTGCATTGAGAGCAAGGATATCTGGTGTATGCACAAACATACATACTTACTTATCTCAGTGCTGTTACCTGTTGCACCCTATCCTGATCTGACCTTTGTCTTGTTTTGTGTTTCTTCACTTTGTCCCTGAAGTGCTTATGTGAAGAGCCAGGTCTTCAGCTTCTTGTGGAACTCGTGAAGTGAGGTGGTGGCTCTGATATGTTAGACTTGTGGATGTGGGTGAAGCCAATAACGGAAGTGGACAGAGCCAGGGAAGTGAGTGTGGCCTCCCCCAAAAACGCGAGCAACTGCACCTCATTTTTTTTTTTAACAAATTAAGCACTGCTGGAGGAGTGTTATTGATATGCTAGTGGGTGATACATCTGACAGTGACCACAACCCACTTTGTCAAACCATGAAGCCAGTGTGTGGTGGCCTGACCAGGGAGACCCCAATCCCGATCAACTTGAATGAAGTTCTTCCATCTAACGATCGACGCAGACTAAAATCGCAGACGGTAATTCTACGTGAAGACAAGCTTCTAGGCAGGATTTTAAGGTAGGAATACAAGAACTACAGTCCCTAATAAAAAACAAAACAGAAGGGCTGGCTGAAGTTGATGCTACCCACTTGCGTTTATTTGAGAAATTAAGTTCTTACTTTACTGCATCAGGGCACAACTCAAGGGAGAAACAACCAACAGGGGTCCATGAATCTTGGTATAACAAGGAAGGTAAAACCCAGCGTTCAAAACTATCTCTGGCCATTAAATAGAAAGACAGAAGCAAAATTAGAGATTCCAGAAGGAGCTATGAGGCAGCCATCCAACATGCCAATAAGGAGTGGGATGAATCTCGTTGGCAACTACTTAAGGAAGATTTTGCCACCAAAGGCTCAAACATTCTGGTCTTTGTTTGTCTGGGGTAATGAAGCAGGGACTCATCCTTGCCCTACCCACATTGCAGCCGAAGCTTGGTATGACCACTTTAACAAGCTTTACTCAGACGCTGACGCTCTGTTCATCATGGAGGACGCCCCATGGCCTCCCAAGTCCTGGGTAAAGATTTCTTGTCCCCTAGTGAGATTAAGGAGTCAATTGGAAGAATAGTGCAGGCCAAAGCCCCAGGGCCAGATGGTATCCCGGGGGACCTTTTCTTATCAGACATTTCTAACTGGACTTGCTGTATATTACTTCTTTCAAATGCCATAGCAAGCGGGGCACCCGTCCCAGGGTCATGGCAGGGGGCGGAGGTGTTCCCAATATATAAATAGGGGACATATGGCAACCCTGTAACTATAGGCCCATTAGCCTGATAGATGTGCTGTAATAAGTCTTTAGTCGAGCTCTCCTACTTAAAATATAGGCATGGATGGATTAAAACGCTATTATATCACCTTTTCAAGCAGGCTTTAGAGAAAAGAAAGGGCCTATTGACCAGGTATTCCGGCTTCAGCTTCTTTACTGAAAAGTCATAGCTATTGGCCAGGGTACTCTTTACTTCGCTTTTATCGACTTCAAAGATTGCCTTCGATTTAGTCCCTGGACAGAAGCTATGGCAAGTGCTCAAAGACATGGTAATTCCACCTCCAATGCTCAATTTGGTCATCCGATTACATGAACACAACTTTGCCAGGATAAGATGGGGCACGCAGGGGCAACTCACAGATCGTATCATGGCTAGCAGGGGAGTCAGACAGGGTTACGTTCTGGCTCCTACCCTTTCTTCCCTTTACATTAATGAAGTGGTAAGCTTTCCATCTCAAGAGCCCGCCCATGCTCCATCCTTAGGCGGGGAAAAGGTAGTGAACCTTCTGTTTGGAGATGACACCCTGCTGGTGTCAAAAATCCCGGATGGGCTACAGCTATTACTAAACAGATTCAAACTTTTCTGTGACAGTCGGAGTCTTGAAATAAATACCTCAAAATCTAAATTCATGTCTTTTAATCCTCATAAATCATATAAAAGCAGGCCAACTCTAGGAGGGACCACCCCCTGGAAAGGGTAAGCACCTTTGATTACTTAGGGGTCAAACTGTTGGAGAAAATAACTTGGATGCCCCACGTAACAAATATGGTACTGAACCATAAGGGCATAACAGGCGCACTAGGGAAAGAAAGCAGTTCTTATAACAGACCAGTCGCCGCTGCCCTACAGATCTACGATTTAAAAGCGGTCAGCTCTGCCGGAGCAGAAATTCTTAAGGAACCTAGTGATGCTGCCCCAAAGCTCCCCACTTTACCCTCAAATGCTAGATATAGGTCGCCGCTCCATCAGTGACATAGCAAAGCTCTTCCCTTTGTAATTCTCGGCTAGAATCAAGAGGACCCCTGAGCTAGCGCCTTATGCTGAAGCCTTGGCGGGATTTATCAGTCTAGACACCTCCAACAAGGTTAGGTGGCTAAGCACCTTAAGGAGGCTTCTGTCTAATATAGGGCTCCAGGAAGCTTGGGAAAAATCTTATTCCCCCCGCTCCAAAAAGACTCAGTAATGAGGCACTACTGGGAGTGGATCATACAAACAGATTCCAGTAGGACCGATTGGGTTAACTTACCACAGAATTCCTACTGCACAAACAGATTAGTTTCCTGGAACCCTATCTTGATCTAATTCAAGTAGTTCATGATAGGAAACTCTATATCCAGTTCAGACTTTGCACCCTCCCTGTGAATGAGTTGAGAGCCAGGTGGCAAACCAAAGTTCTAAGCCAAAGCAACTGCTCTGGATGCAAGGCTCCCATAGAGTCCGTTGCATGTGTTGTTCGCTTGTCCTGCTTATGAGTGCTCGAGATCAAAATGGATGAAACCAATCTGCCAGCAAATGGGCACGTAGAACTACCGGGATGCCTTGCGAATGCAAGTGCCTCAGTCACATGTGGGGCATTAGGAATACGGTGCAAGAAAGGAGCTCAGAATGAAATGGGCTCATGTCTTGTACCGAATTGCCCACAGTTTTTAAGTATATTGTTGCTATGGAAATACGATCACATATGTTTTAGATGTAATGTCAGAGATGTTATTTAAAAACTTGAGTGCACATTGCGGAGGAAGTGATTTTTAAATAGTGGTATTTTAGCACAGTGTTTTAAAATGTTAATATTTAAATAGTACCATTGTGATTCTGGTCATTTTAGCCTTCTGTATATATATATCAACTTCTTATTTTGTATTGAATCATAACCTTTATAAAATGTTGATAGTTTTATATGGCATAATCATGATTACTATGAAGTTGCTTACTACTTATCTGAATTCACTGGTTTTCTAATCATTTGTATGCAATAACTTTTAAGGCTTGTATGCCGAAAAAAAGTTCATTTTATTGATTGATATCTGCCAAACTCTCCTACACAGTGTCAGTGAAATTGAACTCACGCAACGAAGCGTGACTGCGAAGAGCAACAGACCAAGCCATGGCCCTACCAAGAGAATCAGTGGTGTCCACAGCAGGCTTGATGGTAAACTTCGCCATATCATGGCCATCTTGCACAAGTTGAAAGGGTTCAGACCGGATCCCTTCAGGAAGGGAATAATACAGACGGGCAACAGAGTCCCATAAAGCTTAAGAAGCTGCCTCAAAGAAACAAGACATGTTTAACGACCTCAAGGCCGAACTGAAGAAAAGATATTTCGGCCACACAAATCCAACAAACTGAATTCCCTACCCGGTGGAAGCAAGCTAGCAACATCTGGAACCGGCGAAGCCGTTGCAGTATGCACCACGTGCCTCTTAGTGGTAGAGTGTCAAGAAAGATAGACAGGGTCGTCTGTAACAGGACGATGTGAAATGGCATGATCAACAAAGTCACTGGCCTCATCCAAGTTACAAGTAAAATATCATACAGAGCCTCTCCATTGGGCAGTAAGGGTTCAACACCTGTTGCACCCTGATGAAGCAGATCTACTATTGCATCAAAAGTCAAAGAAGGTAGTTGTAATTATAAGATATCAACAGCTCACTTCACATCCTCTGCACTAGCCTCCATTGCCATTCGTGGTGGAGAAAGCAGGTCAAAAACAAGGAAGGGATGCAGACCACCATCCTCACCCAATGCAGTCCAAGAATCCTCCATACGAGCTTGGACAGGACCAACCAAGCGGTTGAGATCCTGGCGTCACGACTCCTGAAGAACGTTGAAACACTGGGGAAACAGCAACAGAGATGGCATTCGACTCCGGAGTGCAAAGGAGAAGACCCGGGAGCCGCAGTGCCCAACAGCGCTGTCTCCGGCACTGATCGATGTTGGGTCTCCAACACCGACCGATGTTGTGGCGACGTCATATCAACTTCAATCTCTAAGACTTTGTCCAACGACGCTAGCGTCTCAGTTGGACGCAGCACCGGACTGTGCACTGATGCAGGGTCGTCTCCAGGAATAGAGTTGGGCCTTCGACTGGTGCCGAAGTTGAACCCACCGGCGTGGTCCCAGTCAGAGTATGCTCTACCTCCTGGGGCCTGAAGGCATGGACCCAAAAATGGCATGTCGAGCATGGTAGTATGCCTGCATCTGGGTCATAGTCACCCCAGCACCAGGATAAGGGGGAAGGCACAGGGTTGACGCTTGTGTGATGTTCTCCGCTATGTAACGGGAGGACACCCTGGACTGTTCACTGATGGATTGTTGACCTTTTCCATGTGCAACATGGGAAAGATAGTTTTTGAGTAAATTTTTAGAAAGTTGCTGGGAAGGAAATAAAGAAAGTAGAGCATAATATTAGCATGCTTTCAACACAGTTGATCATGAAACTAAAACCGAAAGTAATCAGTTGGTTACATTTTTTTTTACGCTTGATAACTCAAACCTGACCCTAAGCAAGCCAATAATTCCCCGACGGATAAATACAACTAGTGCATGAAATCCCTAATCAAGCAACTTGCTTCATCAAAGATCAAGAATAATAGGTCATAAACCTCACTTGCACACTTCTTGAAAGATCTATGTATGGAAAGAAAATGTTTGAGAAAGGTCGAAAATAGAGCATGAAGTGACCAAAACTTCTTATTTCATGTCATGAATCAATATAATAACCTGTGTACCGAGACCACAACAATTGTGCTAGAAACCGAACATTAAGTCATTTCTTCGCTGTCGCGCATACTGCTGCTGCGCTTTTTAAACTTGTGTGGTGTAAGATTTTAACTCGGCGCTACTGGCATTGCGCTCGCATTTAATTTACCCAGCTTCTAATTTGTTAACTTACCTTCGACATCGTCGCTCCTTAGGCCGGGGAACAGCTAGGCTCACTGGCACTATAATTGTATTTCACCCGCATTCGGCGGGACATAGGCAGCATTAGCGGGTCCGACCACCATCTTGGGTGGGTTCTGAGGCGAGAGGCACTTCGGGCGCCATCTTGCGTAGGGAAGGGGCTCAGGAGGCGGACTTCCGCTCTGCGTAATACCATAAAAGGATGGACACAGAGGCGCGCAGCGGGCGCGACGTAGGCACGCCGGCGTTCGCGCTACGGGCGCGCTTAGGGCCGCTACCTCTGGCCCCTCGCATCCTCAACGCATAGTCTACTCTCGGTCCGATTTATTAGATTGTAGACCAAGTCAAGGGCCCGTTAGTCGGCAGGTTACTACTTCCAAGCCTAGCCCTATCTCATGTGGATTGCTTAATGTCCGTTCTCTTTGTAAGCACCACACTGAGATTGCTCTCCTCATTGAGTCCATGGGGCTCGATGTTTTATTCCTAACGGAAACCAGGACCCGGGAGGACTGTGAGGTCGAGCTGGGCTTGGCCTGTCCTTCAGGTTATAAAATCAACCATACCCTGCGTGTGAAGAACCGGGGCGGTGGGATTGGCTTCATTTTTAGAGACACGCTAGCTCTCTCCCAGCTCAAGATTAGAGAGGTACCGGGCTTCGAGCTGATGGGGTTTGCTTTTAAAGGCCATGAGAAGACACGCTGCTCAGGGGTCCTGTGCTACCGCCCGCCGGGCAATGCACCCTCCCTCCCCGATTTCATTGACCTGATCTATGATCTCTCGAACACCCACTCTAAGTTGGTGGTTTGAGGAGACTTTAACCTGTGGCCGGGCGGTCCATTGGACAGTGCCTTCTCCACTTTGTGCCAAGCCTGCAATGACATTCAGCTACAACAGCTTGTTCGCTCTGCCACACATCGGAAGGGTCACGCCTTGGATCTTGTATTTGCAGACGCTCAACTAGTGACGGTGAATGACATCCTGTGCCAGTGCTGGACGGATCACTCATTGGTTGCCTTCTCCCTTTATGTGGAGAATTGTGTTTCGGCGGAGGCTGGGACCAGACAGGCCAAGTTGAGCAGGCCCTGGTCCCGCCTGTTAAAATCCTCGCCCCTGCCAAAGCTGCTATCGGACAATTTTAGTCTGAGTGATTCGGCTGAGCAGAGCTATACTGCCTTTTCTCGATCCATTTCGAACTCCTTGGATAAGGTGGCACCACTCCCCAAGTCTAGGGGTAGACTGAATCGGGCTTGCCCCTGGTACACGGATGACCTGCTGCAGTCTAAGCTGAGCTGTAAACGCGCCGAAAGGGCGTGGAGGAAGCAGTATTCTGACTCGTTGAAGGACATCTTCAAACAGTCATTGCAGGAATACAAGGCACAGATCAAGGTGGCTAAGGCGTCCTATTTGGAAGCCACCTTGAATCAGGCTTCCAACAAGTCGCAAGCATTGTTTAAAATTGTTAGGGACCTGACCCATCCTTCATGTGCGGCCAATAATGTACCTGCGTCGCAGGCTCTATGCGACTCCTTGGCGAATGCCTTCGAAGAGAAGATTGCTAAAATCTTGGAAGGTTTACAGAGTTCAACACCCACCCCCTTCGATCTGGGAGCTCCGGATGGCTGGCCCAGTCGACCCCAGCTGAGTGGTACCGCTCTCAGTCTGGGAGCTCCGGACGAGTCGCCTAGTCGACCCCAGCCGAATGGCTGTGCTCTTAGCCTGGGAGCCCCGGTGGTTTCATCCAGTCGACCCCAGATGAGTGGTCATGCTCTCAGTCTGGGAGCTTCGGACGGCTCGCCCAGTCGACCCCAGCTGAGTGGCACTGCTCTCAGTCTGGGAGCTCCGGACGAGTCACTTAGTCGACCCCGAAGGAGCGGGCCCGTCTCTGGCCTGGGAGCTCCGGGCACTTCGCCCAGTCGACCCCAGCTGAGTGGATATCCCCTCAGTTTGGGAGCTCCGGACGTTGTGCCCAGTCGACCCCAGTTGAGTCGTTTCCCTACCCCCTCCTTTGAGGAGTTCTGTAGTGTGGCACAAATGGTATCATCTGGCTCTCCTCTTGATCCATTAACACCAAAATTTTGGAAAATATTTCAGGACGAACTCTTTCAGCCTTTATACTCCATCTGCCTCCAGTCGTTTGACACCGCAACGGTTCCGGAGTGCTGGAAACTGGCAGCTGTGTCGCCCCTCCTGAAGAAATCCACCTTGGACCCCGCTTGCTTGTCTAACTACAGACCTATTTCCTTGCTCCCCTACCCCATTAAGATCATGGAGAAGTTAGTGACCCGTTCTCTGTCTGGCTTCCTGGAAGAAAACATCTGGTTCGATGAGGTACAGTTTGGTTTTCGCCCAGCACACGGGACAGAATCGGCGCTGGTGACCGTGCTTGACAACGTACGTTCGCGGGTCGACAGTGGACGGGCAGCCTTCCTGGTGCTGCTCGACATGTCGGCCGCGTTCGACACGGTCTGCCATCGTACCCTCATCAGGAGACTGGAAGAGTGCGGGGTCACGGCAGGTGCAAGGGACTGGCTGGTCTCTTATTTAAACAATTGGCAGCAGGTGGGGGCATTGCCTCCTTTCAGCTCGGAGGTGCGGAGAGTAGGGCAGGGGGTACCCCAGGGCTCGGCCATCAGCCCGATACTCTTCAATCTTTACCTCCGTCCTCTGGTCCAACTAAATAAATCATTTGGTATCTCCGCATTTAATTATGCGGATGACACCCAGTTGGTCTTTTCGCTGGAAGGGAAGAACGCAATTCCGCTGGAGGCTTTTCACCGATGTATGTCGGCCACAGCAGACTGGCTCCGGTCCAACTCCTTGCAGTTTAATAGTACAAAGACCGAGGTGCTGTACTGTTCTATGGACCGGATTCCTCGTGAACTCCCGGAGAACTTCTGGCCCCCGACCTTCCCCGAGATTGTGTCTGCTGCTGAGTCGGCACGCAACCTGGGGGTGATTTTTGGCCCCAACTTGCAGCTGGATATGTACGTGAATAAGGCCACATCCACGTGCATGATGCTGCTTCGTATGCTGCGTAAAGTTCTGCCCCTCCTCCCCGAGCAGGCCAGGCCCGAAGTAGTGCGTGGTACCATCTTGAGTCGTCTTGACTATTGTAATGCGCTACTTCTGGAGGCTCCAAAAACACTGCTGGGGAAGTTGCAGCGGGTGCAGAACTTGGCCGCCAAGCTGGCTTTTTCTCGCCCCACTCACAGCTCTTCAACAGCAGCCCTACGAGACCTACACTGGCTGCCAGTGCACCTACGGGTTTGTTACAAGGCTGCATGTTTAGTATTCAGGGCGGTGCATGGACAAGGCCCGGTTCCATTGCAGAACATGTTTGTTTGGTACTCGCCTGCGCGGTCCTTACGCTCTTCTTCGGATCACCTGCTGGTGGTACCGAGATTCCAGAGAGTGAGGATGGGGGGCCGTACGTTTAGTGTCGCGGCGGCCAAGCTCTGGAACTCGCTACCACCAGCCCTAAGAAGCCAAAGGGACTTCCTCCCGTTTAGAAAAGCCCTGAAAACCCATCTGTTCCCCAGGGTTGTCTGAGCAGCGTATGTGGTGATACTGTTGAATTCCAGCGTCAGGATGCCCTTGGGGTGACAGGACCGCACTATAAAAGTATACATACAATACAATACAATACAATACAATACAAGTCTTGGTAAATGTCTCTGATGAGAAAGTAAAGTTTACTGACCTATGTATTCCTCTAAATTTCTGACCACTTCATCAGTTTTAATCTAGCTCAAAGCAAAATAACCTGGCCACATTACGACAGTCTTGGAGACAGAGCTTCTAAATCCCATTACCAAAGATAACACCTTTAGCCACCTCTGGGATCCCATACCTAGTCCTATAAGCAAAACTACTGCCAATCAGCTTGTTCCCTACTAGTCAGCATTGGTAAACTCTTCTCTTGAGAAAAAAATCATATTACCCAACAGCCTAAAAACTGGTCACGCCTCTCCCTTTCTTGAAAAATAAAACACCTCATTAGATGCAAACGATCTGAATACCTTCCACCCTACCTTCTTCATCCCCTTCCTAGGAATGGTAGCAGAAAGTTGTCTAGCTACCCAACTTTCTTCATGCATCCACAGAACCTCCTCAATACCTTACCCTCAATTTGGATTCATGCATGAACTGCCCTTCAGCAAATTGTTGACAACACTCTCTGTATCCTAGACTCTGACAATTGCTGCCTTTTTGTGCTCATTGACCTTTCAGACACTTTTTATACAGTCTAGCACCCCTCTCTGATTAACATCCAGCAATAACAGCTGGGCACTGAAGGATAGTTCTAGATTAGTTCCCCTCCACTCAAAAATAGTTAAAGTTGGGTGCTCTTTTCTAGGAAGCTCGACCTACAACAAAGGGATTTACAGGGCTGAATCCTATTCCCAACCCTGTTCAACTTATACTGTGACCACATGAAGTAAAAAGATTTTCAATAACTCTAGGATTTTTTATCACGAGTATGGAAATAATACCCAGATCGATCTGAAGCTGAAAGACATTCTTCTGCTCTCCTACATCTAGACTAAAATCCAAAAGTGAAAAGCACTCCACCATCGAAAACTCAACCTATCTAAAATAAAATTTCTACTACTCTAACTAAAATTATGCAGCCTTTCCTTTAAAAAGTGGATAGATTCTCCCCTGCCACCAAACTGTAAACAGCGACGAACACTAAATAGCTGGACTTTATCCGGGACGACTGCCTTAACCACCCTGACATCTAGAGCTATTGCCAAGAGCAACAGGCAACAAACAACAAACTAGACTTTTTTGCGGCATCAGGCAGTTAATGCCAAAAAAAGACTTAAAAACTATCCTCTGTAGACTGAACCATAGGAAAGGCACTCTTCTCTAGAATACCAAAAATCAACTTGGTCTTCTTCAGAGGAGTGCTGCATAAGGACAAAATTCGTCAGAGATCATAAAAACGTTTGACACATCAACACCAGCCTTCTAACTCACAAATTGCTCCTTGTTGGAGCTCAATTCAAGACTTCCTATATCACTCACAAAGCCATTCATGAATCTTCTCCCTCCTACCTGACAAACAGAAAATCTCTGCCACCCAACAGGGATCAAGGAAAACTAACTCCCTTCTCCCAGAACCTCTTACACTCGAACAATGAATGTTGTATGAAACAGACCTTCTCAGAGCGTACAAAATGGATTTGTAACTCTCTCTTCCACCATCCCTGTTCAGGACCCAGTCATTCAAGCTTTATAAAAGAGCTCAAAATCCACCTACTTAAAACACACTTTATTTAATTTACTTATGTTTCATTCATATGAAAGAATCTGACTTATGCAGAAATCACTTTCTGTGCTTCCCTCTTTAGAATCAGTTGGCTAACTCTTGTTGAACTAATCATACTTTCCTGCCCTGTTTGCTTATCTGTTTATGTTTAAAAACTGCTACCCCTGGAGGAGCCGAGCTAGCGACCAAGATGGCCGCCTGACGACCGACTCCGACCAACCCAGCTCCACCGGCTCGACATCCTTATAATTATCCTGACCCCCGTCTAGCGCAATAGGCGGGGGAAAGCAAGCGGCGCCCGGAGAGACTACCCCGGTCATTTTACGGGCCCCGGTGACCGCACAGCGCCGCCTGAGGATTTGCGGCCTGCGCTGGCTGGAAGCCGGGGCCTCGAGTAGGCAGGTCCCCCGGCCGCAGTACAAGAACATCGGTCGCCGGGGCGGCCTGGTGTCGGCCCGGTCGGTGGTCGCCGGGACTGCTGGTGATTTGCCCACTGAGCCTCACTCGCTGAGCGGGACCCCCGCTGGGCTAGCGGGGGTCAGTGAATAAAGGTTGGCTGTGCCTGTTCCCCGTGTGGAGCCCCCGGGAGCTGGATTCTGTAGCCGTGATCCTCCCTGGTTGGCACTGGGACTGAGGCTGGGCCCGTGGGTTCGGAGCGGGCCGCCTCTGCAGCGTGGACCTGCCCGGAGTCACCGTCGGAGTGGGGGGGGGACAGTCGGTCCCCCCTGCTTGCTGTGGATTTCGGGGTCGGTGCCTGGCCATGGTGGTGCCCCCCCCTGGTGCCCCGGATGGCCATTGGGACGGCCTGGGATCCTTGTGAGTGAGGCAGGGCCCGTTGTATTAGATCTCCGTTCTGGCAGCCCTGCACTGGGGGAGAGACCTTGTCTTGTCTTGTCTTGGTTGTGGCTTGGGACTGACTGGGCAGCCGCCTAGTTTGGTGCACTAATTTGCCCCGGTGGTCTTGGCTGGTGTGTGTCCGGGCCTCTGGATTGGGTCTGCCTCGAGAGTAGGGGTCAGACTTAGCTGCTGGTGACACTATCCTGTTTGAGGCTGGTCCCACGCTGCAGCGGTAGTAGCCTGGGCCGCGGAAAATGGCGACGAAGACGGACTCAGAGAGGCAGAGCACTAAGACCGTCAGGGGGGCTCGGTAGGCAGGCTAACAAACTTAACAGATATACCCTGCCCAAGGGGTCACCAATAGTTCTTAAGAAGGGCCCGGGCGGCGGTACTGACGAACATCCTGCAGTGGAGGAGCCCACCTTAAAGGATCTGATGGCGGCTATCACTGGGGTCCGGACGTCCCTGGGACAGAAAATGGAGACCCTTGATGCCAAGCTTGACACGATGTCGATTGAAATGGGACTGATCCGGGCCCATCTATCGAAGGCCAACGAGAAGGTTAAGTCGCTGGAGCTTAAGACGGCTAGCCTCATAGATGACGTGAGCCAGCGGGAGGTGAGTGATCTTAGATCCTCGAGGGAGAGCACGGATCGGCGTCTGGATGAATATGAAGGGTGGGCCCGACGCAATAATGTTCGTATCCTGGGCGTTCCGGAAAAGGTGGAGGGGCAGGCCACGGAACTTTTTGTGGAGAACCTCATCCTCAACCATCTTAAACCAAAGGGACTTAGTAAGTTCTTCACAGTGGAACGTGCCCACAGAGTGCCAGGTGGCAGGCCCCGGGTTGGGGCAAATCCTCGACTGATAATTGCCCGTGTGCTCAACTTTCGCGACCGGGACGCTATCCTGCAGGCGGCCGTATGCAGGGGTACAGGGAGGGGGGTTAGGGGGAACTAGGGGTTGGTTATTGTATTTTGTATGTGATTTTTTTTTACACTGGGTGCCATTGAGTTATTTTGTCTTTTTTTGTTTTGTTAATGTCCTCCGTTAAAGGGGCGGTGGGGATCTCCGCCTTGAGTTGGAATGTGAATGGATTGGGGGACAAGATCAAGAGAGGGTATGGTTGGCCAGTTGATTCGGAGGCATTACCCAGATGTGGTGTTATTGCAGGAAACTCACCTGATGGGAAGGCGGTGCCTGGCTCTCCACAGAGGGGGCTATAAGTTGGTTGCGCATGCTGGTTTTACGACTGGGTTGAGAGGGGTCGGGATTTTGCTCAAGAATACCTTCCCACTGGCCATACAGGCCTCATGGATTGATAATAGGGGGAGATATGCTGGCATCTCGGGGTTGTGGGAGGGGAGAACTGTAACTTTTTGGTCTGTTTATGTTCCTCAGGCCCTTCAGACGGATACATTCCACGATTTGTGCAAGATGTTTTTGTCATTGCCTGTTGGGTTGTTAATGGTTGGTGGTGATTTCAATGCAGTTATGGATGGGAATTTTGATAGGTGCCCGGCTCGTGAGTTGTTGTCGTCGTCCCAGAGGTGGTTGGTTGATTTTGCGGTCACTACTGGTCTGGTTGATGGGTGGCGGCTTACGAATCCTGGTTGATCTCAATATACACATGTCTCGGCTGCACACAAATCCCTTTCCAGGATAGATTATGTCCTAGTACCAGCGGCCCAGGCGGCGTGGCTCCGGGAGGTGCGGCACTTGGCTAGGGCGGTTTCGGATCACTCACCTATTTGGTTTAGTTTAGACCTTGGCGGGCGTGATGTAGCCCGGGTTGCACCTATAAGCGCGTAGAGGTTCTGAGACCGAGTGGCAAAGAAGGAGATCGTGCGTGTGGCCGACAGGTATTTTCAAGAGAATGTAGACTCGGTGGACTCAAGTGCTCCTTATGGAAAGCATATAAAACCGTCCTTAGAGGGGAACTGCTATCGTATATTTCGGGAAAGAAGGAGGGGCGCGCCGAGGTTGATAGGGTGGAATCAGAGTTGCTTGCGCTGGAGCGAGAGGTGTCACTTGCTTCCACGCCAGAGGGGCTGCATCGTTTGAGTCTCCTTAAGGATGAGTACCAGTGCATGGCACGCGATAACGCAAAATCACAATTGGCAGATACCCAGAGTAGGGTGTACGAGCACGGGGATAAGGCCGGGAAACGGATTGCCTAGTTGGAAAAAGGGGATTGGGCGTCGCGGTTGGTTCCGGTACTGCAGCCCGCTGGGTCAGATAAAGTTACTGACCCCCAGGAGATTGTGGATGTATTTGCTGAATACTATAAGGAGGTGAATGCGGCTGAATGTAAATACTTGGAGTCCGAGAATGCAGACTTGATTCGTGACATTCCGATGCCTACTCTTTCGGACGAGGACAAGGAGTTCCTTGATTCTCCCCTTACGAATGATGAGGTGGAGCAGGCGATTAGAGGGGTTCGTTCGGGTAAGGCGTCTGGCCCTAATGGGCTCCCCGTTGAGCTCTACAAAGTAAACGCGAATAAGTTAGCTCCTTTCATCAGGGGCATGTTTGTGGAGAGTAGGGAGAGAGGTCAGCTTCCGTATGATCAGCGTAATGCAAACATCATAGTCTTACATAAGGAAGGTAAGCCGAAGACCGAGTGTTCTTCATATAGGCCAATCTCCTTGTTAAATGCTGAACCCAAAATCTTGGCAAAATGTTGGCGAACCGCCTGGTAAAGGTTATCACGACGCTGATTCATCCAGATCAGTCAGGTTTTATGCCCCGCCGGAATACAGCTCTTAATTTGCACAGTATGCATGGGGTTCTCGGAAGGACATCACAGATACACGAGCCGACGATTTTGTTATCCTTGGATGCCACCATGGCCTTTGACAGAGTGGAATGGCCCTATCTTTTTGCCGTCCTGGGCAAGATGGGCATAGGCTCGGAGTTTGTTTCTTGGGTCCGTCTCTTATACTCCGGTCCGCTGGCCCGAGTAGTTGTCAATAACCACAGAACTGCCGATTTTGCGTTGGGGAGGGGCACCAGACAGGGTTGTCCTCTCTCCCCGCTGTTATTTGCATTGGCGCTCGAGCCGCTTGCGGCTTGGGTCCGTTGGGACAGATCGATTAGGGTGCTTCGATGGACACCCGACTGGGAGGACAAGATATCGCTCTACGCGGATTATATTTTGTTGTACTTGACCTCTCCTCGAACTTCGCTCATAGTATTTGTAGATGTCCTGGAGGTGTTTGGTAGATATTCAGGCTTCGCCATTAATTGGACGAAGTCGGTCTTGTTTGTCTTGAGTGGTGACCCCCCGGAGGTTCCTCCAGGTTGTCCGGTTATACTGGAAACGGAGGGATTCAAATATCTTGGTATTTTTATATCCCTGGACCCTCAGAGCAGATACTCCAATAACCTGTTGCCTCCCCTGGCTCGGCTTAGGCGCGATGTGACTCGTTGGAAGTCGCTTCCGCTCTCTCTTCTCGGTCGTGCTGTTCTGTTTAAGATGATGGCTCTTCCTCGTTTCCTCTACGCGCTTCAGAACTCTATGGACCCGGTTCCCCCGTCGTACTTCAGGGAGGTTGAGTCTTTTCAGAGACAACTTCTTTGGGACGGTAGGCCCCGAATCGCATTTCTCAAATTGACGATGCCATGGTATGACGGGGGGATTGGTCTGCCTAATATCCGTAAGTATTATTGGGCGTCACAATTGGCGGCGGTTAATCAGGCTATTTATGGCTTGCCCTTGGACCCCGGCTATATTATGGACCGTGGCCAGGTTCCTGGGGGGGGGGGGAATTCACTAGGGCACTCTATGCGAGGCGTGGAAGTTTTCCCCTGGTGGGACCAATGGCAGTTGCTGTTCAGGTCTAGCACGAGGCTAACCGCTCCCTTAAGTGGGAAGGGAAGATCACACTGGCCACACCCCTCTGGAATTCTGAACGCTTGGGCAGTTAATGGAAGTCCAAGGGTTTTGATAAATGGGACCTCATTGGGATTTCCCGAGTTGGGGATCTCTGGGGTAAGGATGGCATCCTCACATGTGAAATTTTGCAGGAACGATATCAATTTCAAGGGAGTGAGAGGTTTCATTACCTTCAGATAAGGGATGCGCTGCTTGCTGGTATTCCCCGTGACACGAAGCTCCCGGAGGCTTCCTCGTTGGAGGATCGAGTGTTCCAACGAAAACGATCTCCTTGATTTATAAAAAACTAGTTAATCACACGGAGGATCCCTTGGTGGCACTTAGGGACCAGTGGACAGCGGATGGATTGATCCTAGATGATGAGGACTGGAGGGAGGCCGTGGCCTCTCCGAGGGTTGTTGCAATCCAAATGAGGCTCCGACTGGTTCAGTGGATGAGGCTCCGACTGGTTCAGTTGAAGATCCTCCACCGCTGCTATGTGACTGGCCCACGGCTGGTGCGAATGGGTTTGGCTGTGAGTGATGAGTGCAAGAGAGGATGTGGCGAGTCTGGAACGTTCTTTCATGTGTTGTGGGACTGTGCCCTTATTCGGGGGTATTGGTCTACTATTCATGCCAAGGTGCGTGAGGTGTGGGGAGTGAGCTTTGAGTTGGAGGCGCGGGGTTGCCTCCTGAATGTTTGGGACCAGACGGATCTCCCGTCCCATGGAAAGGTGTGGGCCACGTTGGCATGTGGTATTGCCAAACGTAATATAGCCCAATTGTCGGGGGCGAATCAGCCACCCACTGTCGGGAGATGGATGGAAGACTTGGACTGGTGCATGTTTAGAGAGCGGGCGGTGTATGTGGCTAGGGGGAGGCCCAAGAAATGGGGCAAGATTTGGGGGCCCTGGAATGTTTATAGGGGTGATATATGCGCTCCCCCTGCAGAACCGGAAGATCCAGTAATGTCGGAGGACCCTTGAACCCGTATGTTGTTATTTCTGTTTAATTTATTGTACAGGAGGATATATGTATATGTATTGTGTGTGAGATGAATCCCAGTGTATTTATTGTAAGTGTTTTATATTTTTATATATTTAATAAAAAGAATTCCAAAAAAAAAAAAAACAACTGCTACCCTGTACACACGTCATCTTTCATGTAAGGCACTCTAATGCCCCTGGGTGATGTTCGTGCTTCATAAAACGGCAAAAATAAATATATTTCATCCTGCCATAACATAAATAAGTTGTCTCAGAGAACAATGAACAAAAAAGGGGTGCAAGTGCCGCTAATCAGTTGTCCTGAGATTATTTTTTCAAAACATACGAGTGAAACGCTATGTTTTGTATTTTATTTATTTTCAATTATTTTATTTATTTCAATGTTTTATTCAATAATCTTCTCTTTAGTATTGTAATTTTTTTAATTTGCTTTTTTAAGACCTTATGTACATAACAAAAAAGAACCACAACATTCCTATTTACAATAACAATGATACATTTCAAAATTCTTCATTCAAACAATCAATCATCCCTCTTTCATACAAATACAAATGAAAAATACAAAAAATACACTTTAAATGAGTGCTGGAATGAAATTCCTCACAACAAAACCCTACACAGTTATCAATCTCAGGAAAAAAAGCCTGTTTGTTCCAATTTCTCTGACATTTCTCTATTTTGGGCTTATAAACAGTCTACGCTTTTCGAACTCGCATTATTTGGAAGTTCTCATCAGGACCATAGTCTCTCTCATCAGAGTACCAATGGAAGGTGAATTCTCCCCGACGTTAACACAATTTTCGTTGAATGTGCCGGTGTCCGGCTTACTTTGTGACACTGCCTGGCTCACTCCCCACTAAGGCGAGGGCTCAGGCGTCTGTATGTACAACTCTCCTACTACCGTCTGAAGAGGTCGGGGTACAGTGCAGTAACAGGTCTCCACGATCGTAAGATCGCCGCGTCTGAATCGCGCTGGTTTCCGGGTCCGCAAAGGATTGTTGTTTCAGAGAACAAGGCATATGACCTAACATAAGCAAACATTTCTCTTCATAAAGGCCATTCTATTCATAATTGCTGAGAAAATGACAAGCCACGCAACAGACAAAACATGCTGGCTAAAGTATGTATAAAGCAAATAGTGAATACTTAATATGAAGGAAGGTAAGCTTCAACAGCCAGCACGTGGCATACTGTTCATAATAATCAGTACTAAACCGATCCACAATGGAGCATGTAGTCCATATCTGTAGAGCCCATTGAAGGCAATGAAGCTAGAATGTGCATGTAGAGGGTCACAGCGGCCCAGGACAGCTTCACCACCAACCACGTCTCATGGCAGAGACAAAAGCATGATATGTTAACACTTTAACCTACACAGTTATGTATAAAGATCTTGACAAATGACCTCACATTTTTTGGGACCTAGGCAGTGGATGGGCACCAAAAATTAAATGCAAAAGAGAAAATACACGTGTGCAAGTTTGCTGATCTTTAACAAATATTTGCAGAAACCCACCTTAACGAAGTTAACTGGTCTAGAAAAAAATTACGTCCAAATCATTCATTCATCCTCAGCAGTAAAGTAGGAAACGGCAGTATAATAGTTCTCTCACACTTCACAATAATTACTTACATCAGCACCAAAATAGTTGAAGATTCCAACGACACTAACAGGGACCAGTTTGTTTACACATCGACCAAGTGCTTTCCTTCCAAGTGCAAAGATAAAAGGGATTTCTTGCTCTCGTGCCATTGCTATTACATTGTACAGGGCCTCATCCAGGCCACCTAAAGGGAATGTGTGCATATTATGAATACATTAAAACAAACTGAACTCTAAAAACTAAATTCACATGCCAAATCCACATCAAAATCATTAACAAATCTGCTAATATGCTAATAGGGTGAAATTATCCATGCTAATAACAGAGAACAGAAAGAGAATTGCAATACTGGTAAGATGAATTATTGTAATTGCTCTGGACTTTTGTTTGTAACAGGAAGGTGAGGCTTTTGTATTGTGATGGGGCCGGGCCTGCCCTGCTCTTCTTTCCTTAGAGATCGACTTAGCTGAATAATATTAACAGCTGTTAATGACAGTTCTATGAAGTAGCAAGACAGTGATGGCAAACCCTATATGCAAAACAGGTCAGCATGTTTATACCGAACGTCGATTCAGTTTAGTAGCAAAACAAAATATGGTCTTGGAAGATTTTAATTTCAAAATAGTTGTTATTGCGGAAGTTGGTTCATTACCCATAATCAAAATCTCTTTAGACTTGAGTTGCACTCTGGCTCTATTGGCTACAAGGCAAAGGGAAGTATTCAGTCTTTGGCGAAATGGGAGACCAGTCAAAAAAGCAGAGGACATTACTTACTCTGCATTCGAAGTGGCATGATAATAATGTGCTCCTAATACAGTGGGTGGCATTTAAAGTGGCATGATATCAATGTGCTCCTAATACAGTGGATGGGACATTTGCCACTTTTGAGGGATGTCCTGCACCAGCCAAGCTCTAAATAAGGCAGAAAGTACATAATGCAGCTAATCGTATAGACAACTAAAACAGAAACACGTTGCATGCAAATGCTACAGTGGTCATTATGGGCTCGACTCCAGATTACAAACGTAAGAATTATTAATTTCATATAGTTTCTATAAAATAAATTAACCGTAACATATAGGAGAAACGTTAAAATAAAACAATGAAGAGAAGAGCACAGCTATGGAAATCAAGCATTGGCAAGTAATGTATTGAACATTTCCTCATTTTTTTGTGGCATGCCTTGCAAATAGTAAGGGTACTCTGTTGTGTTTTTGCTCGAATTATTTTTGCCTTTTGAATTAGGTTACAGAAAATAAGCAAAGTACAAAAATGATTGTTTGGTTTATTTCCAAGTCAAAATAATATACAGAGACTGAAACAACATGCATTTTTCAATAGACCACTATAGTAATGGAATTGCAGTCAAACTGAACATTATTAAACAATTGACACATTTCTGTTGATTTAGCATGTTTGCACGTAGAAACCATCAAGGCCACTAGCGGGTAGTGTATAAGACACTTCGACATTGAATTCGAAGTACAAAAAAAGGACATTATAATACATTTCCCAACTCAGAACCAGGTGGCATAACCTGGTGTGGAATTCTACAGCTTTTTTAGTTTTAGCAGAGGTTTGGTATCACTCAATGTCTGGAAGAAGGCTATATACATTCCTTCTGTTTCCAGGCCTCAGAAGATCGAGATTCTACAAGGAGTTTCCAGTGGCTTGAGTCTCACTGGTCTTTGTTATCAGTAATAGCTTATTGCTGTCAGTGGTATCAGCAGGAGAAAAGGAGCCAAAATCTTGTATAGGACATGACTAAGGAGTAGCTCTTTTAGTGGAGCAGTCTTTTATTCAGCAAGGCAGTTCAAGATGCCATCTTCAAATACTTGATATTCCTGTGGCACAAGATTTCTATCAGGTGGCAATAGCAGATTAATGCTTCACATTTTCTGTGGAGTACCCGCTGGTAACCAGCAGTCTGGAGAATGGGCTGACATATGGCAACAGTACAAATTATTTCAGAAGTTGTAGAAGAGAGGCTCATGTTGCTATTAAATGACATCACACATCACTTGAGTCCAATACTGTAGAGTTATAGAATCATGGCAAGTCAGTCTTCTTTCAAAAGCTTAAAGAATGAAAACAAAATGTGAAGCAGGTGCACAGCCTGCTTGTTCTACTTTTGTCTTCACGAATAGTTTAAATTAAAGATGAGCTCATTATGCGGTGCTCCAAGGGTGGCGTCTTCCATCTTAGGCGTCATAAACATAAACAAAAACGTGCTCCTAATGAATCATTATTTGCATCCCCTTCAGACACACAAAACTTGGGTTCCTCCCAAAATTGAGGACTCCACTCAGTTTGGTCAATTCATGCAATCTTTTCTTTCTATTCAAATGTTATAGTTCATGAATGATTTACTTGAAATTCATTTGACATTCCATTAATTTCCACCTCGTTATTCCTTCGTGACATCGCTGCTTTACTGGTTCCTATGCATTTCGGGCACTAGACAGCCCTTCCTCAGGGAGCATCACTGTTAATTCAAACATAATATAACCACATCAATCTGTCAGGTTTCAATGAGAATTACGAAATAAACAATACAATAAGCTTTGGTGAATGTGTAACACGCGTGTATTCATGCCAAAGTTCTGCTTGTGGTGTGCCCGTAAAAGGTGTGCGTTAAAAACGTGACCCGATAACGTGCCGGCTGTGTAAGAATGAATAAACAACTTACATGTCTCTTTCAATCAAAGGCTTGCGATTCTGAAAAATGGAAAAATATGCGCAGAAACTATGATAGATGCCCAAATGCGGTTGAGTCCAACCTCATATATTGAGATCCAAAAATGTGTCGCTCACCTCGTTAGTCAGTTTGTATCGGACGCGTTCAGAATCTGACTTTCGGGGACGCTCGTACGCGTATCCTTGTTTGTAAAAATTAGGTGTTAGCGATTGGATGCCTCCTGCATCACGTGATGTTGGAGGCGAAAAAATGAAAAACAGACTGCGCTGTTTAGAACGCTGATCCACAACCAGTGCGGTTAATGCTCTAAAAATGTTCATAAACGTGGAAAGTATACGAAAAATGCGAAAAAATGTACAAGAACGTATAAAAACCGCGTGATTAAATAAAAAAGTGTGTGTATAAAAATATACACAAAAATAACAATTAAACAACGGAGGTGTGGGAAGCGGGTGTTCAAGTCAGTAAAAGTGATGCTGTGTATTCCTGAAATAGGTATAACAAAAAGGCAACATCAAATACAGTATGACGATTATACTTATGAATGGTCAGTGATACAGTCAGCACCTGAGTGGACCAAGACTCCGGACAACTGACATAGCATCTGGTTAGCTATTCATAATATTTACAAATAACAGGCTAATTCAATCCGGTCATTGAGACCATTTGGTTTGTTGGAATTCAATCTCTGTATCCAAACATTCTCTCGCTGTAATAAATGTTTGTTATTGTCTCTTCCCTCCTTCTTTTCAATGCATTCCAATACGATGAACTTTAACTGTGAAATATTATGGTGCTCTTCAACGAAGTAATTCGCAACTGATGATTTCATGTTACGTGTGCGAATGATTGACTTATGCTCTGTGATGCATGTTTTAATTTTTCTTTCAGTCTTGCCAACGTACACCTTCCCGCACGGGCATTTCAATAAATAAATCACGTTACGTGTGTCACATGTGGCTGTGACTGAGTTTGATGTTAAATCCCTTCATCGGATGTTATATGATTGTGCCACTTATTATGTTGTTGTAATTTCCACAGTTTAGGCAAAGTCTTGTACCTTTGAATTGAGTTACGTCTGTCGATTTTTGCTTGAGAATTTCCCCCATGTTTCTTCCCCTGGTATGGGCGAATAATGGTGGGGATGCAAAAATTGAATTGAAATCTGGTTCAAGATTGAGGATTGTCCAATGTTTTCTAATCTTTTTGAAGCGTATGCTGAGAGTAGAGAATTTAGATACTACTACGACCCTTTTGTTTTCCACTTTCATGTGTTCCTTTAGTAGATCTGTTCTCCTTTTGTTCTGTACGCGGTCGTTTGCTTCGTCAATTGTTTTTTCTGGATAACCTCTATTCAGAATTCAATTTTTGCATCACCACCATTATTCGCCCATACCGGGGGAAGAAACATGGGGGAAATTCTCAAGCAAAAAATTGACAGACGTAACTCAATTCAAAGGTACAAGACCTTGCCTAAACTGTGGAAATTGCAACAAAATAATAAGTGGCAACATCATATCCCATCCAATGAAGGGATTTAACATCAAACTCAAAGTCACAGCCACATGTGACACACCTAAGGTGATTTATTTATTGAAATGCCCGTGCGGGAAAGTGTACGTTGGCAAGACTGAAAGAAAAATTAAAACACGCATCACAGAGCATAAGTCAAACATTCGCACACGTAACATGAAATCATCAGTTGCGAATCACTTTGTTGAAGAGCACCATAATATTTCAGTCAAAGTTCATCGTATTGGAATGCATTGAAAAGAAGGAGGGAAGAGACAATAACAAACATTTATTACAACGAGAGAATGTTTGGATACAGAGATTGAATTCCACCAAACCAAATGGTCTCAATGACCGGATTGAATTAGCCTGTTATTTGTAAATATTATGTATAGCTAGCCAGATGCTATGTCAGTTGCCCGGAGTCTTGGTCCACTCAGGTGCTGACTGTATCACTGACCATTCATAAGTATAATCATCATACTGTATTTGATGTTGCCTTTTTGTTATACCTATTTCAGGAATACACAGCATCACTTTTACTGACTTGAACACCCGCTTCCCACACCTCCGTTGTTTAAATAAAAAAGTGTGTGTATAAAAATATACACAAAAATAACAATTAATCACGCGGTTTTTATACGTTCTTGTACATTTTTTCGCATTTTTCGTATACTTTGCACGTTTATGAACTTTTTAGAGCATTAACCGCACTGGTTGTGGATCAGCGTTCTAAACCACGCGGTCTGTTTTTCATTTGTTCGCCTCCAACATCACGTGATGCAGGAGGCAACCAATCGCTAACACCTAATTTTTACAAACAAGGAAACGCGTACGAGCGTCCCCGAAAGTCCGATTCTGAACGCGTCGGATACGAACTGACTAACTAGGTGAGCGACACATTTTTGGATCTCGATATAGGAGGTTGGACTCAACCGCATTTGGGCATCTATCATAGTTTCTGCGCATATTTTTCCGTTTTTCAGAATCGCGAGCCTTTGATTGAAAGATACATGTAAGTTGTTTATTCTTTCTTACACAGCCGGCACATTATCGGGTCACGTTTTTAACACACAACTTTTACGGGCACACCACAAGCAGAACTTTGGCATGAATACACGCGTGTTACACATTCACCAAAGCTTATTGTATTGTTTATTTCTTAATTCTCATTGAAACATGACAGATTGATGTGGTTATATTATGTTTGAATTAACAGTGATGCTCCCCGAGGAAGGGTTGTCTAGTGCCTGAAATGCATAGGAGCCAGTAAAGCAGAGATGTCACGAAGGAATAATGAGGTTGAAATTAATGGAATGTCAAATGAATTTAAAGTAAATCATTCATGAACTATAACATTTGAATAAAAAGAAAAGATTGCATGAATTGACCAAACTGAGTGGAGTCCTCAATTTTGGGAGGAACCCAAGTTTCGTGGGCCTGAAGGGGATGCAACTAATGATTTATTAGGAGCACGTTTTTGTTCTTTCAAAAGCTCCCATTGAAGCTGTGATTTGCAGCTTTTCTTGCTTCTTTGTGGCTAATCGATTCTAGCAGGGTCTCAAGCTGAAAGCACACAACATCACCCAATCACCCAACTAATTCACCCTTGTTCTGCAGGCAGATTTTATTAGAAGATTGACAACTGCAAAGCCCAACTCACAAGCTACTTTGGTAACTTTGAAGGGCTCAGAAATTGCTTACCTCGCCCTCCTTAGCCAGAATTACTGCACCCTGAAATTTTCAGAAGCTTATCTTCTTCACAGATACCAATGCTACCTTCCTATCACTAAAAAGAATTAGGGCATGAACCGTGTTCCAGGACTCTTCATTTCAAGCCCTTCTTTACTCTTTGCATGCACAAGCAGAGGACACGTTTCAAAAGACACGGATTTGTTCCAGGAAGGGGTGGAGCTGTGCTCCAGGGTTCTCTTAGATAAACATTTGGCAAATACCAGTACTTGCAGGCCCAGTATGGTGCAATTTCTTCTCTGGACCTGTTTGGCTAGGACACTGTAGTCCTCACCTGGGTATATGGAGTCTGATGTACTATCCATGTTCTCAAACCTGGTATGTGCAAATTGAGCACCGAATGGTTTGTATATCAAGATGCAGTTTGCAGAGACACCTATGCACTAACTGGTTGCACAGCAAGTTGTCCATTCACCTGGGGTCACAAAATGATCCGCTTAATGAATATTAATTAGTCAGGTGTATTTTGCGATGCCTGTATTAATCGCAGTGAAAGTAGGAATTGTGGGCTGTAAGACCGCCAACCCTGCATTTGCTTTCAAAAACAGGAAACAAGGTTTTAAAAAGAAGCCCATGCCCTTTAAAAGTGCACGTGCTGCTTTAATAAAATCAAATTCGGGAAGAAAACAAGAGTAAGACACTGTGCCCCTTGAGGCCAATCAAGATGATACCCCTGCTTGAAAGGTGGCAACTTTCCATAAGTTTGCGTCCGCAAATGAGTTCATGAACCAATACTACATTCTACTGCAACACGTAAAGACGAGGGCTGCCCTCTCATTTACAACTCTGGAATAATTACAAAACCCTTTTTACAGATCGGAAAGCATATTTATGTTTTATGAAAAGGTGGTTTTTGGTCACAAAGCCAGATTTATAGGTTTTGCGACAACAAAAAACTCAAGTACATGGCTTTTGCCTTACAACGGGAGCCTCAAGATTAGGAAGCTAAATAACAGTAATCTTTTCAAACGATTGTATGATGTTACTTAGCATGCATTTACATAGCATGCTTTTACTATGCGGTTTTTACTTCGCAAAAGCATTTACTTTGAATTTTTTTAAGTACACATGTCATCACTTCGCAAAATTAATAATAACATTAGAATTTGCTTTTCTTAGCAGTACCTTACTTCGCATGTTTTTACTACGTGTACAAAGTGTTTGTTTTAAAAAAAAAATTTTATTTGTAACCTAACCACTGGGACGGGATGCCAGGGAAATAGGGGATTTGGTGGGTAATTAATTTTAAAAATATCAGTTAACTACTGCACTACCCTAAATCCCTTTACAAACTACCCCATACACTACACATACACTACAACACTACCCTAAACCCTAAAACACTACCCCCTACACTACACATACACTACAACACTACACTAAACCCTAAAACACTACCCTACACTACACGTACACTACAATACTACCCTAAACCCTATAACACTACCCCCTACACTACACATACACTACTACACTACCCTAAACCCTAAAACACTACCCTACACTAACCACACTACAACACTACCCTAAACCCTAAAAGACTACCCCTACACTACACATACAATACAACACTACCCTAAACCCCCTACACTACACATACACTACCCTAAACCCTAAAACACTACCCTACACTACACATACACCACAACACTACCCTAAACCCTATAATACTACCCCCCTACACTACACAACACTACCCTAAACCCTATAACACTACCCCCTACAAAATATCGGTTAACTACAGCACTACCCTAAAACCCTTTACAAATTACCACCTACCCCCAAAACAATATCCTACACTACACGTACACTACAACACTACCCTAAACCCGAATACACTACCTTACACTACAACACTACCCTACACCACTACCACCTGCACAACACATACACTACAACACTACACTAAACCCTAAAACACTACCCTACACTACAACACTACCCTAAACCCTATAACACTACCCACTACACTACACATACACTACAACACTACCCTAAACCCTATAACTCTACCCCCTACACTACAAATACACTACTACACTACCCTAAACCCTAATACACTACCCCACACTACACATACACTACAACACTACCCTAAACCCTAAAACACTTCCCCCTACACTACACATACACTACAACACTACCCTAAACCCTATAACTCTACCCCCTACACTACATGTACACTACAACACTATCCTAAATCCTAATACATTACCCCCACACTACACATACACTACAACACTACCCTAAGCCCTAAAACACTACCCCCTAAACTACACATACACTACAACACAACCCCTCACACTAAACATACACTACAACACTACCCTAAACCACTACCCTACACTACACATACACTAAAACACTACCCTAAACGCTTAAACACTACACCCTACACTACACAGCCACTACAACACTACCCTAACTACACTTCCCCACTTACTTCTCTCTCCTCGTGGTCCCTCTCTTCACCTTCAACCATAAATAATTTGACATCTTTAACATTATTTAAAAAAAACGAAAAACTAAGTAAAATAACGCGTAGTAAACAACATTGCGAAGTAAAGGAATGCTAATTAAAAGCTTGCGAAGTAAAAGACAATGCGTACTAATAAATGCTAAGTAAAACACCTGCGAAGTAAAAGATGCTAAGTAAAGGTTGCTTCCCTTTTCAAATAACTATGACTACGACATCACCGGTATTTGAGCATGCATTACGCCATAAGTATTTTCTTCAATCGTATGTCTGTGGCACAAACAGTTAGTGGGGTTGATGCAGACCTTTTACTTCATCATTCTACTTGACCTCCACAAAACTGCACAATGCAAGGTTTTGTCTGCAATATTTTAGTTACATGTATTCTTTTCAGACAGGGTAAGACAAGATGTATGATCTATTTGCTGCCTTTCACTATGTTTGGACACAGATGGTTTGGAGTGACTTACTTTATGTGTTCTGTGTGTAACTCATTCGGTCTGTCATTGTGGATGGATTCATAGAAAGGGTGTGTTTACCACCATAGCGATGCTCTGCATCATTTCATAATATCAGACAGGAGATGCTTATCTAATGGTACATGTATGTTTTGTCCACTGCTGATATTACTCGCAGTACCTTATTCAAGGATCGTGCATCAGTTAAACTGTTACTGTATTACTACTAGGAATTACGTATACCGATAACAGATGTTTTTATAGATTTGTTTTTTCTTTATTTACAGATCGGACTCTCCCTCATTTAACTAGTTTACAAGAGATATTCTCTTCACCACATTATTTGTATGTTTTTCAGATTAGTCACGTTACTGATTTGAACAGCTGTCCCGGTCTTATGTAGAATAGGTTGTTTTTGACGGTCCTGACGAATTGCCTTAGATCATTCATGACTACTTTGTTGGCAAGAAGCATGTTGACCTCTACTGAAATTGATTTCTTGAGATACGAAGGAACATTATTTCCTTCACTGTTTTACTTTATTTTTAGGTATGACAAGACCCACCATCATAATAAAGTAGTCATTAGGTGGTCCTTAGTCATTTGTAACTTTTTACTCCTTTTCTCCAATCTACACCTTTAGCACCCTCAGTTCAGGCTCACTACGGCAAAAACAAGGGGCCCATTGGGCATTGCAGCGCCAGCCCAACGAGGAGCTGCCCAATAATGTATCATGTCACCAAAATGAGTGGGTGAGGGCTCTAGCTCCTGAACATTCATATTCCTCTGACCTTTCTTGGCATGGGTGTGAAACCAAGGGTATCTCCCCATAAAATGCATTTATGAACTGCATACTATTTGTACATTGCTTATTTTATACAGGGGAGTGTGTATGCTGCACCTTGATTGCTCCAAGTCCCCCTTTTTTCTGTAGTTTCTCACACTGTTATCACAAGAAGAGCTTTGCACCTGCATGTTTGTGTTTATCTGAAGTTTGTTTGATCATATGTCATTTTCTCGGCATGACTTACATTGAGAAATATTTAGTAAAGATACATCTGAAAAGTATAGAATTTAGCATTACATGCTTCAACTAATCAGACGGCGGAGCACTGGTCCATTGAAATGGCAAATTGCACTTCTATATTTCAACATTAAAAATATTCTAAGTGATTTATTTCATAGAACCTGGTGCATTGCATGCCAAGAAACATCTTCACTTGGAGACTGAAGAGAGCAAACTTTGGACCGAACTGGACATGGCACCCACAAGTGTCAGAGCTAAGATAAGGTTCTCCAGGAAGACGGGGAAAGCACAGCCCAACGCTGGACCGGCTGATTCAGTCTAAGCATAGTGAGCTAAATTGAGGAAGTCTAACTAGGATTATTGTTAGTTGCCTTGCTTTGCATGCACGGTTGTGTACAGTTTGTGATATGTTAAAAAGTGCACAACAGCATAATATACTGGTTGGGTAAACAGGAGTGGGAGAATCCCAGTAGCAAAAAAGGTACTTGTGCAATTAATGGTATAGACTAGCAAGCAGGCTCTAGAGAATAGTGCAGGAACAGGGAAGATAAGCAGGAGCACCAGGACCCAAAAAACAAGTCCATCCTTCAAGGATGAATGCGAGTGAAAAACAGGCTCTTTGATCCAGCTGCACAGTCCCTTAGCTAGCTTCTCCGGGTGCATAACCAAAGAAAGGCTAAACATAAGGGGATGTTTGAGTGTACAGCACTTTTCCTTCCTACTAAGAGAGGGCGTGGGAGAACTCCAAAACATGCTCCAACTACAAAATCTGTATCACTCACAATGGTACACTAGGCACGTCTTCTCCAAATGACACTCTCAAACTACCATTTTCGAAGGATGCCCAATGTAGATACATTGCAATACACCAGCCATGGTTTTATGTTGTTAGAACCTCTGTGCTACTGTATGGTAACCTGGTCACAATAGAGAGACTGTGAAAATCAGCAGTAGACAAAATCAATGTTAGGTTTTTAGTGCAGTGTCAAAAAACTGTTAGTTGCTTTCAATTAATAATATTTTCAATTATCAGCATAGTCATGAAGTATCCACACATCAGCTTTAGAACCCGCTCTCTCTAATATATGGGTACAATTTACACAGAGGAGTACTTTTAGGGCTTCATGTAGTTCTATGATGCCCAATACGGCAAAACACTTGCAGCAAATAAGAAAATCCAATTCAGGAAACACCCACAATAAACAGAGGCTCCAACAAGAGCCATCTGCAGGCATATGTTTTTAAAGAGGATACACATTACAAAGCAGTTTACAGGGAACTATTTCTGAAGATTAAGCTTAGGACCAAGGATAGAATGTTTTGATATAAGTAGTCACGAATAAATCCTGCATCAAACACACTACTGCCGTGTGAAATTCAAAAAAGTGCGCACCCATACCTTTTGACTGGATCTTTTCACAGTTTGGTGAAATGATGACACACTTTATCTTGCTTAACTTCATATGTTTAGTAACTTCTCGTAATCCCATAACTAGTCGTCTCTTTGATTTAGCTCTTGTGGGGTCCTTCTGGTAAACACGCTCTTGAAAACTGACAAGTTCTTGCAGGAGTAAAGTCACACATTCATCAATTTCTTTACTTAGAACTTGATTACAATACCTAGAACATATGAACAAACAATATTGCATTTAATTTAACTTTTAAATACAAAAAGAATATGTAAATCTTTTGGATAGCTAATTTTTTCATTACTGAATGAACGCTGTAGTTACTACAATAAGCGACATTAGGATGCACTATAAAGTCCCTGTGCATTATTTTTATAGGGTCAGTGAAAAATGCCATACGTTATATACCACCTCATGCAATGAAGAACAAGTTACTTACCTTCGGTAACGATATATCTGTAAGAAACAGTAGTTAGTATTAGATTCCTTACCTTAGAATATCCCCAGGCGTCAGTCTGGATCCGGAAACTTTTGCGTAGCAGTACCCCTGCGCGTCGGTAGGCGTCGTCTGCAGGCGTCCCCTGCGGCTCCGCGTCGTCGGCGTCGTGCGCCGTGATGACGTCGCTGGAGTATATAGACGCCGCCTCCGCGCGCTGACGTCAGTTCTTTGCACACAGCTTTTCCGCGCCAGAACACGCAGAGCCATGTGAGAACCAACACTGGTGCCATTTGAAAACTAGGGCCCTGACAGGGATGTCCTTAACCCTAGGTATCAGTTCGCAGAACGGGGAGGATGGGAGGGGCGGTAAGGAATCTAATACTAACTACTGTTTCTTACAGATATATCGTTACCGAAGGTAAGTAACTTGTTCATCTGAAAGAAACAGGTTAGTATTAGATTCCTTACCTTAGAATAGATACCCCAGCAATACCAACCCCGGTGGTGGGTCTGCGAACCAATACAACCTACACCAGAAAGTCCTGGAGGACCGAACGGCCAAAGAAGCCATCCCTCCGGACTTGACTGTCCAGGCAGTAGTGCCTCGCAAAGGTGTGCAGCGAGGCCCACGTGGCCGCCTGGCAAATGTCCTGCAAAGGGACTCCCCGGCCCAGGGCAGTAGTAGCCGCCGTGGCCCGAGTGGAATGGGCCCTCAGCCCAACAGAAGGCTCCTTCCGAGCCAAAGAGTAGCATGCTTTGATGCACAGGACGACCCACCGAGAGATGGTCCGTTTCTGTACCGCCCTTCCCTTCTTCTCACCCACGTAGCCAACAAACAGTTGGTCATCCACCCGGAACTGGCGTGTGCGATCCATATAGAATGAAAGCGCACGTTTTGGGTCCAGACGATGGAGCCGCTCTTCATCCTTTGAAGGATGCGGAGGCGGGAAGAAGGAGGGCAAGGTGATGGACTGCCCAATGTGAAAAGCAGAGACTACCTTGGGCAGGAAAGAAGGTCTAGTCCGAAGAACCACCTTATCAGGATGAACAGACAAGAAAGGAGGTTGAATAGAAAGAGCCTGGAGCTCACTCACTCTCCTGGCAGAGGTGATGGCTACCAGGAAGGCCGTCTTTAAGGTGAGAAGACGGAGAGGACAGGAATGAAGGGGCTCAAAGGGAGCGCACATCAGGAAAGTCAAAACCAAGTTCAAGTCCCACTGAGGCATCACGAACGGAGTTGGAGGATACATGTGCGTGATGCCCTTCAAGAATCTTAACACAAGAGGGGACTTGAACAAAGATGGCTGATCAGGTAGCCTCAAGAAGGCGGAAAGGGCAGAAAGATAGCCCTTGATAGTGCCCAGAGCAGAGCCCTGCTGGGCAAGGGAAAGGAGGAAGAGGAGAACCTCAGACAGAGGGGCAGAAAGGGGATCCACAGCCTTTGCTGTGCACCACGCCACAAATCTGTTCCACCGGCAGGCGTATACCGACTTTGTGGAGGGACGCCTGGCTGCCAGAATGACATCACAGACTTCAGGAGGCAAGTCAAATGGCCTCAACTGTCGCCGCTCAATCTCCACGCATGGAGGTGGAGACTGGACAGGTTCGGGTGGAGGACCGTCCCCTGCTGCTGCGACAGAAGGTCCTCCTGAAGGGGCAGGCGGATCGAGGGACCGACTGTCATGCTGAGTAGCTCGGGATACCAGTACCTTCGAGCCCAGTCCGGAGCCACAAGGATAACTTGGGCCCGGTCGCGCCTGATCTTCTTCAGCACTCTGGGCAGAAGTGGTATAGGCGGAAAGGCGTACAACAGACCGCAACTCCACTCGCGCCGAAAGGCGTCGCCGAGCGAGTGCCGTCTTGGAAACTCCAACGCGCAGAACTGATGACATTGCGCGTTCTCTTCTGTGGCGAATAGATCTAACCAAGGCTCTCCCCATTGCTGAAAGAGGCCTCTCGCCACATCCGAGTTCAGACGCCATTCGTGATCCACCGAGCACCGACGGCTGAGTCCGTCCGCCCTGGCGTTCAGAGAACCTGCCAGGTGTTGAACCGTCAGAGTCACGCCCTGACGTTCCAGCCATTGCCAGAGGCGCAGAGCCTCCTGGCAAAGGGTCCACGACCCCACACCGCCCAGTTTGTTGCAGTACCACATGGCGGTGGTGTTGTCCGTGAACACCTGCACCACACTCCCGTTGACAAAGGGGAGGAATGCCTTCAGTGCTAGGCGAATCGCCCGCAGCTCCAACATGTTGATATGGAGCCGGGATTCCGCCGGAGACCAGAGGCCTCTGATCTCCGCCTCTCCCAAGTGGCCACCCCAGCCTTGGAGGGACGCGTCCGTCACAACCACGTGCTCCGGTTGGGGAAGGGAGAGGGATCTGCCCCTGACCCAATCGCGGTCCGTAAGCCACCACTGCAACTGTCTCGCAGTGCCCTCCGAGATCAGGACATGGTCGGATAGGTTGCCCTGATGCTGGGCCCACTGAAACTTCAGGTCCCACTGCAGAGCCCGCATCCGCCACCTGGCGTGATGCACCAGAAGGATGCAGGAGGCCATCAGCCCCAGAAGCCGCAGCGTCAACCTGACCGAAACCCGGGATAACGGCTGAAAGATGGGAATCAGAGCCTGAATATCCCGGACCCGCCGTTCCGGAGGATAAACCCGAAACTGCGCCGAGTCGAGAACCGCTCCGATGAAAAGGAGCTTTTGAGAGGGACACAGGTGTGATTTCGGCACATTGATGGAAAACCCCAGCTCGTGCAGGAGGTCTGCCGTCATCTGAAGGTGGTGGACGACTGTCTGGGGCGAGCCCGCCTTCAACAGCCAGTCGTCGAGGTAGGGGAAGACTGAAACCCCTAACCGGCGCAGATGAGCTGCGACCACCGCCATCACTTTCGTGAACACCCGTGGGGCGCTGGTAAGGCCGAATGGGAGCACGATAAACTGAAAGTGCTCGTGGCCTACCGTGAACCGCAGGTAACGCCGGTGGGCCGGCAGGACGGGGATGTGAAAATACGCATCCTGCAAGTCCAACGCTACCATCCAGTCTTGTGGGTCTAGAGCAGCCAAGACCTGAGCCAAAGTCAACATCTTGAACTTCTCCTTCCGGAGGAAGCCGTTGACGTTCCGTAGATCCAAGATAGGACGCAGGCCTCCCCTGTCCTTCTTGGGTACCAGAAAGTAGTGGGAGTAGCAACCACACCCTACTTCTGGCCCAGGAACGCGCTCGATGGCCCCCTTGGCCAAGAGGGCCGTAACTTCCTCCTGCAGAAGTGTCAAGTGGTCCCCCGACACACGGTGGTTCTGCGGTGGCATGGCTGGAGGAGTGGACTCGAAGGGGAGGGCATAGCCCCTTCGGACAAGCTGCAGCACCCACCTGTCCGATGTTATCGCGCGCCAGCGGGAGTGGTGATGGCGAACCCTGCCACCCACTGGCGTCACGTGAGCCCGAAAGCTCGGACTAGGAAGGCTTGGATGCAGCAGCGGAGGGAGGCGTGGACTGACCACGCCGCTGGCCTCTACCGCCACCACGGCGGAAACCACGGCCGCCACCGCGCTGGGGAGCGTTCTGCGTCACGTGGCTGGCAGCACGTGTGGGACCTCCCCTCCCTTGGCCACGAAAGGGCCGAAACGAACCCGTCTGCTGGCGCTGGGTCGAAAGACCCAAGGACTTGGCCGTGACCCTGGAGTCCTTGAAGCGCTCCAGCGCGTGGTCCGCTTTGTCACCAAACAGGCGACTGCCATCAAATGGCATGTCCATGAGTGAATTTTGGACGTCTGGCGAGAAGTTGGCAGATCTCAGCCAAGCATGGCGACGAATCGCCACCGTTGTGGACATCGCCCGTCCCAACGAGTCGGTCGTGTCGAGACCACAACGGATCGAGTACCGCGCCGCATCCCGGCCTTCAACTAAGGCCCGTGTGAGCTTGTCCCGCACCTCCTGGGGACATTGCGGCAGACACTCCTCGACCGTATCCCACAGGGAGTGGGTGTAGCGGCCCAAGAGGCACGCGGTATTACAAGACCGCAGTCCAGCGCTCAAAGAGGAAAAGACCTTTTTACCAAATTGGTCATACCGCTTTGATTCCCTATCGGGCGGAGCCGACGGAAATGCGGACTGCGAAGTGGAGGCCTGGATCACCAGACTCTCCGGGGAGGGATGGGTGGATAAAAAGGCAGGGTCGTCCGAGCATGGACGGTGACGCCTCGCGACATTCCGGTCAACCGGCGCACCAGAAGCGGGCCTGGACCAGGTGCCCAAAAGGACATCCGACAGGGCCTCATTAAACGGCAGCAGAGGCTCCTGGGGGCATGACTGCGGTTTAAACACTTCGGTCAGAATGTTCGGCTTGACCTTCGCGACGGGGAGCTCAAGGTGCAAGGCCTTGGCAGCCCTCATCAGGACCACCGAATAGGCAGCACCTGCCTCAGACGCCACAGGGGACGGAGAGACAAACCCAGGGTTGGGCGACTCGTCCAGGCCACTGGCATCACCCAGATCACCTACCCAGTCCACATCATACTGGCAGGCACGGGATAGAGGGTCCTCAGACCCCTCCCAACCCTCTCCATACTCATCGTCATCATACCCATATTCTGGGTCGACGATATAGACGTCGGGGTCAACGGGCCCCATCGGCGTCGGATCCGGCGTCGGCCGACGCCGGTCCGACTCCGCGTCCGGAGTCGGGGAGGAAAGGGGGGTGGCGCCGCGCGGCGTCGGTGCCGGGGACCCGACGCCGGCCGGAGCCGACGGCGGAGTCGCTGCACCACGCGGGGGCGGTACCACGGGTTGGCCCACAGGAACCGACGCCGGAGAGGCCGGGAGACCAGCCGGCGACGAACCAGAGGGAACCAGCGGCGCCGGGGCCGGAGCCGCCGGCGGCGCCGGGGCAGGAGCACCCGAACCGCTTGGGCCCCCAGACGGGACCGACGGGCCCGCAGGCGCCGAAGGCCCCGCCGGAGAAGACCTCGCCCTCATAGCAATGAGGAAGGCCTCGATCTCCTCACGCGACGCGCCTTCCCCAGGGACCGACGGGTATGGGGTAGACGGCGTCGGCGGGGCCGCGGGGGTGGGGTCACCCGAGCCCCCGGCCGCATTACGCGGGCGTCGGGGGGAGTCGGGGGTGCGATGGCGACGCCCCGACTTCTTGTGCTTACCTGACGAGCCGGAGGAATGGTGGCGACTTCCTGAGCGCCCATGGCGGCTCCGCGATCGTTCCCTCGACCGCTCCCCCGACCTCCGACCGGACCGGGACCGCTCTCGACGCGGGGCCGACACCCGGAGCTCGAGAAGCTTGCGGGACCGCTCCCGCCTAGCTTTTCCAGTCAAGGCCCGACAGTCGACGCAGGACTCCACGTCGTGGTCCGCGCCCAGACACCGGAGGCAGAGTCGATGGTGGTCGGTGACCGACATCATGCGGTCGCACTCGTCGCAGCTCTTAAACCCAGGCATCCTACCGGCACCGTAGAAAGATTAAATTTTACAAACACTTGGTCAAAAGACCGGAGTACTGCTCTTCGGATCTGCGCTAACTGGCGCGGAAAAAAGAAGAACTGACGTCAGCGCGCGGAGGCGGCGTCTATATACTCCAGCGACGTCATCACGGCGCACGACGCCGACGACGCGGAGCCGCAGGGGACGCCTGCAGACGACGCCTACCGACGCGCAGGGGTACTGCTACGCAAAAGTTTCCGGATCCAGACTGACGCCTGGGGATATTCTAAGGTAAGGAATCTAATACTAACCTGTTTCTTTCAGATTAAACAAATAATACATTACTTACCTTTGATAATATGTTTTTTGGTAGAGGCTAACTGCCGATTCCTCATCTTGTGAATTTCCTTCGGGAGTCAGACTGAGTCCAGAAACTTCTAATCAATTTCCTCGCATCTCCATACACCTAATTACAGCCAAAAAGTTAGGGCCCCCTCCGGTTTTAAATGCCGTTCCCCTGGAGAGGGTCCGAGAGTTTGATTATTTAGGGATTCGCCTCAGTAACTCCATGAGCTGGACCCCACATATCCAAAAGATGTTGCTCAACCATAAAAGGGTGACTGGTGCCCTACTCAGGGAACATCGTTCATCCCCCAAACATTGTATCTCCCCAGCTATTGATATCTATAAAGCAAGAGGGGTTGCTGCGGCTTTGTACGGGGCGGAGTTGTGGGGCTCCACAAACCTGGAGGCATTAGCCAAGGCAGAAAGTAAATTCCTGAAAGAACTCTTGGCACTCCCATCGAGCACACCGACCGTCCCAGTGCTTCTCGATTTGGGCTGCAAATCAATCGCGGACCAGGCGCGATTACGGCCTCTGCTCTTGTGGGCCCGCCTGTGGAGGGTCCCGGAGCAAGCCTCCTATGCAGCAGGTTTGTCCGAGGTAATTGCTATGGAGGGATGGCATCGAATTAAATGGCTAAGGGACATCAAGAGCCTATTGGTGGAGCTGGGTTTGGAAGATTTCTGGGTTACTCGCTCTGCTCCTACGAAAGCCACCCTGAAGAAGCTATATTGGGACTGGATAGCCACCAAACTCATTCGCAATCCACGCCACTGCAATTCGACCGCAGCATTCCTGAGAATCAAAGACGTGGTTGCTTACGAGCCTTATCTGGACCTTATCACCACTCCCCTGGATAGGTCTCTCTATTTCAAACTCAGAGTGGGTACCTTGCCTTTGGCCAACTTGGTGTCCAGGTGGAGATCTTCATCTTCCCAGTCCTCACCTTTTTGTGCCATGTGCTCGACACGGGTGGAGACGGTGGCACATTTTTTCTTCGAATGTCCTGACTATTGTGCCCCAAGGAGGCATTGGCTAACACCATTGTGCAGGCTCTTAGGCACACGACAGCATCTGGTGGCCCTTCGCATTTTACTGACTGACACATCCCCCTCCATTGTTTGTGGTGTTTCAACGTTTTAAAAATGGGCTTGGGTGATCCGAGCTAAAAGGCTTTCTATTTCAATTTAATTCTCTTTTTAGCTATTTATTGCATTTATCTGATTATTTTAGTAATCATAAATGTATGGTACCATAAGCCTTGAAAATGTATTTTTGTATGTATCGCTTTTAAGATATTTACGTATCGAAATAAAGCTTTTACAACACACACAAAGTCAAAACATGGCACAGGGTAGGGCATGGCACAAACTAATAGACAAAAGGAGGGAAGCTATTTAAAGTAGAGACCTGCTTCAATGAGATGAGAGAGTCAATGAGAACTAGAATAACACACGGAAAAATCACAGGGACATTACATAAAATAATATCTATTAAAAAAACGCAAACCATTAGTACGTCCTGGTATACAGAACCTTAAAAGAAATCCAAATAAAATGCAAAAAATTAGAAAGACAATGGTGAAAGTTCCACCTAGAAAGCAACGAGCAACAATTGAAGAATACACTAAACAACTATGAAAAGATGTAAGAAAGGCTAAACAATGCTACTTCTCTAAAACAATAGTAGAAGTAATTAATGGGTCAAGACAAAGATATGATAATGTAAGAGAATTAGAGACTCCAGGATGCATTAAACAAAGTCCTCTTAAGAACTATGTGATGATCTATAAAAAAAAATTAACAATATGATCGAGCTGATTATAGCCGATATAAAGGCAGACCATCCAGGAGAGTTCAGGCCCCAAGAGATAGCACTACCACAGTCGAGATAACCAACGAAGTTGCCACTAAATTAGAAAGTATGGAACCAATGAACGCGGATGATTTTAGAGCCTTAGCAAAGACTATCCTATTGGGATCAATATTGGATCCTGTACCACTCAGAATTTGGGCAGATGACCTATACTCGGGTCTACAAAAAATATGCAATCAGTCCTTAAACACAGGCATAGTCCCACAGGTATGTAATAAAAGCACTAATAACCCTTCTATTGGAAAAAAAACAACAGCAGACCCTTCAGTCCTTCGTGCCTACCACCCACTATCGCAACCTTACCCGGTACAAACCAAGGAAAAATATATATCAGTAAGAAATTATCAAACTATCAGGAAGATCATAACCTCTTAGAAACTTAACAAGCCAGTTTTAGGCCTGCACATGGCACTGGGTCAGCACTGATTTTAGCCTTGTATGAGCTTCAGATGATGGCCTACAGAGGTCAATCAACATTCCTGATATTGCTTGATTTGTCAGCCATGTCTGACACGGTAAACCATCAAATACGTCTATCAGACTGGCAGATGTAGGTGTGGATGGGGCACTACAAAAGCGGATTGAATTCTACCTCTATAATAGAACTCAAGCAATTTCACTTGCCCCTTTTTACTCAGATTTTTTAAAAATAGAACATGATGTACCTCTGCTGAGCTCTTTGCCCGATCCTTTTTAATATCAATCTACGTCCATTGTTGACACTTATTCTATTTTACGGCATTAGCTTTGTAAACTATGCCAATGACATACAGTTGATCCTTTCGTTAGAAAATGAGAGACACTTTCATTAGAAGCACTCCACAACTGTCTAAGAGAGATGGCAAATTGATTGAACAGCAACTCATTAAAATTCAATGGAGAGAAGACTGAATTTCTATGTTGCTCATCCTCCAAAGCTCCTTAAATACTCCCAAACAGTTTCTGGCCTTGGACAAGCACAGGCACTACAGAGCTATCACAGTCAGTACGTAATCTGGGAATAAAAATCCATGGAGGCATATGTCACTAAGACAGCAGAAAAATGATTTGGACTACTCCAGAACCTAAGGAAAATTGAGCCACTGCTGCCACAGACAGCAAGAAAGCTAGTGGTTCAAAGTACGGTCTTGAGCAGAATTGGTTATTGCAATGCGCTACTACTTGACGCCCCAGATTATCTAATAAAAAGATTATACAGAGTACAAGTTACAGAAGCAAAACTTGCACTAGACAAACCCAGACATACCTTTTCATCTGGCAACCTAAGGAACTCCACTGGCTTCCAGTCAAAGAGAGTATCACATTTAAATCACCATGTACAAGGCAATACATGAAATACGACCCACGCTGTTACAAAGAAAATGTAAACATTACAATCTATCAAGGAACACATGCTCTTCCTCAGCCAACCTATTATGTATTCTCGAATTTCAGAAAGTGAGATTTGGAGGTCGGCCTTCTCATTCTGGGCAGCTCAGTTGTGTGAACATGTGCCAGGCCTTTTAAGAGGCAGTAGGAGCCTAATTCAATTCAGGAAAGATCTGAAAACATTGCCTTTTCCAAGATAGCCATTTTTAGCATCAGGAAGATGGACCTAAAGATGTACCTAAAATATGGACTTAAAAGTGTTTCTGTTACTGATCTGTTTTGGGTAAGATTGCTCAAGCACCAGGATACCTTAAAGGTGAAAGTTGTGCTTTATAAATGTAATTTATAATAATTAATAAATCTAATTAATAATAACTGTATATGCAGTAATGCCTGGTAAATATCTGGAGGGATGCCCACGCACCAGCCTGTCAAGTGCCCATGATTGACACACCGTGTCCCAGAGCAATGATAGCAGCCTTTGGTTTGGTAGAATGATCATGCAAGCCTTTTGGGGGCTACCTTTTGGCTAATCCATAGCAGATCTTGAGGCATAACACAACCCACTGGGTGATCGTTCCCCTTTGCACTGCTTTTCCCTTTTTTTGCTCCAGAGATAACGATGAAAGCTATCATGGCCCGATTGATGTAAAAACTAAAGGCCCTCTTGGGGGTCAAGTCAGTGAAGCTGTTCCTCTACCGTATAGGGGCGCCGTAGAAAACAGAAAGCAGGCCATATCCTGCCCTATATGGAAGGATATGACTACCTTCGGCAGACATGCCGCTTTTGTGCACAAGACCAGTTTGGGAAAAGTGGGGCACATAAGCTTGCAATTCTCTTACTTACCTTGCAGAGGTTATTGTGACAAGAAACACTGTCTCGACGGCCAAAAGCTGGGAAGGACATATGTGCATAGGTTCAAATGGAGTGTACTTTAGATAAGTGAGAACTAGATTAGGCTCCCGCTGCAGCACCACAGGTGGTGTTGGTGGAAACATGTGGTTCAGACACTTCAGGATATTTGTGATCTGTTAGGCACTCTCAGCGGAGTTGTCCACTTCGGTATTTAAAGATCCTGCTAGATGCAGGGCAGTCAGGAAGATGCCCTGAGAGTACAGCCACTTCCAGAGGCACAGAGAATATTGGCACACGACTCATCCCACCCCAACCGGTTTACTGCAATACAAGCAAACAGATTGCTCGCAACCCCATCAAGTTGATCTTCAAATCTCTGATCTCTACATCTCCCAGATGTCCTCCCCAATCCAGCAACTATGTATACATCACAACAGTTAGCTCTGGGTGGGGGTAGAGAAAGGGGTCTCCCGCCGGTCCACTCACAGTGAGGCAGCCACCACTGCAAATCTTCTCAATTTTCCTTCGACACCTTAATGGTCTCCGATAGGTTCTCTTGGTGCTGAGCCCAGAGCAGGTGGCATGTCGGGGATAGCGCAGTAAAGAAAGTGAGCATCTGCTTTGCAGGGCCTGGAGCACCTACTGATCTGACATGATGCTCCTTTATGGAGGTGGAATGTGATGTGATCTATCAGCAGAGCGTACTCCGTCACAACAAATTTGAAACAGTTCTGCGGAGGTGGGAGGTGGGGGAACGTTCTGAAGCCTCGACCTTGAAAAGAGTTTGAGGCATGCTGCTGCTGCTAAGGGAGGTATTGTCTCTGAAAGGCTCGAAATGGGCGCTGCTGTTGGGGGTACTGCTGTGCTGGCAGAACTAGGCACAGAGAGCGGGCCTTATTAGTTTTCCTTAAACTTAAAGGGCAGATTCTGGCTTCATTCTGAACAGCTTAGTGTGGTCCAAGAACATGTCGATAACGCACTGTTGGACATCAGCCAAAAAGCCCATGGAGTGAATCCAGGCATGGTGCCCAAGCACCACACCGCTGCTAACTGCCCTACCCAGCCAGTCTATGTCCAGACCAGATATTGTCCTCATCATCTTTAACATTGCCTAAATCATGAAGAGGAACATAGTCTGGTTTTGAGTGGTCATATTGCCTGGGCAATATGGCGTGGGTCTCTTAATCAGACAATACAATCAGCTCGCCTTCCGGCGTCAGGGATGTCTAGATCGGCATTGATATGTGTGCCGGTGGTATCGGTCATGGTGTCAAAAGGGGAGCAGTGTCTGGCACAGAGCGTGAGGCCTCAGATGGCATCGTGCTGGATTTGCCAAAGGCACAGTAGAAGACAGAGAAAGCCTCTAGGTAAGGTAAAGGGGTGACATCTAAGGGAACATATCCGCTGACAGTAGACCAACTCGAGACCCGCTTGGATCCATGTGGCCCGAAGGTGCTCCAGTGTGATCCGGTTTGGTACCGAAAATGTGGCACATGGCCTTCTTCAGCAGTTAGAGCTGCTGTGCCGTTGCTCTCTGTTCAGGGTGAGACAGAAGCGAGACTAGCGTCTGGATCAGTTTGTCTGGGGTGGGAACGAATCAGTGGCCTAGAGTTGCTAAGGGCGTTTCATGAGTTCGAGTGGCAGGGCAAGGACACCCATGCTTTAATTTTTTATGCTTGTGATGGGATTTCCTTAACCTACCTGACCATGTGACCTTGATCGATCAATCACAGGAGAAGGAGCGAATATGTGCCCTCAACTTTGATCGGTAGTGCTTTTTCAACATCTGGCGTTTGGCCTTGGGTCGGCCATTTTGTTCATTTTTGCACAGACATGACGCAGAGTCGTATTTGGAACTCAGGCACCATAAACAGACACCGAGGTTAACCATCACCAACATATGGCAGTGACAGTCAAAACATGATTTAAATTGTTGTTTTAGGAGTGGATGTCAGAACACTGAAGTACTGATGCCAAAATCTGTCAGGAATAACAGGATTAGAGTAGCTCTGGATACACGCTGACAAAGAAAGGAACTGACGTCAGTGTGTAGGTGAGGTCCCCCAATGTCACATTTGGGGCGTGATGGATCAGGCACGGAGCCGTAGGATGCCATCTACCAATAGGCGCTGAAATTGCTATGAAAGTTTCTGGATCTAGTTTGAAGCCCGGAGAAATTTACAAGGTGAGGAATCTGCAATAAGAAGTCTCTATCAGAAATGTTTTGCAGGAAAAAACATCTTCTCAAAAGTGATATGAAACTCAAACACTACCTAGTTTCTCATACAAAGAAATGGCAATCTCAATCATTCCACAATAAGAGTGATGTTCTATTTTTCCAAAACCTATTGGATTCTTTGTGAAAATTCTATATTTTTGAATGTAAATTCAGGTTACTTCAGAGATCAATTTACACCAATATACCATTTTTGTCACCAATTATTACTTGTACTTGCCCTCCAAGGATTCACAGGAGTATCATGTGTAGTAGAGCTGTAAGAAAAGAGTACTAAAATTTAAGGACTACTGTACAAATGCTAGCCATTCCATCCTCCACTGCTATACTATGTCTGTAGAAAATATTTAGTTAGATCAGATGCACTGCTAATCAGCCTGAAATATTACCATACTTAAAAATTAATTAACATACAGTGAAACTGTAAAAGGTTTTCCCAAAATCTATTGGTATTTTAGAGGTTATTTTTATGTATGGCATTCAAAGTTTACAAGAGCATCTTAGAATGCGGTTGAAGTTAATTTCCCAGAAGAGCAAGGCTGAAGAAGAGACTACAACTTACATCAATAGTTTTTCTATTGTTAATCAAGTTCTCATATTTGGATATTTCTGCTTGCAATCTTTGAAGAGTGGCCCATTTCGCTATAACCACTTCCTTACCTAGGAGTTCGATGTATCCTAGATTGTGTCTAGGTTGATCACCTCAAGTTCTTTCTGTTTAATGCAGTAATATATGCGTGATTGTTGCATCTCTACTGCTCCAGGATTAGCCTCCAACTGCCCACAACTTTATTATGACAGGTGCATGATCTGAGATCACTGCGGTCAGGATCTTGGGCTTCTTGATGTCTTGTAAGAAAAGTTGGCTAACCAAGGTCTTGTTAATTTGAGCTAAAGTCTAACATATAGCACACTATAGAATATAGTACTGGCAGTCAGACAGGTACGTCTTCTGACAGTGCTACTGAGGCTTTCCTGGTCTTCGGTATCATACTACCATCTACCAAATTTGGGCCTGGATTCTGGTCAAGACATGTGTCTTTTCAGTCTTACTCCACTAAATCTTTCATGTTGTTTGGATCCTTTCTATTTCTCTATAAACAGGGCGTTTGTGAAATTTCTATAATTAGATAATGCGAGTTTTTATGAGCTATCATGATTTAGATTATTACCTATTTGTATGTTGCCCACTTTTCTAGCTTCTTCTTACTTTGGAATGCACGCAAAGCAAATACTGTATTTGCACCATTGTTTTTTAATGTCCTCACACAGTATATAAGTATTTTGGAGAAGTACAAGGCCTGCTGTAGGTTTTTAAAGTGTACAAATACTTGGCTTCCCTTTGTCGGGCTACTGCAGGCAATAATATTCCAACGTAAATATGGGTAGATGACACAAGATTTCTCGAACACTCTCCTGTTCAACTTCAATACTGGAGTTCTGGAATCTCTCTCCCAATCTAGTTCTACACATTGCAACTCTTTTAACCTTTCAACATGTCCTGCATCCCTAGGTCTTTTGTTATATAAATGTGAAAAATACCCTTTTATCCAGTTCATCCCCACCCCTCTCTCAGACACTCCATTCCTTAGAGCACAGCTTTCCAAACTTTTTATGTTGGGGACACACTTTTTGGAGGTGCATCATTTTGGGACAGTAAGGCAGTGTAGCGAGCGAACCTAGCGTAGCGAGCCCAAACTACCTAAGGGTGATGCTGGTGGGGGGGGGGTTTCACTCACTCTGTCTGTCTCCCTCTCTCTTTCTGTAACTAACTGTCCCCCTCCCCCTCTCTCTCCTTCTGTCTTTCTCTGTCTGTCTCCCTCTCTCTTTCTGTAACTGTCTCCCTCCCCCTCTCTCTCCATCTGTCTTTCTCTGTTTGTCTACCTCCCTCTGTCTCTGTCTGTCTTGCTTCCTCTGTCTCCCTCCCTCCCTCTGTCTGTTGCCCTCTGTCTCCCTCCCTCTGTCTGTTGCCCTCTGTCTCCCTCCCTCTGTCTCCCTCCCTGCCTCCCTTCCTCTGTCTCCCTCTGTCTCTCTCCCTCTGTCTCTCTCCATCTGTCTCTCTCCCTCTGTCTCCCTCCCTCTGTCTCCCTCCCTCTGTCTCCCTCCCTCTGTCTCCCTCCCTCTGTCTCCCTCCCTCTGTCTCCCTCCCTCTGTCTCCCTCCCTCCCTCTGTCTCCCTCCCTCTCTCTCCCTCTGTCTGTGTCTGTCTGTGTCTGTCTGTCTCTCTCCCTCTGTCTGCCTCTCTCCCTCTGTCTGTCTCTCTCCCTCTGTCTGTCTCTCTCCCTCTGTCTGTCTCTCTCCCTCTGTCTGTCTCTCTCCCTCTGTCTGTCTCTCTCCCTCTGTATGTCTGTCTGTCCCCCTCTCTCTATCTTCCTCCCTCTCTATCTCCCCCATATCTCCCTCCCTCTCCGTCTCCCTCCCTCTCCATCTCCCTCCCTCTCCATCTCCCTCGCTCTCCATCTCGATCTCCCTCTCTCTCTCCCTCTCCATCTCCCTCTCTCTCTCCCTCTCCATCTCCCACTCTCTCTCTCTCTCCATCACCCTCTCTCTTTCCATCTCCCTCTCTCTTTCCATCTCCCTCTCTCTTTCCATCTCCCTCTCTCTTTCCATCTCCCTCTCTCTTTCCATCTCCCTCTCTCTCTATCTCTCTCTCTCCATCTCTCTCTCTCTCCCTCTCTCTCTCCTCCCTCTCTCTCTCCTCCCTCTTCCTCTCTCTCCATCTCTCTCTCCATCTCCCTCTCTCTCTCCATCTCCCTCTGTCTTTCCATCTCTCTCTCTCTCTCTTTCCATCTCCCTTCCTCTCTCTCTCTCTCTATCTCCCTCTCCATCTCCCTCTCCCTCTCTTTCCATCTCTATCCCTCTCTCTCTCCCCCTCTCCATCTCCCTCTCTCTATCCATCTCACTCTCTCTCTCCATCTGCCTCTCTCTCTCCATCTGCCTCTCTCTCTCCATCTGCCTCTCTCTCTCTCTCTCTCTCTCTCTCTCCCCCTCTCTATCTCCCTTTCTCCCTATCTCCCTCTCTCTCTCTCTCGCTCTCTCCCTCCATCTCCCTCTCCATTTCCCACTCTCTATCTCCCTCCCTGTCTCACTCCCACTGTCTCCCTCCCTCCCCCTCTCTCTATCTCCCCCTCTATCTCCCCCCTCTTTCTACTCCCCCTCTATCTCCCCCTCTCTCTATCTCCCTCCCTTTCTATCTCCCCCATATCTCCCTCCCTCTCCATCTCCCTCCCTCCCTCTCCCTCCCTCTCCATCTCCCTCTCTCTATCGATCTCACTCCCTCTCTCTCTCGATCTCCCTCTCTCCATCTCCCTCCCTCTCTCTCTCCATCTCCCTCTCTCTTTCCATCTCCCCTCTCTCTCTCTCCCTCTCTTTCCATCTCCCTCTCTCTCTCTCCCTCTCTCTCCATCTCCCTCTCTCTCCATCTCCCTCTCTCTCCATCTCCCTCTCTCTCCATCTCCCTCTCTCTCCATCTCCCTCTCTCTCCATCTCCCTCTCTCTCCATCTCTCTCTCTTTCCATCTCTCTCTTTCCATCTCTCTCTTTCCATCTCTCTCTTTCCATCTCCCTCT